>NC_088242.1:86859119-87477036 GCF_036934945.1 Oncorhynchus masou masou | reverse complement strand
CTCCTCTTGGTCTCAAGTGCTGCAGAAAGGCTCTTGAGGACCTGATTGTGCCTCCAGGTGTAGAGGCCTTGTGAGAGGCTGGTCTTGCAACCTGTCATTATATGCCTGAGAGTCGCTGGAGCTGGGCAGAGGGGGCAGGTCGGGTCCTCGCCATACCATTGATGTAGGTTTTTTGGTGATGGAAGCACATCATAAACAGCTCTTATGATGAAGCTGATGTTGCTTGCCTCCATTTGCCAAAGCTCACTCCAGTTGATCTTTCTCCTCTTCAGGCCTTCCCACCGCGTCCATTGCCCTTGTTTAGCAAAAGAGACAGCCTTTGCACTTCTTGCAGTCTTCTCCTGTCTGCGCACCTCCTCGACCACCAGCTTCCTGCGTTCAGATGTTGTTGCCTTATGGAACGTTGGTTTGCTTGCTGCCTGGCCACAGCCTCCTCTTCCATGCTGGATATTCCCCACAATGTCTTGGTGTCTCAGGGCTGATGTTGCTTGCCGCACAGCCTTGGATGATGTCCATTTCCGTCCAGTTTGTAGGGGAGGTGCAGCCTTGCTAATGGTCTGATCTTTGGAGTCCTTCAATGTCATCTGAAGTCTTACTTTAGAGCACTTGTACTCCTCCGTTAGACTTGTAAGAGGTAGTTCAAGGACCCCTTTGCCATAGAGGCCGATGTTACTCAGGCATCGTGGGACACCCAGCCATTTCTTCACATATGAGGTAATAGTTTGCTCCATATTCTCCACTGTTGTTATTGGGACCTCATAGACGGCGAGTGGCCACATTACCCGGGGGAGAAGTCCAAACTGTAGGCACCAAAGCTTGAGCTTCCCAGGCAGTAGGGTCTTGTTGATGTTCTCAAGACTGTCGGCGATGTCCTGCCTTACTTGCTGCACTTGATCTTTATCCCGGAGGCTTTCGTTGTACCATCTACCCATGCTCTTGACGGGTTGCTCAGACACCGTTGGTATCGGGTCATCTCCAATGCAGAACCTCACATCTTCAAGCTGTCCCTTGACTATGGAGATGCTTCGATATTTGCTCGGCCTGATTTTCATCCAGGCCCACTTGATGTTATCCTGCAGTTTTGTAAGTAGCCCCCTGGTGCATGCTGCAGTGGTGGTCAGTGTAGTCATGTCATCCATGTATGCTCGGATAGGTGGGAGACTTCAGATGACATTGAAGGACTACAAAGACCAGACCATTAGCAAGGCTGCACCTCCCCTACTAACTGATCATGAGGAAGGTGAGGGATCAGCCCAGAACTACACGGCAGGACCTGGTCAATGACCTAAAGAGAGCTGGGACCACAGTCTCAAAGAAAACCACACACTACACCGTTATGGATTAAAATCCTGCAGCGCACGCATGGTCCCCCTGCTCAAGCCAGCGCATGTCCAGGCCCGTCTGAAGTTTGCCAATGACCATCTGGATGATCCAGAGGAGGAATGGGAGAAGGTCATGTGGTCTGATGAGACAAAAATATAGCTTTTTGGTCTAAAGTCCACTCGCCGTGTTTGGAGGAAGAAGAAAGATGAGTACAACCCCAAGAACACCATCCCAACCGTGAAGCATGGAGGTGGAAACATCATTCTTTGGGGATGCTTTTCTGCAAAGGGGACAGGACGACTGCAACGTATTGAGGGGAGGATGGATGGGGCCATGTATCGCGAGATCTTGGCCAACAACCTCCTTCCCTCAGTAAGAGCATTGAAGATGGGTCGTGGCTGGGTCTTCCAGCATGACAACGACCCAAAACACACAGCCAGGGCAACTAAGGAGTGGCTCCGTAAGAAGCATCTCAAGGTCCTGGAGTGGCCTAGCCAGTCTCCAGACCTGAACCCAATAGAAAATCTTTGGAGGGAGCTGAAAGTCCGTATTGCCCAGCGACAGCCCCGAAACCTGAAGGATCTGGAGAAGGTCTGTATGGAGGAGTGGGCCAAAATCCCTGCTGCAGTGTGTGCACACCTGGTCAAGAACTACAGAAAACGTATGTTCTCTGTAATTGCAAGCAAAGGTTTCTGTACCAAATATTAATTTCTGCTTTTCTGTTGTATCAAATACTTATGTCATGCAATAAAATGCAAATTAATTACTTTAAAATCATGCAATGTGATTTTCTGGATTTTTGTTTTAGATTCCGTCTCTCACAGTTGAAGTGTACCTATGATAAACATTACAGACCTCTACAGCCTTTGTAAGCAGGAAAACCTGCAAAATCGACAGTGTATCAAATACTTGTTCTCCCCACTGTATATATATATTCACAGTACCAGTCAAAACTACTATTTATGTTAACTATTTTCTACATTGTAGAATAATAGTGAAGACATCAAAACTACAAAATAACACATATGGAATCAAGTAGTAACCAAAAAAGTATTAAACAAATCAAAATACATTTTATATTTTATATTCTTGCCTTGATGACAGCCTTGCACCCTCTTGGCATTCTCTCAACCACGAAGGGTCAATGATCCACACACAATACTCTGTAATGTCTTAAGTGGAATAAAAAGTATACTATATACTATTATACTTGATTAGATAAGTATTCAACCCCCTGAGTCAATACATGTTAGAATCATCATTGGCAGAAAATTACAACTGTGAGTGTTTTTGGGTAAGTCTCTCTTGGGTAAAAGCTTTGCATACCTGGATTGTACAATATTTGGCCGTTATTCTTTTAAAAGTTCTTCAAGCGCTGTCAAGTTGGTTGTTGATCATTGCTAGATAGCCATTTTCATGCCATCGATTTAAGTAAAAACTTTAACTAAGCCACTCAGGAACATTCAATGTCAATTTTGGTAAGCAACCCCAGTGTATATTTGGCATTTTAGGTCCTGCTGAATGGTGAATTTGTCTCCCAGTTTCTGTTGGAAAGCAGACTGAACCAGTTATTCTTCAAGGATTTTTCCTGGGATTGCTATTATGTTTGCTTTATCCTAAATAACTCCCTTGTCCTTGCCAATGACAAGCATACCCATAACATGATTCAGCCACCACCATGCTTTAAAATATGAAGACTGGTACTCAGTGATGTGTTGTGTTGGATTAGCCCCAAACATAAATTAATTTATTTGCCACATTTTTTGCAGTATTATTTCAGTGCCTTATTGCAAACAAAATGCATGTTTTGGAATATTTTTATACTGTGCGGGCTTCTTTCTTTTTACTCTGTCATTTAGTTTCGTGGAGTAACTACGATGTTGTTAATCCATCCTCAGTTTTCTTATATCATAGCCATTAATCTGTTACTGTTTTAAAATCCCCATTGGCTTCATGGTTAAATCCCTGAGTGGTTTCCTTCCTCTCTGGCAATTGAGTTAGGAAGGACGCCTGCATCTCGTAGTGACTGTGTGTATTGATACACCATCCAAAGCGTAATTGATAACTTCACCATGCTCAAAGGGATATTGAGTGTCTGCTTCTTTTGTTTTCACCCATCTCACAATAGGTGCCCTTTGCGATGCATTGGAAAACCTCCCTGGTCTTTGTGGTTGAATCTGTGCTTGAAATTCACTTCTTGACTGAGGGACCTTACAGATAAATGTATGTGTGTGGTACAGAGGTGGGGTAGTCATTCAAAAATCATGTTAACCACTATCATTGCACACAGAGTGATTCCATGCAACTTATAATTTGACTTGTTAAGCACATTTTTTTTTAAATATAGGCTTGCTATAACAAAGAGGTTGAATTCTTATTAATTCAAGACATTTCCGATTTTAATTTTTTATTAATTTGTACAAAATTCTAAAAACAAAATTCCACATTGACAGTATGAGGTATTGTTCATATATCAGGGACACAACATCTTGATTGAATCCATTTTAAATTCAGGGTGTAACACAACAAAATGTGGAAAAAGTCAAGGGGTGTGAATACTTTCTGAAGGCACTGCATTTCCATGCCAAAAGACACAACACGAATCTACAGCCATCAATATACTGTCCTGCAAATCTAATTTGCTTCCGCTTCCTCTATCTATCGTCAGGTACTGACTGATTGTATTTTGTACTATTTTTGTCATTGTTTTGATGTTTGATTACAAAAAACCTAGTCTGATACTGACTGACAAGCAACGAATCACAAATCTACAGCCATTAACATACTGTTGTCCTGCACATCTAATGTGCTTCCTTGTGTCTATTGTCAGAATAAACACCAATAAACCTTGATCGCTGACTGGACAGTCCTTTCTTTAAAAATACAACACAAGAGAATTACGAAGTACAATGACATCTGTTACATTAACATCCCCTCAAGTAAAGTTGTACTGCGTATGTGTTATGAATTTGCTAATACATTTAATATTTTAGTAATTTAGCAGACACTCATGAGCAGAGCTACTTCCTGGACCAATAAGGGGTAAGTGCCTTACTCAAAGGCACATCAACAGATTTTACACCTAGTCGGTTTACCTAATCACATAGTCGGCTCAGGGACTCAAACCAGCAAACTTCAATTACTGGCCCATCACTATTAACCCCATTAACAACGCTTCAAGTAATGTTGTCACACAGACACAAGGCAAATATTTTTATATAACTAACCCAAAGTGTGAGATGGAACGAGATGGATTTTGGCCGATATTCGGCACATTTTCTCGTCGATGAAACATTTTTATTAAAAAAAAACAGTTTTCTTATCCCAAAACTAAAATCTGTTATGAACAGAGTGGACTAAGTTTTTTGTAGACTTTACCGTTTGCAAAACTTTTAAAAATCGCGTTGTTTAGAAGGAATGCAAATGCGAATGTAGTTTCTGCACAGGCACACTTCACATAATATGTGTTCCCTAACGGAAATTTGCAGTTTTATGTTGGAACGCGCCAATAGGATCTCGCTAGCTTGTGCTTGAATCTGCCCACATCATTGCTTTTTCTGCCCGCTATGACTCTTTATTCCCATTGAAAACAATAGGCTGGGGTCTATCTTGGTTTAGTTGTAAAACTCTTTGGCTGAAGCATCCGTTTAGAACTTTTTCTCACTCCCAACTATGGTAGTGAGAGGCAGTCCAGTCACGGGTTACTTCGCCCAGTAAATACATTTATGTTCCTTAAACTAGAATATGTTAAAATCACAGTGCACTTAGTTTTATAGACTTGACGAGCAATTCACGAGGGAGGCGTTCCCCTATTGAAATATGCAAATATATGCTACAACGCGCCAATGGGATGTCGCTATCTCTTGCTTGGCTTTTCCCACCTCCATGCTTGTTCTGCCCGCTATGATTAATATGCTCCCACTGTAAACGACACATATGAACTATTTTGGGTTAGTTAAAAATATATTTGGTTGTACTGCGTATGTGTTATGGATAATGAATGTATTATCAACATCCCCTCAAATAAAGTGTTAAGGAACTTTCTTAGTGAATCAAACAGCCAAGGTAAGTGGAACATCAATTTAGTTATTTTGACTGGACGAGCAGTCCAGAATATACTAGTGGACCACTAGTCCAGTCAAAACGAACTTGTTTTCTATTTAGGAGTGGACAATCCCTTCACGCTGCCCTATTTGTGACTGATCTCCGATTGGCCATTGAAAGGGGTGTGCATTTTCCGTCAGATCCGAACGGAACAAAGATGGCGGCATTTACAAGAGGCTCAGTCACGTTTATGAGACGCTTGGTATGTTTGTTTGAGTTGTTCCAAATGTTAATCCCCACCTGAAAGCTTTGCATAAATAGTTGATGATGCACAAGTATCATACGTTTAGAAAACCTGTCACTATACCTCAATCTAGAGACGTTATCTGCTGCTAGCAAACAAGCTACCGAGTTGAATGGCTAACGTTAGTTAACTAGTCTACACTACGGTGGGATTGAAATTAAATGTTTCGACATTGCTTTGTATTGACAGAAAATGCGATCTGCTCGCTACTACTAGCCAAAATATGTAGCTAGCCAACAAATTGACTCAAACTCTTGACGTTGTGTGTGATGACAGAATTGAACATGAATGCCAATGGTTACAATGTCTTTTCAACAAGTTTCCTGTTAACGTTAGCTAAAGTAACTTTGATAAACAATTTAGCCATGAATGGCTACAACACTTTGGGATTGACGATTTAACTTTGTTTGATGTTAGATTGGTTAGATAATAAATAACTTAACTTGCTTTGCATCTAGTTAACTTTTGATAGCTACCCAACAGTCATGCTATATAATACCTAAATATGCTGTGTATAGAAGTAGCGAGCTCCCGCAGTGTCCACCCCCATCAAATTAATGGTAATAACATGGATCTCTTTATTGTCAATGTTTATCATCCCAGATTTTGGAACACCGGCACAAGCGTTGCTGCTCTAGGGTCCAAACTGGCCGACCAGACTACACCCTCCATCCCCACTCTGTCTTCATCCCTCAGCTGTGCAGCACTAGGTTTTTTCGCACAAGTTATGGTGAGTAGGCTTCTGCACTAATAGTATATTCCAACTGAGGCGTGTTCTTTTTGCAGGGCCCGGTGCTGGGGGGTGGGTTTGCTTTTTTAGACCATTTCCTTGGTCCTTAAATTAAATCGCCAACCACCTGGGCATTGTACCAATCAAAGCGAACTAGCCCAATAAGGAAGAACGCTGTTGACAGTGTACACAGGCTGTAAACAATCAATCTTACAGGTTCAAATTATGTTAAAAATATTTTATTTAAAATAATTCAGTTCTATTACAACAGATGTCATAGACATAAGGCTATGTGGAAGTTATAGGCTAAAGAATTAATGTTGTTGTAATGATCACTTGTT
Organism: Oncorhynchus masou masou; assembly: GCF_036934945.1. Lineage (NCBI taxonomy): Eukaryota > Metazoa > Chordata > Actinopteri > Salmoniformes > Salmonidae > Oncorhynchus > Oncorhynchus masou. The sequence continues at coordinate 87,470,294 of NC_088242.1, read as the reverse complement.
CTTTTTACAGTCACACCAGGACCAATTCTGCCATTCAAACTTTCAGATATTGGTGAGGGCATCATGGAGGTGACGGTGAAGGAATGGTATGTTTTCAAAATATGGTACACCGATGTGAGCACCACTTTTTATGAATTGGGTTTTTATAAGAGTTGCCACTAAAGGCACACAAGTTCAATTATTATAGGGCTTTGCTGCTCCAAGATACATATTTTGTTAGGGTTCAATGTCTCTTTCTCTTCCCATAGGTATGTAAAGGAGGGAGACAAGGTGTCTCAGTTTGACAGCATCTGTGAGGTACAGAGTGACAAGGCATCTGTTACCATCACAAGTCGCTATGACGGTGTCATTAAAAAGCTCTACTATGAGGTGGATGCTACAGCCTTAGTGGGCACAGCACTGGTGGATATCGAGACAGAGTCCGGTCCAGGTAGGTAGGGCACCAACACTAGAGTAATGGGAATCTCCCAACTTCTTATGTATGAAGTCGCTGACAGTGAACATTTTCAGAACAGTTTAAACTGGAAACCTTGAAGCCATTTCCTTTACCTTTTTATATTACCGTTCATCATAAAAATACAAATGTAGAAACAACAGAATATCTGGAAGTCCGAAAACAACATTGACTCCCATTGGTTGGTGGTGATGGTGCCTTTGTGGTCGATCTTTCAGAGGTGGCCCATGAGGAGGATGTTGTGGAGACCCCGGCAATGTCACACGATGAGCACACACACCAGGAAATCAAGGGACACAAGACCCAGGCCACACCTGCAGTCCGTCGTTTAGCTATGGAGAACAATGTGAGTTATTCAAACATACACATACTGTCAACACAAAGTATAGCAGCACACTGCCCCTTTAACCAGTGGTACCAATGCTCATCCTAGAGAGCTAATGGGTGTGCAGGAATTTTGTGGATGTCCACTAGGGCTGGGAATTTCCAGGGACCATATGATTTTATCACAATACCATGGTGCTGATATGTATTGCAATATGATGTTCCAAACATATTGCTCACTATATGTTCTACTACAGAGAGACAAGAGACCATGAGAAAATGAGTTTTGATCAGTCAGGAAAATAAGTGCTGAAAACATGGTGTCTCACTGTTTAAAAAGAAGATCGACCACAAGTTATAGGTAGGAAAATACCGCTGTTTTGGCGCAGGTGCAGCCGACTAGCGCCAACTACAGCTATCTACAGTAAAAATATATATAAAACAAATAAATAACATTGTGATATGTAAGTGTATCGACCCCCACCACACTAATGTCCACCTGTCTGTCCTTTTACCTCATTGCCACTCCCCATTATTCCTTTACCTCATGTTCACCTGTCTGTCTCATTACTCCTTCTCAGATAAAGCTGAGTGAAGTGGTCGGAACGGGGAGAGACGGACGGATCCTCAAAGAGGACATCCTCAACTTCCTGGCCAAACAGACAGGGGCCATCTTACCCCTGACCCCATTCCACGAGATTCAGCCTCCACTTCCCACAGCATCCGCCCCCTCTTCGGGTGTCAAGCCCAAGGCGAAGTTCCCACCAAGTGTTCCGCTCCCTGCAATCTCCAGGCCTGTCTTCTCGGGCACGGACAGCACTGAGCCCCTGAAAGGTAGAGGCAGTTTTACAGAGATGGTTAATGCTTCCAATAAATGTATTTGCTTTCTGGGATACATCTCTGATTCAGATAATAATCACTATGGGTGATCCCTTTTTCCCATTGTATTCTTTGGAACGACCAGGTTTCCACAAAGCGATGGTAAAGACCATGACTGCCGCCTTGAAAATTCCCCACTTTGGGTACTGTGATGAGGTGAACCTGACCAGGCTGGTACAGCTGCGCAAGGAGCTGAAGGGCCTGTCAGAGGCTCGTGGTGTCAAGCTCAGCTACATGCCCTTCTTCATCAAGGTGAACTTTGACTCCTGACATAATATAATGATGTTGTGAGGTGACATTTGGGTGTCAAACTGCCCATGAACAAGGCAGTTAACCCACTGTTCCTAGGTCGTCATTGAAAATAAGAATTTGTTCTTAACCAACTTGCCTAGTTAAATAAACTTTTAACACCAGAAGCCATTTAATTTGTCATAATAATAATAATAATATGTCATTTGGCATGGGTGGTCATAAACTGACATGAGCTTATAACACATTTCAATGTCATAACAATCATGCCAAATATAGTGTTATAGTGAGGTGGCAAGGTGGCACTATAACAGTTTATGCAGTTTATGCCTACCCATGCCAAATTATATATTATTGTTATGACACATTAAATGGCTTCTGTTATGACTGGAGAGCAACCTCACTGCAACAGGTGTCATAAGTCTCATGATGCAGTGGGATGCATCATGCCATTTTAAAAGTTTATGTAACTAGGCAAGTCCGTTAAGAACAAATTCTTATTTTCAATGATGGCCTAGGAACAGTGGGTTAACTGCCTGTTCGGGGGCAGAACGACAGATTTTTACCTTGTCAGCTCAGGGATTCAATCTTGCAACCTTCCGGTTACTAGTCCAACGCTCTAACCACTAGACTAGCTGCCGCCCCATACCATACCAAAATGACTATGTTGGAGGATTTGGAGAAATAGTCTGTTTGCTGTGATGGTGATAAATATCTTGTCTGTTTGAGCAGGCTGCTTCTCTGGGCCTACTCCGTTTCCCCATCCTCAACGTCTCGGTGGACGAGGCTGTTCAGAACATCACCTACAAGGTAAGGCTGCCGGAAGGTCCCCCAGCTCTAGATATTGCAGTGTTATTATAGATAATGATGCATCAAAATATTCAAATAAATGGTATATTTGTGCTTGATCACGGCGAGCACAATTCTGGACGGTAGAAATAGAAGGAATCATTAACATGAACATGAAGAGTGTTTAAACTTCTCAGACCCCCCCCCCCGAAAAGATTGAGAACCCAAACTGGGTCAGCTTCTTTTTTGTCTCCTCCAACCAGGTGTCCCACAACATTGGCCTGGCCATGGACACGAGCCGGGGTCTGCTGGTACCCAATGTGAAGAATGTGCAGATGCTGAGTGTGTTTGAGATTGCCGTGGAGCTCAACCGCATGCAGACTCTGGGCGCCACGGGCCAGCTGGGCACGTCCGATCTCACAGGAGGCACCTTCACCCTCTCCAACATCGGCTCGGTGAGAGGGGGTGGGGTTTGGGGGCCTTGGGAGAAACTAATGCTAAAGCTGGGAGGATGCGCTTGATAAGTAATACTGATAAATCAAACTGGTTGGGCTTTGTGGTATTCATCTAGTAATGCTTACTTGAATAGTAATTGACTGCTAGCTACTGCATTATTTGTTTCCTGTGCTTGCATGGGTGGCTTGTTCAGTATTTACATGTCATGTATCTGTGTATTCCCTTGAATCAGATTGGAGGCACGTATGCAAAGCCAGTGATTTTGCCTCCTGAGGTGGCGATTGGCGCTCTGGGAAAGATCCAGGTTTGTGAATCCTAAATGACTTTATCAGCTACAGTTGAAGTTGGAAGTTCACATACACCTTAGCCAACCAAATACATTTAAACTCGGTGGTCCACAATTCCTGACATTTAATCCCAGTAAAAATTCCCTGTTTTAGGTCAGTTAGGATCACCACTTTATTTTAAGAATGTGAAATGTCAGAATAATAGCAGAGCGAATTATTTATTTCAGCTTTTATTTCTTTAATCACATTCCCAGTGGCTCAGAAGTTTACATACTCAATTAGTATTTGGTAGCATTGCCTTTTAATTGTTTAACTTGGATCAAATGTTCCGGGTAGCCTTCCACAAACTTCCCACAATAAGTTGGGTGAATTTTGGCCCATTCCTCCTGACAGAGCTGGTGTAACTGAGTAAGGTTTGTCGGCCTCCTTGCTCGCACACGCTTTTTCAGTTCTGCCCACAAATCTTCTATGGGATTGAGGCTTTGTGATGACCACTCCAATACCTTGACTTTGTTGTGCTTAAGCCATTTTGCCACAACTTTGGAAGTATGCTTGGGGTCATTGTTCATTTGGAAGACCCATTTGCGACCAAGCTTCAACTTCCTGACTGATGTCTTGAGATGTTGCTTCAATACATCCACACAATTTTCCCTCATGATGCCATCTATTTTGTGAAATGCACCAGTCCCTCCTGCAGAAAAGCACCCCCACAAAATGATGCTGCCACCCCCGTGCTTCACGGTTGGGATGATGTTCTTCTGCTTGCAAGCCTCCCCCTTTTTCCTCCAAACATAATGATGGTCATTATGGCCAAACAGTTCTATTTTTGTTTCATCAGACCAGAGGACATTTCTTCAAAAAGTACGATCTTTGTCCCCATGTGCAGTTGCAAACCGTATAGTCTGGCTTTTTAATGGTGGTTTTGGAGCTGTGGCTTCTTCCTTGCTGAGCGGCCTTTCAGGTTATGTTGATATAGGACTCGTTTTACCGTGGCTATAGATACTTTTGTACCTGTTTCTTCCAGCATCTTCACAAGGTCCTTTGCTGTTGTTCTGGGATTGATTTGCACTTTTCGCACCAAAGTACGTTCATCTCTAGGAGACAGAATGCGTCTCCTTCCTGAGCAGTGTGACGGCTGTGTGGTCCCATGGTTATACTTGCGTACTATTGTTTGTACAGATGAAATTGCTCCCAAGGATGAACCAGACTTGTGGAGGTCTACAACTTTTTCTTGGCTGAGGTCTTCGCTGATTTCTTTTGATTTTTACTATGATGTCAAGCAAAGAGGCACTGAGTTTGAAGATAGGCCTTGAAATACATCCACAGGTACACCTTCAAATGACTCAAATTACGTCAATTAGCCGATCAGAAGCTTCTAAAGCCATGACATTTTCTGGACTTTTCCAAGCTGTTTAAAGACACAGTCAACTTAGTGTTTGTTAACTTCTGACCCACTGGCTATTATAAGGGAAATAATCTGTGTTAACAATTGTTGGAAAAATTACTTGTCATGCACAAAGTAGATGTCCTAACCGACTTACCAAAACTATAGTTTAATAAGAAATTTGTGGAGTGGTTGAAAAACGAGTTTTAATGACTCCAACCTAAGAGTATCGAACTTCAACTCTATGTTGTCCATGATGGCTATGGTGAGAAGCACAGGGGTACGGAACTCGGCTGATAATGGGAGCTGAGTGTTGGTTCTTAGCTCAGTGGGCACGTGTCTGGCTGACTGGGAGGTGCAGACACGATACAGATGCCTGACTGAGCCTCAGGACTCTCTCTGTACTTGTTACATTATATTTATTTGGTGGTTATGTATGTCTTGATTGCTTTATGAATAATAGTCTCCTGACATGTTCATGCCCCTTTCAGGTCCTGCCGAGGTTTAACTCAAGGGACGAGGTGGTGAAAGCTCACATCATGAATGTCAGCTGGTCGGCAGACCACCGGATCATCGACGGAGCCACAATGGCGCGGTTCTCGAACCTGTGGAGGGACTACCTGGAGAACCCAGCATCAATGGTCCTGGACCTAAAATGAGCCTGCGGCACCCTGGACGGCCTCCTCTGGATGCAGCTCTGTGACGCAAAACCAGTCACCATGATTATGTGAAAATGGTCTACTGTACTCTGACTCTCTGGGTAGTCACATTGACTGGGTGTTGCTGGTCCCCATACTGCTCCCGCCTCCTTGGCCTTCCAAAACCTTTCTTCCTCAGAATATGAATGGCTGCACATGCCACAGACACTACAAGTTACCTACTACTCAACATTGTGAAACTAATATCTAGTTGCAGGCTGTTTTATCTTTGTGTGTTGCCTTAGTTTTATTTCTCTCTTCCGGTTGCCTTACTGACATAGGATGGTTAGGAACAGTAGCGCTTTTTGCTGAATGTTGGAATACAGACCTTTAGTAAACCTACTCTATTTCTGAAATACTGTATGGCTCTGTAAAAAAAAGGCCCTGCACCTTTAAGGGTATTGGTGCCGAAACCAGGGAATAACCTTAAAGGTGCAAGGCCTTTTAAAAAATTTTTATGGCCCCACACATTCCCTCAGCAACACGAGAAAGCTCTTTTCAAGAGTGTGTGATTTAATGATTCCCCTTGAAAAGCATCATTGCACAATACGCACTTGTGAGTGTACACATCTGCTATGAGTGGACATAAGGCTCCTACAATAGCTCCATAATTGTTAGTTTGGTCAATTTATCTGTTAGTCTGCTTTTATTGCTGTCAGATAATGTATTGCTTTAAAAAAGAAAGTATAAAGTTATGGTTGGAAGTGAACACAGTGTAGGATTTTGGGGAATGTGTACTGTGATCTCTCTGTACTTAAGGGAGATTGTATTGTTTGAAGGGACAGGAGAAATGCCAGACTGACTCGACAACCACTGTTCTTTCTGATAGTGTGAATCCTGAAAACAAGTTTAAATACATTTAATGTGTAAAGATTTGCTTTATTCTTGTGTTGTGCATTATATGTTCCCCAAGACTCGTGAAGCTCATTATTTTGTAAAAAATAAAGCCTTTCATTTATCTATATCACGTGTCAAACTCATTCCACGAAGGGCATAGGGTTTTCGGGTTCTCTTAATCGATCTACAGCTATGTATGTCAGCTCAATTTGGAAATGACCTTAGTTTCTGTAACGTTTCATCAATACAGATTGAACAGAGCCCTAGGTTTTCATTGAAAGGAAAAAAACAGCAGACACTAGGACAGGGATCAACTATACTAAACAAAAATATAAATGCAACAATTTCAACGGTTTTACAGAGTTACAGTACGTAAGGAAATCTGTCAATTTCAATAAATGCATCTATGGATATCACACGACTGGGCAAAGGTGTGGGCCTGGGAGGGCATAGGGGAGCCAGGCCCAGCCAATAAGAATGAGTTTATCTCAACAAAAGGGCTTCATTACAGACCGAAATACCCCCTCCTCCTCAAGACGATCCTGCAGTTGAAGAAGAGAGATGTGAAGGTCCTGGGCTGGCGTGGTTACACGTGGTCTGCAGTTGTGACGCTGGTTGGGACGTACAGCCAAATTCTCTAAAATGATGGAGATGGCTTATGGTAGAGAAATTTAAAAAATGCTCTGGCAACAGCTCTAGTGGACATTCCTGCAGTCAGCATGCTAATTGCGCGCTCCCTCAAAACTTGAGACATCTGTGGCATTGTGCTGTGTAACAAAACTGCACATTTTGGAGTGCCTTTTTATTGTCCCCTGCACAAAGTGCACCTGTGTAATGATCATGCTGTTTAATCAGCTTCTTGATATACCACACCTGTCAACTGGATGGATTATCTTGGCGAAGGAGAAATGCTCACTAACAGGGATGTAAACAAATTTGTACACAACATTTGAAAGAAATTAGCTTTTTGTGCATATGGAACATTTCTGGAATCTTTTAGTGTAGCTCATGAAACATGGGACCAACATTTGACATGTTGCGTTAATTTTTTTGTTCATTATTGATACAGCTGTGGGACAATTTTGTTCTTGAACAGAATTGCTAATAATTTGTAATCCTGCAAATTTACCACAAGAAGCCCAAACATACAATGTGACTGAAACATAATGTGTAACCTTGCTTAGATTTGTATACGAGCACATATCTCTATGTTGGGAATCATTTGGAACAGTATTTCAAAATTAAAATAACAATTTTGCTGGTGTTTTTAAGAGTATTTTTTGTCCAACAATAATTAAAAAAAAAAAAAAAATTGGGGGAGGGGGGGTGCAAATTTGGTCCGAACCTTGCACTAGGCCCTCCTTGGAATGAGTTTGACTGCCCTTATCTATAGGAACTAAAAAGTTGTCACCAAACCTGAAAGTAAAGCATGGGAGAGAAGTACAGGTTGAACATTTCCAGTATTTATTTATGGCTATTAAAAGGTCTATAGATCACATAGGCCTACAGTCTATTTAAAATGTAACCATCTTTCCATTGACCATTGCTCAATCTTTTAGTCTGTCCTTCGGATTTTGAAACAAATGGAGCTGATACAGAATTACTCTTATTTCACTCCCTGTTAAACAGAGGACAAACATGTTGCATGGACATTGAAGGTTTTCCACCAAACTATTTCACTCTATTCTTTCTACCGTCTCCTGAAGGTATGTGTTGTCAGGGGAGACAGAAGTCCATGTGCCAAGTTTAGCATGTGACCACCAACACTATTTTCAGTGTTCTACCCCTGACTAAAATTAGACCTCCTCTTGGGTCACGTTTCATCACCACTGACAGACATGGGACGAGGTCTATTGCTACTCTGTTACAAGATTTTCAAAGCAAAGAAGTTATTCCATCAACACAATGGAATACACTGAAGAGATTTGTGAGGAATGTATTACAAGGGTCTTCTTGAAGCAAATTTGTCCAATCTAGAAAGTACTATTTTACCATTTCTTACAGGACTACTACAGCTGTGCTCCAATCGGTTTTGAACTCGCATTGTGTTGTTGCTTCCTTGAACTTTACAGTCTATTTGGTGTGACAGATGTATTTCATCATTTTGGTCAATTATGTGAAAGAGTAAATCTCCTCGTGATACGGAAGATGAATGAAGATCCAAATAAAAAACAGGCTACATAATCTTATGTTATCAATCATCATTATGAGTGAGTTTCCTTCTGCAGTGAATACATCTGAGCAGAGAATTTCCTGCATCTGTCCTTGTCTAGCTCTGTCCAGCTAATTAAGGGAAGCAGTGATCAACCAGACTCCAGTCCTGTTTTGAGTTTAGAATTTTTTGGGAGCTGTTTGAACAGTTGGTGTAGGGTCACCATGACCGGGGTGGCAGTGTGCAGTGGCTCCGTCAGCTCTATCAAGTCCCTTTGGGAGACTAGAATTAAGAAAACGAAACAAGATCTGCAGAAGCAACAAGAACAAAGGGCCGGTGTAGGTAGGTGAGTGATATTTATCCTTCATCATTTTATTGAATATTTAATACCCATGGGTAAGCCAATAGGCTTAATTGAAAGTGAATGAGACCAAACCCACTGAGATAACTTGGACCTGTCTATGACGTATTGCTCTACATCTATACCAAAGGGTGAGACATAACTGGGAAGATCGGATTATATTGGCCAAGCTGAAAGAGAAGGTGGTGACAGAGGAAGGACGTGTCATTTTAAGGATAGAGAAAGAAGAATGGAAGGTACCTTCCGGCATCTTAACTCTATGCCGTATGATTGTGTAAAAACACTTGCTGTTCTATTTTGATGACAAACTCTACTTTTGGGGAAAATTGACAAGCATAGGACCAGATAACCTTTTTTATGTTGAATACTCTTCTTTGACAGACTTTGCCTCGAGCCTTGGTTCACTTTCCTCAACTCATGGAGTGGCAGCTTCACAGGGTTGGACTACAGACAATCCCCCGCTTCGTTTCCAGCTTTGAGAATCTGCTTGTTCTTGACCTGTCCCGAAATGCCATCACAGAGATCCCAAAAGAGATTGGTCAGTAAACCAGTTACATGTAACATCCCCTCAATGAATGTATCACAGGCGCTGCCCACTGGGCGAACACTGGTTGAATCAACGTAGTGTCCACGTAATTTCATTGAAAGTATGTTGAACCAACATGGAATAGACTTTGAATTGATGTGTGCCCAGTGGTGATGACTTGTGCTTCATGTCAGAACACATTACCTACTGTGTGGCTTTCCCTCTCTAGGTAAACTGACCAGGCTAAGGGAGCTGCTGGTGAGCTACAATAGAGTGCAAAGTGTTCCAGAAGAACTGGGCTGTTGTGAGAACCTGGAGAAACTGGAGCTGGCAATGAACAGGGACCTTGACGAGCTGCCTTCAGAGGTACCCAACCAACATGGCATGATTGTTGGTTTACCGTTAAAGGGAAACTAAACCATTTTTCAACTTCATATTCATTCTCTCCAGCACCACCCCACCATCAACAAATGTGAAAATGTTGCTTTTTTATTTTTTGTAAATAAAAAGGATATAGGAATTTAAGTATTTTCAATGACATCATCGGTGTGCATCGAGTGATTTTGACCAGTTGTGAGTAGGCATTGCCTACTAATTTGTTGATGTCATTGGAAACGCTTTCTTTCTCAATATTTTTTACTACAAAACATAGAAACGTGCCATTTTCACAAATATTCCTTCATTGGAACCTTCTAGGTACATGATGATTCATGTGCTTGTCCCTCACTGTGCTAATTTCCCATTCTGTTGTCCTCAGATTAGCAACCTGAAGAAGCTTTGCCACTTGGATCTCTCCATGAACCAGTTCACAGAGATTCCAGAGAGTGTGGTGAGTCTGCCTGCCCTGGAATGGTTGGATATGGGTGGAAATCGGCTGCAGAGCTTACCACATGACATCCACAGGTAGGCTTACACACATCTACCATAACCATATATCCAAGCACAGCATATTGATAAAAATACACAAGAGAAAAAAACCACATACATATGTGCTTGCCCTGTCCAGAATGGAGAAGCTGCATACTATGTGGCTGCAGAGGAACGAATTGGAGTTCCTGCCTGACAACATCTGTTACATGCGAAGCCTGGACACGCTGGTGCTTAGCAACAATAAGCTACATGACATTCCCTCAATGATGGAGGACATGAACAACCTCAAGTGAGTGCCATGTCTAGGGGTGGGAGCTATTGGTTGTTTTGGGGATTAGTGGACTGTAGACAAACAAATGTATTGGCCCAGATCGACAACAATTAACCTAATAAAAGCGGGTAAACAAATACGTAAGCCAGGAGTCATTAATTGTATTTCCAAAAGCTTTATATTCATATTAAAACTAGCAAAAGATTTCCACCAATGTATTTTATATCAAAACAAATGAATCTTCATTCATCATGTTCGCTATACTTGCAGGTTTGTGAATTTCAGAGACAACCCTCTGACATACGAAGTGGAGCTGCCTGCTGCCCCGAATAAATCTGAGGATGAAGAAGAGGATGACAGAGAGATGTTTGGCCGAGATTTCATGCGCGTCTACTGCCAGGAGGCACGGAAAAGAGTTAACGCCATGCTAAATATGCATCGTGTAAATCGTATGTACCAACAAATATGTACTTGAACTGTATGGTGATCTGTTGACTAATAGCAGGGTAAACTGACATATTATTGAAAAGTTTATTCAAGTTTAATTCACGCAGAAAAACAAAGTAGGCAAACAAGCTAATGGTACCACTCCCAGTCCCAAGAGGTGAGAAGTCCTCAACTCATCCACCTAACGTTACGTTCTGTACGGTGCCATCTAGTGCAGTTTGACTCACAAGCTAGCTTCCAAAGACACGTTGTCATTTGCTGACTACTATGAATATTTATGAGGGATATTACTAATTGTTCCTGGAACAAATCGTGCCAAAAGGTATTTGCATTTTTGTAGACCCCCGGAATTGCTCTTTAATGATACTGTCCTTTTCAAATGTCTGTTTCAGCACCTGAGTCAAACTACACCTCAGAACTAAATGTGACCCTTGAAGCTGTAGCAGAATCTGCACCGTTACTGTGACCTACTGTAGCAGTCATTCATGTTGGCCTCTGTCGGTTCCTGCCTTGTCTGTTGTGGACAGCGTCTCGTCTTCAGTGTGGTGACTGCCTGGTCTTGTCAAGCATGTCCTTTTGAGCATTTCTTTCTCTTTTTGGGAAATCTAACTTGTCCAACATTGGGGTCAAATCCACTTAATTTCCTGTACATTTTAAAAATAAATTTACAAAAATTAAATGACTAAACTTTAAATGGAATTGACTCCAACCATAGTCTTGTCTGCTATGTCCTGAGCTTTTTGCCTTGTTAACAGTCTGTTTTCTTCTGTTACCAGTGTAATGTTTTCTGTAACTGCAAACAGGTTTCTTGCTTTCTTGGGCTTAAAAAAAGAGAGGAAAAGTATCAAGATAAATAGCACTGCTCAAAATAGAGAGTTGTGCTGCCCGTGCACCGCGCACGTTGAACTGTCAATGGGATTTATTTTCACCGCGAGGCGGGAAGTGCAGTCAGCAACACGTTTTCTAGAGAAACATCTGAGCTGGTGTAGTAGAGTAGGCGGGAGTCAAATCCCTTCTGCTGCAGGAAGTGAACCCTGCCCTGGTCAATCAGCAGCTTGCACAGGCGTCCTATGTGTTCACGGTCCTCAGCATTCAACACTCTAATAGTACAGAAGAAGAAAAAATATGAAGCAATTGAGGTTTATGTTGGACACAATGTGACGACAGGTCTTCAGTCTATGTTACAATGACTATGCAACATGGGTGAAATGTATGTCTCTACAGCTCAATGACAATACTCACCCTTCCAAGCTGTCTAGTTCAGCCTCTTCTGTCGCCTCGTGCTCCTCTTCCTCAAATGTTTGGTCAGTTTGACATTGTGGTGGAGAGGTCTGTCTTGCTTGTCTCGAGCCACAGGTCGCCCAACTTGACATGCGCAGGAAGGCAGCGAACTCAGAGGCACCTAGTCCTTTCTCCTTGAAGAACTCCTTGCCTACATAATGCCTCCAGTCACAGCGGTGGTGGCAGCACAAGGCGATGGCCACTCCACCCACCCTCAGCTCCTGGCCGGCAGCTGTCTCCCCTGCCACCCTGGGAATGGGCTGAATCTCCGGTCCTGTAGACTCTCCAGGCTGCTGCTGGAGCTTTGAGCGCTTGCTGGGTGGCTGATCTTTGATCCCATGGGGTGCAGTCTCTGAGCTGCCCAGTAGGCATTGAAGAGCAAGGTCTATTCAGTGTGGTGGAGGTTAGTGAGCAAGGAGTGACTCAAAGACACATTAATCAATAACTATTATTTTTGGAACCACTTCTATGTTGCCTCTCAAAATTCAAAACCATTCAAGATTCCAGTACAAGATCTTTCCCCCCTGGTGAGACCTAGTACTCAGAGATGTAGTGCCTGGTCTTACCTGTTGCTGCGCCACACAAGTGTTTTCCCACTCCAACCACTGGAAGTCCCTTTTCTTGGAGGAGAGGAACTTTACCTAAAAGGCAAATAACAGGAAAAGGTTTCAGAAAAGCTCAACGTGCCTGCTAATGCTTTGTTCAATTCTTAAATCAACTATGTACTTGGCTGTACAAATCCTTCTAATCTTCATAATATATAAGTGTGCTTTTCAGGCAATTTGTCAGTGCCAACTTGTGTTTGAAGGGTGATCTCGTCAGGTAAATCTTTAGAGGGTGTGGCATCTCTTTCACTGTGTTGAAAAGTATAATCCACTTCACCTCCAGAAAACACTAACAGGGTAGGGTGCCTGTATGTGATGACGTATTTTACATGATAACTGATTGACTGTTTTATGTGAATGAATATTATTAAAATTAAAATGTGTCTTTTAAATTTAGTTACTTACGCAAATCAAGGTGCTGAATATCCACTTGTAGTCTTTCAAATTTGGTATCAGAATTCTGGTGTTTGCCATCTACCTGAATGAGAATAAATTGGGGGGACAATTACCTAACAGTGAAGATGTGTGCACAGCCAAATAAATCACTTGAAAGATAAGCTATGTTTTAACAGGTGGTGTTATACTTTAAAACGAGCGCTTGATCTTTCCACAAGCAGGAAATGGATGTCGTCATAGGCTTTCAGAGCGACATGGATCCAGTGGGAAAGCTTGCCTTTCCCTGCACCAAACTCAACAAAACACCTGTTAGGTCCAAGCAGGTGCAAATCCTCCATGTTTCCTAAAAGGGACGCCTTTTAAAACAGGCGAATCATACATTAATTTATATTGAAAGATAATGTATATAAATAAATGCAAATCATGTGAGATTAAATTAAAGTACCTGTTGCTTCAGGTGTTTGAATGCAGAGTCCCCATTCTTTGGATCATTCAAAGCTTCATGGAGAGCAGGGTGAGATTGTATATTTTCTTCATGCTTGCATTTGAACCCTGCAGAAACATTGGGGGCTCATACATTAAGCACCACATTGGATTAATCATGTTCAGCATGTCAGTGAATGCTGTAGGTATTGCTTACCTTTGACGGCAGTCTTCAGTTTTTTTATGAGCAGGTTCAACTCTGCTTTGCTGCGATCTGATAAAGGTACCTAAATAAAAGTGAATCATGTAAGTATGGCCTTAATCATGGTGTCTCTCTATTGTAGGTAATGTCAGCATCTTTCTAAGGTTCTGTTCATAATACATACACCCAGTTTCTCGTATATAATGTCACTTTAGTGACTCAATGCTGAAATCAGCTAAGCTTCCAACACTAGCAAAATGTTGAATGGCCTTTCATGTCAATGTAAATGCGTCTGATATTACCTCATCTTTGGGGGTGTCCTCAACAATCGCTGGTCCAGCATTAATATCTTGCACATAGAACAGCTACATTTGCATAGGAGAAAGAAAGATTAATCAATTTAGGCTAATAGAAGGGACATTTAGGCCAATGTATTTGAAATACCTGGGTATGTATTCTCATAATTACACTGAACAAATGGGGAATACAGATATGCATCTGTTGGTCAGATACCTTAAAAAAAAGTAGGGTTATGGATCAGAAAACCAGTCAGTATCTAGTGTGACCACCTCATGCAGCTTAACATATCTTCTTTGCATAGAGTTGATCAGGCTGTTGGTTGTGGCCTGTGGAATGTTGTCCCACTCCTCTTCAATTGCTGCGTGAAGTTGCTGGATATGGGAGGGAACTGGAACGTGCTGCCGTACACGTTGACCCAGAGCATCCCAAACATGCTCAATGGGTGACATATCTGGTAAGTATGCAGGCCATGGAAGAACGGCCATTTTCAACTTCCATGAAAATGTGTACTTTTCCTTGCGACATAAGGCCGTGCATTTTCAAGCTGAAACATGAGGTGATGGCGGCTGATGAATGGCACGACTATGGGCCTCAGGATCTCGTCACGGTATCTGTGCATTCAAATTGCCATCGATAAAATGCAATTGTGTTCGTTGTCCGTAGCTTATGCCTGCCCATACCATAACCTCACCACCAACATGGGGCACTCTGTTCACAACACTGATATCAGCAAACAGCTCGCTCACACGACGCCATCTGCCCGGTACAGTTGAAACTGGGATTCATCCATGAACAGCACACTTCTCGAGTGTACCAGTGGCCATCGAAGGTGAGCATTTGCCCACTAAAAGCGTTTACGACGTCAGACTCGAGTCAGGTCAAAACTCTGGTGAGGACAACAAGCACGCAGATGAGATTCCCTGAGACGGTTTCTGACAAATTGTGCAGAAATTCATCTGAGAAAATCCTGCAAGTGAAGAAGCCGGATGTTGGAGGTCTAGGGCTGGCGTGGTTACGGTTGTGAGGCAGGTTGGCCTCACAACTGACAAATTCTCTAAAACAACGTCGGAGGCGGCTTATGGCAGGGAAATAAACATGAAATTCTCTGGCAACAGCTCTGGTGGACATTCCTGCAGTCAATTACACCCTACTTCAAAACTTGAGACATCTGTGGCATTGTGTTGTGTGACAAAACTACATGTTTTAGTAGCCTTTTGTCCCCAGCACAAGGTACACCTGTGTAATGATTATGCTGTTTAATCAGCTACTTGATATGCCACACCTGTCAGGTGGATGGATTATCTTGGCAAAGGAGAAATGCTCACTAATGGATTTGTGCACAAAATCTGAGAGACATAAGCTTTTTGTGAGTTGGAAAAATTTCTGGGATCGTTTATTTCAGCTCATGAAACCAACACTTTACATGTTGCGTTTATATTTTTGTTCAGTGTCTATTCAACTTACAGGTTTGGGTTTCTCTCTGGAGTTGCACTTCTTCAGATGTTTTGCTAAAAGATCTTCGAATACAGTGCTACAAAGACAGATGAAATCATAGATTTAGAGGTTCTCCTGAAATTGTACAATTTACCTTTTTAAAATTCAGGATTTTGTCTCTCCCAAGTGCCAACTTACTGTTTTGGATCCAGAGGACATGGTATTCTTTTTTTCTCACAGTCCTTTTCCTAAACACAGCACAAGAGGAGAAGTTGCAATATGAAACGTATATCACTCCTACTAGCTAGGTTTTCGTCCAATTGGCAACAGATTTTCATGTGTATAGTCAAAATTCTGCATAAAAACATATTAGATAGGTTTCCATCAAATGTACAAACGTGCAGAGAAAAGGCTCTGCGTGATGACGTAATGCACATAAAAATAGCTTTTGCAGTTAAATTCCATGTACCGAATATAAAATACAAGTTAAAATGGGTTTCCATCGCATTTTCAACGCTACTGATGGTTTTCTCACAAAAATGTTTGTTATAAAAATTGTCTATAGCCAAAAGAATTCAGAGTATTGAGCGGTTGGCTAGAGCGCATCTATAGCCTATATCATGAGATTATTATGGACAAAAGAGCAAGAATATTTTTATTTGTCAAACGGCAGCCTAGTATCAATGATCACGTCACCTGAATAAAACCCTGCATATTTAATAGAAAGGAGAATCAAGCTCATCACCTTGCACTTTCACTACCCTGTCAGGTCATCATAATTTATTTAATCTGTATCCTAATAAACAGCATGCTTTCCAGACGAGTTGTAGGAGGACCACAAGTCATCACGTGACTCCAAGTGTACTTTGATATGTTATTATATTCATATTTGCAAATAAAAGCATTTCCACCAACATTTCTCGCATAATTAATTTTACAGACAAAAAGATACCTTGTCTAGCATATTTTGTTTTGTAGACATTTGGAAAGTTCAAATTTCTTTCCCATTTCCATCAGGCCGGTCATAAAAAAAAAGGTACTATACTCGCATTAAAAAAGGGTAGTGAGGTCTGCACAACGCATCACCGGGGGCAAACTACCTGCCCTCCAGGACACCTACACCACCCGAAGTCACAGGAAGGCCATAAAGATCATCAAGGACAACAACCACCCGAGCCACTGCCTGTTCACCCCGCTATCATCCAGAAGGCGAGGTCAGTACAGGTGCATCAAAGCTGGGACCAAGAGACTGAAAAACAGCTTCTATCTCAAGGCCATCAGACTGTTAAACAGCCACCACTAACATTGAGTGGCTGCTGCCAACACACTGACTCAACTCCAGCCACTATAATAATGGGAATTGATGGAAATTGATGTAAAATGTCGTCATGACGTACGTCTGTCTTGGATGGCAAAACAATTTATGTGGATGAATCCTTCTGATTAAACGGGATTTGTGGCAATTTTTGAAACGCCAATAAGTTATTTATTCACATTTCAGCACTCGAAGACCTTGAATCCATCAATGGAAATGACAGAAACATATGATTTCCTTTTTAAATTCTTGGTGATTGGAAGTGCGGGATCAGGGAAATCCTGTCTTCTCCATCAATTTATAGAAAACAAGTGTAAGTGAAATTGTTATTAAATGGATAACTTTCAGAAACAGTATATGCACGTATTAAAGATCAATGGCCTCATGGAGATGGCTCTGTAATGTTATATTATGGCTCTGTAATGTTATATTATGGCACTGTAATGTTATATTATGGCACCGTAATGTTATAGTAGGGTACTGTAATGTTATAGTAGGGTACTGTAATGTTATAGTAGGGTACCATCCACTGGATGTCAGAAGGTGAATTCACCAATTTGTAAGTCGCTCTGGATAAGAGCGTCTGCTAAATGACTTAAATGTAAAATGTAAAATATATATCACTAGCCACTTTAAACAATGCTACTTAATATAATGTTTACATAACCTACATTATTCATCTTATATGTATATACTGCACTCGATACCATCTACTGCATCTTGCCTATGCCGTTCTGTACCATCACTCATTCATATATCTTTATGTACATATTCTTTATCTCTTTACACTTGTGTGTATAAGGTAGTAATTTTGGAATTGTTAGGTTAGATTACTCGTTGGTTATTACTGCATTGTCGGAACTAGAAGCACAAGCATTTCGCTACATGTGACAAATAAAGTTTTTTTTATATTTTTTAAATTTTTTTTTTAAATGATGTCAATTCACCTATCAGAAGCTTCTAAAGCCATGACATCATTTTCTGGAATTTTCCAAGCTGTTTAAAGGCACAGTCAACTTGCTGTATGTAAATTTCTGACCCACTGGAATTGTGATACAGTAAAATAATCTGTCTGTAAACAATTGTTGGAAAAATTACTTGTGTCAAGCACAAAGTAGATATCCTAACCGACTTGCAAAAACTATAGTTAACAAGAAATTTGTGGAGTGTTTGAAAAACAAGTTTTAAATGACTCCAACCTAAGTGTATGTAATCTTCCGACTTCAACTGTAACTATCAAATCAAATCAAATTAACTATATAGCTAGGTGTCATCTAAATTAACCCTAATTTATAAGACAGTTCTTATTTGATTAATGGTGGTCGGACCAATCTATGTGGAGCTAGCCACAATAGGAATTAGCCACAGTAGTGGACTTTGCAGTTAGCCTTCAAAATAAAATATGTAATTGACAGTGATGCAAATGAATACAAATTGTAGAAGTATGCCATAATTGAATAGATCATGCAAAATGAGGTTGGAATGTTATATCAAGTCAAAAGACAACAATTTGTTAATTTGACAAAAATCTGTTGAAATCACACTGGATGTATTATACTTTATAATTGCATCGGGGGCATACTTATTTCACTGTACAGCCTTAGCTATGGATTGTGGATCAATGACATGGGGTATCAGTCTACTTAGTGACACCCAGAAAACATTAGTGTCGTAGCACTTGTTGCGGGACTGAAACAACTGAATTGAGCCACATTTATTGTCAACCTATGTGTATTGAACAGTATTCCAGAGGAAAAACAATACTGCATGGATGTTTTGGAGTCTGATAACTCTGAGGACGACTTTGGGAAAAAATATATTGGGTATTGAGTAGACTGATACCCCATTTCATTGATCCCCAATCCTTAGGTAAAGCTGTACAGTGAAATATGAATGTCAATACACAATTGGCTGACTGGGGAGGTGATTTCACAGTCACAGTTCTGTGATAAGAGCTACAATGCTAATATTTGCGTAAACTCTTCCCAGTTGTCTTCTGTGGGCATCACTTTCAAAGGGTTACTTTTACTTTGAAGGCAAATCACAAATGCCACTATTGTGCCTAATCCTTATTGTGGCTAGCTTCACAACATATAACCTGGTCCAGTCGAGCCTCACTAGCCAGTTGAAGCTAGCTGGCTGCTTATAACATTAGCTTTGGGCAGCAGGGTTCGTGGCTTGTTTGCAGACCTTTTTGTACAGCTTTGACAGTACTACTGATAGTAGTGGTGGAGCTTGGCTTGCATGTGCAAATTGAGAACACACAACATTAACACAAATAGTGTTATTTGAC
Source organism: Oncorhynchus masou masou (assembly GCF_036934945.1). NCBI lineage: Eukaryota > Metazoa > Chordata > Actinopteri > Salmoniformes > Salmonidae > Oncorhynchus > Oncorhynchus masou. The sequence goes on along the minus strand of NC_088242.1, from coordinate 87,451,061 downwards.
GTGTGTCTTTTTTGACACGCCAAGACCCAAACGGTGTTCCATAGTATGTCGTGAAGCTCATAGCAGTGACGCTATTGCACATGTAATACAACATTTTACGTGGCGTCATTACGTCATATAGGTATGCACATCGGCGTTATACTAGACATCGGGCGGATACCGACGCTGGCATTTTTAGCTAATATCGGCTGATTCCGATATCTTCACCGATATATAGTGCATCCCTAATTTGAACCAATTACTTTAACATCCTACACAGACAATGTTATAAAGATAATTTTGTCGCTCATGCCAGCCTGCAGTACCTTGGTCAGCATTCAACTTGAGTTACTCCATGCGAGGTGGCAGCACTGAGCTAGCCTGCAACAACACTTCCTAGAGCAGGGATCATCAACTAGGTTCAGCCACAGACCGTTTTTTCCCCATGACTCGATGGTCGGGCCGGAACATAACTACAAATCATTTGTAAATTGCAATTTGACCGCAAGAATCCCATATAGATCATTTCAAAACATGCTTACATTTGTATACAAACACGTTTCTCTCTGTGTGTAAATACTTGGGAATATATTTCCTAAATGAAAATCACTTGAACCTGATTTCCTGGTGTTTTTAGTATTTTATGCTTAGAAAAGTTGTGGGGACAAATAAAAACCTCCTGCATGCCAAATTCGGACTGCAGAACACCAGTTGAGGAAACTTGTCCTAGAGTAACTCAAACTGTACATGCAACGTTTCCAAAAACTCCTCCATGTAGTAAGATGGTGACATGCTGAAATGACTTCCTGATAATCAAATGTGCCACTGAGCATTCTCATTCGAAACAATGGGGTGATGGCTTCATCCAAGTTTTTTAAAAGTCTAGTTCACGTTCTAGTCGGAACTAGGAAACTCGGAAATTCAGACTTGCTAATTGGTTGTAGTTAATCCACGTGCTGCATCTAACATTTGAGGTCCCTAGTTCCGACTGGCACATGAACGCGGCATTTGATTCATCCATATTTTGTTAGTCTATGGTCGAATCGATGTAGTCGGAGATTAATTCCACTTAGCTTGGTCTCTGCATCACTCCGTTGGTGGAGTTAATCATTCACCGTGGAGTTTAGTCAGCTATCTTCAGTTGCCATAACAGTAACCTACACCAATCCCCCACGGTCGGGGGGTAGTTTATGGGGCTAGCCGTGGCTGGGAATATTTTGACAGTTGTGTCAAACAGTGTGGTGGTGTCCTGCTCTACTTACCGCATTAGCATGTTCCCCACAATATGCTTTTCCACTTCCAACTATCATTTTGCAGTATCGTTTTTTCTTTTCCACGTAAAAAGCACATCTTCCAGGCAGAGGTGCAGACACGCCGTCTGCGGTGAGGACCTCCATGTTTACAACTTCCGTATAGTTATCACGTCATCCAACTACAGTACCATAGAATGGGGACGCGTTCCAGGTGGCCTACATTTCACGAAGCTGCAACTCAATGACTGAGTATGTTTTACACATTTATACCCAGTAGTAGCTATAGAGTGTAGTTAATGTGGTGTTGTTGTAGTTTGACTGTAAGAACGATCAACAAGTGAAGCAGCACATTGTGCTATTCCACCACTCGTCTGCAATTTAGACGATCTGGAACGCGCGCATTATTTCTCGACGTTACTTCCGTCGCCTCTTTCTCAAGTGGATGTTTCCCCAACGGTTATTCGCGGGAGAGAAGCGCCAAACTCGAAATTGAAGAGACTATTTTTTTTTAACCAAGGCCATACAAATCTAACCTTGGAATTTGCAATTTAGACACTACATTTTTGGGAGTATGAAACAATCATGACAGAAACACTTTTCAACAAGCGATTGCAAGTGCACGTCAAATGCAAAGATTGCGAAGAAAGGTAAGTTCGATTGATTGCTAACGTTACCGTTAACTAGCTAGCATAATTAACGTTATCTAGCTACTGTAACTAGCTAGATATCAAGCAATATCGACACTTGCGGCCTAACTAGATAGCTCATCAATTTGATATAGTCGTGTCTGGGCATCAGCTAGCTACAGACTATCCAGCAACCTGTGCTACGCGTTACATTGCTAGCTAGCTAAGATAGCATGTTCAGTAACGTTAAATGTCATATTCGCCAGATGGCGCTTGATAATAACAAATATATCAATGGAGTTGTATGTTACGACTAAAAATACATTGATTGAATCTTTCTGGCTAACTTTACATTACAGGAGAGGAAATATCAGAGTCGGCATTGAGCTTCAATTAACAACTAATCCAGTCCACAAAAGGGTAAGTGGTGCTTACAACCTTGGTTGGTGTTTTGCAAGACTGGATTCTTTTCCCATCATCACCCTCCCTCCTTTTATATAGTGTGAATGAGCAGTGTTTCAGAAACCAGTGCATTGATCTCGAAATGCATTGCTTACTACTGTGGGCATGCATAAATACCCAACATAAAGATAGACTCATCAATACAACATAATACCATGGCGGGGTAACTTCCGCTGAACAGACATCAACAACACCAAAAGTTTCCTGTCACTCACTTCATGGTACAACACATTGGAGAAGCACCAGTCCTAATTAGCAATGCATCGTTACAGCCACATAACTGTTAGTGGGTGTTTTTAATGGAAGTGAAAGTTGCAAAAGGGTGGCTCTCTGGGAGGCATGCATGGGTTCGACTATTCATGGACCTTAATGGTTTTCAAGGGCTGACCTACAAACATTAGCGACTGGATTCTGCTTAATGATTGACGTTAGTTGACGATGCACTTCCCCTGTTCAAGGGAATCCCTATCACGTCTGCTTTTCCCAAATGTCAGTCCTTCCCTCAAGGTAGTAGTTAGTGACAAAGCCACTATAACTAACACAACTTTGCATTCTAGGATCTGCTGGTGAGACTGACAGATGACACCGACCCTTATTTTCTGTACAACCTTGCCATATCAGAAGAGGATTTTCAAAGGTATCTTTCAATTCAGTCATTGTGCCCACTATAATGAGCATACACTAATCCTACGTCTTCTCTGTCATCAGTTTGAAAGTTCAACAGGGCCTGTTGGTAGACTTTGCGTCCTTTCCTCAGAAGTTTATAGACCTGCTAAACCAGTGTATCTCGGAGCAAGACAAAGAGAATCCAAGGTGAGAAGACTCAGGTTGTTGAATGTCTCCACTAACTGTGAGATCATGGACATGTGATGTCTCTTTGCTCTCCTTTCCCTAGATTTCTGCTCCAGTTGTCATCTCCATCATCCCCAGTATTAGACCACAGCCCTGCCAACCTCAATGTTGTGGAGACCAACGCATTCAAGCACCTCACTCACCTGTCTCTGAAGCTGCTACATGGCACTGATGTGGAGATCAAGAAGTACCTGGCAGTGTGTCTCTCCTGTGTGAAGGTAAGTGAATCTCCCGTAACTCCCTCAGAAACACAAGTTTCGGGGACAGATTTAGCCTAGTCCTGGATCAAATTAAAATAAAATAAAAACATTTTTGATGGAGTTTTTCCATTGAGGTTGGCTTTAGTCCTGGAGTAGGATTCATCCGTGTCTGGGAAACCACCCCTAGTTGTCTTTGTGACCTGAGTCTTGGGAATGGTTGATAGCAGACCTATGAAGGACCTTGGGAGATTCCATGAAGCAACACAGACTGCAGTATACTAAAGTCTGAGAAACTTCTTTGTTGTATTTCAAGTTATCCCCCCCATTTTGATCTGTCAGGAGGAGAAGCAGCAGTTGGAACAGAGGCTGAAGAAGACTGAAGATGATCTCTCGAGGCAGCTCAGCTATACACAACAGGTAAAGCAGTAGTTGATTTGAATTGATTGATTCATCTAAAAATGTAGGCGGGAGAAGTAACATCTTAAGTGGGTCCCGATTTTTAAAAAGTTCACCTTTCATATAAACGTGTCTTACAGACTCTGTCGGAGAAGAGCAGAGAGCTAGACAAGCTTCGGTCTGAGTGGACCAGCCAAACAAGCGCTCTGTCGAGCCGCCACTCTCAGGACCTCACTGCAGAGCGGGAGAACGCTTTGGAGGTATCAAGTAACTTCTCATATTATAAGTATGATGTTTAGTTAACTGCCTGGAATCGTCTAAGTGCTATTCCAGTTATCAGCAACCATAAAACCTTGAATGTTTTTTTTAAATCTCTTTGAGTTTGGGGTCTCCAACAGGTTTATAGCGAGCTACCAGTAGCTCACAGCCCACCTATGAGAAGCTCGCCAAACAATTCTGAAATTACATGCAATTTTCACGTGTTCCACCGAAAACTGTCATGAACAAATCTCACAAGTAAAAGCTCCCAGCTACTATCGAATCAACACATTGAAATTATCCCGCTATTGGCTTAAAAAGCCAAACCTAACACTATCTGCCATTTCATTTCCAGAAATATTGCCCCTGTTTGTCTATCACTCCATTAGTGGCCAGTTGATGTGATAATGGTCTTGTGGTTGACAGGAACACTTTCCCAAAAACCTTCTCAATTAAATGTTAACTGCAAAGTAGGTTTACCTGGGAGAATTAAATAATGAGTAAGTATTTCATTTGTATCTATTATTTATTTGCAAACTTTGCTGTGAAATGAGCAGCAGCACAGAACCATCACCAGACCAGAACATTCGATGGCACAATTAAAGGGCTAGATGCACAATTAAAGGGCTAGATGCACAATTAAAGGGGAATTGCACACAAAAAAATCTCCCAGACAATAAAGTGTTCTGTGATTTAAGCATTGACATCAACCCAGAACACATTGTTTCTTTATGAACTATTGTAATTTTGAGAGTGAAAAACAAAATAAATCTAACACCTGGAAAAATAAACTGAGGAACAGAATTTGGGAAAATATAAAACAGAATTTGGGAGAGAAAAGGGGGCCCGCTTGGAGTTGTTTATTAATAAACCATTATTTTACTATGTATATTGACAGAAAACATGGTACACTATGTTCTCTTGTACACCAAAGACATAGGGGAGAGAAGAATGTGCCTATTTGAAAGCTAGAAAAAATTAGAAGCTCACTTCTATTAATGTAGTTCTCATGCTAGATTTTATATGATTTCTCTCAAAAATAAGTGGTTTTCTCTTGTGATGTTTCTCATCTTGCCCTGTGCAGACACAAACCAGGCTGCAGCAGCAAAACGAGCAGCTGCGCCGGGAGCTGGAGGGAGCCCACACTAAGAGCACCCAGCAGCTGCAGAGCAGGCTGGCTGAGCTTGAGACCTCCAATAGGGACCTGACTGAGAAGAGATACAAGAGCGAGTCCACCATCCGCGACTTCAAAGCCAAACTAGTGGGACTGGAAGAGGTGAGGGGGAGGGACGCAAGCGGCCATCATTTAGTGGGGGAAATTTCATAAAAACTGCCACTTTTGTGAACAGTTTACATTTTTAAGTCTGAAACGCTCCTAGGATAAGTATCTGTCGGTCCATATCATGTGTGTTTTTTTGTTTGTTTTACATCCATATTGAATTCCTGATTTAATAGAGAAATTGAAATCTTGCCGGCCGCCATGTTGACCACCAATGTCAAATAACCTGCTGACAAGTGTTTATGTGAGAATAGGAGTCTCAGCGAGCGAAGCAGCAGGCCCTGTCTCTTCGGAGGGAGAACGGCACCCTGGACACGGAGTGTCACGAGAAGGAGCGTCAGGTGAACCAGCTGCAGACACGCGTGGCAGTCCTGGAGCAGGAGATGAAAGATAAGGAGCAGCTCGTGCTCCGCACCAAGGAAGTGCTGGAAGCCACTCAGCAACAGAAGGTATGTAGTCAGTCCCCTGGGCAAATGGAGAGCACCCCCCCCCCCTTGCTTACCTATGTTGAATGTTCTTCCTGTGAAATGCATTATACAATGCCGACGTTAATTTCTGTTTCCTTCACATGTCCTGTCCTAATATTAGTTGTATACAGTGTGCTATACAACAAAACTGGGGACGAGGAAGAAACGTTCTCACGTTTGTGCTCATCTTCGGCAGAAATTCTGAGTTAAATTCGTTATTTATTTTTTTTGCTGTAGAAAGACGCAAACAAAACGTGGAGCTAGCCAGTTGAGTGATGCTAGCTAGCCTTTGATGTCACGGCAACGAGAGCCTCGAGGGATAGGAAGAGTTTCGCTGCGGGAGAAAGTGAAGTCAGCGTGAGTTAAAAGAAAGGAAAAAAAGGGTCTGGTGTAAGGGACCGTCTGAAAAGTGTGAGAAATAAAAATAAACCGAAAATAGGAACATTTGATGAATCTATGGAACAATGGAGTTCTTACACAGAACGTTTTTGAGTACTTTGTGTAGGCAAATGGAATTAAAGCAGAAGTCGTTGTGCCAACATTTTTGACTGTTTTGGGAGGAAAAACATTCAATCTACTGCGCAGCCTAGTAAACGCTTGAAAAACCTGGTGATAAATCATATGATGAAATTGTGGCTACCTTAAAATGACATTATTCTCCCAAACCACTGATAATCGCAGAGAGATTCCGGTTTCATAAGAGAAATCAAGAGGAGGGGGAATCACTCAGTTTGTGGCTGTAATTTAACATTGCAGAGAGCAATAGAAGTGAGTATGTCAATGGAAATGGCAAATAAAGACACACAACAGCTAAGTGCATCAACCAAAGTGCATAAGGTGTCTACGTGGTTAAAAATCAAGGCAGGAGGTGGAAAGCCATGCTATCACTGTGGGAAACCAGGTCACCAAGCATAGGAGTGTTGGTGCAATGACTTAGACTGCAGAAGTTGTGGAAAAAAGGGTCACATCGAACGTGCATGTAAAAACAAAAGTACTGAACAAAGGAAAAGCGACTTCAGGAAGTACAAAAAGAAAGTGCATAAAATGGAGCACACGGAGGATGAACAAAGTTATACCTTGTCTGAAGGGGAAGAATCTTTGCATGTTTTGTCCATTTCAGACAATGGATACGGGTACTGGGTGACACCGCTACTGGATGGAAACGCAGTACGGATGCAAGTGGACACTGGAGCAGCCATATCTTCGCTGTCTGAGGCTGTATACAAGGAGAAACTACATCACCTCACACTACAGCCCACAGAGATTGCTTCAGTGAGAGGAAGTGTGATTGTTACAGTGGAGCGCAACAAACAGAAGGTAAAGCTACCACTCTACATAGTGAAAGGCAACCATCCAGCATGGCTAGGACGCACATGGCTGGTAAAGATCAAACTAAACTGGCAGGAAATTCACATGGTTGCAAAAGAGGACACAAACCTACAAGAGATATTGAGGAAACACGCGGATGTGTTCAAAGAAGAACTTGGCAGTATGAAGGACATAACAGTTAAACCAAACAGCAAGCCAAAATGCTTCAAAGCTAGACCTGTCCCATACGCCATAAAACCAAAAGTTGAAATTGAGCTAAACAGACTAGTCGAGAGTGGAGTATTGGATCCAGTGAATGTTAGTGAATGGGCTACACCCGTTGTTCCAGTCATAAAAAAAAGATGGCTCACTCAGACTCTGTGGTGATTTCTAAGTCACCATTAAACCAGTCTTGACTGCTGAAAAATATCCACTACCCCTCATTGACTACCTCTTTTCTGGTTTAGCTGGAGGACAAAAATTCAGTAAGATAGGCCTGACATAAGTCTATCGACAGATGCATGTGGACCAAGAGTCACAAGAACTGTTGATCATAGTGACTCACAAAGGACTGTACAGGTACTGGAGGCTTCCTTTTGGAATCACCTCAGCTCCGGCCTTATTTCATAGAGCTATGGACCAGATACTGAGCGGGCTCACTGGGGTCCAATGTTACGTCGATGATCTACTCATCACCGGCAAAGACGAGCAGGAGCACCTGAGAAACCTGAACGCTACACTACAGAGATTGGAGGAGTACGGTCTGAGGGTCCGGTTGGACGAATGCAAGTTTTTCTGGCCCTCTGAGTACCTGGGCCACGTCATCGACAGTTCGGGGCTCCACAAAGCGCCATCGAAGGTGAAGGCCGTTGACGGAAGCTGAGATCATTCTTAGGACTACTGACATACTACGCAAAGTTTGTGCCAAACCTAGCTAACATGTTAAAGCCACTGCATGAACCTTTGAAGTAAACCAAACAGTGGAAGTGCACAGACCGATGTGAGGAGGCCTTCAAGAAAGTGAAAACAGCCTTAGCTCAGTCAGAGGCCCGAACCCACTTCAACCCCAACTTGACATTACAGTTGGCATGTGATGCATCGCCTTATGGCGTTGGTGTGGTTGTCACACATCATGCCATCAGGTGAAGAAAGGCCAATTGCTTTCGGATCACGGACCTTAAGTAAAGCAGAGAGCAATTATGCACAGAGAGCGTGAAGCACTCGCAATTGTGTTTGGAGTTAAGACATTTCATCAATTTCTGTTTGGCCAACGATTCACACTGCTGACCCCTCACCTCCATCTTTGGTCCCCACACCGGCATTCCGTCGCTTGCAGCCAGCCGCATGCAGCGATGGGCGTTATTGTTATCTTCTCACCAGTACGATATCAAGTACAGAAGGTCTGAGCAGCACTGCAATGCAGATGGCCTCTCAAGGCTTCCCTTACCTGTCATACACACTAAGCACTCCCAGGCAGAAATCTTCTACTTCAAGGAAATTACGAACGCCCTCCTTACATCTGTCCAAGTGGAAAAAGTTCACCCACACTGATCCAGTGATGTCTGAGGTTGTGGACATTGTCACTCGTGGAAAAGGAGATGTCGGACAGCCTACAACCTTACCCAGTGAGGAGAAACAAGCTCACAGTTCAGTTTGGATGCTTGCTATGGGGTTTTCGAGTCCTCATACCGCCACCACTGAGAAGACAGGTGCTTGAAGAACTCCATTCAGTGAACTGTGGCATGGTGCGAATGAAGGAGATTGCACGCAACTACTTTTGGTGGCCAGGTCTGGACGCCGCTATCGAAGACAACGTCAAGTCATGTTCTGCATGTCAAAAGATGAGGAACATTCCTCAGCTAGCGCCACTACACCCATGGGACTTCCCAGAGGCATCTTGGCAGCGAGTCCACATAGACTATTCAGGCCCACTGGAGGATCGTAATTTTCTTAGGCCATTTGCTGTGTGCGTCAACTACGACTGAGGTCACAGTGATGAAGAGCATCTCAGCGGAGAGAACCATCGAAGAGCTACGGTCAAACTTCAGACTCTTCGGCTTGCCGACGCAACTCATTAGTGATAATGGCCCCCAACTGGTGTCTGAAGAGTTCCGGAAATGGAATTCAGCAAATGGAATACAGCACATCAAGTCAGCGCCGTATCACCCTGCTACGAACGGCCTCGCTGAAAGGTTTGTCCAAACGATGAAGCAGGCTTTAAAATCATCACGAGAACGGCTCCTTTAATAGGCGTCTAAACACCTTCTTGTTAAAACCTACAGAAACACTCCCCACGCTACAACCAAAGTGGCACCCATGATGAAAAGACAGCTTCGCACGCGACTCAACCTCCTGAGACCTCCAAAGACAAGACAGGTTGTACAGAGAGCACAGGTGGAGAGATGGAGCAAAGCAAAAGACAAAAGCTTCATAGCTGGAGAGAGAGTTCTTGCTCAGAACTACTGCAAAGGTCTAAAGTGGATACCAGCCACAGTGGTTGCACAAACAGGGCCTATGTCCTACACAGTTCACTCACCAGAAAACATAATCTGGAGGAGACACGTGGACCAACTGTTGCCAGGAACCAACCTCAGAGATGACTCATGTCAAGTGACAAACCAAGATCAGCTACTGGAGACCTACCATGACTATGAGCTATCACCTGAACATCCACTGCAGCAACCTACAAATGTGGAAAGTACTCCAGACTCACCTGAACCAGCCAGAGTGTCTACTCAGGGTACTGTTGCACCCCAGTCTGGGCATACACCATCACCACTCACTCAGAGACCATGTGACTGTAGACTCACCTGTACGTCGTCATTACCCTGCAAGAGAAAGACGACCCCCTGACAGGTTGACTATTTAGTTCAGACTAACCTCTGACATTGGGGCAGAATAGACCCCTGACTTAAGTCTGGGGACTGAGGCAGTCTACCCTCTATCCGTAGTTTAGAAAAGGCTATTCTGAAAAGTTAATTTATTTACATTAAGATAACTTATATTAAAAAGAAAACAAGGCAAAACAGTGAATATTTACCTTTTCCTTATGCGTCATCAAAGGTAAGGGGAAGGAATATGTTGTGTATTGATATTCTAGTTTTGTCCTTTTAGGGCACTTGTAACCCTCCCTTGCTTACCTACGTTGAAATGCTTGGAATGTTCTTCCTGTGAAATGCATTAAACAATGCCAACGTTAATTTCTACTCCCGTCTCATGTCCTGTCCTTATATTAGTTGTATATGTAATACAGTGTGCTATACAACATGTGACATTCTGTGTTTGTGTGTAGAACTCAGTTGAAGGAAATGCCGAAAGCAAACAACTCCAAATGGTAAAACTGGAAGCCACAGTGAAATCCCTGTCTGAGGAACTCATAAAGGTGGGTTACTTACATTTCCACTCATGGCTTTTTGTTATGCATGTCATGGTCTGGAAATACTTGGTCACAGACTCCATCCAGTCAAGTTCAAATCCACAAGTCCTTGTCCACTCATGTACTTATTTGAGTCTAAATATTGATACAAATTTTGTCTTGGGTCTGATCATATCCCCTTTGAGAAAGAACACATTGAGCGTGGGGGTCAAGTACCGTCTTGACACTACCTCGTGTTGACTTCCTAGGCCAATGGCATCATCAAGAAGCTGCAGGGAGAGCTGAGGGGCCTGGTGGGGAAGATCAAGGTGAAGAACACTGTGATGGTGTCTCAGGAGAAGGTGCTTCAGGAGACCCAGGAGAGGCTGCATAAAGCCCAGAGAGACCTGCAGGACACTCAGCAGCAGCTCAAGCATAGAGACGAGGAGGTGTGTGTTTCCATTACAGAGTGTCCACTACCTTAAATGCGAATCTGAGAATAACAAAAATGGTCAGAAGTGTGTGTGTGTGTGTGTGTGTGTGTGTGTGTGTGTGTGTGTGTGTGTGTGTGTGTGCGCAAGCCAAGTTCTGAGGAGTAGTGGGCGCTGACATAATTATTGGGTGTCAAGTTTGGATTTATCTTTTTGGTTGTAACTTCCACTGTAGGTGTCGAAATTGAAGGAGCAGTTGGAGGAGACGGTTCAGAAATTAGATGAAAGCAGGGAGGTGCTGAAAACAAACGAGAATGGTATGGAAGGTCGTTTAAAGAAATGTTTCACAAAAAAATTCAACTACATGATTTTGCACTTAACCTTGGCTGTTATCAAATGACCTACTGTTTGTATTCATTTAGTCTTCCCCTGCAACAATGGATTTGTCTTATCCTTCAGTTATAATGTGGCTGAACAAACAGCTGAATGAGAACCAGTTATCCAGGAAGCCGGAGACCCTTGGAACGTTTGAGACTCCTTCAACTCTCTCAGCCTCAACTGGACAGAGGATGGACGGTGCATCTCACAACATGGTAAGCACTAAACATGTCATAGTACACGGTAAGATATTGGTTTGATATATTTTAGTTGCAGTGGGTATCGTGTTTTGTGTTTTTCATTGCAGTTTTATATACGTGTGTCGCTTTTTAAAGTAAATTTGAGTTGTATGCATGCGTCTTAAAGGCAGACTCTGCCATATGACATCATACACAGGCAGGGAAACTTCCTGCTTATAGACGTCAATAAAAATTTAATCTGCTAAGACGATCTGCTGCTGTTGGCATTTGGCAGATTTAAATTGGATTGTTTTCGGTTAGCAGGGATGCGTTACGCAGGCGGCAGGAAACACAGTTTTGGAATATTCAGATATATGAATAAACTTGTTATGTATAACAAGGAATCATGTCAGCTCTATTCATGGTATTTCTATCTGTAAGGTTCGACAATGTTGTGGATGGTGACATCATATTGTCAAGTCTACCTTTTACGATTCGACCAGTTACGATTTGACCAGCAAAGTGCACACAATCAGATCAGCTCAAGTCACGTGTGCTTGACTTTGTTTTCAGCTGGACAGCCGAGCGTTTCCCTCCTCGGCCGGACAGGGCTACCCCATCACGTCCACGCTGAACTCCAAACTCCCTCTGTCCAGCCGCTCTGTCTTCTCACTACACAACCAGGGCCCTGGAGCCAAGGCAGGCTCATCTTTTCTCCTTTGTTATGCTGAAATTCTAATTAAACTTTGATGCTATATTTAGAAGTGTGTTGAAATAGGTGTGGTTTTGCAATGACACAGCCTTGAATTTGGGCCACATGAATAGCAACCTGGATGATTTACCTAAAGCATAGGATGTAGGTATGGATAACAATTAACAATTCCTTACGTCGACTATAATTTAATCTTGGAAGAACCAATAATTCTATGTGGTGTGGGATAAGGCAGCTTGAACTCAATTTTGTTGTATTTCTAACTCGTTTCAGCTGTATTTGGGGGTTTGCTTGAATTCAGACTTTTTTGTTGACCTGGACTGAATTGTAGGTCCAGTTTAACCCGATGAGTACCAAGCCCAGCATGTCTCCTGTGGATGTGAGGGATGGGAGCCCCACAGCACAGCATCCCCCTCAGCCCTCCAACAAAGAGAAGTGAGTCCAGCTCTCTGTTACGTTGTGTGCTTTCAGCATCCGAAGTGTTCAGAAATGTTTTCTCTGCTCACTGTTGCATGAAAATAGCTCCGGTTTATGGATGGTCCATCACCATCAGCAAGAGCCCAAGACCATCTACTTTATTCTCTGGGCCTTCCATTCAGACTGCCTTTTTTTCCATCTTCATAACGGTCTTATTCTTCTTTTTCTTTTTTGAACTTAGTGGCGAGCCTGCTGGGTTGGAGTCCAAATACTTTGAGAAGCGAGACGACAGCATTCCCCTCCGTGGTCTGTTGTCAGGCATGCACCTCAACAGAGGTAAGACCACATCCATACCTGCTTTGTAGACACTGGGGGTTATTTGTTTGAGTGATGCCAGTTTATGAGGGGAAGTTCACTCTACATGCCTCTTAACTTCTTGGTGACAGGGGAGCAGTATTGAGTAGCTTGGATGAATAAGGTGCCCAGAGTAAACTGCCTGCTACTCTGTCCCAGATGCTAATATATGCATACTATTAGTAGTATTGGATAGATAACACTCTGAAATTTCTAAAACTGTTTGAATGATGTCTGTGAGTATAACAGAACTCATATGACATACGAAAAACCTGAGACGAATCCAACCAGGAAGTGGGAAATCTGAGGTTTGTAGTTTCATTTAAGTGATCGCCTATCCAATATACTGTGTCTATGGGGCCAGATTGCACTTCCCAAGGCTTCCAGCAGATGTCAACAGCCTTTAGAAAGTTGTTTGAGGCGTCTATTGTGGAAGGGTGTTGAATAACAGCTGTTTCAATAAGTGGACTAGGCTGAGGCCAATCAGTTGTTTACTGCGCGGTCACGCGGGCGCGCCATTCCTTCTTTTTCCTCTGTAATGAATAGGCTATTGTCCGGTTGGAATATTATTGAAGATTTATTATAAAAAGACCCTAAGGATTGATTGTAAACATCGTTTGACATGTTTCTACAAACTGTAATGGAACTCTTTTGACTTTTCGTCTGGATTTTGCACTCGCGCATTGTGCCTTTGGAATAGTGAACTAAATGCGCGAACAAAACGGAGGTATTTGGACATAAATATGGACGTAATCGAACAAAACAAACATTTATTGTGGGAGTCCTGGGTGTGCATTCCGACGAAGATCAGCAAAGGTAAGTGAAGATTTATAATGCTATTTATGACTTTTGTTGACTCCACAATTTCACGGGTAACTGTATGGCTTGCTTCTGTGGCTGAACGCTGTTCTCAGATTATTGACTATTGTGCTTTTGCCGTAAAGCTTTTTTGAAATCTGACACAGCGGTTGCATTAAGAACAAGTTTATCTTTAATTCTGTGTAAAACATGTATCTTTGATGTGGCTCTCTGCAATTTCTCTGGAAATTGGAGGCATTTCATGGCTGTAATCTGAGGTTTTTGGATATAAATGGGAACTTGATCTAACAAAACATACATGTATTATGTAGCATTGAGTCCTGGGAGTGTCATCTGATGAAAATTGTCAAAGGTTAGAATTAATCACCATCTATATTTCTGCTTCTTGTGACGCCTCTCTTTGGTTGGAAAATGGCTGAATGCTTTCTGTGACTAGTTGCTGACCTAACATAATGTTATGTTCTACTTTCGCCGAAAAGCCTTTTTGAAATCGGACACGGTGGTTGGATTACTGAGAAGTGTATCTTTAAAATGCTGTAAAATACTTGTATGGTTGAGGAATTTTAATTATGAGTTTTGTGTTGTTTTGAATTTGGCTTTGGCGCCTTGCAATTTCACTGGCTGTTGGCGAGGTGGGACGCTAGCGTCCCGAACGATTCCAGAGAGGTTATGTCCCTTCCCACTGGGCACACCACATCCTTTCAACATGGAAATGTGGGTGATATTTGGTTGAGATGTTGATCAATGAGATTTCAACCTTTCTGCTATTAGATGAAGCACAGTGAAACTTAAAATGAGTGAATAAAGTACATGGTGCAAAGAGATCAAAGCTGTTTGAGATTCTGCACAGATTATTACAGCAATTCACAGACCTGCAACCTTTGCATGCTATCTAGAACATGCAAGCTTTCTATGATTAGATAACAAGACATTTCTAGTTAGGCTACTACATTAGGCTAACCTCAATGTCGCCATGGATGTGTTAATCACTTTCAGGTTGAATAAATACTGCTAGACCTTAGTCTGTAAATCAGCCTTAACTTTAGGCTATTTACTATATTACAAAAGTAATAATGAATTGTGTTTGGTTGATAACGCAACCAAATATAAACATTTTAATGCTTGGCTAGATTAATCTGAGCTACTGGTTTAATCCTATTCTTTTAACTTTTTATTTTTTATTTAGTTGGAGATGGGAATCCAACACATTTAAGTTAATATGCTATTTACTGTATTGCAAAAGTGATATTGAACTGTTTGGTTGTCAACGCATCAACTTTTTGAAGGATTTGTATCTTTTGACACGGACTTCAAAGTTAAAGAACAGTGCTAAATAAAATAAAACTTTTATTTAAAGTTTGATTTAGTCATATTCTTTAACTTTGATTTTTGGTTGAGATAAAGGCGTGAAGCCAACATATTATTTATTTGTAGACAAACTGGAATTAAAGACTAAATCAGTGGTCCAGGTGGACCTTCAAGCGCAACTTAATATCCAGTTTGTCTACAAATAAATAATTGAAATGTTGGATTCACGTCTTCATCTCAACCAAAAATCCAAGATAAAGAATAGGACTTAATCTAATCAGATTTAAATAAAGTTTGATTTGATTTATTACTATTCTTTAACTTTGGTTTATTTTAAAACAAAAATCTAAGCTTGAAATCCTAGGCCTATATGCATTGTCTATTCTTTTGGTTGAACCCGGAGTTGAATTGAAACTAGTGAAGGATGACTTAGTATTTAGGCCTATATAGCATTTACAATCATTGATTTATATATGACTTCTAAAGTATGGTTGCATTTAATTTGCTCTGTTATTAAACCTAACCTTTGGAACAATAAATATATTTAGTTATTAATCATTCTCATGATGGCACATTAGTAGTAGTCTGTGACAAAGTGTTGGAGCAAAATTATTTTATTAGTCTAATGCTGTTGTGACTGCAAACACTGTCATTTCCCACAGCTGTCCAGTAACCTCGTCATACACCCAACAAAGGAGTGATTTGTTATTTGTTCCTTATCTCTGTGACACTGAAAGCCATCCAGGTTGAATTCTTCTCCTGTCTGTTTGTTTAGGCTCTAAAGATCATCACTCCCCTATCTTAAGACACACAGGCTGTAAGAACTGGTCGGAACCTGTTTTTGTTTATTAGAATGCTTTAAGGGAGTATAACTAATTACCCTTATGTATCTCTTTTGTAGGCTTGCCTCCCTCTTTGAGGGATAAGAAGCTTTTTGTGTTGGTGGAGGATATAAAGACGGAGGGACTTTTAAATATGCAAGATCCTATCCGGGTTCATCCTGATAGGGAGATCATCCTTGCAATTGCTCAAATAAACCTCGTATTGCTGATAGGAGTTCTGCCTGATTCCATGACTCAGAGGTCTAAGGCACTGCATTGTCACTACAGATCCGGATTCACACAATTGGCCCAGCGTCGTCTGGATTAGGGCAGGGTTTGGCTGGCCGGGATATCCTTGTCCCATCGTGCTCTAGCGATTCCTGTGGCGGGCCGGGCGCATGCATGCTGACACGGTCGCCTATTGTACAGTGTTTCCTCCGACACATTGGTGCGGCTGGCTTCCGGGTAAACGTGAGCAGTGTGTCAAGAAGCAGTGCGGCTTGGCAGGGTCGTGTTTCGGAGGACGCATGGCTCTCGACCTTTGCCTCTCCCGAGTCCGTATGGGAGTTGCAGCGATGGGCCAAGACTGTAACAACGAATTGGATATCACAAAATTGGGGAGAAAAAGGGTTTTAAAAAATTGCCTTGGATGGGAGACTAAATCAGTAGGACGTGCAGTAGGAGGGGCTGCCCAGCCTGTACATTTAATTCATTTTTAGATAGTGAAGTTTCCACTTAGTGTACAACACATTAGAAACACCTAATATTGAGTTGCCCCCCCTCTTTGCCTTCAGAACAGCCTCAATTCTTCAGGCATGGCCTCTCCAAGATGTCAAGCATTCCACAGGGATGCGGGCCCATGTTGACTCCAATGCTTCCCACAGTTGTCAAGTTGGCTGGATGTCCTTTAGGTGGTGGACCATTCTTGATACACATGGGAAACTGTTTAGAGTGGAAAAACCCAGCAGCGTTGCAGTTCTTGACTCACTCAAATCGGTGTGCCTGGCACCTACTACCATATCCTGTTCAAAGGCACTTAAATACTTGTCTTGCTCAGTCACCCTTTGAATGGCACACATACACAATCCATGTCTCAATTGTCTCAAGGCTTAAAAATGCTTCTTTAACCTGTCTCCTCCCCTTCTGCAGACGTGGCCAAAAGTTTGGAGAATGACACAAATATTAATTTCCATAAAGTTTGCTGCTTCAGTGTCTTTAGATATTTTTGTCAGGTATTACATTGGAATACTGAAGTATAATTATAAGCATTTCATAAGTGTCAAAGGCTTTTATTGACAATTACACAAAGTTGATGCAAAGAGTCAATATTTCCATTGCTGACCCTTCTTTTTCCAAGACCTCTGCAATCTTCCCATGGCATGCTGTCAATTAACTTCTGGGCCACATCCTGACTGATGGCAGCCCATTCTTGCATAATCAATGCTTGGAGTTTGTCAGAATTTGTGGGGTTTTGTCTGGGGAGTTTCTTGGCCATGGTCCCAAAATATTGATGTTTTGTTCCCAGAGCCACCTAGTTATCACTTTTGCCTTATGGCAAGGTGCTCCATCAAGCTGGAAAATGCATTGTTCGTCACCAAACTGTTCCTGGATGATTGGGAGAAGTTGCTCTCGAAGTTGGTACCATTCTTTATTCATGGCCATGTTCTTTGGCAAAATTGTGAGTGAGCCCACTCCCTTGGCTGAGAAGCAACCCCACAGATGAATGGTCTCAGGATGCTTTACTGTTGGCATGACACAGAACTGATGGTAGCGCTCACCTTGTCTTCTCCGGACAAGCTTTTTTCTGGATGCCCCAAACAATCGGAGAGGGGATTCATCAGAGAAAATGACTTTACCCAATCCTCAGCAGTCCAATCCCTGTACCTTTTGCAGAATATCAGTCTGTCCCTGATGTTTTTCCTGGAGAGAAGTGGCTTCTTTATGGCCCTTCTTGACACCAGGCCATCCTCCAAAAGTCTTTACCTCACTGTGCGTGCAAATGCACTCACACCTGCCTGCTGCCATTCCTGAGCAAGCTCTATACTGGTGGTGCCCCGATCCCGCAGCTGAATCAACTTTAGGAGAAGGTCCTGGCGCTTGCTGGACTTTCTTGAGCGCCCTGAAGCCTTCTTCAGAACAATTGAACCGCTCTCCTTGAAGTTCTTGATGATCCGATAAATGGTTGATTTAGGTGCAATCTTATTGGCAGCAATATCCTTGCCTGTGAAGCCATTTTTGTGCAAAGCAATGATGACGGCAAGTGTTTACTTGCAGGTAACCATTGTTGACAGAGGAAGAACAATGATTCCAGGCACCACCCTCCTTTTGAAGGTTCCAGTCTGTTATTCAAACCCAATCAGCATGAAAGAGTGATCTCCAGCCTTGTCCTCGTCAACACTCACCTGTGT
This sequence comes from Oncorhynchus masou masou, assembly GCF_036934945.1. NCBI lineage: Eukaryota > Metazoa > Chordata > Actinopteri > Salmoniformes > Salmonidae > Oncorhynchus > Oncorhynchus masou. The sequence continues at coordinate 87,432,799 of NC_088242.1, read as the reverse complement.
TAACGAGAATCACTGACATGATGTCAGCTGGTCCTTTTGTGGCAGGGCTGAAATGCAGTGGAAATGTTTTTGGGGGATTCAGTTCATTTGCATGGCAAAGAGGGACTTTGCAATTAATTGCAATTCATCCGATCACTCTTCATAACATTCTGGAGTATATGCAAATTGCCATCATACAAACTGAGGCAGCAGACATAGTGAATATTTGTGTCATTCTCAAAACTTTTGGCCACGACTACATTGATTTAAGTGAATTTATACAAGTGACCATAGTTCTCACCTGGTCAGTCTCATGGAAAGAGCAGGTGTTCTTACTGTTTTGTACACTGTATATAACGTTGAAGGTCCATTTCAAAGGTACAAATTCAACATATTTTATACAAGGTTTGTCTGTTAAATTGGTTACAATTTTTACTTAATCCTGTGGTTGAAATTTCACAACAGTTCGCATTGCTTTTTTTTTTTTTTTAATTAATCCAATGTACTTTACAAATTCCATGTCATAATACGTTGACAAATTACATTGAAACCAAATGGATTCAACTAAACCCAGTGGGTTTGTTCTGCTTTTTAAAAATCATACACATTATCTTTGTTCGAATAACCATACTAACATACTGTACACAACATACTATTAGTTAATTTTAGTATACTGTAAACTGTAAGCATACTAGCTCTTTGCCGGTCTACCGGAAGTTGATGCTGTTGCTATGCAACCTCTTGTTACAAATGACTTCGGGTGTGTTGTTAATTCTATCCTCCAGATTGAATTTATGGAGCGCACACTGGATGCTCCGCCGAGGAAGAGGGTTGATTTGAGCGTTCTGACCTTACAGCGGCAGTCAAGCACCCAAGCTGATGTTGGCTAGCTACTTCCAGACACAAATGAGACCACTGACCATTTTACTCGCCCTAGCAGAGCCGGTTAGGCAGTTTATTTTCCAGAAAGTTGGTGACTGTACTTCTGGTAACAATTTAATTACGCTTTTTTGCCGACTTTTACTGACACCGGACAGATTCAATGGGTGTTGGCGCGCTCGTAAATCCGTTATTCTGCGCTCTGGTACACTCAGACGCGAGTGCTCTGAAATCGGAGTAAATAGCCAGAGCGAATTTACGAAAGCAGCAGAAAGTCCGTTGAACGCACAACGATGATAACATTTAGCTAAGAATGACAGGATTAATCAAGTAAATTAACATTGGGTAGTTAGCTTATACTTAACATACTGTCAAGTTTGCTGTATTATTAGCCAACTAACGTTTGCTTACATACAGGTGCATACGGTTGTAATGATAAGCTATGTGGTTCGTAAGGACAGCTTAATTAACATTGTCAGCCAACATAACATGTAAGGTAACTTATTTGAAAAATCATTACTTTTTACATTGCTTTAACTAATTATGACAATGTTAAACAATGAATTTGTATCCGCTCTCGTTGTATGTGTGCATGTTTTCCGCCATTTTCTTAAAATCTGAACATGTGAAGCCACGCCTATTTCCTGAATTGCAGTATGGGCCCTAAAGTACAGATAGTGTCCTCTGCATGTATACTTAATATTTTGGCGAATTTAGTACGACAGCCGGGAACTTTTGGCATACTATATCCATATTATGACCAATAAGCATACTATATACTATTAACATCACAAATAGTGCAGTTAGTATGAGTATTCGAACACAGCTATTGTCTTGCACATTGTCAGTAACCTTGCTGAATTAAGATTCAGATTTTGTCTGTCATACGACTTCATTTTTTCCCTCCTTTGTCTCTAGATGTTCCAAGGCCACCACCAGCCAAGCCTGGCCTGCACCCTCTGTCGTCCGCTTACTTCCCTGGCTGAGAAGGAATGGAGCCAAGAACTACTGTAATGTCCACTCCACAACACACCACTGAATACCACTGTGACTAAGGAGAGCGAATTGTTCGACCAACCACAGATTCTCACAGTACCTCCGCCTATGTTAATGTTTTTAACCTGTGCTGTGTTTCCAAGTATTTATTAAAAAGACAACCAATCAATAGTAATTAAGCCACTTGATCGGTTTGCCAAATATTACATTTGTTGGTTTGTTTAAAAAATAACTTTGTCGTCACGTCTTACTCGTAATTAGCATTGACATAACTAATGCTGTCATCATGTTGCTCTGGGTGTCTTCATAACTTTTAACGCTTAATAGTACTCAAGTCCTGGTACGAATGATACATTCTACCAATGAGTGTTCCTCAAGAAAAGCTGCCGTCTGTTCTCATGGTGCAACAATTTGATAAAAGATAACTTTTCTCTGGTTAACATGTACATGCTAATCGGAAGTCATCACCAGCGTATTGATGAACAGAGCATGAACCACAGAATGATTGCTACTGAAGTGTTTGCTGTGTAAAAACTGTACATATGGCTGTATGAAATTAATCATTAATGTGTGTGTATATCTGTAGATTAAAGTTTTGTTTTCAGAATCTGTTGTCTAGTCTCTCTCTGATCAACTAGCTACAATGAACAAAAGTATAAACGCAACATGTAAAGTGTTGGTTTCATGAGCTTGAAATAAACAATCCCAGATATTTTTCATGCACACAAAGCTTATTCATTTACATTTGTTTACATCCCTGTTAATAAGCATGTTTCCTTTTGATATACCATCCACCTGACAGGTGTGGCACATCAATAAACTGATTAAACGCCAGTCTCAAAGTCAACAGTGAAGATGCGACTCCGGGATGCTGGCCTTCTAGGCCGAGTTCCGCTGTCCAGTGTGTTCTTTTGCCCATCTTAATCTTTTTATTTTTATTGGCCAGTCTGAGATATGTCTTTTTCTTTGCAACTGCCTTGAATACAGGCATCCCAGAGTCGCCTCTTCACTGTTGACGTTGAGACTGGTGTTTTGCGGGTACTATTTAATTAAGTTGCCAGTTGAGGACTTGTGAGGCTTCTGTTTCTCAAACTAGACTAATGTACTTGTCTTCTTGCTCAGTTGTGCTCCAGAGTCTCCCACTCCCGCACCTTATGAAACAGACTGTGAAGCAACACAAAACATTGGCACAAACACATGCATGCACATGTGGATTTAGTCCTGTAGATACAGTGGGGAGAGCAAGTATTTCATACACTGCTGATTTTGCAGGTTTTCCTACTGACAAAGCATGTAGAGGTCTGTAATTTTGTATCATAGGTACACGGAATCTAAAATAAAAATCCAGAAAATCACATTGTATGATTTAAGCAATTTGCATTTTATTGCATGACATAAGTATTTGATACATCTGAAAAGCAGAACTTAATATTTGGTACAGAAACCTTTGTTTGCAATTACAGAGATCACATATTTCCTGTAGTTCTTGACCAGGTTTGCACACACTGCAGCAGGGATTTTGGCCCACTCCTCCATACAGACCTTCTCCAGATCCTTCAGGTTTCGGGGCTGTCGCTGGGCAATACGGACTTTCAGCTCCCTCCAAAGATTTTCTATTGGGTTCAGGTCTGGAGACTGGCTAGGCCACTCCAGGACCTTGAGATGCTTCTTACGGAGCCACTCCTTAGTTGCACCTGGCTGTGTGTTTCAGGTTGTTGTCATGCTGGAAGACCCAGCCACAACCCATCTTCAATACTCTTACTGAGGGGAGCAGGTTGTTGGCCAAGATCTCGCCATACATGGCCCCATCTATCCTCCCCTCAATACGGTGCAGTCGTCCTGTCCCCTTTGCAGAAAAGCATCCCAAAAGAATGATGCTTCCACTTCCATGCTTCACGGTTGGGATGGTGTTCTTGGGGTTGTACTCATCCTTCTTCCTCCTCCAAACACGGCGAGTGGAGTTTAGACCAAAAAGCTCTATTTTTGTCTCATCAGACCACATGACCTTCTCCCATTCCTCCTCTGGATCATCCAGATGGTTATTGACAAACTTCAGACGGGCCTGGACATGTGCTGGCTTGAGCAGGGGGACCTTGCGTGCACTGCAGGATTTTAATCCATGACTACATAGTGTGTTACTAATGGTTTTCTTTGAGACTGTGGTCCCAGCTCTCTTCAGGTCATTGACCAGGTCCTGCCGTGTAGTTCTGGGCTGATCCCTCACCTTTCTCATGATCATTGATGCCCCACGAGGTGAGATCTTGCATGGAGCCCCAGACCGAGGGTGAGTGTCCGTCATCTTGAACTTCTTCCATTTTCTAATAATTGCGCCAACAGTTGTTGCCTTCTCACCAAGCTGCTTGCCTATTGTCCTGTAGCCTATCCCAGCCTTGTGCAGGTCTACAATTTTAACCCTGATGTCCTTACACAGCTGTCTGGTCTTGTCCATTGTGGAGAGGTTGGAGTCTGTTTGATTGAGTGTGTGGACAGGTGTCTTTTATACAGGTAACGAGTTCAAACAGGTGCAGTTAATACAAGTAATGAGTGGAGAACAAGAGGGCTTCTTAAAGAAAAACTAACAGGTCTGTGAGAGCTGGAATTCTTACTGGTCGGTAGGTGATCAAATACTCATGCAATAAAATGTAAATTAATTACTTAAAAATCATACAATGTGATTTTCTGGATTTTTGTTTTAGATTCCGTCTCTCACAGTTGAAGTGTAGCTATGATAAAAATTACAGACCTCTACATGCTTTGTAAGTAGGAAAACCTGCAAAATCGGCAGTGTATCAAATACTTGTTCTCCCCACTGTACCTGCTGGAATGCGTGCTACGGGTGGGTGCAGCTATGGTGACCAGCGAGCAGAGATAAGGCGGGACTTTACCTAGCAGGGTCTTGTAGATGACCTGGAGCCAGTTGGTTTGGCGACGAGTATGAAGCGAGGGCCAGCCAATGAGAGTGTACAGGTTGCAGAGGTGGGTAGTGTATGGGGCTTTGGTGACAAAACGGATGGCACTGTGATAGACTGCATCCAATTTGTTGAGTAGAGTGTTGGAGGCTATTTTGTAAATGACATCGCCAAAGTCGAGGATCGGTAAGATGGTCAGTTTTACGAGTGTATGTTTGGCAGCAGGAGTGAAGGATGCTTTGTTGCGAAATAGGAAGTCAATTCTAGATTTAACTTTGGATTGGAGATGTTTTATGTGAGTGGAAGGAGAGTTTACTGTCTAACCAGACACCTAGTTATTTGTAGCATCTGCTTCATCTGACCAGTTTTTTATTGACTGAGTTACTGGTGCATCCTGGTTTAGTTTTTGCTTGTAAGCAGGAATCAGGAGGATAAAATTATTGTCAGATTTGCCAAATGGAGGGAGAGGGAGAGCTTTGCAGATGTCTCTGTGTGGAGTAAAGGTGGTCTAGAGTTTTTTCTCCTCTAGTTGCACATTTAATATGCTGGTAAAAATGACAAAAATGTATATAAGTTTCCATGCATTAAAATACCCGGCCACGAGGAGCACCGCCTCTGGATGACCGGTTTCCTGTTTGCTTATGGCCGCATACACCTCATTGAGTGCGTTCTTAGTGCCAGCATCGGTTTCTGATGATAAATAGACAGCTACGAAGAATATAGATAACTCTCTTGGTACATAGTGTGGTCTACAGTTTATCATGAGATACTCTACCTCAGGCGAGCAAAACCTTGAGACGTCCTTAGATATTGTGCACCCGCTGTTGTTTACAAATATACGTAGACCGCCACCCCTTGTCTTTCCAGAGGCTGCTGTTCTATCCTGCCGTTACAGTGTATAACCCGCCAGCCAGCTAATATGTTATTCATGTCGTTCAGCCACAACTCGGTGAAACATAAGATATTACAGTTTTTAATGTCCCGTTGGTAGGATATACGTGCTTGTAGTTCGTTCACTTTATTATCCAGCGATTGTACATTGGCCAATAGTACCGATGGCAAAGGCAGATTAGCCACTCATTGCCGGATCCTTACAAGGCACCCCAATCTCCTTCCGCGATATTTCTGTCTTTTTCTCATGCGATTGATGGGGACGAGTGTCTTATCGGGTGTCTGGAGTAAATCCCTCTCGCCCGACTCATTAAAGAAAAGTGGTTTGTCCAGTTCACCGTGAGCAATTGCTGTTCTGATGTCCAGAAGCTCTTTTCGGTCATAAGAGACGGTTGCAGCAACATTATGTACAAAATAAGTTACAAACGATGCAAAAAACAAACAAAATAGCACGGTTGGTTAAGAGCCCATAAAATGGCAGCCATCTCCTCCGGCACCATCTTCTATGGCCAATGAGCAACGATATGTTTAATGTGTATTTATTTTCATTATTTATCTTCATATGACAAGGATTGAAAAGGATTTGCCAGTAGATTGTCGACTTGATTCATGACGATGACTGCTTGTCTAGCTTGCTGGCAAGATTATCAGTCCAATGAAAGCTACGGCACATATGTGTATTGATGTCATTTTATTTGTGGCCAATGATCTTGGATGGGTACTTCTAATGTAACTCTATGGCAGAACCCAAGAGGCTTGAATTTGAGCTACCCCCCATAGATTTTGTATGACGTAGTGTCCCCATGAGTGACAGAACACTCAGTCAAGCATGGCACAACTAGAGAACATGACCAATCCCTACGCTCCGTATTTTCCGCTGGCTGCCCCTCCTGCCCTGAATGATGGGTCGCCACTGGGCCTGCATACTCACCCTCACCCATTTGGGATGCTCTGGATCGACAGCGTGTTCCAGTTCCCGCCAATATACAGTAACTTCACACAGCCATTGAAGAGGAGTGGGATAACATCAATCCTATGCGAAGGAGATGTGTTGTGCTACATGAGGCAAATGGTCACACCATATACTGACTGGTTTTCTGATCCACACCCCTACCTTAAGGTATCTGTGACCAACAGATGCATTCGGAAAGTATCCCCACCCCTTCACACATTTTGTTACGTTACGGGCTTATTCAAAAATTGCTTAAATAGTTGTTTCCCCCTCATCAATCGACACACAGTACCCCATAATAACAAAGCAAAAACATATTTTTTATTTTTGAAAATGTACTACAACTAAAAAACGGAAATATCACATTTACATAAGTATTCAGACCCTTTACTCAGTACTTTGTTTTCTTTGGTATGATGCTACAAGCTTGGCAGCCCTGTATTTGGAGTTTCTTCCATTCTTCTCTACAGATCCTCTCAAGCTCTGTCAGGTTGGATGAAGAGCGTCACTGCACAGCTATTTTCATGTGTCTCCAGAGATCTTCGATCGGTTTCAAGTCTTGGCTCTGGCTGGACCACAAGGACATTCAGAAGCTTGTCCCGCGTTGACTTGGCTGTGTGCTTAAGGTCGTTGTCCTGTTGGAAGGTGAACCTTCGCGCCAGTCTGAGGTCATGAGTGCTCTGGAGAAGGTTTTCATCAAGGAACTCTGTACTTTGCTTGGTTCATCTTTCCCTTCAGCCTGACTCGTCTCCCAGTCCCTGCCACTGAAAACATACCCACAGCATGATGCTGCCATCACCATGCGTCACCGTAGGGATGGTATTGGCCATGTGCGGTGCCTGGTTTCCTAGATGTGACGCTTGGAATTCACACCAGAGTGGTTTCATCAGACCAGAGAATGTTGTTTCTCATAATCTGAGAGTCCAAGCGGGCTGTCATGTGCCTTTTACTGATGTGTGGCAGAGATGGTTGTCCTTTTGGAAAGTTCTCCCATCTCCACAGAGGAACTGTGGAGCTGTTAGAGTGACCACCAGGTTTTTGGTCACCTCCCTGACCAAGGCCCTTCTCCCCCGACTGCTCAGTTTGGCCAGGAAGAGTCTTGGTGGTTTCAGACTTCTTCCATTTAAGAATGGAGGCCACTGTGGTCTTGGGGACCTTCAATGCAGCAGAATTTATTTGTTACCCTTTCCCAGATCTGTGCCTCGACACAATCCTGTCTCAAAGCTCTTCGGACAATTATTTTGACCTCATAGCTTGGTTTACTCTCTGACTCAACTGTGGGACCTTATATAAACAGGTGTGTGCCTTTCCAAATCATGTCCAATCAATTGAATTCATCACAGGTGGACTCCATCTCAAGGATGATCAATGGAAACAGGATGCACCTGAGCTCAATTTCGAGTCTGTTTTCGCTTGTCATTATGGGGTGTTTTGGGTAGATTGATTATGATTTTTTATTTTTGTTTCCATTTCAGAATAAGGCTCTAGCGTAACAAAATTTAGATAAAGTGAAGGGGTGTGAATACATTCAGAATGCACTGTATCTCTATTCCCAGTCATTTAAAATGCATAGGGACAAATGTATTTATTTAAATTCAATCAATCAATCAAATGTATTTATAAAGAAAGCCTTTCTTACATCAGCTGATGTCACAAAGTGCTGTACAGAAACCCAGCCTAAAACCCCAAACAGCAAGCAATGCAGGTGTGGAAGCACGGTGGCTAGGAAAAACTCCCTAGAAAGGCCAGAACCTGGGAAGAAACCTAGAGAGGAACCAGGCTATGAGGGGTGGCCAGTCCTATTCTGGCTGTGCCGGGTGGAGATTGTAATAGAACATGGCCAAGATGTTCAAATGTTCATAGATGACCAGCAGGTTCACCACGAGAGGGATATTTTCAACCACCAACTTAACATCCTGAGACAAGGCCGAGTATAGCCCACAAAGATCTCCCCCATGGCACAACCAAAGGGGAACACCAACCCGGACAGGAAGATCACGTCAGTGACTCAACGCACTCAAGTAACACACCCCTCCTGGGCACGGCATGGAAGAGCACCAGTGACTCAGCCGTTGTAATAGGGTTAGAGGCAGAGAATCCCAGTGGAGAGAGGGGAACCGGCCAGGCAGAGACAGCAGGGGCAGTTTGTTGCTCAAGTGCCTTTCCATTCACCTTCACACTCCTGGGCCAGACTACACTCAATCATAGGACCTACTGAAGAGAAGTATTGGGGCAGCAGGGTAGCCTAGTGGTTAGAGCGTTGGACTAGTAATCGGAAGGTTGCAAGTTCAAACCCCCGAGCTGACAAGGTACAAATCTGTTGTTCTGCCCCTGAACATGCAGTTAACCCACTGTTCCTAGCCCATCGTTGAAAATAAAAATTTGTCCTTTTCTGACTTGCCTAGTTAAATACAGGTAAAATTACATTTTAAACAATCAATAAAGACTTAAAGGTCGAGACCGAGTCTGCGTCTCTCACGTGGATAAGCAGACCATTCCATGAAAATTGAGCTATTTTGGAGAATGCCCTGCTGTTTGCTTTGTAATTCTAGGGACAGTAAGGAGGCCTGAGTCTTGTGACCGTAGCGTACGTGTAGGTATGTATGGCAGGACCAAATCGGAAAGATAGGCAGGCGCAAGCCCATGTAATGCTTTGTAGGTTAGCAGTAAAACCTTGAAATCAGCCCTTGCCTTAACAGGAAGCCAGTGTGGAGAGGCTCGCACTGGAGTAACATGATCACATTTTTGGGTTCCAGTCAAGATTCTAGCAGCCGTGTTTAGCACTACCTGAAATTTATTTAGTGCTTTATCCGGGTAGCCGGAAAGTAGAGCATTGCAGTAGTCTAACCTGGAAGTGACGAAAGCATGGATACATTTTTCTGCATGATTTTTAGACAGAAAGTTTAAGATTTTTGCAATATTACGTAGATGGAAAAAAGCTGTCCTTGAAACAGTCTTGATATGTTTTTCAAAAGAGAGATCAGGGTCCAGAGTAATGCCGAGGTCCTTCAGTTTTAATTGAGACGACTGTACAACCATCAAAATTGTCCGATTCAACAGAATATCTCTTTGTTTCTTGGGACCGAGAACAAGCATCTCTGTTTTGTCCAAGTTTAAAAGTATAACATTTGCTGCCATCCACTTCCTTATGTCTGACACAAAGGCTTCCAGGGAGGGCAATTTTGGGGCTTCACCATGTTTCATTGAAATGTACAGCTGTGTGCCATCCGCATAGCAGTGAAAGTTAACACTGTTTCCGGATGACATCACCAAGAGTTAAAATAGAGAGAAAACAATAGTGGTCCTAAAACAGAGCCTTGAGGAACACAAATTTACAGTTGATTTGTCAGGGGACAAACCATCCACAGAGACTTAACATATCTTTCCGACAGATAAGATCTAAACCAGGTCAGAACTTGTCCGTGTAGCCCAATTTGGGTTTCCAATCTCTCCAAAATAATGTGGTGATCGATGGTATCAAAAGCAGCACTAAGGTCTAGGAGCACGGGGATAGATGCAGAGCCTCAGTCTGACACCATTAAAAGGTCATTTACCACCTTCACAAGTGCAGTCTCAGTGCTATGGTCTACAACCAGACTAAATTGCCTGATTTCCTTATGAATTGTAACTCAGTAAAATCTTTTAAATTGTTGCGTTTATATTTTTGTTCAGTATCCATTAGCTGGTTTGTCATCTTCGAACTGTGAAGTTGATATGCATCTTGTGGATTTCCTGAAATCATTTATTTTTTATAGGTAAGATAAGAAACATAGCACGAGGTTAAATGTTTTCTTGGTAAAATAACTGCCTGCAATGTGTATTTGACAACAGGCGAGATGGAGTCTCCTTCCCACCCAGTATAACTTGGAAAACAAACATACAAAATTATTAATTTATCTTATAGTGTACAATTAAAGAACATGGGTGGAACCTTAAAATGCATTGACTACCAGATATAGTATAGACTTGTCATACTGGTTTGGATTTGGCTCAATGATCTGTTCACCTAAAATAGCACAGGTTTCCCAGCCATATATCCAACATACATCAAAATATTCCGCTTTATTGAAATGCATGGTTCTATACTTAATGTATATTTACACGGTCAGTCAACAATTTAATGTTTAAAAGGTTGAAATAAGGCAGCAAAACAATATTACAATACATGGAAAAGAAAATCGCATACAGTATTAAGAAATTGCAATGTTTTACATAACACCAACTCATAAATAACTAGAGCACACAACTAATATTTCACAACGTTCATGATTCAATATGTACTTTCTTTTGGTATTTGGTCAATTAGCAAGTTAAAACAAGAGCGCATTGTTTGTACAAGTGAAATGGTTTATAGAAGGCCACTGGAGATGGATCTATGGATTCCTTTACTATGCAACGTGTTGGCTGACGAGATATTTAAAAAAAAGGCAAACCCTTCTTGTATGATCATTTCCTGTAACTGTACGATCCATACATGTCAGGGACTTGGCCGTGTACATGTACAAATGAGAATAAAAGACTAAAAATACCAAGCCAATCTGTCACACATTCCATGATTTCAGAGAGAGCGATCGGGGGGGCGATTCAAGATCTCATTGTGGTCCCGTCAAAAAGTAACACTCCCAAAGCCAAGGAAAGGCACCAGTCAGTCTGACGAAGTGGGAGTAGGAATTCATATAGGCAGCAGTTTGATATGAGGTTCAAAATAAAAGGTGCTTTAAAAATTCAGCTGTACCATTCCAAGTCCATTGCGTTTTCACATTCCATGGTTATGTGGATTAAGGCTTTTTATGCTGAGATCTGGGGAAATGCCACCTGAATTTCCAACTCGGCCCCGTAGTGTCATTTTCTCACACCACGTTCCATAAAGCTGAAGGCCCAATTCTAGAGGACTAACCAGTCTTTGTGATGCATCTAGGTTGCTTATTTTTCTAGGTTGCTTTTGTTGTACAGAGATGCCCTCTTCTGATTGTGGAACACTGTGTTCAGAAACAGCCCCGTCTTACCAGGTGTACGTCCCTGAGTGAGCTACGCCCCTGTTCAATATCATCAAAACAGTCCAGGGAATATTTTTGTTGTTGTAAAAGTTCAAGGAAAAAACAAAAATCAATAAATATAAGCCATTGCAAATAGTGCCTTTGGATAGAACTTTCTCTCAAAAACATACTCCTATGTATACATATATAGTGGTAACTCTTAATATAGCTTTTAGATTGCTGTCTGTTATACCTATATAAAAGAGCTCTCTTTCTGAAGAGGGAGGGCATCTGGCCTAAGTAGCCAGTGTTACACGTTTGAGTCCTGCAGTAGGGGCTCTTTGGCCTCCCCGGGCGGCCGCAGGCTGTGAGGGTGTCCGTGGGGCGAGCTGTGCTTCTTCCAGCTGCCGGGCCGGAGGCCTAGGTGAGGTTGCTCTGGTATGAAGAGTGCCACCAGGAGCGCTAGTAGCACTGAGCATGCTCCGAAGAGGAAGGGCGGGCCAGGAATGATGGAACTCTGAAGAGGAGGAAATTTTAAAAAATAATGTAAAAAAAAACACATTTTCCATACCTGAAGTGATTAGGAACATTTAACAAATTATGGTTACACAAGTGTATTGATACTTGATAACTAGTTCACATTAAATAGTGCCCAAAACCCTCTAAGTGTGCATAGTGTCTACATAATCATAGTAACTTTTAAGACAGGGATAGAACCTTGTTAAACTGTCTGGTCATTTTTGAGGAGGTATCTTGGATGTCAAAACAAACCTTCAAAGTCTACGCTAACTAAGTGAAATGTATTATCTGAATGGTTCCGGTTGTGTATTGTGAGGACGAGTAGAGGTTTGATTGGGCTCGGGCTAAAGATCTAAACAATAAGGCGGAGGAGCAGAAAACGTTGGGGATGTGGCGCTGGGGGCTAAGATGTGGGAGGAGCTGAAAAGGTTGGTGTTTGGGGTGTGGCACTGAGGGCTAAGATGTGGGAGGAGCTGAAAAGGTTGGTGTTAGGGGTGTGGCACTGGGGGCTAACCTGTGGAAAGAGCTGAACATTTTGGGGAGCTGAGCTGGGGGCTAACTTGTGAGAGAAGCAGAAAAGCAGAAAAGGTTCACAAGTTAGCTGGGGGCTAACTTGTGAGAGAAGCAGAAAAGGTTGGGGTTGGGGAGCTGGGGGCTAACTTGTGAGAGGATCAGAAAAGGTTGGGGTTGGGGAGCTGGGGGCTAACTTGTGAGAGGATCAGAAAAGGTTGGGGTTGGGGAGCTGGGGGCTAACTTGTGAGAGGATCAGAAAAGGTTGGGGAGCTGGGGGCTAACTTGTGAGAGGATCAGAAAAGGTTGGGGTTGGGGAGCTGGGGGCTAACCTGTGGGAGGAGCAGAAAAGGTTGGGGTTGGGGAGCTGGGGGCTAACCTGTGGGAGGAGCTGAAGGTGGGCTTGAGTATGGACCGGAGTGTCCCCGTTGCCATCTGGAGGCGCATCCAGCTCCACGTGGAAGATGTAGAAGATGAAGCCATAGAGCGCAGGGCCCAGGCCGTTACATAGCCCCCGGATCCCTGTCACCATCCCCTGGCCCACTCCTGTGAGATGACAGCCAACAATAATTTATCAATTGGATTGCATTCAACCTTTACTTCACTAGGCAAGTTAAAGGGATAGTTCATAAAAATTACACATTTAAATAATTATTTCCTTTCCTTGAAGATTTTTGCTTAAAATGTCATTTCGCTGAACACCCCCTTTAATTAACAGAACCATTTTTCATTTCCAATTACGACCAGGCCAATAGATGAATCGAAGAACATGCAAAATCAAATAAAAATATATATTTGTCACATGCGCCGAATACAATTTACCGTGAAATGCTTACGTATGAGCCTTTAACCAACAATGAAGAAAAGGGTACCGGAACAGAGTCACTGCAGTGGTATGGGTTAGTCGAGGTAATTTAGCTAATATGTTCATGTAGATAGAGGGTAAAGTGACTACGCATAGATGCAAAATAAAACTATAACAAAGTACAAACCTTGTTGGTCTGGTTCAGCAGTGCGGGAAACCAAAGCACTGATTGCTGGGAACGTGATGCTTGACATGGCTGCTAGAGCCCCTGCTGCCCACATCATCCTGTAGAGAGATGAGAGAAAACAGATTAAGTCACTTGAAAGAGTATCTCTTCATTGACCTGAATCAGATGAGTTACTTTAAAAAAGCTTACCATGGCTCGGAGCCAAACCCATACCAGGCGAGCTGTAGTATCTGGAACCCAAGGCCGAGCAAGATAGTGTTCTTGTTCCCGATGGAACGCATGAGTAAACTTAATACTACTGTCTGACAAAGAAAAGAAAAATAATATAATTGGAGACCATTTATTTGAATGTTAATATTGCATGTAATGAAAGTTCTCATTAATGCCCAAACCAGGTTAATATAACATGGCAGAGATTGAGATTACAGCACCTTCAGACAGTATTCATAACCCTTATTCCATTTTTGTTGTGTTACAGCCGGAATTCAAAATGGATGAAATACCCCATAATGACTAAGTGGAAACAGTTTAGAAATTTTCGCACATTTATTTTGCCGAGTCAATACTCTGTAGAAGCAGCTTTCAGTTATCTTGGGCATGTCAGCATCACCTTTGCTTATATTTATTAATCTGGATTTGGGGATTTTTTTCCCCCATTCTTTCTCGCATATTTTCTCAAGCTCTGTTAAGTTAGATGGGGAGTGGCGGTGAACAGCAATCTTCAAGTCTTTCCACAGATTTTTTATGGGATTCAAGTTTGGCCTGTGGCTGGGCCACTCAAGGACTTTCACATTCTTGTTCTGAAGCCTTTCCAGCATTGCTTTGGCTGTATACTTGGGGTCATTGTCCTGTTGGAACGTAAATCTTTGCCCCCAGTCTAAGGTCGTTTGCACTTTGAAGCAGGCTCTCATCAAGGATTTGCCTGTTTTCATTGTTTCCTCTATCCAGTCTCACAGTCCCTGCTGCTGAAAAGCATCCCCATAGCATGATGCTGCCGCCACCATGCTTCATGGTAGGGATGGTTTTAGATGGGTGATTAGGTTTGCATAGCACCTTGCAATCAGACCAAAGAGTTACATCGTCTCATCAGACCACAGAATATTTTGCCTTATGCTCGCAGAGTCTTTCACATGCCTTTTGCAAACGATAGAGGTGCGGTCATGTGACTTTTTCTCAGGAGTGGCTTCCGTCTGGCCACTCTTCAATAAAGCCTAGATTGGTGAGGTGCTGTAGAGATTGTCTCCCATCTTAGCCAAGGAACTATGCAGTTCTGTCAGTGGGTTCCTGGTCACCTCCCCGGTGTCATGTGACTCGTTAGTGTTACAAGGTCTCAGGTGTGAATTTTTATTTATTTATTTTTATTTCACCTTTATTTAACCAGGTAGGCTAGTTGAGAACAAGTTCTCATTTGCAACTGCGACCTGGCCAAGATAAAGCATAGCAGTGTGAACAGACAACACAGAGTTACACATTGAGTAAACAATAAACAAGTCAATAACACAGTAGAAAAAAAAAGAGTCTATATACATTGTGTGCAAAAGGCATGAGGAGGTAGGCAAATAATTACAATTTTGCAGATTAACACTGGAGTGATAAATGATCAGATGGTCATGTACAGGTAGAGATATTGATGTGCAAAAGAGCAGAAAAGTAAATAAATAAAAACAGTATGGGGATGAGGTAGGTAAAATTGGGTGGGCTATTTACCGATAAAACTATGTACAGATGCAGCGATCGGTTAGCTGCTCAGATAGCAGATGTTTGAAGTTGGTGAAGGAGATAAGTCTCCAACTTCAGCGATTTTTGCAATTCGTTCCAGTCACAGGCAGCAGAGAACTGGAACGAAAGGCGGCCAAATGAGGTGTTGGCTTTAGGGATGATCAGTGAGATACCTGCTGGAGCGCGTGCTACGGGTGGGTGTTGCCATCGTGACCAGTGAACTGAGATAAGGCGGAGCTTTACCTAGCATGGACTTGTAGATGACCTGGAACCAGTGGGTCTGGCGACGAATATGTAGCGAGGGCCAGCCGACTAGAGCACACAAGTCGCAGTGGTGGGTGGTATAAGGTGCTTTAGTGACAAAACGGATGGCACTGTGATAAACTGCATCCAGTTTGCTGAGTAGAGTGTTGGAAGCTATTTTGTAGATGATCGCCTAAGTCAAGGATCGGTAGGATAGTCAGTTTTACTAGGGTAAGTTTGGCAGCGTGAGTGAAGGAGACTTTGTTGCGGAATAGAAAGCCGACTCTAGATTTGATTTTCGATTGGAGATGTTTGATATGAGTCTGGAAGGAGAGTTTACAGTCTAGCCAGACACCTAGGTACTTATAGATGTCCACATATTCAAGGTCGGAACCATCCAGGGTGGTGATACTAGTCAGGCGTGCGGGTGCAGGCAGCGAACGGTTGAACAGCATGCATTTGGTTTTACTAGCGTTTAAGAGCAGTTGGAGGCCACGGAAGGAGTGTTGTATGGCATTGAAGCTTGTTTGGAGGTTAGATAGCACAGTGTCCAAGGACGGGCCGGAAGTATACAGAATGGTGTTGTCTGCGTAGAGGTGGATCAGGGAATCGCCTGCAGCAAGAGCAACATCATTGATATATACAGAGAAAAGAGTCAGCCCGAGAATTGAACCCTGTGGCACCCCCATAGAGACTGCCAGAGGACCGGACAGCATGCCCTCCGATTTGACACACTGCACTCTGTCTGCAAAGTAGTTGGTGAACCAGGCAAGGCAGTCATCAGAAAAACCAAGGCTACTGAGTCTGCCGATAAGAATATGGTGATTGACAGAGTCGAAAGCCTTGGCAAGGTCGATTTAGACGGCTGCACAGAATGGGGATCAGGTGTGTTAAATTTGGTGTCATCGCTCTCACACTCCCTCATACTGACTGGTCACTGGAAGTTCAACATGGCACCTCATGGCAAAGAACTCTGAGGATCTGATTTTTTTTTTATTGCTCTACATAAAGATGGCCTATGCTATAAGAATATTGCCAAGACCCTGAAACAGAGCTGCAGCACGGTGGCCAAGACCATACAGCGGTTTAACTGGACAGGTTCCACTCAGAACAGGCCTCGCCATGGTCGACCAAAGAAGTTGAGTGCACGTGCTCAGCGTCATATCCAGAGGTTGTCTTTGGGAAATAGACGTATGAGTGCTGCCAGCATTGCTGCAGAGGTTGAAGGGGTGGGGTGGTCAGCCTGCCAGTGCTCAGACCATACGCCGTACACTGCATCAAATTGGTCTGCATGGCTGTCGTCCCAGAAGGAAGCCTCTTCTAAGGATGATGCACAAGAAAGCCCGCAAACAGTTTGCTGAAGACAAGCAGACTAAGGACATGGATTGCTGGAACCATGTCCTGTGGTCTGATGAGACTAAGATAAACTTATTTGGTTCAGATGGTGTCAAGCGTGTGTGGTGGCAACCAGGTGAGGAGTACAAAGACAAGTGTGTCTTGCCTACAGTCAAGCATGGTGGTGGGAGTGTCATGGTCTGGGGCTGCATGAGTGCTGCCGGCACTGGGGAGCTACAGTTCATTGAGGGAACCATGAATGCCAACATGTACTGTGACATACTGAAGCAGAGCATGATCCCCTCGCTTCAGAGACTGGGCCGCAGGGCAGTTTTCCAACATGATAACGACCCCAAACACACCTCCAAGACGACCGCTGCCTTGCTAAAGAAGCCGAGGGTAAAAGGTGATGGACTGGCCAAGCATGTCTCCAGACCTAAACCCTATTGAGCATCTGTGGGGCATCCTCAAACGGAAGGTGGAGGAGTGCAAGGTCTCTAACATCCACCAGCTCTGTGATGTCGTCATGGTGGAGTGGAAGAGGACTCCAGTGGCAACCTGTGAAGCTCTGGTGAACTCCATGCCCAAGAGGGTTAAGGCAGTGCTGGAAAATGGTGGTGGCCACACAAAATATTGACACTTTGGGCCCAATTTGGACATTTTCACTTAGGGGTGTACTCACTTTTGTTGCCAGTGGTTTAGACATTAATGGCTGTGTGTTGAGTTTGAGGGGACAGCAAATTTACACTGTTATACAAGCTGTACACTCACTACTTTACATTGTAGCAAAGTGTCATTTCTTCAGTGTTGTCACATGAAAAGATATACTCAAATATTTACAAAAATGTGAGGGGTGTACTCACTTTTGTGATAGAATTGTGATGAGACATACTGGAGATCTACAGACAGTTCCTTGGAGTTTATGGTATAGTTTCTGCTCTGACATGCACTGTCAACTGTGGGACCTTATATAGACAGTTGTGTTTCTTTCTAAATCATGTTTAAACAATTGAATTGACAACACGTGGACTCCAATCAAGTTGTAGTGAAATCCCAAGGATGATCAAAGGAAATTGGATGCACCCAAGCTGAATTTGGAGTGTCATAGCAAAGGGGTGGGAATACTTATAAAATAATATTTATTTAATATTTATTTATTTAATTTTCAATAAAATTGCACAAACCCCATCACTAAACACATTTTCACTTTGTCGTTATGGGGCATTGTGTGTAGATGGGTGAGAAAATAATCCATTTAGAATTCAGGCTGTAACACAAAATGTAGAATAAGTCAAGGGGTATGAGTACTTTCTGAAGGCACTGTACATGTTAATTGAATGACAACTAACCTGTGCAACGATTGAAAGCAGTCCTAGAACAGCTATGAAAGCTGCAACACTTTCAGGTGAAAATCCCATAATCTGTAGAAAAAATAAATTAAAACAAAATGCATATGATTGTACTGCCAGTGAGACCAAAGTAATTACACCCATCATCAAGCAAAGACAATGATTTAGCTAAGTATACACTACATGTAGACACCCCTGAAATTAGTGGATTTGGCTATTTCAGCACACAGCCATTCAATCTCCATAGCCAAACATTGGCAGTAGAATGGCCCATACTAAAGAGTTCAGTGACTTTCAAAGTGGCACCGCCATAGGATGCAATCTTTCCAATAAGTCAGTTTGAAATTTCTGCCCTACTAGAGCTGCCCAGTCAATTGTAAGTGCTGTTATTGTCAAGTGGATACGTCTAAGAGCAACAACGGCTCAGCCGCGAAGTGGTAGACCACACAAGCTCACAGAACGGGACCGCCGAGTGCTGAAGCGCGTAAAAATAGTCCGCACAAAAACTATTAGTCAGAAGCTTCCAAGAAATGAGTTTCCATGGCCGAGCAGCCGCACACAAGCTTATAATCACCATGCGCAATACCAAGCGTCAGCTGGAATGGTGTAAAGTTCGCGGCCATTGGACTCTGGAGCAGTGGAAACATTCTCTGGAGTGATGAACCACGCTTTACCATCTGGCAGTCCGACGGAGAAATCTGTGTTTGGCAGTTACCAGGAGAACGCTACCTGCCCCAATGCATAGTGCCAACTGTAAAGTTTGTTGGAGGAGGAATAATGGTCTGGGGCTGTTTTTCATGGTTCGGGCTAGGCCCTGTAGTTCCAGTGAATGGAAATCTTAACTCTACAGCATACAATAACATTCTAGACAATTCTGTGCATCCAACTTTGGGGAAGGCCCTTTCTTGTTTCAGCATGACAATGTCCCCATGCACAAAGAGAGTTCCATACAGAAATGTTTTGTTGAGATCAGTGTGGAAGAACTTGACTGGCCAAAGCCCTGACCTCAACCCCATCAAACACCTTTGGGATGAATTGGAACACTGATTGCAAGCCAGGCCTAATTGTCCAACATCAGTGCCCAACCTCACTAATGCTTGTGGCTAAATGGAAGCAAGACCCTGCAGCAATGTTCCAACATCTAGTGGAAAGCCTTCCCAGAAGAGTGGAGGCTGTTAGCAAATGGGGGACCATCTCCATATTAATGCCCATGATTTTGGAATGAGATGTTTGACGAGCATGTAGTGTAGCTGCAAGCAGCAAAGAACAGAAATGAACGGTGTAACGGACCATTTGTGAAATTACTTTGCAATGTTCTTCAAATTAACTATAAAACCCCCTTGACAAGTCTGCCAAATATTTTGACTATGAAGGGGACTTGACCTCCGTGACATTGATCATGGCAATAACTCAAAAAGTTAAGTTTGTCTTATGTACAGGAGACACCGTCCAATGAAATTCTTACTTGCAGGTTCCTTCTCAACATTAAGAAATAATACAAGATAAGAATAGGAACAAAGTAAATGGTAGTAGAATAGAATAAACATTTGAGAATAATTTTAATACAGGAAAGGGGTGGACACATCTGACATGCGTCACACACACACACACTGTTTATTTGGGCCACACTTTTGACAGAATACATTGTAGACAGACCTGTCGTAAGTAGAGAAAGAAGCTGGAGTACTGGCCAGCCTCGGGGAGGTAGGACAGGAACACTGTTATACAGATGAGCAGCACAGTGGAATCCTGGCCCACTTTCCTTAGAGACTGGAGACAGAAAGCAAGGGGTTGGTGATAACAATATGATGTACAATGAACACCCATCCACTCCTTCACAAGTCTTATGGCAGAAAGGAGGCCTTCTATGAGAACTGGGTCACAACCAGAGAGCAAGTGAGAGGGAGAGATTTCGCTCAGACTAAAAAAATAATAATCCTTTAGCCTCATTGTTGTAGGTCAATCCAGGGCTCTAGACTAGCTTTTTCCACTAACCTTTGGCACCAATTTTTAAATGACCTGACTAATAATGACTAGCCATCTTGGCATGCCCTTCTGTTCTTGCATTGATTTGGATATTTACTCAGGGTTCAATGTTCACTTTTTTTCCTCACTGGCAGTTAAATGCATTGGGGTGTATGCTTTCTCTCTATATTCAGCTAGTAATAGGCTACATTTCGTTATTATTAATTATGTATTAAAAGCTGTATGATATAATTTTACAATGCAAGACATTACTCTATTTGATACAATTGCTTTAGATTAATTGTGTAAATGTTTGTTTCTAAAGCAGGTCTGTAATTATTTATTACATCTCAAAATAGGATGTTGCCCCTTTAAGACCGACTGCTTTTCAAAATAGATATTGATACTGTACGCCTACCGTGGGCTAGCCAAGGCCTACCGTGGGCCCTACCGGGGGCTAGCCAAGGTCTACCGTGGGCCCTACCGTGGGCTAGCCAAGGCCTACCGTGGGCCCTACCGTGGGATAGCCAAGGCCTACCGTGGGCCCTACCGTGGGCTAGCCAAGGCCTACTGTGGGCCCTACCGTGGGCTAGCCAAGGTCTACCGTGGGCTAGCCAAGGCTAGGTATCTTTTTGTAGCTTTCTCTTGATAGACTATCAACAATAGCCAGTAGAATATAATTGTTTATCAGTGACAAGTAAGACAACAGATGGTAGACTATGATTAAAAAAGTAAGCCATTTCATCGAACATATCCAGAGAATAATGGGAGTAAGGGTAAATGTATTCATACGGAACATTTGGTATGGGGATCTTGATTCGGTCCGCACGATGAACCCGAATAAAATAAATTATGATCATCAAACAACGCCTATAGGCTCTGCATGTTGTAATCAGCATGGCTTCACAGTAGATTACAATGGCGATGGACAGAGAGTTCACAATACTATGTAGCCACTGCTCAACCAGAATAGCCTATGCAGCTCCCAGCACCTCAAATATGTTGACACATTTACACCGACATCACCAAAGTATTCATACCACTGGGAGCAAGGCGGAAACGCAAAAAGTAAATCAAAATAAACTTAATCTCCCCTCTGCATTCAAGCAGCTCTTCGCAGCGGATTCTGACAAGGCCAAATAAATTACAATAGCAATAGGCATGTTTAGCCTGTAGCCATGGATATGCTCCCATTCTCTGTGGTTTAAAATAGGGGATTTCAGCACCTTGTTTACGTCCTAAGTACTAATCCTATTTATTTGCATATCTGATTTCAAATTGGTTATATTTTCCTGCAATCGGAACAGACTGGAATCTTATATTTCAAGCCAACTTCATAGGTGGTTTGAATTCAGAAAAAACATCTGATTCCTGGCCATGTGACTTGTGTCTGAACGGTCAAATCTGATTTATTTGTCCTCAAGTAGTTAAGACTTAAACATATCTTGTTGCTCGGTAGCTACACTGTTGACAGTTTGACAAGAACATGTGGTAGCTAACTACCTTGTAAAATGTTCACAAACACAAACAAATGTGTGAATGTGCTAAAATGCTAAACAGCTACCTAGTTGACTGCTGTGGCTAGCCAAAAAGGACTTGTTTTGAAAGTTGGAACATCTTATCCTTTGAGGATTTAAGTGTTTTTACACTATGATTTTGAACATTCAAAGCAACTGAGAAACGTCCATGATAGGAAGGGTTGTCACCTTAGTTTGAAACATAACTTCTGAGTGATAGGAAGCACAAGTACTGCCACCAAATCAGCCAACATGACTGCACACACACCTGTCGTTACTATGACAACTAGCATAGCCGTGTCAGTAAATGACTGCTGTCTGAACACACACAACTCTGATTTGGTCACTTGTAACTTGCTGTTTTGACCATCAGCAGTCCAAAACAGACTTGAGCATTAAGGCTTGCAAGGCTTTAGTGACAGCCCATCTCATTGCCCCGGAGTGGGAGAAGTACCGTGCTACAGACAAGCCCCCTTTATGAGTCTCAAGTGTGCATATTTTTCTCTTTGTAAGAAATCCTTATAGCATAGGCCTATACAATGTCCGAGCCATGTTAACATATTGATTTCACACACATTGCACTTTATTTTAGTGTTGTTGATTAATCATGTTTTCATTTAAGAAAAGTTGCTAATCCTGATTGTGCTCTCATCAGGCATTTCATTATCATATGGAATCAGGAATATCAGCACTTTGTATGCTTTATTTCACTACAGTAACGGTTGGCATTTCATTTTCCCGCTGTACCAAAACTTGACCCCAAAACTGCAATACGTACCGAACTGTGGGTTTGGTGAACCATTACACCCCAACTTATTAGTTAACTACCGAAAAACTACATGATGTGTTGAATTGGCTCTCTCGTTAGTCTGTCATTTTTTTATGGGCTAGGCCTACCTGCTGTAAATGTCTAACTCTCTCCTCTGGCACACACGCAGCTGATGCAGACACCAAGAATTTTCTAAGAATTTCATGACCGTACAAAGACTGTTTGCTGACCAAATATGTGATATAACTCAGTAATAGCTATAACTCAGCAAGGAATATCAACAAATGTGCCCACGTGAGTCTCAGTTCCCCCCTATATTCATTTAGCAGTTGCGGACCACTCCAAAAAATCTATACAAATAATTACAATTGTAATCATTTTTCAGGGTAAACTTAAAATGACTAAAACCAGATATAATGTATGTAGAAAAATATAATGACATGATATATATTTTTTAAACAAGATATTTGAGAACTAACAACCACCAAAATAAAACATTGACAGTCAGGAACAATATAAAATTCCAAAAATGTCATGGCATTGATTGTTATGTTTGAGTCGCTCAGCATACGAACACAGCATAAGCCACGGCAAAGTGTGTAGAATTTCAGGAAATTCTCCCTCAGCCCCATGACAAAGTGAGTAGAATTGCATGAAATTTGCTTTAAAACTGCAAAATGTAGCATAGCATGGACCATCAAAGGGTAGCCTAGTGGTTAGAGCGTTGGACTAGTAACCGGACTAGTAACCGTAACTAGTAACCGGAAGGTTGCAAGTTCAAATCCCCGAGCTGACAAGGTACAAATCTGGCGTTCTGCCCCTGAACAGGCAGTTAACCCACTGTTCCTAGGCCGTCATTGAAAATAAGAATTTGTTCTTAACTGACTTGCCTAGTTAAATAAAGGTAAAAAAAAAAAAACATTTTAGGAGAGTTCAGGTTTGCATGATGTAGAACACACCCGGGTCTAAACGCTTGTTCCTTATGCCAGGTAAATCCCATTGTGTTTTTCAAAAATTGTGTTTGTGTGCCATTTCAGCACGGTTAACCGGTTTTGGGCACTTTTGGTTTCTATGCCCAATTAGAAAGACATTGTTCATAACTAAAAGCTGAGGTACACTAACATGGCCTGTACCAAACAATTCAGTCCAAACACATGAACAAGACCAACTGAGGTGTTGTATGCATTTGTGAAGAGAAACTGACCAATTGTAATGTGGTTAATTGTAAGGGTGTAACCTCTTGCAACTTAACCACATTACAATTGGTCA
Organism: Oncorhynchus masou masou; assembly: GCF_036934945.1. Taxonomy (NCBI): domain Eukaryota; kingdom Metazoa; phylum Chordata; class Actinopteri; order Salmoniformes; family Salmonidae; genus Oncorhynchus; species Oncorhynchus masou. Next base: position 87,409,030 of record NC_088242.1, on the reverse strand, counting down.
GTTTCTCTTCCCAAATGCATACAACATCTCAGTTGGTCTTGTTCTTTTATGAAATCTAATGAAAACATTAAGTGATGGAGTTATTGTGGAGGCAAATGGTAAGACTCAGGAGGACCACTGGTAACATGAGTAGCTAGTTGAAAGTGTCAACATACAACCAGATGCTATAATGCTTCCATAAGGGAAGCCATGGCCGTCAGTCAAGAGGACAAGGTCTTGCAGCACAGCCATTCTCACCACATTCTATTGATGAGCCCTCTTTTTACCAAGAACAATACCTGCCTCCACCACCAATTCCATTGATACCATTGTCTCCCCCCCGCACGTTATTTTTGAATTCTAAACTTTCCCCATCATCAGGACTGTGACGCGGTAGAAAGTGAATGTCCATGTTCCTCCTCGGTCTCAGAGACCCACCAAAGCCTAATACAAATTCTAGCTACTACCACTGATCAGTGCCAAAGTGAAGCACACATCTTCACAGGTTTTAGAATGTTTCCCAAACAAGCCAATATATTTGTACATTGGTAGGACTGGGCTAACCCTTTACTTCTTGAATCCTCATGTAATTTGCCATAAATATCAATGTCAAGAGAAGGCATCTCATCTGGCCAATCCAAATCATGTTGAACTCTAAAAGCACACTAATGGGGTACATAAACATAGCAGTTGGATAATTCATGGGGTAGAGAAACTGACAGAACCTTTAGAAGTGGACCATGTACTCACAGCAAAGGGGTCGGCCTGTTCCCAGGAGATGGGAGCCCCCCAGGATGCTGGCCGCATCTTCTCAGGCAGAGACTCGGGCACGGCCACCAGGATGAAGCAGATGTCCAGCATAGCGATTGCTGAGGCCAGCACCACCACCAGGCCGTCACCATACACACGGCCCAGGTAGGCTCCGATGGCCGGGCTCGTCACCAGGCTAGCAGCAAAGGTGGCCGACACCTAACGAACAAGAGTAGAGGTGGTTTACTGACTAACTCTTTAAATAAAATTGCAGTTTCACTTTCTTGAGTTTGTGCAAAATGTCTGCTTTGTTAAGTGGGACTAAATTGCAAATAGGTTCTAAAGGATATAACTATTTTAGCCACAAATGGACCACAGATTACTGAATCAAAAAAGGTGAGGTGGTAAACTTGAAAGTTGAAGATGAGAATAAATTGTGTAGGTAATGTCTGATACACACCAGACCATAGGCCATGCTGCGTTCATGCTCCTGCGTTATGTCAGCCACATAGGCAAAGACCACGGAGAAGGTTACAGCAAACACACCGGACACAGAGATAACTGCAAAATACCACCTGAAACAGAGGCAGGATATGGCACTCAGTTATTATTACACTTTACTCTCAGTTCCACCTCAACACATCACATTATATTAGCTAATGCATCTTGCTGAAAATATGGAATAGTGCAAAGTAGAACAGTGTGAAATTCAGCACGAAGTTCAGATCTTCCCAATTGGTTTAACCACAATAGTTTCAAGAGAACTATGATTCATTTGAATGGTGATCTCAGTAACTATGGACTCTCTCTGGTTGCGTGCCATCGTACCAGGGGCTTATCTTCATCAGTGGAATGGGAGCGCAGGTGAAGAAAACAGTAAGCAGGAGAAAAGACTTCCGACCCCACACATCAGACAGGGCACCAATCAGCGGAGCACTCAGGAAAGACAGCAGGCCCTGAAACACAATAAGAAGACACACCCAATGAATGGAAATAGAATTGAAGTGCAACTAGATGTGCTGTTCAAAATAATAACACCTGTTCAAACACCATACCTTTACCCCTTGGATCAAGCCATTCATTAGAAACGTATGCTTCGGGAATGTCTCATGTAGGACCTGGATAACAAGGGGATAAGAACACATAGTAGAGACTTAATTTTGATTATAAACTGGGTGGTTCGAGCCCTGAATGCCGATTGACTGACAGCCAGCAATAAGCAATAAGGCCCAAGGGGGTGTGGTATATGGCCAACATATGGTATATGGCCAACATACCACAGCTAAGGGCTATTCTTAAGCACAACGCAACACAGAGTGTCTGGATACAGCCCTTAGCCGTGGTATATTGGCCATATAACACAAACCCCTGAGGTGCCTTACTGCTATTATAAACTGGTTCAAATGTAATTAGAAGAGTAAGAATAAATCTTTTGTCATACTCGTGGTTTACGGTCTCATATACCACCGCTTTCAGTCAACCAGCATTCAGGGCTCGAACCACCCAGTTTATAACAGACCGTATACTATGGGTATGACAAAACATGTATTGTTACTGCTCTAATTACATTGGTAACCAGTTTATAATAGCAATAAGGCACCCCAGGGTTTGTGATATATGGCCAATATACTAGAGCTAAAGGCTGTGTCAAGGCACTGCGTTGCATCGAGCATTAAAAAACAGCCCGTAGCCGTTGTAAAATCGGCCATATACCAATCCCCCAGGGGCCTTATTGTTTAAATAGTTTCATCAGCAGCCAACAAATCACACTGTATGAAATAATAGGTCATAAAGACGACAACCTACCACCAAAGTGGGTGCTGTAAGAAGGCCCCAGGCAAAAAATTCCAAAAAGATGACAATTACAGCATGGTAGACGCTGGGAGCTCCGAAACCTTGTGCCTGGTGAACAGAGTGGAACCGTTATGCAAGTATGTCAACAAGCAATACTCAATGATCTTACTTTCAAATAAGATATATTTAAAAGGTAAACTCGGCAATAGGACATCATCATACACAGTGTGGCAACTTCCTGCGTACAGTCATCAACAACAGAATTCGTATCTGCCACTATTGACTCTTCTAAAGTTACATTTCCCACATTGGAAGAGCCAGTAGTGGCAGTCTTGACAAATCTGACTTTTGTTAGCAGGAATATGATCACCTGTGTATGACTATACACTATGGCCAAAAGTATGTGGACACTCCTTCCAACTAGTGGATTCAGCCGTTTCATCCACACCTCGTTGTCAGGTTCATAAAATTGAGCACATGGCCATGCAATCTCCAAAGAGAAACACTGGCAGTAGAATGGACCGTACTTAAGAGCTCAGTGACTTTCGACGTGGCAGTCTAGGGCTGGGCGGTGTACCGTATTTTACGATATACCGGTATTGATGCATGGGCTGGTTTGGGTTTTTACTTTACCTTCTATAATGGCATTTGCATGTTTGATTTGTTAAATGTGATACGCCGTGTTTAATGTAAATTTTTATAGTTTATTTCGCTACTTGAGTCATCTCTCTCGGCTCTCTCTCCATGCAGCTTTCCACACAGACCTAGTCCCACCCTGCCACTCAAGGAGCGCATTTGTTGTTCCTCGACCACAAGACACTTGCGTTCAGTCTGCATGATCAATGCAGCACATGCAACAATGTTTATGACAACAAAGCTGGTTTCAATTTGCGTCTTCATATAAATCCAGTAGCGTTCTATAAATTACACTATTAGTTTGTTTTGCTCACATCTGCAAGCAGCTAGTTTGTCTTTTCTTAGCAAGTTGGGCCTAAATCTTGTTAGCCGCTAATCGCTAGGTAGCTCGCTAATAAATGTACGGAGTCAGAGTAGACATGCCTGATAATACCAGTGATGGTGTAGTTCTAAATCAGCATGTTGTTTGTGAAACTGTACCTTCTAAATCAAAGAGGAATACAAGAAGCATCAATATGTTAGCTACATAAAGTAGCTAAGAGAAAACAGTCAATGTAGCCAAAGATTATAGGGTCCCATAGGAAACAATTATCAACACTTTGGTTCCTACCCTATCACAATAACTCCTCCCTGGCATTTTCCTTCGTTTTCATGTCAAACAACACTATTCAAAGTGCCCACTATCATATTCTAACTATAGAATTAGAATAATCATTCCATTTCCATGATTCCAACAGTTCACTCAAGTGTTTTGCTCTAGATCATGTCAAATTGCTATTGCAACATTTGGTTCAAAATATGGTTTAGATTGTTTGCCCATATAGTGCAGCCCTACATGGCAGTGTGGAAATGATCTCAAATGAGTGCAGTAAATGCAGAAATTTATGAAAATGCAAAACAATATTTTGGGTTGAATTGAACAGTATAAAACTAATCAAAATGGAGAAATACATTCTAAGTTAATTAAATGGGTATGTGTTGCCACCCTGAGGTCATGCACAACTTATAAAGCAAATAAAATAAAAACATAAAAGTGTCAACATTTTTTTTTTTATACCGTGATATGGTATCTTGGCCATATCGCCAAGCACTACGCGGCACCGTCATAAGCTGCCACCTTTCCAACAAGTTAGCTCATCAAATTTCTGCCCTGGTCAACTGTAAGTGCTGTTATTGTGAAGTGGAAACGTCTTGGAGCAACAACAGCTCAGCCCCGAAGTGGTAGGCCACACAAGCTCACAGAACCGTACCGCTGAGTGCAGAGGCGCGTTTAAAAAAATAAAATAGCCTGTCCTCGGTTGTAACACCCATTACAGAGTTCCAAACTGCCGCAGGAAGCAACATCAGCACAAGAACTGTTCGTCTGGAACATCATGAAATGGGTTTACATGGCTGAGCAGCTGCACACAAGCATAAAGTCACCATGTGCAATGCCAAGTGTTGGCTGAAGTGGTGTAAAGCTCACCGCCATTGGACTCTGGAGCAGTGGAAACGCGTTCTCTGGAGTGATGAATCATGCTTCACCATCTGGCAGTTTGAAAGAAGAATCTGGCGGATGCCAGGAGAACGCGACCTGCCAGAATGCATAGTGCCTACTGTAAGGTTTGGTGGAGTAGGAATAATAATAGGGCTGTTTTTCATGGTTCTGGCTAGGCCCCGTCGTTCCAGTGAAGGGAAATCAACAGTACAGCATACAATTACATTCTAGATGATTCTGTGCTTCCAACTTTGTGGCAACAGTTTGGGGAAGGCCCTTTCCTGTTTCAGCACGACAATGCCCCTGTGCACAAAGCGAAGTCCATATAGAAATGGTTTGTTGAGATCAGTGTGGAAGAACCTTACTGGCCTACACAGAGCCCTGACCTCAACCCCATCAAACACCTTTGGAATGCCAACTGTGAGCCTGGCCTAATCGCCCAACATCACTACCCGACTGCACTAATGCTCGTGGCTGAATGGAAGCAAGTCCCCACAGAAATGTTCCAACATCTAGAGGAAAGCCTTCTCAGAAAAGTGGAGGTTGTTATAGCAGCAAAGGTGAGACCAACTCCATATTAATGCCCATGATTTTGGAATCAGATGTTCGACGAGCAGGTGTCCACATACTTTTGGTCATGTAGTGTAGCTACCATACTGCTGAGTGAGAAGCTATACCTTTACTAGAAGATAGCTAGCTAACGTTACACGGAACTAAACAAACAGACAACGTTAGTTAGCACCAGCAGATACGTTAGCTAGCTGACGTAGCTAGCACTTGTTTTTGAGAGGACTAGGAAGAGGCATCGGGACTTCCCCCAGGGCGCTGGCAAGCAGAACGAGCTAGCGCGTTACATTTCACATATTGTAGACAGACATACCACATGCGGCAAACTAATCTCAAGAAATACGATGCCAAATAGTGCGATTTTGGTGTAAACTCACCGTTCCTCCATCCTTGATAATAATTTTTTTCGCCAGCAGGAGACTGCGATTCGCCCGTTTCTTCTTTTTGCTCTGTGTCATATTACCATTCTAGTTATTTGTTTAATAAGAATATATTTGTAAAGAAATTTTAGACAAACTATTTAAATCAGATTATGTTGGATAAGAAACGGAATAAATCAAATGTTCGAACTAAAAGGGCTGTTTCGTCCATTCACTCGGCCACCGCCATCTTTGCAAAAACATTGTTAAAACGTAATGACGTCTCATCACACGATGTTCTGACGTGCATGTACCCACAATCAAAGATTATGTCGCGTTCAAAACAACTGTGACCTGGGAATTTGAAATTCTCTGACTTCCGACTTGTGCGTTCAAGACAACTGGGAACTTGGAAAAAAACGAGCTCCGACTGGGAAAAGTACATTTGAACGGTTATCCAACTCGGAATTTAATCTCCTGAACTCGGGCCTCTTTCTTGAGCTCAGACCTGAAGATCACTAACGTCATGAATTGACCTCGTATTGCCGCGTTCAAAACTACTGGAATCTCGGAAAAATATAAGGTCAAATCATGACAAACATTTTCAGTTCATATACATATTATTCATATTTAATTCAGTGATCGAAATTATGACACCATCCTCAGTAGCCTATTCCGGCAGGCTATTGGGAAAGAAGTACTTCTTACCTTGAAATTAATCTAAAACAAGCTGCTTAATCGTTCAGGTTACATTTTGCCTACATCTTTTCTAGGCTACTGTAGACTAGTTGAAATTAGATGTAGACCTCAAGGTCTCAAGGGCTATAGTCTTCCTGCCTTTATCTAAGGAAACCATGGCAAAGTCAAATTACAATCATAAACCCAGTTTTTAATCTGCAGCCTATGCCTATCTTGTAAATCTTGCAAATGGGCCATTTATAACGGTTTGAAGTCTTAGACAGTGGTCTAAGGCACATTTACATTACATTTAAGTCATTTGGCAGACACTATTATCCAGAGCGACTTACAAATTGGTGAATTCACCTTATGACATCCAGTGGAACAGCCACTTTACAATAGTGCATCTAAATCATTAAAGGGGGGGGTGAGAAGGATTACTTTATCCTATCCTAGGTATTCCTTAAAGAGGTGGGGTTTCAGGTGTCTCCGGAAGGTGGTGATTGACTCCGCTGTCCTGGCGTCGTGAGGGAGTTTGTTCCACCATTGGGGGGCCAGAGCAGCGAACATCACAACGCTAGAGGTGTCACTACAGACCCGGGTTCGAACCTGGGCTGTATCAGAGGCCGTTATCTGCAGTCCCATAGGGTGTCCCACAATTGGCCAAGCATCGTCCGGGTGAAGAGAGGGTTTGGCCGTCATTGTAAATAAGAATTTGTTCTTAACTGGCTTGCCTAGTTAAAGGTTAAAGGCACACAATGACAGCACAATTGCCAGAAAATAGCCTAGCATCTGTTTTTTTAATGTTCTTCCAAATGTTTCTTGCTCAGAGATTGAGATTCTGTCCAACTTTCATCCCTCAAACTTTCCTGTCGGATGTATCTATGGTAATGCACATGCACAAAGGGGATTTATTTACAATTATAAACTGGGTAGTTTGAGCCCTGAATGCTGATTGGCTGAAAGCCGTGGTGTATCAGACAGTATACCACGGGTTTGACAAAACAATTATTTTTACTGCTCTGATTACGTTGATAACCAGTTTATAATAGCAATAAGGCCTCTCGGGGGTTTGTGATATATGGGCTGTATACCACGGTTTAGGGCTGTATCCAGGCATTCCGCATGGCGGCATCCTTAAGAACAGCCCTTAGCCATGGTATATTGGCCATATACCATTCCCCCTTGTGCAAATGATCTGGCGAGCTAAATAAGGGCAAATTATCTTTTCTCTTGCAACATTATTCAATTTGATTTTATTAAGTCATGTCATAGCTTGCAATAATTATTATTTTGAGGAAAACTGAACTTTGCTTCTTACACCGAACCCAAACCGGCTGCGCACGTGTGCTATCGTGCATAAATGTATTTTGTCCCCCTACACCAAATGCAATCATGACACGCAGGTTAAAATATCAAAACAAACTCTTAACCAATGACATTAATTTTGGGACAGGTCGAAAAGCATTAAACATGTATGGCAATTTTGCTATTTAGCTTGCACTTGCTAGGTAATTTGTCCTGGGATATAAACATTGAGTTGTTATTTTACCTGAAATGCACAAGCTCCTCTACTCCACCAATTAATCCACACGTAATACGGCCAACCGAATCATTTCTAGTCATCGCTCCTCCTTCCAGGCTTTTTCATCTTTGAACTTACAGTGGGGAGAATAAGTATTTGATACACTGCCAATTTTGCAGGTTTTCCGACTTACAAAGCATGTAGAGGTCTGTAATTTTTATCATCAAAAATCCAATTGTATGATTTTTAAGTAATTTATTTGCATTTTATTGCATGACTTAAGTATTTGATCACCTACCAACCAGTAAGAATTCCAGCTCTCACAGACATGTTAGTTTTTCTTTAATAATCCCTCTTGTTCTCCACTCATTACCTGTAATAACTGCACCTGTTTGAACTCGTTACCTGTATAAAAGATACCTGTCCACACACTCAATCAAACAGACTCCAACCTCTCCACAATGGCCAAGACCAGACAGCTGTGTAAGGACATCAGGGATAAAATTGTAGACCTGCGCAAGGCTGGGATGGGCTACAGGACAATAGGCAAGCAGCTTGGTGAGAAGGCAACAACTGTTTAAGATGCCGGTCAATCACCCTCGGTCTGGGGCTCCATGCAAGATCTCACCTCGTGGGGCATCAATGATCATGAGGAAGGTGAGGGATCAGCCCAGAACTACACTGCAGGACCTGGTCAATGACCTGAAGAGAGCTGGGACCACAGTCTCAAAGAAAACCATTAGTAACACACTACGCAGTCATGGATTAAAATCCTGCAGTGCACGCGAGGTCCCCCTGCTCAAGCCAGCGCATGTCCAGGCCCGTCTGAAGTTTGCCAATGACCATCTGGATGATCCAGAGGAGGAATGGGAGAAGGTCATGTGGTCTGATGAGACAAAAATAGAGCTTTTTGGTCTAAACTCCACTCGCCGTGTTTGGAGGAAGAAAAAGGATAGTAGAGTACAACCCCAAGAACACCATCCCAACCATGAAGCATGGAGGTGGAAACATCATTCTTTGGGGATGCTTTTCTGCAAAGGGGACAGGATAACTGCACCGTATTGAGGGGAGGATGGATGGGGCCATGTATCGCGAGATCTTGGCCAACAACCTCCTTCCTTCAGTAAGAGCATTGAAGATGGGTCGTTGCTGGGTCTTCCAGCATGACAACGACCCAAAACGCACAGCCAGGGCAACTAAGGAGTGGCTCCGTAAGAAGCATCTCAAGGTCCTGGAGTGGCCTAGCCAGTCTCCAGACCTGAACCCAATAGAAAATCTTTGGAGGGAGCTGAAAGTCCGTATTACCCAGCGACGGCCCCAAAACCTGAAGGATCTTTAGAAGGTCTGTATGGAGGAGTGGGCCAAAATCCCTGCTGCAGTGTGTGCAAACCTGGTCAAGAACTACAGGAAACATATGTAATTGCAAACAAAGGTTTATGTACCAAATATTAAGTTCTGCTTTCAGATGTATCAAATACTTATGTCATGCAATAAAATGCAAATTAATTACTTAAAAATCATACACTGTGATTTTCTGGATTTTTTGTTTTAGATTCCGTCTCTCACAGTTGAAGTGTACCTATGATAGAAATTACAGACCGCTACATGCTTTGTAAGTAGGAAAATCTGCAAAATCGGCAGTGTATCAAATACTTGTTCTCCCCACTGTATATGGTGATTGGCATCTAAACTTTCATAGTATTACCACGACTACCGGCAAAACAGTTTGTCTTTCAATCACCCACGTGGGTATAACCAATGAGGAGATGGCACAGGGGTATCTGCTTCTATAAACCAATGAGGAGATGGGAGAGGCAGGACTTTCAGCGCAATCTGCGTCAGAAATAGAAATTACTTCTATTTTTAGCCCTTGGCATCGCAGACGCTCGTTGGCCTGTGTGGGTGTAATAATTGAATAACATGGATTTCTAAATGTATTTTGTGACGCACGTGCACGCGACATGCCCGGTCTGGTCAGCAAGTAACGTCCTACAAGTTGCTGTGATATTCCTTCTTAATAGGAGTGTTGTTTAAAGTTTGCCACAAGCCACCCAACAACAATGCAAAACGTTATGTTTGGCATAAAAGCAACACAGCGCATCACCCTGACCACACCATCCCCACTGTCAAACATGGTGGTGGCAGCATCATGGTTTGGGCCTGATTTTCTTCAGCAGGGACAGGGAAGATGGTTAAAATTGATGGGAAGATGGATGGAGCCAAATACAGGACCATTCTGGAAGAAAACCTGATGGAGTCTGCAAAAGACCTGAGACTGGGACGGAGATTTGTCTTCCAACAAGACAATGATCCAAAACATAAAGCAAAATCTACAATGGAATGGTTCAAAAATAAACATATCCAGGTGTTAGAATGGCCAAGTCAAAGTCCAGACCTGATTCCAATCGAAAATCTGTGGAAAGAACTGAAAACTGCTGTTCACAAATGCTCTCCATCCAACCTCACTGAGCTCGAGCTGTTTAGCAAGGAGGAATGGGAAAAAATTTCAGTCTCTCGATGTGCAAAATTGATAGAGACATACCCCAAGCGACTTACAGCTGTAATCGCAGCAAAAGGTGGCACTACAAAGTATTAACTTAAGGGGGCTGAATAATTTTGCGCGCCCAATTTTTCAGTTTTTGATTTGTTAAAAAGTTTGAAATATCCAATAAATGTCGTTCCACTTCATGATTGTGTCCCACTTGTTGTTGATTCTTCATAAAAAAAGACAGTTTTATATCTTTATGTTTGAAGCCTGAAATGTGGCAAAAGGTTGCAAAGTTCAAGGGGGCCGAATACTTTCGCATGGCACTGTATGTTTAAAAAAAAAACTTCGTCATGTAGTGGATGGCAGGATAATATTTATGAATAATTTTAAAAGAAATTAATTTTGTTAGTAAGTAGGTATGTGTGTGGCAACATCCAAACATTTTCCCAACAGACATTATCAATAAAACCCATTCCAATATGGTATGACGAAAGGTACAACATCCTTTTGAAACAAGGCTCGTATAGCTCCTTTGTTGTTGAATGGACTAAAAGAGAAACAAATATTTCCTACTGAAGAGTCAACAGGGGTAATCGTAGGAATATTCTCAGGGTGAGGTCTTGACACGTTCCTGAATAATAAAGCAACACCTGAGGGAATGGCATCTAAAACAATTGCAAAATCTTTAGATGTTACAGGAATCTTGTAAAGTGATAAGAATTCCTTATAATTAAGTAAAATACCCTCTGCATTTACAAGTTGGCTCACCAATAGGATATTATTTCGGAAACAATATTCTAAAAACAAAGAAGTATATTTATACAATATGTCCCGATTATTCCAAATATAATATATGTGGAGAAAAATTATGCTTATAAATTAAGGATCATGATAATGCTGATGAAAAAGCAGAGAGTTTCACTGGAAATTTGACACTATTATAGTTGCCAACATGAAGTTAACTGCCGCCAAAAGTAGAGAAGACATGATGAGGAATAAAATTCCACATAGAATTGGGTCTTCTTAGGAATTTCTTTATCCAGTTGATCTTAAAAGTATTATTTAAGGTAGTAAAGTCCAGAAAATTCAGCCCACCATACTCATAAGTGTTCATTACAACAGTTTTCCTAATGTCATGGGTACGGTTTCTCCACAGAAAGTTGAAAAGCATCTGGTCTATCTCTTTTCTTATTTTACCGTCAAGATATAAAGATAGAGTGGCATATGTTAGTCTAGAGATACCTTCAGCCTTGGTTATTAGGACTCTTCCCTTTAAGGATCAGTCCCGCTGTAGCCATTTATTTAGTTTCTTCTGTTTGGTTTTTGTTTTTATTTTAAATATGAGGGTTAAAATTTAGTAAGCCTTTAGACTTCTGATCCTTAGTAATGTTTTTGCCTTAATATGTAAGTTCTTCTTTCACTGGAATACCATTATATGAGGGTGTCATACAATCTTTGACAGCCATGAGTTGACATTTATCAATGTTAAGATATAGACCAGATGCTTTGGAAAAGGATTCAATCACATTGATCAATATTGGAATCTGACGAGCGTCTTTCAGAAGAAGTATAGTATCGTCAGCCAGCTGGCTTATAATAATTTCTTTACCAGCTATAGAAATACCTTGTACTATTATATAAATCATTTGTAAGAAGTTTGATGATTAATAAAAAAAGATAGGACAACCTTGCCTAATTCCTCTCTTTAACTCAAATCTAGGTGAGGTGCCATGTTTTAGTTTGATAGAGCTGTTACCATTCGTATAGAGTCTTAATAGCCTTACAGAAAAAATCTCCAAAGCCAATTTGCTCAAGGGAGTGGAAGAGGAACTGATGCTCCACTGTGTCAAATGCTTCATAAAAATCGAAAAAATAACATTAAGCTATCCTCGGTTATGAGGTCTGAGAAGTCACGTACAGTTGCAGTCGGAAGTTTACATACACCTGAGCCAAATACATTAAAACTCAGTTTTTCACAATACCTGACATTTAATCTTAGTAAAAAATCCCTGTCTTAGGTCAGTTAGGATCACCAATTTATTTTAAGAATGTGAAATGTCAGAATAATAGTAGAGAGAATTATTTATTTCAGCTTTTATTTCTTTTATCATATTCCTAGTGGTTCAGAAGTTTACATACACTCAATTAGTATTTGGTAGCATTGACTTTAAATTGTTTAACTTGGGTCAAACGTTTCGGGTAGCCTTCCACAAGCTTCCCACAATAAGTTGGGTGAATTTTGGCCCATTCTTCCTGACAGAGCTGGTGTAACTGAGTCAGGTTTGTAGGCTTCCTTGCTCGCACACGCTTTTTCAATTCTGCCCACACATTTTCTGTAGGATTGAGGTCAGAGCTTTGTGATGGCCACTCCAATACCTTGACTTTGTTGTCCATAAGCCATTTTGAGAAACTTTGGAAGGATGCTTGGGGTCATTGTCCATTTGGAAGACCCATTTGCAACCAAAGCTTTAACTTCCTGACTGATGTCTTGAGATGTTGCTTCAATATATCCACATAATTTTCCTACCTCATGATGCTATCTATTTTGTGAAGTGCACCAGTCCCTCCTGCAGCAAAGCACTCCCACAACATGATGCTGCCACCCCTGTGCTTCACAGTTGGGATGGTGTTCTTCAGCTTGCAAGCCTCCCCCTTTTTTCCCTCCAAATATAATGATGGTCGTTATGGACAAACAGTTCTATTTTTGTTTCATCAGACCAGAGGACATTTCTCCAAAAAGAACGATCTTTGTCCCCATGTGCAGTTGCAAACTGTAGTCTGGATTTTTTTTGATGTTATGGAGCAGTGGCTTCTTCCTTGCTGAGCGGTCTTTCAGGTTATGTCGATATAGGACTCGTTTTACTGTGGATATAGATACTTTTGTACCTGTTTCCTCTAGCATCTTCACAAGGTTCTTTGCTGTTGTTCTGGGTTTGATTTGCACTTTTTGCACCAAAGTACGTTCATCTCTAGGAGACAGAACGCGTCCCCTTCCTGAGCAGTATGATGGCTGTGTGGTCCCATTGTCACGTTCTGACCTTTATTTCCTTTGTTTTGTCATTATTTAGTATGGTCAGGGTGTGAGTTGGGGTGGGCAGTCTGTTTGTTTTTCTATGATTTGGGTATTTCTATGTTTCGGCCTAGTATGGTTCTCAATCAGAGGCAGGTGTCATTTTTTGTCTCTGATTGAGAATCATACTTAGGTAGCCTGGGTTTCACTGTGTGTTTTTGGGTGATTGTTCCTGTCTCTGTGTTTGCACCAAGATAGGGCTGTTTTGAGTTTTCACGTTTCTTGTTTTGTTTATTTGTTTATTTATTATTTATTATTTGTTTATTCATGTATAATGTCTTTTTAAATTAAACATGAATAACCACCACGCTGCGTTTTGGTCCGCCTCTCCTTCAAGTCAAGAAAACCGTTACACCCATGTTTTTTATACTTGCGTACTATTGTTTGTACATATGAACGTGGTACCTTCAGGCATTTTGAAATTGGTCCCAAGGATGAACTAGACTTGTGGAGGTCTACAAAAAAAATTCTGAGGTCTTGGCTGATTTCTTTTGATTTTCCCATGATGTCAAGCAAAGAGGCACTGAGTTTGAAGGTAGGCCTTGAAATACATCCACAGGTACACTTCCAATTGACTCAAATGTTGTCAATTAGTCTTTCAGAAGCTTCTAAAGCCATGACTTTATTTTCTGGAATTTTCCAAGCTGTTTAAAGGCACAGTCAACTTAGTGTACGGAAACTTCTGACCCACTGGAAATGTGATACAGTGAATTATTAGTGAAATAATCTGTCTGTAAACAATTGTAGGAAAAATGACGTGTCATGCACAAAGTAGATGTCCTAACCGACTTGCCAAAACTATAGTTTGTTAACAAGAAATTTGTGGAGTGGTTGAAAAACAAGTTTTAATGACTCCAACCTAAGTGTATGTACATTTCTGACTACAATAGAGCAGCGCGCTCTCGTAAATACATTTTATGACTATCGTAGCTGGGCCTCCGTCTGATTAATTTCAACCAGTTTCTTACAAATTCTGGGTTTCAGGTTGAGTAGTTAATTGAATTGTGTTTATGAACATTGAGAACATAGTCTTGTGACAATTTGGTCCTTTGAGCCGGATCTCAATACCTGCCTCTGTCGTCCCAAGGAACTGCTGAAAACCGTACATGGGCGGATCCAGGATCCGTAAGACAAACACCTAACCTCTGAATTGAAGGTTTATTTCAGGCCAGTGGTGAACTGGTACACGATAGAGGTGGTGACGAGATCCAACCAACATCGCTTTTCCCAGTCTTCAAGACAAGGTCAGTAATCTTTATTCACGAATGATTTAAGATATAGGAGACTTTTACTTTGTGTATTAGCAAGGAATCGATTTGAGGGAGCAGGTCCGCAATGACCTGAGGTACGTGTGCACTACCATAAATAAAAATAGCTTAATAATTGAGGTCTGTGAGGAATGGCCGAATGTTTATTTGAGGGATGGCTGAGAGGTTATTAGCTAGGGATATAAATAGGGGAAAATAAGAATTTGTTCTTAACTGACTTGCCTAGTTAAATAAAGGTAAAATAAAAATAGGACGGGGAGTTTGTGCAAACAAATAACTTAAATGGCCAATTAACAAAAGTGAATTAGACATAGATCCAATTCAAAAGACAATACTGAAATAAAGTCCAAAAAATGGAGAAAGAAGGGAAACCTAATATACCGGCGGAGTGAGATACGAGATATTAACGTCAAAAGATCAAGTAACAACGGAAAAATAGATGCTGACTAGGGATTTACGACCCCTGGAAAATAGCTTATAGGTTGTAAACAGTGAGACCTAATGTCCGATCGAAAGACTCCTCTATAGATTAAGTTTCAAGAAAGGAAAAGCACACATAGGTTAAGAGATAGCAAAATAATCAGAGTGTGAGCCCACACATAGGGAGTAGTGACATACACATCAATATTAGACACATAGGAGTAATTTAATCAGAATTTTAAAAGTACACACAATAGTAAAGGAAGATAGCAATTGAGTAAGAGGTTAAAGGGACACACATAGATTGTGCAGGAGAGCAACTATAGTAATTGGATAACGGGAAAAAGAGCACATACATAGATCATAGAAATACATACACATAGATTGTGAGAAATATCATAGTAACTACAAGGTTTTACTAAACACGGGTAGTAAATCCTCAAAGGAGGTCCCGGAATTAACGGGAGATGAGAAATATATGCAGGGAAAAGATAAGAGGGGCACCTATTTTGGCCTGAAATGGAGGAAAAAGTATGAATTTGACAGACGTTTAAATATAGAAAAACTGGAATCAATGATTAAACAAATAAATAGGGTTTGTGGAGTCAAGGCAGATAAACAACAGGCAGAGGGGCTGGACACAGCAAGAGTATGGTTGGCCGAGGTGAGGAAGAGAGTTGAGGGAGAAAAGAAAAATTAGGAAGATGTAAGTTGCCAGCAACAGAGAGCAATCACTCCCACTGCTCCTCTGGAGATCCCTCATAAGCCTAAATGATATCCCACTGGGATAGCCCAGGCGTGGAGAGAGAATCCTGTTGATGGAACAGTGGTGGTGCGGAGACGGCAGCAAGTGCTTCCCGTCCCACCACCCCCATATGGGGAACCCCCTGGAGCAGAGGGAGGGGTAGAGTCGGATGAGGATAGGATAGGGCTAGCTACCAAAGGGAAAGTCATGAAAGATTTAACCGAACGAGGACATAGGCTGAACAAGCGACAGGATGTCGGGGAAAGAGGTAGAGGCACGGCTTTACCACCCAGAAGGCTGAAGTCGCATAACCAGAGCCCAGGGAGGAGAGGAGTAGCAGAGTGGCTGGAAGACGAAGATGAAAGGGACGCTAGTCAGTACCCTCTAATTGCCTTGCCCAACCCACGGACTGGGGACGCAGGACAGGATTTAGCAAACTTATTGAGAAAAGTGGATAGAGACAGTCAAAGAAAGGAGGAGGCCTGAAGGGGAAGGGACCCAAGAGAGAAGGAAAAAATGGATAGAACCTGAAACTGAAAATGTTACAACTGTAGCAAGTCAGGACATTTGGCTAAGGAGTGTGAGGAACCATGCATGCACTGCGATAATGTGGGCCACAATCACCGAGACTGTAGAAAGGACAGAAAGGATAGGATAGGTTCAAAGGCAAGAACAGAGAGAAAAAGGTCAGGCACCTACAGTCAGACTAAGAGGAGGAATAGAAAAGAAAGGAGATCAGTACCTAATGGTCACTATTGGAGTAACTGTAGATAAGCATAAAGGAGGCTTCAAGGAAACGGAAAGTAAGGAAGATCAGACAGGAACTGGACATTCTAAGAGTCCAGTTTGAATAGTTAATTGAAATACAACAAGTATTTAAGGACAGTGGAAGTTGATAATGCTTCTGTAATATTAACCTCTCTGGGATCGTTCGGGACCCTAGTGTCCCACCTCGCCAACAGCCAGTGAAATAGGGTCTTTTTATAATAAATCTTCAATAATATTCCAACCGGACAATAGCGTATTCATTACAGAGGAAAAAGAAGGAACGGCACACCCGCAAGACCGCGCAGGAAATAAACTGATTGGCCTCAGCCTAGTCCACTTATTGAAACAGCTCTTATTCGACACCATTCCACAATAGAAGCCTCAAACATATTCTAAAGACTGTTGACATCTGCTGGAAGCCTTGGGAAGTGCAATCTGGCCCCATAGACACAGCATATTGGATAGGCATATGCCATATGAGTTCTGTTATACTCACAGACATCATTCAAACAGAAAGCACTCGGAAGTTTCTAAAACTATCTAATACTTCTAATACTATGCATATATTAGCATCTGGGACAGAGTAGCAGGCAGTTTACATTTACATTACATTTAAGTCATTTAGCAGACGCTCTTATCCAGAGCGACTTACAAATTGGTGAATTCACCTTCTGACATCCAGTGGAACAGCCACTTTACAATAGTGCATCTAAATCATTTAAGGGGGGGTGAGAAGGATTACTTATCCTATCCTAGGTATTCCTTGAAGAGGTGGGGTTTCAGGTGTCTCCGGAAGGTGGTGATTGACTCTGCTGTCCTGGCGTCGTGAGGGAGTTTGTTCCACCATTGGGGGGCCAGAGCAGCGAACAGTTTTGACTGGGCTGAGCGGGAACTGTACTTCCTCAGTGGTAGGGAGGCGAGCAGGCCAGAGGTGGATGAACGCAGTGCCCTTGTTTGGGTGTAGGGCCTGATCAGAGCCTGGAGGTACTGCGGTGCCGTTCCCCTCACAGCTCCGTAGGCAAGCACCATGGTCTTGTAGCGGATGCGAGCTTCAACTGGAAGCCAGTGAGACGTGAGAGAACTTGGGAAGGTTGAACACCAGACGGGCTGCGGCGTTCTGGATGAGTTGTAGGGGTTTAATGGCACAGGCAGGGAGCCCAGCCAACAGCGAGTTGCAGTAATCCAGACGGGAGATGACAAGTGCCTGGATTAGGACCTGCGCCGCTTCCTGTGTGAGGCAGGGTCGTACTCTGCGGATGTTGTAGAGCATGAACCTACAGGAACGGGCCACCGCCATGATGTTGGTTGAGAACGACAGGGTGTTGTCCAGGATCACGCCAAGGTTCTTAGCGCTCTGGGAGGAGGACACAATGGAGTTGTCAACCGTGATGGCGAGATCATGGAACGGGCAGTCCTTCCCCGGGAGGAAGAGCAGCTCCGTCTTGCCGTTTACTTTGGGCACCTTATTCATCCAAGCTACTCAATACTTCCCCCCTGTCACCAAGAAGTTAAAACCAATGTGTTTCGGCCTGAAGACTTCATCAGAGTTTAACAGATAGAAAAATGAGAGGCCAGTTTGAATAGGTCAAATTACAGCTCTTCTTACTTCCTCAAAATGTGTAAATGAGCTGAATAACACAAAAAAGCCACATGATGGAAACGTTTCTTAACAAACTTCACATTGTTAGTGATAATTTTTGAGAACAATATGCTTTTTGTAAATGTTCAAACTGGACTCTTTAATGGGGAAGGTAAAACTGTTGTTTTCATTTTAATAAAGCGTTTTGGGTCGTAGTCATCTTCATCACCTCCAGTCTGTATAATGAAACCTCCCAATGGCCACACACTGGTTGAATGGATTTTAATTTTTTTAAGTTATCAGGGTGGAATTACATCTAAAGGATCATGTGTCCATGATAGCCAAATTTCAACATAGACAAACCTTAAATAAAATATGTTGACTTTGTTTCTATAAGACAATGTTATTACTCCAACCTCGTGAATGTGACAAACTGACAGGTTTTCAAATGACTGCCTTTGATTTGATGGCCTGCACATGCAGTTTGTAGCGAGACGAGTGATATACCCAATGAATTATTTCTGCTTCTGAGGTTATCCAGCCAACGATGCCATGTCATAACCCACAAGTATGATTGGGAATTTCTATTGGAGAAGCAGTTTCTGCCTATTTTCATATTGTCTATAGCTACCCTTTGGTGTCCCATCCAGGGTTTTAAACAAGCCCTGTCTAGCTATGATATTTGTCACTGTGAGAATGATTGCTGAGAGATCTCCACTTAAAAATTAAATAGATTCACTGTTACTATCAAAGTCATTCCAAAGGGTAGGTTTAACAGAGCAAATTAAATGTAACCAAACTTTATTAATCATATACTGTATCATCAATGATGCTATTTAGTCACCATCAGCTATTGTTTCAATTCAACCCAGAATTCAACTCAAACTAGAAAATACAATAGGCCTCGGGTTTCAAGCTCGGGTTAATTTCAAATGTGACAATATTGTAGCAAATTCCGGGGTAGTCCGAACCGAGACTCAAACCCTGTTTCATCAACTGTCAAGCCAACACATTAACACCAAGAGTTCTGAACCTCTTGACGAGGTCGATAGGTGTTGGGTTATGGTTGCTATATTACCCCCTTCCTTCAGGAGAGCATGTCCCCACGCTTCTCTAAATCAAGTCCCTCACATGTACTCTTTCCCATGTTTACTACAGTATGTATTGTATGCTATGTTTACTTGTCAGACTGCACAGTAGCCTAAAAAACAAATGCAGGTGGCTTTTATCGTCAAAGTAATTCACATGCTTTATTATCCAAATGTAAAAGCATATACGGTACAGTACTGTATTTCTTCATCAGCATCTTTATGCTTTTGTTAATAAAATAATGACAAAATACTCATAATATTCAAAATGCTGATGGTTACTTAGTTAAGGATCCATAATCCTTTACTTGTTCAAATATTCCATGATATTCTTTAGATATGTGTTGACTGAATATAAGCAAGTGATGTCTGCTGAATAATCAAGTTAGGTTTCTCCAGAAATAAATCATTTTAAATACAAAACTGGCTTTATTTACAAATTAGTGAGAATGTCTCACCTTGTGTCCAAGAATGCCTTTTTCTCACTCACTCTAGGTTAAATGCAAACGAAATCTCCAAAATATTGTTACTTTGACACAAAGAGATTATTATTTATAATTTGGAATTATATAAATTATATAAAAGCCCCTTAGGATCTGTGAGAATATCTAACGGAAAATGTCCCTTAGATATGAATTTAGAGTCCTCCAATCTTCTAAATGTAGTTATTGGCGGAGAGTCACGTCATTGAAATTGTTTTTTTTTTCAATATACTGCGGGACTACCGTAGGCGAAATGAGTCTCAATGCTGTTGAGTAATGTGCTGTTAAAAATGGTGTAGGTCTTATTTACTTAAAGAGCATATAAAAGTTAGAAGCAAAAGCCTACAACTATTTTAGCACCGTTTTGCGCTGCTCTGAGACAAGCATGGAGACTGGTCTTGAGAAATCAATGAGATTTTTACTTTCATTTAATCTCCATTTGGGTATTGGTTAGACAATAATTAGAAAATGTATGTTATGCTCTTAGTGTAACCTTTATTTAACTAGGCAAGTCAGTTAACCTTTTAAGGTATAGGGGGCAGCATTTTCACTTTTGGATAAATAGCATGCCCAATTTAAACTTCCTGCTACTCATGCCAGGAATATAAGACATGCATATTATTAGTAGATGTGGATAGAAAAGACTCTGAATGTGAGTTTCTAAAACTGTTTGAATCATGTCTGTGAGTATAACAGAACTTACGTAGCAGGCAAAACCCCAAGGACTAACTGTTACTGTTACTTTTTTGCCTCTGACTGCTCCCTCAGTTGTCTTTGCCAAGGGATATTTGATAGGAACCATTCAGTTCCTACCACTTCCACTGCATGTCACCAGTCTTTGGAATTTGGTTGAGGTTATTCATTTGTGCAACGAAGAAGAAGCACATCCTAGAACAACATTACACTATTGAGAGTTGCGCAAGATGTAAAAAGGAGCATGGTTTGTTTACTTGCTGTATTGAATACAGATTGCCCCGTATACAATTTGATCGATTATTAATGTTTAAAAATACCTAAAGTTGTATTACAAAAGTATTTCGAAATATTTTGGCAAATTTTATAGGCAACTTTTGAAATGTTTTGTAGTGACGTTGTGTTTTTGTAAGCTGTTTTTTCTGGATCAAACGCGCTTTATAAATTGACATTTTGGGTATATATGTATGGAATTAATTGGAAAAAATGACCAATTATGTTTATGGGACATATTGGAGTGCCACCAAAAGAAGCTTGTCAAAGGTAATGCATGTTTTATATTTTATTTCAGTGTTTTGTGTAGCGCCTGCAGGTGTAGCAAAAGCCTACAACTATTTTCGCGCTGCTCTGAGGCAAGCATGGGGACTGGTCTTGAGAAATCAATGAGATTTTTACTTTCACTTAATCTCCATTTGGGTATTGGTTAGACAATAATTAGAAAATTAATGTTATGCTCTTAGTGTAACCTTTATTTAACTAAGCAAGTCAGTTAAGAACAAATTCTTATTTACATGGACAGCCTACTCCTTCCTCATGCCCTGCGGGGATTCTTTAGCTAAATAGCCCAGTACTGTACTGCCGACCGTCACGTTGTACAGCGCCATATTTTTCATTCCATCCTGATGGTTTTTCTTGGAATAGAAAAAACATAATATTAATTCAATTAATTACGCCATATATTATGTTATTACAAAAAAGGTTTTAAATTCTCTGGTAATGCCAATACGGAATACTATCAAATGCTTCTCAAAGATGCCCTTCGGTGGTCAAACTAGCAATAACTTGCAGTAACAGAAAAAATGGCTGACAATTAAATGACGTGCCACAGAATGCTGTGGCAGCACGCAAGGTGTGCCACAGTATGCCGCAACTTTTAAAGGAGGAACCACTGTACAGACCCCTCCAATGGCCTCACGGGCACCATTTCACTTCTGACACCAATTAAGTTAATTCAGGGGGTAGCCTTGCTCACAGATGAAACTGAAGAAATGCAGAATTTACATGACTAATTAATTGCAAAACACTCATTTAAAATAAACGTAATACATAACATAAATAGAATATTGAACAATTGTAAACATTACAGGACATTCTTCGTGATGGAAATTTAAATATTTTAATGTGATATTAAAAAATAATTTTTTTGGGAGAACCATTTAAGAGCTAGCGTTATTATACAATTTGATAGCAGTGGGTAGAGTGGCATTACGCAGGCGGTTCATACAGGCAGTTATACAGGACAGTTGGTGGCTGTTTCTCAGGAGCCTGGTGGTGCATTTACCTCTTTTTGGAGGGAGCAGTTCATTCAGTGGATGGTCAAGAGTGCGCATGTCCTTCACCAGGTGCACTGCAGCCTGCTCTCGCCTGCTCTGCAGTGAGGGGAGCTCTGGTTGGACTGCCCCACCTCTGGAGATGATCCTCAAGGCCCTCTTCTGCACCCTGTCTAGTTGGGCCTGCTGCTTTTTACTGCATCCAACTAACAGCACTCAACCGTATTCCAGACAATGCCTGACCAGTGTAGTATAGACTGTGACCAGATCTTCAGTGGGTAGGTAATTTCTGTCAAGAACATTCAAAGTGTAGGTGTTTTGAGGCCTTCCTCACTGACTGCTCCACATGTGTGTCACCACTGAGTTAAAAGTCTAGATGAAAACCAAGATACTTAGTTGTTGTGACCACTGGTACTTCCTGTCCTCCTAGGATTAGTGGTGCAGGTTGTGGGTGGTCTCTAGAAAAACATATCCGAATTTCCAGACCTTTTCCCGTACAGGAGCATGTTGTTGGATGTGGCACAGTCTTCCAGCTGCTTTGCCTCCAAGCCAGTGGAAATGTCCTCTTTGATGCTGGTTAATGTTAAGGCTCAGCACAGCCCTACATCGTCTGCATACCCAGTGTCACTGAAAACATTTTTTTGTAGTCTGTAGCTGTCAGCCAGGAGTGTGTGGCTTTCACAAGGGCGGTAGTAGTGCTGGACTTTGGGAGGTAGGCATACTGATTAGTGCCCTCAGATAATACTATTGGCATGAGTTGTTTTTTATGAACCTCTCCTGGATTTTTCGAAGGCATGATGTTAGAGAGATGTGCCTCCAGTCACTCGTTGTACATGGGTTTGACACTTTAGGTATGGGACACACATTGGCAATCTTCCAGGCAGCAGGAACAGTCCCCTGCCAGTAGGAGGTGTAACAATGTGTGTGATGACAGGGGCTAGATCTTCTGCATGCTCTTTTAGTAGCCAGGCTGGAATGCCCACAGGCTTTACATGGGCTCAGTCTGGCCAGAGCTTGCTTTACCTGGCCAATGCTGCACAGCTCAACCTGCCTTGTAGGCATGGGCAGGGGGAAGGTGGCAAGAGGTGTGGTGCTTGTCCATTCTTCAGCAAAAAAAGACATTCAAAACATCAGCCGCATCTTTGTCTTCAGAACCCTTTGTAGTATCTGTGATCTACATCTGTTTATATGAGTTACTATGCTTTTACTAAGCAGTAATGTATTACGGCAGTGTTACGTTACTACACCTAATAGGAAATGCACATGCGCACTATTGTGCCGGGGGCTGTAGAGCACGAGAGGTTTTGACTAAACAAAAACAAACTGTACTGCCGTCTCCTGCCTGGTCATTTCTCCACAACACAAATATTACACCCTCGACCTGTAATCTCCCTCCTGATGTTTTCTTTCGTCACCAGTCATTTGTTAATGTAGTTCCACCATTCCTTAGTGCTTTTCTTCTTTAGGTCCTGGATTTCAGTTTTGTAGTAGTTTGTCTTTGCTTCTTTGATAAGTGTTTGCGCTGTGTTTCTGTATTTTCTCCATTTCAATGTTGTACCTCATCTGTTGAAAATCATCTGTCTTTTCCTGATTGTGGCCTTTATTCTCTCAGTCATCCAGGGCTTGTCCAGTGCTGTTGTTTTCTTATTTCTTATTAGCATGCATACATCAAGTGCAGTTTGAATGCAGGAGTTGAACATCTCCACCTTTGCATCAATGCTCTCCACCTCATATATGGCAGACCAGTTAGTACAGGCCATAAATTGTGCCGAGACCTCCTTCCTGTTCTGAGTTACCAGACATCCTTTTTCTGCTGCACCTGGCTTCTCCTCCTGATGTTGTGTTTGGGGAGAACAGCAGACATTTGTGATCACTGGATCTGAGAGGAGCAAGTACGATGGGTGTGTTGTAGTGATTATTCATATTTGTAATGATCAGATCTAGGATGGCGTCCCCTCTGGTCTTGTCTTTGACCACTTGTTTCATGTCTGGATGGGAGTTTGTCAGCATCTTGATAGGCAGGTGATTAAAGTCTCCATACAGACCCATTTGGAGATAGGACATCCTGATCACATCAACAGTGTTTTCTCATTTGCCCATGGTGGATGGTAGAGTACTCCCACAAACAGAGTTGAAACTGAGCTGGGGAGTCGTTTAGGACAGAACTGAATTCACATACACTCACATTCCTCTTTCTCTAGGTCAGTTCTTCTCTTTGACTGCATACTGTGGTTCACATACATGGCCAGACACCCTCCTCTCATCCCCTCTCGGGACCTGTCATTTCTGAACAGCTGATATATATATGAAAAGAGATTCATCTGGGATATTTTTGTTGGCCCAAGCTTCAGTGACACATCCAATGTCTGCCATTTACTAATTGAAGAAGCAGTTCAAATGCATCCACTTTGTTTATCAATTATCTTGAATTACAAACAAACACATTTGGAGTCTCTGGGGCATTCTGGGACGTATTTGCGACATCACATAATTCAGTTAGAGCTCTGCATTGACGTGAGCGATTGTGTTTTTGATGCATTTTAGGTCTGTTACCTTCTGTTGTCAGTATTTTCCTGTGTGCCCTTACTAGCTGTATTCCCTCTCACCCAGCTTCTTGCCGCATTATCCCGAAGCACTGAAGTTTGTCTCGGATATGCAGTGCCAGTCGAGGTGCATGTTTTTTGTAAATCTGTAGAAAATTTTATGAGTTTTCCACAACGTTTGTACAATCAATCCATCATTGTCAAAGCAATGCTTAATCCGTTTAAAAGCAGGGAGCAGTGCGACACAACAACAAAAAAACACAAACAATTATTTCAAACATTGTACATATTTTACTCTTGAGCGGCTGCCTGGAAGCACCATGAAAGGAGGCCCGAAACTCTTGACAAGGTCGTTAGGTGTTGGATTAATGTCGCTACAGTGTTCAGTAATTTCTCTTTGCCAAATCCCTCACTTCTACATGCCACTCCGATGGCCTCACGGACGCCATCTCTCTTTTTGACACCAATGTAGTGAATTAGGATGAGATGGAGATGTGAATATCACGTTTGAAATACAATAAAAAGCCTATTAACTACTCGTTGACAAGTTAACATATGTTGGATTCACCTCTCCGACTTCAACTCAACCAAAAATCTAAATTAAAGAATGGGATTAAACATGTTCAAGATAGCATGCCATGGTTGCAGGTCTGTGGAGGTCTTCACAATTGCTGTAATAATCTGTGCAGAATCTTGAATGGCACTGATCACTTGCACCATGTACTTTTAATGTAATCTCATCTGCAATCCAGGTCATTTGGTTCTGCTATTAGATGAAGCACAGTGACAACACAAGAATCTGTTGTATAAATATACAAAATATCTGACATTGTATTCCCATTTGAAATTTTCTGTACTTTTAAAATGGTTAAAAGCGTAACATTGGAAATTCAACTGTCTTTTTGAGTGGGTGAATATAGGTTGTAATCGCATTGATCATCTCAACCAAATATTTCCTAATTATCCCTGTTGTAATTATATTTATGTTTTATTTGATTTATGTGACCTTTATTTAACTGACAAGCCAGTTAAGAACAAATTCTTATTTATGTGTTGTACCCAGTGGCCTGTGGCTACCACACAACCCTTGAATCTGCAAACATGCACAACACACTCTCTTGGTCATTTGTTTTTTACCAAGACTGCAAGACAGTGTCATTTCTGCTTTTCGTTTCAAAACATTGTTGTGCGCTACTGATCATGGCCCTTCATCTGATTACTTGTCCAGTCATTAGTTTATAGATCTGAGGCCTTGTTTGTAAAACCTAAGTAGTTTTCAATACTGTAGTAGTGATAGTTTTGCAATATCTTTCAGTCCATGCAACTATTCATAGCCATGTGGTCTTTTGAAGAGTGTCACTTCTCATTTCCATCAGGAAGTTGTGGCTTGACAAACTGACATTGAATGCAAAATTGGTTGATGATAAGTGTCGCTTTAGCCAAATTGAGTTATTTTGTCACGTTTTTATTGTTAATTAGTTGAAATTACTAGTATTCCCGAACGATGTCATATGACATTACCATCTTCCTGATCTGGGTGAGCTCTGGCTAAATTTGACTAATGAATAGGTCTATATTTTAATGTTTACTACAAAGTGAAATTAAATATTTTCTGAATGTGGGGACACAAGTGCTTATATACTCTACATTTCTAAATATAAAGATGCATGCATATGATATCATTTGCAGTACCGCTTTGACATGATAGGTGAAGTACAATCCCCTCAATTTGTTTTTGGACACTGAAGCTAAAATTGAAATTTGGCTCTATTCTACAGCATTTTGGACTTGAGATCAAATGTGTCAGATGAGGCGACTACAGAATGTCACCTATTATTTGAGTTTTTCTTTTATACATATCTGTTTTACAGTTTAGAAATGAAAGCACTTTATTTATCTAGTCCCCCCCATGTTAGTAAGTCATAAATATTTGGACAAATTCTCTTATAGTCTATAAAAGCAGTCAAAGGTTTAGTATTTGGTCCCATATTCCTTGCACGCAATGACTACATCAAGTTTGAGACTCTAATCTTGTTGGATGCATTTGCAGTTTGTTTTTGTTGTTTTTTTTATGTTATGTTTTGCACAATAGGAACTAAACAGTGAATGGTGACTTGAATAATTTCCTTCTAAGATGTTTCTGAACATTTCAAAATAAATCCTGATAATGCCATGATTAAGAAAAATCATGAATAATGATGAGCAAGATGCCTTTCAGAGGCTACAACAAACATTCTAACATCTTATCATTACCAATAACAGGGGAGGTCAGCATTTTAATGGTGAAAATGCTTACCCCAAATTTGAAACTCACACGCAGCTTATGTATGCCGGTTAGGCTCAACACTGGTTATAAAGCTGATTAATGTAATAAACTACCCCCTTCCTTCAAGAGAGCGTGTCCCCATGCTTCTCTAAATCAAGTTCCTCACATGTACACACCCCGATGGCCTCCAGTGACTATCAGTTCAACAGTTTTTTAGGGGGTATGATCCTTGTGCCTCTGTAACCTTTTAATTCACAGTTCATTCATAATTATCTATAATCATGGTAGCATCCACATAAAAGTACACGTGTTCATAAACATTTTCTATTCTTACTTAGAATAAAATGGACTCCAAAATGGCACAAAACATTATTCGCCATTCTTTTAGTTCCTATTGGTCAAGGTCACACCAATCAGTTTTATATCAGCCTATCAACAATAGAATTCCCGGGACATTCATTGTAGGACTCCAGCACGGGCAGGCAAGATGTCAGAAACGTGCTTTCCCTACCATGACGAGCACTCCTATGACCCTTCTTCCTGTGGTCACACACCTTAGCTGTCTGATATTTTACTGTGCGTACATCTAAAAATAAGTGCCTTAAAGTTTGTCTTGTTGATTTCGGAGTTTAAGATTGCCTATTGTTGTAATCAACATTTATGTGGGGATTGTTAGCTAGCTCGCTAGTGTTAGAATTTCCATTCAGAATGCGTTATTATTTAGCATTCCTGTTAGCGGTAAACCACAGTTCTCACGAGTGCTGCTAGGCTATTTTCTGTGTACACCGCTCATGGTAAATGTGTTCATATTGTGAAGATGTACTTACAATACTGCATTGTTTACATTAGTATATTTACCATTTTCTACAAGTTCCATAGCCTGTGTAGGTTGTCATGTGAACACACATTTCCTGCTACAGTGGTACAGCCCGTGCTGTTATATACAAGCCTGTGCTAGCTTGTTAGTCATGTCCTGCATACAGTATCAGTGCTATAGTCTGTTTTACCTCTTTGTTTTCAGAATCACAATCATTGTTAGACACCATTACTGTTAGAGTGGTTTTGTGTGTGTGTGGATCATTTTTGAAACCTCCTGGATCTGAAATAATGCTTCCTCGTGTTCTCGAAGGACACCCTATGATGGTAGCTACCGGCCAAAAACCGGCGCCTGCGTTGCCCCACCTATTATTCCTGGTCCTTTCGATGCGGATCCAGTAACTGCTACAACCCGAGGATGCCAGTTAACAGAGAAGATCCTCCACAAGATGTGGCCCATCTGCACCGACCAGCTCACCTGCCACAATATCTTGATAATTATGGCATGGCTACAAGTCAAGGAACAGACTACCACACACATTCACTTACCACTCCTACGAGGGAGAGCAGCTAGAGGGTTCTCTTGAGCACTCGAAACATGACATACCGCCTTTAAAATGACCTTCCCCTTCGACAACTCATCACCCAGGCTGACCAGCAGAATAGAGAACAGAGCCTGAGCCTTTTCATCGGGGTGCTAATACACCGGGGTTCCCACCTCAAGCTAACCTCGACCAGAGATCGCCAAGATCAGGGCCGAACCTCGACCAGAGATCCTGAGGATCAGCATCGAACCTCGACCAGATATCACCGGGATCAGCGTTGACCTGAGCGTGGACTGCCAGTGACAACCGGAGCACACACTGTGTTTACACAGCCAGGTGACAAGATTGATGAGCTCATAGAAGCGGTCAGGAAGATGGAAGGTTCCTACAGTCCACCCGACCACTATCTCCGGTCCATGTCTGGTGGGAACAGCCTAGTCCATCCTTTGATGTCCAGCCTGCTGCTGTCCAATGATGCCCTGGGAGCCCCCTCCAGTCTTTACAGTCCATGTCTGCTGCCTGTCGCAGTCTTGGGGTTTATGTTAGCCCCTCTGAACTGTGTCCTGCTAGTTCCAGCCTTGGGAGACCCGCCTGATGTCCCCGTGGAGGACCCACCTCACCGAAGTGTTCAGTATCCGGTCATAGGTGACACCTCACCCTCTTTCCTACTAGGTCCTCAGTCTATAGTCCCAGTAGGTCCAGAGCATCTTAGCCCTCAGTCTCCAGTTGTCTATCCCAGTAGGCCCAGAGCTTTCCGTCCTGATAACCCTAATATCCCCTAGCTCACAGTCTGTAGCCCAATCAGGCCTAGGCTACCTGCCCGGGAGGCATTTCCATTCAGAATGAATTAGTATTTAGCATGCCTGTTACTGATTAGCCGTTAGTTAGCATTTATCACTTGTGGTGCTAGGCTAATTTCTGTGTATATCACTCGTGCTAAACTTTTACTACAGTGGGCTAAATCAGGGTCACAGTGTTTCTTGGTAGTCTTAAACAAATCTCCTTCGAAAACAGAAGTGTACAACTCACACACATGGTTTTTGGCTTTTAAAAAAGGTACCTGTTCCATGTCAGATATCAAGTTGAAATATTTTACATTTTGAGTTTGCATCCCAAAATATTACTTTATGTACATAACAGTAGACTGAAATATAACAACTGTTTGACACCAGAAACATCACATTTAAAAAAAATTATGAATATAAAAAATATTAACATTCCACCCATGAGGCAACTAAAGGGCGATTTGGCCATTTGACTGCAGGAAAGGTGTACTGACAATATTGCACGCTTTTCATTAGTATATTTACTAAGTTTAGTTTTAGCTCTATTTTCAGAACCGCAATCCTTGTCAGACACAATTAGGGTTGCAAAATTCCATTAACTTTCCAGAAAATTCCCAAGTTTACCAGTTGTAGAATTTTTGTATTTTCTTCTGATTCTGGAAATCTTTCAACCTGGATTTCTGGAAAACCTAGACATTTTGGGAAAGTTATTGGAATTTTGCAACCCTAGACACAATTACTGTCAGTGGTGTGTGTGTGTGTGGATAATTTATTTAACCCCCTTTAAACACTGGCTCCTTGTGTTCTGGACTGATACCGGGTGGTGGTTGCTTCTGACCTAAAACCAGCTCCCATATATTTTAAACTATGCTTTGATTCTACAATCTAGCCTTATTTTTCAGATCCTATTGGGAAAAACATGATTAAAAAAAAAACCTCAAATGCATCCAAGTTTGTAGTGTCACAAGCTTGATGTAGAATATGCAACCAAATACTAAACTTTGACTACTTTTAATACACTATGGGCCGGTTTCACAGAAGAGGCTTAAGCCTAGTCCCATACTAAAATGCCTGTTTGAGCGGTCTTAACTCAAAAGCAACTTGCACAGACTTATCTTAAAATAGTTGTCGATTTAGCCTGTTCTGGATAAAACAAAGCTGAGTGCAAGAGGGAGGATTAGAGCTACTCTAGGACTAAATTGCAGTTTAAATGAATCCTTCAAAGAGGCAGGTTTAACTTCTGCTTAGTACTGTTTGTGAGGGAGCATGGACTATTTGGAATATCTAAATGAAGACCAACATGCACTACAGAGGCCAGAGACGAGTACTTGTGGATAGGAGTAATCCATTAAACTACTTTGATGAAATGGCTTTGAGACCTCTTTCGTATGTAGAAAGAAAATGCATTGGAGAGATCTTTGCTTGAGCCTAGACTTTCCTCTCGGTCTCAAAGAGGAAGGCCTTTAGCCAATTCTCTCCAAGTTCTGATCATTTTGAGGTTTTTGGCATCTGGAATCTTTCATCGTGAAACTGTTGATTTGTGTGTTGCCAGTGACACATCTGTGTAGAATAGTTTAAAGTCTGCTGGGACATTTGTAAACTGTGGAGTCTTTACATCAAGTTTCCTGATGCTGCTGGCCAAGCCAACTATAAATTGCAATTCTATGAATATAGGCACTTCCCAGGAGTGATTGGCTGATTCCCTGTGTCACGTTCCCATAAAGTGTCCATCAACTCCTGATGATGAGGAGCACAGGAACTGTAAGAATTGGTTTTCCATCAATGTTCAGGGTGTATGCACACCTAATTTAGAGTTTTCAAACATTGTTGCCCATTGGAAAGATGCAGCTCTTCATTGTGTACCTCGTTTCAGAGAGGACAACATAGTGGACTACTACTTGGTGACAGTGGATATGGTCAGAGTAACTTTTTATTCACGCCATACATAAATCCCACAACCGCTGAGCAGCAAAGATACAACCAAGCTCATATCTGCACGAGAGTATGTTTGGAGTATGGATAAGTCGATTCCAGTGTTTACGCAATACACTTCGTTTCAAGTCAAAAAGATGCTGCAAGGTGATCATTGCTACAGCTGTGCTGCACAACTACCTGAAGCAGCATTGCTGTCCTGATCCTCCAATGGAAGATCAGGATCAAGCAGATGTGTCCATGGCTGAGGCAGGCAATGACCAACGAGGACTTGCATACAGTTGTTTTCACATTGCAGCACTTCAACTAGATGAGATACATTTAAATATGGAATGTATTCATTATGGCTTATTTTTGCTTTGATAATGTTTGTTCTGTACAAAATTAAAATAGTGTGCAGCAAAATTTAAATGAGTGACTAAACCAAGGCTGGTTTAAAATGTGGTTTGTGGTGATCAACAAAACTCTCACTCATGAATATCCAAACAACGAGACATTTATTTTTTACATGTCATATTGTTCACCATGGTTGGTAATCACAATTGTCAGGGTACTGTTTCTCTCTTCCAACTTCATATCGAATTCAACCTGTAGAATTCTCATCTTCATTTCATGTTCTTCCTTCAGATATTTCATTTCATTCTCATGAAATCCTCTGGCTAATCCCAGGTGTTCTCATTTAGGCTTACTTACCTTACTTACCTTACTCCAGGACTCCATAGTCTCCTACTAACTACGCCAAATTTAGGCCACATTCATGAAAGCTACTTAATATCACACTCTGATCAGTTTCACCTGTCCTTGTTATTGTCTCCACCCCCTCCAGGTGTCGCTTGTTATCCCTGGTGTATATATCCCTGTGTTATCTTCCCCTCTGTGCCAGTTTGTCTTGTATGTTCCAAGTCAACAAGTGGGTTTTATGCCTGCCTGTTTCGATGGTCTTTTACTAGACCACCTGGTTTTGACCCTTGCCTGTTTTCTGGACTCTGTACCCGTCTGCCCTGACCTTGAGCCTGTCTGCCACGCTGTACCTCCTGGACTCTGAACTGGTTTTGACCTTTTACCTGTCCACGACCATTCTCTTGCCTACCCCTTTTGGATACAATAAATATCAGACTCAATCCATCTGCCTCCTGTATCTGGTTCTCGCCTTGTGCCTTTATACTTAAATGTACTCGTTTTAACTAGTACACACTAAGG
Source organism: Oncorhynchus masou masou (assembly GCF_036934945.1). NCBI lineage: Eukaryota > Metazoa > Chordata > Actinopteri > Salmoniformes > Salmonidae > Oncorhynchus > Oncorhynchus masou. The sequence goes on along the minus strand of NC_088242.1, from coordinate 87,377,027 downwards.
CTTAATCCTGGTTTAGATTATGAAACTGTCACAAAAAGGGAGTTTGTCCAAATGCTTAAGCCTTTTTCAAATAGGGGGACTAGATACATAAAGTGCTTCCATCTTTAAACAGAGAACAGATGTGTATGAAAACAAGCTCAAATAAAAGCTGGCATTCTGTATTGTCACCTAATATTAAACATTCCAATGTAAAAGGCTGGAATGTAGAGCCAAATAAAACCATTTAACTTCACTGTCCAATAACATATAGAGGGAAGTGTATATCATGTTTTTCAATATTCCTTTTCCTTCAAACCTCAGGGTTGGGCCCTGGGGAGAATGTCTGAGGCTTTACAGTCAGGTAATGGCTTTGACTATCCACTGACTGGAGGGGAACAAACCGCGGGTGACCTATTTGACTGTCTAGAATATTATATTGCATTATACAGAGTAGTAGCAACATACCGTAGTGGAATTGTTTGCTTTTAAACAGTTCATATTCATTTGATCTCCTCACAGAGGGCTTCGGTCATGAGGATGCTGGCATTGCCTCTCAGGTGAGAATGTGGATCTTAAAACTTAGTGTCAGTTTCATTCCTCTAATTTTAATCATAGGGCTGGTCTAATTTTTCTAATTTGTACAAATATTTTTGGCACAGCCTAAATATCCTGCAAGTCTTCCAGTTCTGGAGTTTCCAAAGCCTTTGGTAGGTCTGGTGAGAAGGAAAAGGGATTGGGTCATTCCTCCCATCAACTTCCCAGAGAACGCAAGAGGCCCTTTCCCCAAGTACATGGTGCAGGTGAGTGATTGTAGATTTATGTTGGCAGAAAACATGGTTGTTTCAGGATTTTGTTATGGTTTTAACATTGTTAATATTTATACATTCAGATGAGATCCATCAATGATAAAAAGGTGAAGATCCTGTACAGCATCACTGGTTCTGGAGTAGATCAACCCCCTGTGGGACTGTTCGCTGTGGACAAAAACTCTGGCTTTCTCTATGTGACCCAGCCTTTGGACAGAGAGAGACAAGACCATTATGTGGTAATGTTTGTAAATAAGACAAATATCTGGTAATGTCAGTTTGTTTTGCCTTTTGAATTCTATAACATTGAATGCATGTTATTTTAACATTTTTATATATTTTCCCCTTTAGCTTTTGGCTCATGCTGTTGGCGCGGGTTTAGCAGAAGAATCAATGGAGATTATTGTTCAAGTAATTGATATGAATGACAACAAGCCAGTTTTCACCCAAGATCCTTTTACAGGGATTGTCCCGGAAGCATCCCGACCAGGTGTGTCTCAGTCAACATTGAGTCAAATATACTAAGCTGAGTTTTAGAATAAAAGTACAATATCAATATTCAATATGTTTTATTGTCATCCATGAATATCATTTATGTTGAAATATTTTCTTCTCAGGGTTTGAGGTCATGGAGGTCACAGCCACCGATGCAGATGAGCCTAACTCAGCCAATTCTGATGTCAGATACACTATTATAAATCAGGAACCTGTGCTGCCGAGTCCCAACATGTTTGTCATCAACCCTGTCACAGGAGGGATCCGGGTCAATGCTGCTGGACTGGACAGAGAGGTTAGTGGCTATACTACTAGCATACAATTTTAACTTACAGTAACCGCTACATTTCACAATGTGCTCCATCTGGTGTCATTTTCCAGAATTTTCCAAAATATACATTGGAAATCCAAGCTGCTGATTTGGAGGGCAATGGTCTGAAATGTTTCGGAAAATCCATAATTACTGTAATGGACAGGAATGACATAGCTCCTCAATTTGAGAAGTCTTTGGTAAGTGTACAATCAGCAAACAGTACCGCTCATTAAACAGTAAAGGTGACTTGAAGAGGGAAATATTTTGTTTGAAGGAGCTGACTTGAGGAAAATTTGAACTTGATAAATGGCATACAGCACATCTTCTCACATGTTCTCTTCATGTATTTTTTTTTCAGAACACGGTGTCTGTCCCAGAGAACAAAGTGAATGCCCTTGTGGTCAAATTGCCAGTGAGTGATGGAGATGAGCCACACTCTTCCAACTGGGCCACCAAGTACAGGATTGTAGATGGAGACCCAGGTGGAATGTTCACTGTAAACACTGGACCTAGTAGACTGGAAGGAATCATTACCACAGCCAAGGTACCTGCTTGGTTTCTTGGTTTCTTTGTTCAGATGAGTATGTGAATGGAGCCAAGTTACAGCACATATGTATTTGACTGTGGTCTGAATTTCACTGTAGAACCATACAAATATTTTACAAAATTGTTGATGTTTTTTTCATTGTGTCATGAACCTGACTGTGTCTTGTTCCCATTTAGCCCCTTGACTTTGAGAAGGACAATCGCTACACCCTGTTGGTGACTGTGGAGAATGAGGTCCCATTTGCCACCCCCCTGCCCACCTCCACCTCCACAGTCCAGGTGAATGTGGAGGATCGGAATGATGCCCCTGTCTTTGACCCAGTGGAAAAGGTTGTTTCTATATCTGAACACCTGCCAGTGGACAGTGATTTGGTTCTGTATACAGCCATTGATCCAGACATCATGGCACATAAACTCATGTGAGTTCATGAAACTTTATTTTATCTGCAATTTATTTCATTCAGTTGAGGTCCTGGTATAAATGTGGAGATCGATTTAAATTTTTTTTTTTTTTTTAACTAGGCAAGTCAGTTAAGAACAAACTCTTATTTTCAATGACGGCCTAGGAACAGTGGGTAACAGCCTTGTTCAGGGGCAGAACGACAGATTTTGTACCTTGTCAGTGGAGCGTGGTTCATTCTGCATTGTGTACTTTTAATTAGGACGCTGCCACAACTAGTTACTAGTTGAATTATTTTTATTTGCCCTGCACACGAAGAGACAACACACATTATGTTAACTCTTGGCGTGGTCCTAGCTCTCAGGCACCTTGCTAGCTGAAAGTCAGGCAAAAGAGCGCCAAAAGGAAATAACAGGTGCTGCGTGCACACATTCAATGCACAACAGCACACCATACAATACAAGCAAAATGATACAGAACATAATTCAGACAAAGTAAAAGACATACCTGCACACGAAGAGACAACACTCATTATGTTAACCCTTGGCGCGGTCCTAGCTCTCAGGCACCTGCGCAAGCACATGGAAACTCACTCAAACACTGTCCCAAGTACTCACAAGTTACAATAGATACCCTAGTAAGTGAGCTTTGTGAAACTTGTTAACATAAATCTTTATATTATCCACATTGTAACAAACTTATGGTAGCATAACAGTACATTGTGTAACATTATGACGGTTTTATATTAAACAATTTCGGAGCCAAGGAAAACATACCATACTAGCTGAAGGTCAGGCAAAACAGAACAATAAGGGGGTAAGGAAATACAGGTAACCCGCGATGGACTAAACCAAAATATACAAAACTTTTACAATCACATGTATGTACAATATTGATATGAAAAAGTGTTTGTACACCAAACAAAAACATTAGCTATGCAGCTGTAATTAAATGAAAAAATACACTGAATTAAAATCCCCTCTTGACATGGCCTATTTGAATTGGTCCTTGTGTGCAACTTGGTGCATAATCTAGGGGAACAACATCTCACTGCTACATCAGCTCAGGGATTTGATCTTGCAACCTTTTGGTTACTAGTCCAACAATATAACCACTAGGCTACGGTGCTGCCCCAGATACATTATGCTGCTAAGTCAATTCAATGATATACATGCCCTTTATGATAAAGTACATTCAGATGCATTAAGATTGCAAGAAGCCTTGTGAATGGTGATGTTTTAACTCAATGTACTGTATATTCTAGGTATCGCATGGACAGAGATCCTGCTAAATGGCTGGACATCAACAGTGAGACCGGAATGATCAAAACCAAACACTCCCTGGACAGAGAGTCTCCCTTTGCCAAAGATGGCAAATACAGAGTTCTCATTCTCGCCATCGAAGGTGGAATTCTGAATTTGTTGTAATCTTGTTCACCAGCAATCTTGTTCACCAGCAGGCTTCAACCAAGGAACCAAGGTTAATTTAGTTGACTTCTTCATTTCTCCATTTGATAAAAGTATCTTGTTTTGGGTTATCAGATGAAATCCCTGCTACTGGAACTGGAACCATTCTGATAGAGCTGGAAGATGTAAACGACAATGCTCCGACTATTGATGACACCCCGTTGAAGCTCTGCAACCAAGACCCCCGTCTAGTGCGTTTGGCTGTGACAGACAGAGACGGGCCAGGCTTTGCTGAAGCCTTCAGTGTAGAACTTCTGGAAGGGTCCAATATGTATTGCGCTGCCCAAATGGACGAAACAGGTGTGTATTGCTTTTCACATTCACTCTACATTAGCCTGTTCATTTGTATTCAGAATAATATCAACAGACCAAGTATGTTCTTTTGACAACATTCTTCACATTCAAAGTTGAAATGTGTCCAATTTTTCTCCTGTCCCAGGAACTGTGGTTGAATTGACATTCAAGGCCATGAGGGAGCAGAGAAACTTCTACATTAATCTGAGGGTCACTGATGCTGGCGGGCTGGAACAAGACCATGTCATTCACGTCACCATGAATGAGGACAGCTGCATGACCTGGGGGGATTTCTGTGTTAGATCCTGACCTATATGACATTTCCTTAGCATTTTATAGCTTGCAGAGCTGGATTGCTTGTTTTGGGAAGGTTGTCACTTTTTTGACAGCAGGGGTATGTCACAAAGCCAGAAATTAGTAGGAAAATTCACAGCTAATTTGCCAGTATTTTTTCCATCAAAGTACTGAACATTTTTCGGAATTACTTATGTCAACGCATATTTTTTTGTTCACATTTTCTATTTCTTTTGCTCGTTGTGTGTGCATTTTTACATTTCAAGGCAGATATGGGTTTGTATACATTTCCTCGGGAACTGCTGATATATTTTACAATTGTTGAGAAGGTTGCTTGTTTTTTATTTCCATGGAGAACATGATCATTTGCATGCTTGCAGAGAGGTTTATGCATGTTTCTAATATAAATTGAATAAAGCCTTTTTGGTTCATTCTCACCTTTTGTTTCTCTGTCCTTGTACATTGAAACCTGCGTCTCTTTCCTATTGGTTAACTGCCCTCATACAACACACAATCTTGATTTGCATCTTGCCTTTTGATCTAGCCTAGTTTTTCAGAACCACGGAGTGATATTTTTGTCTTATTGTGTCTACTGTGCAGGACATCAGTTCCCATCTGTTGGCTGTTCCATAAAGCAGGATCATTAAGCTAACCAGCCAAACATTCAGATACAGTGCCTTGCGAAAGTATTCGGCCCCCTTGAACTTTGCGACCTTTTCCACATTTCAGGCTTCAAACATAAAGATATAAAACTGTCTTTTTTTGTGAAAAATCAACAACAAGTGGGACACAATCATGAAGTGGAACGACATTTATTGGATATTGGCTGAAATAAGTTTGAGACATTAAAAACAAATTAATCAAGAATCAATGGGAAGGTATCACTTAAGTCCAAAAATGGATTTTAACAACTGCTGATTGCCCCTTTAAAAGCAATAAAATATTTCAGAGAGGACTGGCTGGATTGGAACCTTGTACATGAAAGGTGAGTGCAGCAGCCTGTTACAAAGAGGAAAATGTGTGGTGTGACTATGTTTGAAATCAATATGTTACAGCCTTACTCTAAAATATATCACACATTTTTTTTCCCTCATCAATCTACACACAACAAAGCAAATGTTTTTTGTTGCAATTTTGTTACAAATAAACAAATACCTTATTTACATAAGTATTCAGACCATTTGCTATGATGCTTGACATTGAGCTCAGGGTGCATCCTGTTTCCACTGATCATCCTTGAGATGTTTCCACAACTTGATTGGAGTCCACCTGTGGCAAATTCAATTCATTGGACATGATTTGGAAAGGTACACACCTGTCAGTATAAGGTCCCACAGTTGACAGTATATGTCAGAGCAAAAACCAAGCCATGAGTTTGAAGGAATTGTCTGTAGATCCCAGAGACAGGATTGTGTCAAAGCACAGATCTGGGAAAAGGGTACCAAAACATTTCTGCAGCATTGAAGGGCCCCAAGAACACAGTGGCCTCCATCATTCTTAAATGGAAGAAGTTTGGAACCACTAAGACTCTTCCTAGAGCCAGCTGCCATGCCAAACTGAGCAACTTGGGGAGAAGAGCCTTGGTCAGGAAGGTGAACTTGATGGTTACTTTGACTGAGCTCCAGTGTTTCTCTGTGGAGATGGAAGAACCTTCCAGAAGGACAGCCATCTCTGCAGTACTCCACAAATCAGTCCTTTATGGTAGAGTGACCAGAGGGAAGTCACTCCTTAGTGAAAAGTATATGACACCCCGCTTGGAGTTTGTGAAAAGGCACCTAAAGGACTCTCAGATTATGAGAAACAAGATTCTATGGTCTGATGAAACCAAGAATGAACTGTTTGGCTTGAATGCCAAGCATCAAGTCTGAAGGAAACTAGGTACTGCTCATCACCTGGCCCATACCATCCCTACAGTGAAGCATGGTGGTGGCAGCATAATGTTTTTCAGTGGTAGGGACTGGAAGACTAGTCAGGATTGAGGTAAAGATGAACAGAGTAAAGTACAGAGAGATCCTTGATGAAAACCTGCTCCTGAGCACTCAGGACCTCAGACTGGGGAGAAGGTTCCACTCCCAACAGGACAACTACCATAAACACACAAAGATAACAAAGGAGTGGCTTCTGGCCAAGTCTCTAAATGTCCTTGAGTGGCCCAGCCAGAGCCCGGACTTGAACACGATCTAACATCTCCGGAGAGACCTGAAAATAGCTGTGCAGCGACACTCCCCAACAAACTTGACAGAATTTGAGAAGATCTGCAGAGAAGAATGGAAGAAACTCCCCAAATACAGGTTTTCCAAGCTTGTAGCCATACCCAAGAAGACTCGAGGCTGTATTTGCTGCCAAATATGCTTCAACAAAGTATTGAGTAAAGGGTCAGAATACTTATGTAAATGTGATATTTCAGGCTTTTTATTTTTAATAAATGTTCTAAAAATTCTAAATCTTTTTTTGCTTTGTCATTATGGGCTATTGTGTGTAGATCGATGAGAAGAAAAAAACAATTTAATAAATTTTAGTATAAGGCTGTAACATAGCAAAATGTGGAAAAAGTGAAGGGGTCTGAATACTTTCCGAATACAATGTACCTATAACTGGGCTAATAACTCGCTAACTAGCAAAGAATATCAACAAATGTGCTCTGTGTTCTGATCTGAAAAGCATATTCACTCCAGGGTAATTGATTTGAAAGACGCTTGAGGGATACCCATCAATAGAATTGCACTCAGTTGAGATCTGTCTCTGCCTAAAACAAAACCAAAGACTCAATCTTGCAAAGTTAGATGTGTTTTCTTTTTTTTTGCATTAAAAAGGGTCTGATAAAATGTTGATTCGATCCCCGAGAAACTTTGATCGATAAAGTGCAAACTTATGGGGCGAACTCAGTGAAATTCAATCTCTTGAGCCACTGCACAGTTTAGAGGGAACATTGCAGTTAATACATCTGTTTTCATTCATTGTTAATTCACTAGAACATGTAATATTTTATCATTCATTTTAAGTATGTAGCTGGTTGTGCACATCAGTGAAAATAAATTAACATTGGATTATTTCTACACATGAAATTAAGGCAAGAAAGCAAAAACTGGGTGTGAAAAATTCCACTTGGGCACTGTTGATATAATTGACCATTGTTGTGAAGGTTGCTTGGTTATCATTTACATGCTTGCAGAGAATAAAGCCGTTTTGGTTCATTCTCACCTTTTGTCTCTGTCTTTGTACAATGAAACCTGCGTCTTGATCTATTTGTTAACTGCTCTCCATACAACCATGGAGAGTGAAGTGGAGAGTGAAGTTTGTTCCTGAAAGCAGACTCATGAATTAAGTTAACCAGCTAACCTTTCAAAGATATTGACTTATTCGTACATTCATTGAGAATGCGAGGCTTGAATATGGGTTGTTGGTTATCAAGGAAATTATATAACTCCAATTTTTGTACCCTATATTTCTCGAAAACATGAATTTATTACAAGAGACAGAAACACGGTAAAAAGTCTGATTGCAGTAAAATCAGAGTTGATTTACTGTGTGTGGAATATACAGCACACAAGCAGAACATGACCATACTCCACAGATCTGATAAGGGCAGTGAACCAACTGGTCATCCACTGAATGGTGTGTGCCAGCCGCATCGACACATTGATGCCATCTCCCACAGAGATTCTATATAAATTGTACAGTATTTCATCTCCATTGAAACTGATCTGAGTGTGAGAGAGAGAGTAGATCCCAAGTGCCATCCCAGATAGTTAGCTGATGGGACCATGGGAACCTCGTCCCCACCCTGGAGAAACAATGCCTATGTCTGATTGAGATGCATGCTATCATTGCTCCCATGTCCTCACCATGCACTTTAATTGTATTTTAACACTGATGTTGTCCATGTCAATAACTGTCCTGGTTAAAGTATAAATCAAATGTATGTGACATCTGCGTAGTTCAGGGAAATTGGCTTGGACATAAAACTATTTCCTACACTCTTAAAACTAACCAAAAAGGGTTATATTGCTTGCTTCATATATGGCACCCCTAAAATTTCTATATAGAGCCTTTTTGTAGGGTTCTTTGAGAACTCCAGGGTTTCTTTTTTAGTGATCCAAAATTGGTTCAATATAGTTTTTTTAAAACCAATTTCGTTTTTTTTTTTTAGGTTATCAGGTTATCATTTTAAGTTATCAGGGTGGAATTACATCTAAAGGATCATGTGTCCATGATAGCCAAATTTCAACATAGACAAACCTTAAATAAAATATGTTGACTTTGTTTCTTTAAGACAATGTTATTACTCCAACATGGATCACCACAGATAACACTGCTACTCCTACTGCTCTCTCTTCGTCCGCCCACGTGTTCTCGCACACCCCGAGAGCTTCTGGTCAGCGGGGTGGTGGCACCGGGATCCTCATCTCTCCCAAGTGGTCATTCTCTCTCTCTCCCCTTAACCATTTGTCTATCGCCTCCTTTGAATTCCATGCTGTCACAGTTACCAGCCCTTTCAAGCTTAACATCCTTATCATTTATCGCCCTCCAGGTTCCCTCGGAGAGTTCATCAATGAGCTTGATGCCTTGATAAGCTCCTTTCCTGAGGACGGCTCACCTCTCACAGTCCTGGGCGACTTTAACCTCCCCACGTCTACCTTTGACTCATTCCTCTCTGCCTCCTTCTTTCCACTCCTCTCCTCTTTTGACCTCACCCTCTCACCTTCCCCCTACTCACAAGGCAGGCAATACGCTCGACCTCATCTTTACTAGATGCTGTTCTTCCACTAACCTCATTGCAACTCCCCTCCAAGTCTCCGACCACTACCTTGTATCCTTTTCCCTCTCGCTCTCATCCAACACTTCCCACACTGCCCCTACTCGGATGGTATCGCGCCGTCCCAACCTTCGCTCTCTCTCCCCCGCTACTCTCTCCTCTTCCATCCTATCATCTCTTCCCTCTGCTCATACCTTCTCCAACCTATCTCCTGATTCTGCCTCCTCAACCCTCCTCTCTTCCCTTTCTGCATCCTTTGACTCTCTATGTCCCCTATCCTCCAGGCCGGCTCGGTCCTCCCCTCCCGCTCCGTGGCTCGATGACTCATTGCGAGCTCACAGAACAGAGCTCCGGGCAGCCGAGCGGAAATGGAGGAAAACTCGCCTCCCTGCGGACCTGGCATCCTTCCACTCCCTCCTCTCTACATTTTCCTCCTCTGTCTCTGCTGCTAAAGCCACTTTCTACCACTCTAAATTCCAAGCATCTGCCTCTAACCCTAGGAAGCTCTTTGCCACCTTCTCCTCCCTCCTGAATCCTCCTCCCCCTCCCCCCTCCTCCCTCTCTGCAGATGACTTCGTCAACCATTTTGAAAAGAAGGTCGACGACATCCGATCCTTGTTTGCTAAGTCAAACGACACCGCTGGTTCTGCTCACACTGCCCTACCCTGTGCTCTGACCTCTTTCTCCCTCTCTCTCCAGATGAAATCTCGCTTCTTGTGACGGCCGGCCGCCCAACAACCTGCCCGCTTGACCCTATCCCCTCCTCTCTTCTCCAGACCATCTCCGGAGACCTTCTCCCTTACCTCACCTCGCTCATCAACTCATCCCTGACCGCTGGCTACGTCCCTTCCGTCTTCAAGAGAGCGAGAGTTGCACCCCTTCTGAAAAAACCTACACTCGATCCCTCCGATGTCAACAACTACAGACCAGTATCCCTTCTTTCTTTTCTCTCCAAAACTCTTGAACGTGCCGTCCTTGGCCAGCTCTCCTGCTATCTCTCTCAGAATGACCTTCTTGATCCAAATCAGTCAGGTTTCAAGACTAGTCATTCAACTGAGACTGCTCTTCTCTGTATCACGGAGGCTCTCCGCACTGCTAAAGCTAACTCTCTCTCCTCTGCTCTCATCCTTCTAGACCTATCGGCTGCCTTCGATACTGTGAACCATCAGATCCTCCTCTCCACCCTCTCCGAGTTGGGCATCTCCGGCGCGGCCCACGCTTGGATTGCGTCCTACCTGACAGGTCGCTCCTACCAGGTGGCGTGGCGAGAATCTGTCTCCTCGCCACGCGCTCTCACCACTGGTGTCCCCCAGGGCTCTGTTCTAGGCCCTCTCCTATTCTCGCTATACACCAAGTCACTTGGCTCTGTCATAACCTCACATGGTGTCTCCTATCATTGCTATGCAGACGACACACAACTAATCTTCTCCTTTCCCCCTTCTGATGACCAGGTGGCGAATCGCATCTCTGCATGTCTGGCAGACATATCAGTGTGGATGACGGATCACCACCTCAAGCTGAACCTCGGCAAGACGGAGCTGCTCTTCCTCCCGGGGAAGGACTGCCCGTTCCATGATCTCGCCATCACGGTTGACAACTCCATTGTGTCCTCCTCCCAGAGCGCTAAGAACCTTGGCGTGATCCTGGACAACACCCTGTCGTTCTCAACCAACATCATGGCGGTGGCCCGTTCCTGTAGGTTCATGCTCTACAACATCCGCAGAGTACGACCCTGCCTCACACAGGAAGCGGCGCAGGTCCTAATCCAGGCACTTGTCATCTCCCGTCTGGATTACTGCAACTCGCTGTTGGCTGGGCTCCCTGCCTGTGCCATTAAAACCCTACAACTCATCCAGAACGCCGCAGCCCGTCTGGTGTTCAACCTTCCCAAGTTCTCTCACGTCACCCCGCTCCTCCGCTCTCTCCACTGGCTTCCAGTTGAAGCTCGCATCCGCTACAAGACCATGGTGCTTGCCTACGGAGCTGTGAGGGGAACGGCACCGCAGTACCTCCAGGCTCTGATCAGGCCCTACACCCAAGCAAGGGCACTGCGTTCATCCACCTCTGGCCTGCTCGCCTCCCTACCACTGAGGAAGTACAGTTCCCGCTCAGCCCAGTCAAAACTGTTCGCTGCTCTGGCCCCCCAATGGTGGAACAAACTCCCTCACGACGCCAGGACAGCGGAGTCAATCACCACCTTCCGGAGACACCTGAAACCCCACCTCTTCAAGGAATACCTAGGATAGGATAAGTAATCCTTCTCACCCCCCTTAATGATTTAGATGCACTATTGTAAAGTGGCTGTTCCACTGGATGTCAGAAGGTGAATTCACCAATTTGTAAGTCGCTCTGGATAAGAGCGTCTGCTAAATGACTTAAATGTAATGTAAATGTCCAACCTCGTGAATGTGACATACTGTGTAAGGGTTTTCCTGTGGTGAAGAAGAGGACCAAAACGCAGCGTGGTTATATTGATTCATGTTTAATTAAAACAGATAAACATGAACACTACAAAACAAAACGTGGAAAACCAAAAACAGCCCTATCTGGTGCAAAACACAGAGACAGGAACAATCACCCACAAACACACAGTGAAACCCAGGCTACCTAAATATGGTTCCCAATCAGAGACAATGACTAACACCTGCCTCTGATTGAGAACCATATCAGGCCTAACATAGAAATGGACAAACCAGACACACAACATAGAATGCCCACCCAGCTCACGTCCTGACCAACACTAAAACAAGGAAAACACACACGAACGATGGTCAGAACGTGACAGTACCCCCCCTCAAGGTGCGGACTCCGAACACACAACCTAAACCTATAGGGGAGTGTCTGGGTGGGCATCTGTCCGCAGTGGCGGCTCTGGCACTGGACGTGGACCCCACTTCATAATTGTCTTAGTCCACCTCCTTAGCGTCCCTTGAGTGGCGACCCTCGCCGCTAACCTCGGCCTAGGAACCCTAACAACGGGCCACACTGGACTGAGGGGCAGCTCGGGACTGAGAGGAAGCAAGCTCGGGACTGAGAGGAAGCAAGCTCGGGACTGAGAGGAAGCAAGCTCGGGACTGAGAGGAAGCAAGCTCGGGACTGAGAGGAAGCAAGCTCGGGACTGAGAGGAAGCTCAGGACTGAGAGGAAACTGGCGGCGCTGGGCAGACTGGCGGCGCTGGGCAGACTGGCGGCGCTGGGCAGACTGGCGGCGCTGGCGGCGCTGGGCAGACTGGCGGCGCTGGCGGCGCTGGGCAGACTGGCGGCGCTGGGCAGACTGGCGGCGCTGGCGGAGCTGGGCAGACTGGCGGCGCTGGGCAGACTGGCCGGCGCTGATGGCACTGGGCAGACTGGCGGCGCTGGGCAGACTGGCGGCGCTGGGCAGACTAGCGGCGCTGGGCAGACTGGCGGCACTGGGCAGACTGGCGGCACTGGGCAGACTGGCGGCACTGGGCAGACTGGCGGCACTGGCGGCGCTGGGCAGACTGGCGGCGCTGGGCAGACTGGCGGCGCTGGCGGCACTGGGCAGACTGGCGGCGCTGGGCAGACTGGCGGCGCTGGGCAGACTGGCGGCACTGGCGGCGCTGGGCAGACTGGCGGCGCTGGGCAGACTGGCGGCGCTGGCGGCACTGGGCAGACTGGCGGCGCTGGGCAGACTGGCGGCGCTGGCGGCGCTGGGCAGACTGGCGGCGCTGGGCAGACTGGCCGACGCTGATGGCGCTGGGCAGACTAGCGGCGCTGGGCAGACTGGCGGCACTGGGCAGACTGGCGGCACTGGGCAGACTGGCGGCACTGGGCAGACTGGCGGCACTGGGCAGACTGGCGGCGCTGGGCAGACTGGCGGCGCTGGCGGCACTGGGCAGACTGGCGGCGCTGGGCAGACTGGCGGCGCTGGGCAGACTGGCCGGCGCTGATGGCGCTGGGCAGACTGGCGGCGCTGGGCAGACTGGCGGCACTGGGCAGACTGGCGGCACTGGGCAGACTAGCGGCACTGGCGGCGCTGGGCAGACGGGTAGCTCAGGCGGCGCTGGGCAGACGGGTAGCTCAGGCGGCGCTGGGCAGAGAAGCTCTGGCGGCGCTGGACTGAGGGGCGGAAACTCTGGTAGCGCCGGACAGGCGGGAGCACCTGTGTTGATGGAACGGAGAGACAGCCTGGTGCGGGTTGCCAGCACTGGTGGTACCGGGCTGGGGACACACACCTGAGGGCGAATGCCTTGCATACTACGCCAAAGCAACTCCTCTCTCTCTTCACACTCCCCCAATTCTATTAACACCTCCTCGGGTGTCTCCTCATCTCCCATCCGTTCACTCTCCTCCATTCTGTCCAATAACTCCTCGACCCTCTCGGACTCAGCCCTCAGCTTCGCCGATAGCTCCGAATACATCCATGGCTCCTTACGGTTAACAGGGGGAGTTGGCTCAGGTCTAGTTACTGCCTCACTCTCCCTTTGCCCCCCCCAATACATTTTTGGGGGTACCTCTCGGGCTTCTAGCCGCTCTGCCGTGCTAGCTCCTCATAATGCCGCCTCTATGCTTTCGCTGCCTCCAGCTCGGCTTTGGGGCGGCAATATTCCCCTGGCTCTGCCCAGGGTCCTTTCCCGTCAAGGATCTCCTCCCAAGTCCATTCCTCCAAATAGTGCAGCCTCTCCCACTGCTGTTGCTCCTGCTGCTGTTGCTTCTCCTGCTGCTGCTTCTGTTGCTTCTCCAGCTGCTGCTTCTGCTGCTGTTGCTCCTGCTGCACCTGTCGCTTCTCCTGCTGCCTCCGTTTACCACGTTGCTTGGTCCTTGGTTGGTGATTCTGTAAGGGTTTTCCTGTGGTGAAGTAGAGGAGGACCAAAACGCAGCGTGGTTATATTGATTCATGTTTAATTAAAACAGATAAACATGAACACTACAAAACAACAAAACGTGGAAAACCAAAATCAGCCCTATCTAATGCAAAACACAGAGACAGGAACAATCACCCACAAACACACAGTGAAACCCAGGCTACCTAAATATGGTTCACAATCAGAGACAATGACTAACACCTGCCTCTGATTGAGAACCATATCAGGCCTAACATAGAAATGGACAAACCAGACACACAACATAGAATGCCCACCCAGCTCACGTCCTGATCAACACTAAAACAAGAAAAACACACACGAACGATGGTCAGAACGTGACATACTGACAGGTTTTCAAATGACTGCCTTTGATTTGATTGCCTGCACATGCAGTTTGTAGGGAGACGAGCGTTATCCCCAATGAATTATTTCTGCATCTGAGGTTATCCAGCCAACGATGCCATGTCATAACCCACAAGTATGATTGGGAATTTCTATTAGAGAAGCAGTTTCTGCCTATCTTCATATTGTCTATAGCTACCCTTTGGTGTCCCATCCAGGGTTTTAAACAAGCCCTGTTTAGCTATGATATTTGTCACTGTTAGAATGATTGCTGAGAGATCTCCACTTAAAAATTAAATAGATTCACTGTTACTATCAAAGTCATTCCAAAGGCTAGATTTAACAGAGCAAATTAAATGTAACCATACTTTATTAATCATATACTGTATCATCAATGATGCTATTTAGTCACCATCAGCTATTGTTTCAATTCAACCCAGAATTCAACTCAAACTAGAAAATACAATAGGCCTCGGGTTTCAAGCTCGGGTTAATTTCAAATGTGACAATATTGTAGCAAATTCCGGGGGTAGTCCGAACCGAGACTCAAACCCTGTTTCATCAACTGTCAAGCCAACACATTAACACCAAGAGTTCTGAACCTCTTGACGAGGTCGATAGGTGTTGGGTTATGGTTGCTATATTACCCCCTTCCTTCAGGAGAGCATGTCCCCACGCTTCTCTAAATCAAGTCCCTCACATGTACACTTTCCCATGTTTACTACAGTATGCATTGTATGCTATGTTTACTTGTCAGACTGCACATTAGCCTAAAAAACAAATGCAGGTGGCTTTTATCGTCAAAGTAATTTATATGCTTTATTATCCAAATGTAAAAGCATATACGGTACAGTACTGTATTTCTTCATCAGCATCTTTATGCTTTTGTTAATAAAATAATGAAAAAATACTATTTCAAAATGCTGATGGTTACTTAGTTAAGGATCCATAATCAATTACTTGTTCAAATATTCCATGATATTCTTTAGATATGTGTTGACTGAATATAAGCAAGTGATGTCTGCTGAATAATCAAGTTAGGTTTCTCCAGAAATAAATAATTCTAAATATCAAACTGGCTTTATTTACAAATTAGTGAGAATGTCTCACCCTGTGTTCAAAAATGGCCTTTTTCTCACTCACTCTAGGTTAAATGCAAACAAAATCTCCAAAATATTGTTACTTTGAAACAAAGAGATTATTATTATTATTATTAATTAATTTGGAATTATATAAAAGCCCCTTCGGATCTGTGAGAATATCTAACGGAAAATGTCCCTTAGATATGAATTTAGAGTCCTCCAATCCTCTAAATGTAGTTATTGGCGGAGAGTAACGTCATTGAAATTGTTTTTTTTTTCAATATACTGTGGGACTACCGTAGGCGAAATGAGTCTCAATGCTGTTGAGTAATGTGCTGTTAAAAATGGTGTAGGTCTTATTTACTTAAAGAGCATATAAAAGTTAGAAGCAAAAGCCTACAACTATTTTAGCACCGTTTCGTGCTGCTCTGAGACAAGCATGGAGACTGGTCTTGATAAATCAATGAGATTTTTACTTTCACTTAATCTCCATTTGGGTATTGGTTAGACAATAATTAGAAAATTAATGTTATGCTCTTAGTGTAACCTTTATTTAACTAGGCAAGTCAGTTAACCTTTTAAGGTCTAGGGGGCAGCATTTTCACTTTTGGATAAATAGCGTGCCCAATTTCAACTTCCTGCTACTCATGCCAGGAATATAAGATATGCATATTATTAGTAGATGTGGATAGAAAATACTCTGAATGTGAGTTTCTAAAACTGTTTGAATCATGTCGGTGAGTATAACAAAACTTACGTAGCAGGCAAAACCCAGAGGACTAACTGTTACTGTTACTTTTTTGCCCCGGACTGCTCCCTCAGTTGTCTTTGCCAAGGGATATTTGATAGGAACCATTTTTCAGTTCCGACCACTTCCACTGGGTGTCACCAGTCTTTGGAATTTGGTTGAGGTTATTCATTTGTGCAACGAAGAAGAAGCACATCCTGGAACAACGTTACACTATTGAGAGTTGCGCAAGATGTAAAAAGGAGCATGGTTTGTTTACTTGCTGTATTGAATACAGATTGCCCCGTATACAATTTGATCGATTATTAATGTTTAAAAATACCTAAAGTTGTATTACAAAAGTATTTTGAAATATTTTGGCAAAGTTTATAGGCAACTTTTGAAATGTTTTGTAGTGACGTTGTGTTTTTGTAAGCTGCTTTTTCTGGATCAAACGCGCTTTATAAATTGACATTTTGGGTATATACAGTGCCTTGCGAAAGTATTCGGCCCCCATGAACTTTGCGACCTTTTGCCACATTTCAGGCTTCAAACATAAAGATATAAAACTGTATTTTTTTGTGAAGAATCAACAACAAGTGGGACACAATCATGAAGTGGAACGACATTTATTGGATGTTTCAATAAAATAAAAACTGAAAAAAAACGAATCAAAAACTGAAAAATTGGGCGTGCAAAATTATTCAGCCCCTTTACATTCAGTGCAGCAAACTCTCTCCAGAAGTTCAGTGAGGATCTCTGAATGATCCAGTGTTGACCTAAATGACTAATGATGATAAATACAATCCACCTGTGTGTAATCAAGTCTCCGTATAAATGCACCTGCACTGTGATAGTCTCAGAGGTCCGTTAAAAGCGCAGAGAGCATCATGAAGAACAAGGAACACACCAGGCAGGTCCGAGATACTGTTGTGAAGAAGTTTAAAGCCGGATTTGGATACAAAAAGATTTCCCAAGCTTTAAACATCCCAAGGAGCACTGTGCAAGCGATAATATTGAAATGGAAGGAGTATCAGACCACTGCAAATCTACCAAGACCTGGCCGTCCCTCTAAACTTTCAGCTCATACAAGGAGAAGTCTGATCAGAGATGCAGCCAAGAGGCCCATGATCACTCTGGATGAACTGCAGAGATCTACAGCTGAGGTGGGAGACTCTGTCCATAGGACAACAATCAGTCGTATATTGCACAAATCTGGCCTTTATGGAAGTGGCAAGAAGCCATTTCTTAAAGATATCCACAAAAAGTGTTGTTTAAAGTTTGCCACAAGCCACCTGGGAGACACACCTAACATGTGGAAGAAGGTGCTCTGGTCAGATGAAACCAAAATTGAACTTTTTGCCAACAATGCAAAATGTTATGTTTGGCGTAAAAGCAACACAGCTCATCACCCTGACCACACCATACCCACTGTCAAACATGGTGGTGGCAGCATCATGGTTTGGGCCTGCTTTTCTTCAGCAGGGACATGGAAGATGGTTAAAATTGATGGGAAGATGGATGGAGTCAAATACAGGACCATTCTGGAAGAAAACCTGATGGAGTCTGCAAAAGACCTGAGACTGGGACGGAGATTTGTCTTCCAACAAGACAATGATCCAAAATATAAAGCAAAATCTACAATGGAATGGTTCAAAAATAAACATATCCAGGTGTTAGAATGGCCAAGTCAAAGTCCAGACCTGAATCCAATCGAGAATCTGTGGAAAGAACTGAAAACTGCTGTTCACAAATGCTCTCCATCCAACCTCACTGAGCTCGAGCTGTTTTGCAAGGAGGAATGGGAAAAAATTTCAGTCTCTCGATGTGAAAAACTGATAGAGACATACCCCAAGCGACTTACAGCTGTCATCGCAGCAAAAGGTGGCGCTACAAAGTATTAACTTAAGGGGGCTGAATAATTTTGCACGCCCAATTTTTCTGTTTTTGATTTGTTAAAAAAGGTTGAAATATCCAATAAATGTCGTTCTACTTCATGATTGTGTCCCACTTGTTGTTGATTCTTCACAAAAAAATACAGTTTTATATCTTTATGTTTGAAGCCTGAAATGTGGAAAAAGGTCGCAAAGTTCAAGGGGGCCGAATACTTTCGCAAGGCACTGTATGTACGGAATTAATTGGAAAAAATGACCAATTATGATGTTTATGGGACATATTGGAGTGCCAACAAAAGAAGCTTGTCAAAGGTAATGCATGTTTTATATTTTATTTCAGTGTTTTGTGTAGCGCCTGCAGGTGAGGCAAAAACCTACAACTATTTTAGCATTGTTTCGCGCTGCTCTGAGGCAAGCATGGGGACTGGTCTTGATAAATCAATGAGATTTTTACTTTCACTTAATCTCCATTTGGGTATTGGTTAGACAAAAATTAGAAAATTAATGTTATGCTCTTAGTGTAACCTTTATTTAACTAAGCAAGTCAGTTAAGAACAAATTCTTATTTACATGGACAGCCTACTCCTTCCTCGTGCCCTGCGGGGATTCTTTAGCTAAATAGCCCAGTACTGTACTGCCGACCGTCACGTTGTACAGTGCCATATTTTTCATTCCATCCTGATGGTTTTTCTTGGAATAGAAAAAACATAATATTAATCAAATTAATTAAGCAAGTACCAGTCAACAGTTTTGACACCTACTCATTCCAGGATTTTTCTTTATTTTTACTATTTTCTACATTGTAGAATAATAGTGAAGACATCATAACTATGAAGTAACACCGGTCTCCCGCGTGACCTGCATTCTGTAGTACAGACATGGCCTGCTCTTCCTTATGTAAGGACTTAGCTACTTTCCCATGTTTACTACAGTATGTACTGTAGACTGCACAGTAGCCTAATAAACAAAGAAACACATTTCATTAATAAAATAATGACAAAAAAATACTGTTTCAAAATGCAGATGTTGATTTAGTTATGGATCCATAACGAATTACTATGGGAATAATATCACTGATTTATAGAAATATTGGAACAAATTTAGAATCTTCCAATCCTGTTGCCTACTCCCGACCATCACATTAGGATGAGATGGAGATGTGAATATCACTTTTGAAATACAATAAATAGCCTATTAACTACTCGTTGACAAGTTAAACATATGTTGGATTCACCTCTCCGACTTCAACTCAACCAAAAATCTAAATTAAAGAATGGGATTAAACATGTTCAAGATAGCATGCCATGGTTGCAGGTCTGTGGAGGTCTTCACAATTGCTATAATAATCTGTGCAGAATCTTGAATGGCACTGATCACTTGCACCATGTACTTTTAATGTAATCTCATCTGCAATCCAGGTCATTTGGTTCTGCTATTAGATGAAGCACAGTGACAACACATGAATCTGTTGTATAAATATACAAAATATCTGACATTGTATTTCCATTTTGAATTTTTCTGTACTTTTAAAATGGTTAAAAGCGTAACATTGGAAATTCAACTGTCTTTTTGAGTGGGTGAATATAGGTTGTAATCGCATTGATCATCTCAACCAAATATTTCCCAATTATCCCTGTTGTAATTATATTTTATTTGATTTATGTGACCATTATTGAACTGACAAGCCAGTTTCTTAACTGGCTTAAATTCTTATTTATGTGTTGTACCCAGAGGCCTGTGGCTGCCACACAACCCTTGAATCTGCAAACATGCACAACACACTCTCTTGGTCATTTGTTTTTTTACCAAGACTGCAAGACAGTGTCATTTCTGCTTTTGTTTCAAAACATTGTTGTGCCCTACTGATCATGGCCCTTCATCTGATTACTTGTCCAGTCATTAGTTTATAGATCTGAGGCCTTGTTTGTAAAACCTAAGTAGTTTTCAATACTGTAGTAGTGATAGTTTTGCAATATCTTTCAGTCCATGCAACTATTCATAACCATGTGGTCTTTTGAAGAGTGTCACTTTTCGTTTCCATCAGGAAGTTGTGGCAAACTGACATTGAATGCAAAATTGGTTGATAAGTGTCGCTTTAGCCAAATTGAGTTATTTTGTCACGTTTTTAATATTAATCTGTTGTTGAAATTACTAGTATTCCGACCGATGGCATATGACATTACCATCTTCCTGATCTGGGTGAGCTCTGGCTAAATTTGACTAATGAATAGGTCTATATTTTAATGTTTACTACAAAGTGAAATTAAATATTTTCTGAATGTGGGGACACAAGTGCTTATATACTCTACAACATTTCTAAATATAAAGATGCATGCATATGATATCATCTGCTGTACCGCTTTGACATGACAGGTGAAGTACAATCCCCTCAATTTGTTTTTGGACATTGAAGCTAAAATTGAAATTTGGCTCTATTCTACAGCATTTTGGACTTGAGATCAAATGTGTCAGATGAGGCGACAGTACAGAATGTCACCTATTATTTGAGTTTTTCTTTTATACATATCTGTTTTACAGTTTAGAAATGAAAGCACTTTATTTATCTAGTCCCCCCCATGTTGGTAAGTCATAAATATTTGGACAAATTCTCTTATAGTCTATAAAAGCAGTCAAAGGTTTAGTATTTGGTCCCATATTCCTTCTAATCTTGTTGGATGCATTTGCAGTTTGTTTTTGTTGTTTTTTATGTTATGTTTTGCACAATAGGAACTAAACAGTGAATGGTGACTTGAATAATTTCCTTCTAAGATGTTTCTGAACATTTCAAAATAAATCCTGATAATGCCATGATTAAGAAAAATCATGAATAATGATGAGCAAGATGCCTTTCAGAGGCTACAACAAACATTCTAACATCTTATCATTACCAATAACAGGGGAGGTTAGCATTTTAATGGTGAAAATGCTTACCCCAAATTTGAAACTCACACGCAGCCTATGTATGCCAGTTAGGCTCAACACTGGTTATAAAGCTGATTAATGTAATAAACTACCCCCTTCCTTCAAGAGAGCGTGTCCCCATGCTTCTCTAAATCAAGTTCCTCACATGTACACACCCCGATGGCCGCCAGTGACTGTCAGTTCAACAGTTTTTTAGGGGTTATGATCCTTGTGCCTCTGTAACCTTTTAATTCACAGTTCATTCATAATTATCTATAATCATGGTAGCATCCACATAAAAGTACACGTGTTCATAAACATTTTCTATTCTTACTTAGAATAAAATTGACTCCAAAATGGCACAAAACATTATTCGCCATTCTTTTAGTTCCTATTGGTCAAGGTCACACCAATCAGTTTTATATCAGCCTATCAACAATAGAATTCCCGGGACATTCAGTGTAGGACTCCAGCACGGGCAGGCAAGATGTCAGAAACGTGCTTTCCCTACCATGACGAGCACTCCTATGACCCTTCTTCCTGTGGTCACACACCTTAGCTGTCTGATATTTTACTGTACGTACATCTAAAAATAAGTGCCTTAATATGTTTATGTCTTGTTGATTTCGGAGTTTAAGATTGCCTATTGTTGTAATCAACATTTATGTGGGGATTGTTAGCTAGCTCGCTAGTGTTAGAATTTCCATTCAGAATGCGTTATTATTTAGCATTCCTGTTAGCGGTAAACCACAGTTCTCACGAGTGCTGCTAGGCTATTTTCTGTGTACACCGCTCATGGTAAATGTGTTCATGTTGTGAAGACGTACTTACAATACTGCATTGTTTACATTAGTATATTTACCATTTTCTACAAGTTCCATAGCCTGTGTAGATTGTCATGTGAACACACATTTCCTGCTACAGTGGTACAGCCCGTGCTGTTATATTTTTTAATTTATTTTTTATTTCACCTTTATTTAACCAGGTAGGCAAGTTGAGAACAAGTTCTCATTTACAACTGCGACCTGGCCAAGATAAAGCAAAGCAGTTCAATACAGAGTTACACATGGAGTAGAACAAACATACAGTCAATAATACAGTAGAAAAATAAGTCTATATACAATGTGAGCAAATGAGGTGAGATAAGGGAGGTAAAGGCAAAAAAGGCCATGTGGTGAAGTAAATACAATATAGCAAATAAAACACTGGAATGGTAGATTGGCAATGGAAGAATGTGCAAAGTAGAGAGAAATAATGGGGTACAAAGGAACAAAATAAATAAATACAGTAGGGGAAGAGGTAGTTGTTTGGGCTAAATTATAGATGGGCTATGTACAGGTGCAGTAATCTGTGAGCTGCTCTGACAGCTGGTGCTTACAGCTATTGAGGGAGATAAGTGTTTCCAGTTTCAGAGATATTTGTAGTTTGTTCCAGTCATTGGCAGCAGAGAACTGGAAGGAGAGGCGGCCAAAGGAAGAATTCGCTTTGGAGGTGACCAGAGAGATATACCTGCTGGAGAGCGTGCAACAGGTGGGTGCTGCTATGGTGACCAGTGAGCTGAGATAAGGGGGGACTTTACCTAGCAGGGTCTTGTAGATGACCTGGAGCCAGTGGGTTTGGTGACGAGTATGAAGCGAGGGCCAGCCAACGAGAGCATACAGGTAGCAGTGGTGGGTAGAATATGGGGCTTTGGTGACAGAACGGATGGCACTTTGATAGATTGCATCCAATTTATTGAGTAGGGTATTGGAGGCTATTTTGTTCATGACATCGCCGAAGTCAAGGATCGGTAGGATGGTCAGTTTTAAAAGAGTATGTTTGGCTGCATGAGTGAAGGAATCTTTGTTGCGAAATAGGAAGCCAATTCTAGAATTAACTTTGGATTGGAGATGTTTGATGTGAGTCTGGAAGGAGAGTTTACAGTCTAACCAGACACCTAGGTATTTGTAGTTGTCCACATATTCTAAGTCAGAACCGTCTAGAGTCATGATGCTGGATGGGCGGGTAGGTGCAAGCAGCGATCGGTTGAAGAGCATGCATTTAGTTTTACTTGTATTTAAGAGCAGTTGGAGGCCACGGAAGGAGAGTTGTATGGCATTGAAGCTCGGGTTGTTAACACAGTGTCCAAAGTAGGGTCAGAAGTATACAGAATTGTGTCGTCTGCGTAGAGGTGGATCAGAGATTCACCAGCAGCAAGAGCGACTGTCAGGATTTGGCCAGGATTGTTCCGGATTGTTCCGGTGACCCTTTTGTTTTCCCTTGTTGCCAGTTATTATATGCACCTGTGCCTCGTTTCCCTTGAATGTATTTAAACCCTTAGTTTTCCTCAGTTCTTTGCTCTTTGTTTGAATGTCAGCACCCAGCCCCAGCGAAGCTGTGAACATTTGTTGCTCCAGTTGGACTCTTGTGGTACTCTGTTTTTGTTCTCGTTTATTTATTTTTGATTATCTTTTGAGGCTTTTTCCTGCTGTACCTATCACCTTGTGGATTTACCTTTTGACTTGGAGGATTACCTTTTTCTCTTGGAATTACTTTTGACGTTGTGGATATATATTTTTGCCTGAACTTTCCTTTTTACTTTATTAAACCACCGTCTCAAGTACTGCTGTGTCTGCCTCATCTTCTGGGTTCTGCCGACTATTAGTGGGTCAGTTTGCTAAGTGACTGTTTCTCACACTGGAGACCCGAGTTCGTAACCGGGTCTTGACAGAAACACAGAGCCAAATGATCCCAGAGGCAGCCAGTTCTCAGGACCTTTTTGCCACGCTGTCCCACCACGAGGGGACTGTCCAACGCCACGAAGCGGCCCTGGTTCAGCAAGAGGCCTTAATGGCTAGACATTCTCAACTTCTTTCGGAGATGCTGACTTTCTTAAAGCAGATATCTGATCGACTTCCCCCGGCAACCGCTGCCGCCCCAGTATCTCAGATTCAAGTGCCCGTGGCAGTTAACCCCCTGGCTGAACCTCAGTTTCTGCCTCCCCAACAGTTCTCAGGTGATCTGAGTGCTTGTAAGGGGTTTTTCAGCCAATGTTCTCTCTCCTTCGAGCTGCAATCCTTGTCGTTTCCCACCGACCGGTCCAAGATCGCATATATCATCACCCTGCTGTCGGAAAAAGCCCTGGCCTGGGCTACTGCTGTGTGGGATGCCCAAAGTCCCTGCTGTGCCAGCTATTCTGTCTTTGCTGAGGAATTCAAGCGAGTGTTTCAAGGTCCTACCAGCGGCCCTGACTCAGCCAAACAGCTCCTGACTCTCCACCAAGGTCGGCGCAGCGTGACGGACTATGCCATCCAGTTCCGCACGGTGGCAGCAGCGACGAGGCGCTCACAGTGTGCTTTCTGAAGGGTCTTTCCGACACCATCCAAGATGAACTGGCGACTCGGGAACCACCGAACAACCTTGAGTCCCTGATCAAGTTGGCCCCCCAGCTCCGAGTCCCCACCTTTATACTCACTGGCTCCACCGGAACCTATGCAGATTGGACGCATCTCCCAGGCTGAGAGAGACTGCCAGATGAGGGAGCGATTTTGTCTATATTGCGGCAAATCGGGCCATTTCCGCTCCACGTGTCCAAGGCTCCAGTGAAACGCACTGTCCCGTGCAGGCCTGGGGGGACTGTAACGGGAAACATAACCTCCTTCCATCCGTCCAACTCCCGTCTGCTCATTCCAGTCACCCTTTCCTGGGACATCCAAGAGCTTCCCCTTCAAGCCTTGGTAGACTCTGGAGCCGCAGCAAACATCATGGATGGTATCTGGGCGAAGGAGAATGGCGTCCCCTCT
Organism: Oncorhynchus masou masou; assembly: GCF_036934945.1. Taxonomy (NCBI): domain Eukaryota; kingdom Metazoa; phylum Chordata; class Actinopteri; order Salmoniformes; family Salmonidae; genus Oncorhynchus; species Oncorhynchus masou. Next base: position 87,352,124 of record NC_088242.1, on the reverse strand, counting down.
GAACCTCTAAGGGACCCCATGAGGGTTACTACGTTGGATGGAAGCCCTCTGGGATCTGGACTTGTCACCTGCGTCACTACCCCCTTTGCGACTTTCAGTTTCCCAACACCAGGAAGTGATGAACTTTCATCTGATCCCCTGTTCTGAGTCCCCTCTCGTCCTTGGAATTACTTTTGACGTTGTGGATTTATATTTTTGCTTGAAGAACTTTCCTTTTTACTTTATTAAAACACTGTCTCAAGTAATGCTGTGTCTGCCTCATCTTCTGGGCTCTGCCGACTATTAGTGGCTCAGTTTGCTAAGTGACAGTTTCTCACACCGGAGACCAGAGTTCGTAACCGGGTCTTGACAGTGACATCATTGGTGGATGCAGAGAAGAGAGTCGGCCCAAGAATTGAACCCTGTGGCACCCCCATAGAGACTGCCAGAGGCCTGGACAACAGGCCCTCCGATTTGACACACTGAACTATCAGAGAAGTAGTTGGTGAACCAGGCGAGGCAATCATTTGAGAGACCAAGGCTATCGAGTCTGCCGATGAGGATGTGGTGATTGACAGAGTCGAAAGCCTTGGCCAGGTCAATGAATACAGCTGCACAGTATTGTTTCTTATCGATGGCGGTTAAGATATAGTTTAGGACCTTGAGCGTGGCTGAGTTGCACCCATGACCAGCTCTGAAACCAGATTGCATAGCAGAGAAGGTTGGGTGGGATTGGAAATGGTCGGTAATCTGTTTGTTGACTTGGCTTTCGAAGACCTTAGAAAGGCATGGTAGGATAGATATAGGTCTGTAGCAGTTTGGGTCAAGAGTGTCCCCCCCTTTGAAGAAGGGGATGACCTCAGCTGCTTTCCAATCTTTGGGAATCTCAGACGGCGCGAAAGAAAAGTTGAACATGCTACTAATAGGGGATGCAACAATTTCGGCAGATAATTTTAGAAAGAAAGGATCCAGATTGTCTAGCCCGGCTGATTTGTAGGGGTCCAGGTTTTGCAGCTCTTTCAGAACATCAGCTGACTGGATTTGGGAGAAGGAGAAATGGGGAAGGCTTGGGCGAATTGCTGTGGGGGGTGCAGTGCTGTTGCCCGGGGTAGGGGTAGCCAGGTGGAAAGCATGGCCAGCCGTTGAAAAATGCTTATTGAAATTCTCAAATATAGTGGATTTATCGGTGGTGACAGTGTTTCCTATCCTCAGTGCAGTGGGCAGCTGGGAGGAGGTGTTCTTATTCTCCATGGATTTTAGTGTCCCAGCGTCCCAACTTTTTTAAGTTTGTGTTGCAGGAAGCAAATTTCTGCTTGAAAAAGCTAGGCTTGGCTTTTCTAACTGCCTGTGTATATACAAGCCTGTGCTAGCTTGTTAGTCATGTCATGCATATAGTATCAGTGCTATAGTCTGGTTTGGACTAGGGAACCGCCTAGTCCATCCTTTGACATCCAGCCTGCTGTTGTCCAAAGAAGACTTGGGAGCCCCCTCCAGTCTCTGCGGTCCATGTCTGCTCTCCAGGCCCTGTCAGTCCCGGCCTGGTGGGACCTGCCTGTCCAAGTCTTTGGGTTTATGCTAGCCCCTCTGAACTATGTTGTGCTAGTTCCAGCTTTGGGATACCCTCCTGACGTCGCAGTGGAAGACTCGCCTGACGTCCCCTTTGAGGACCAACCTCATCGAGGTGTTCAGTATCCTGTCGTAGGTGACACCTCACCCTCTCTCCTATTAGGTCCTCAGTCTAAAGTCTCTATGGTCCCAGTAGGTCCAGAGCATCTTAGCCCTCAGTTCCCTGATCACCTAGTGTCTTCAGTCACCTGCTATGCTAGGTCTCCAGTTGTCTATCCCAGTAGGCCCAGAGCTTTCCGTCCTGATAACCCTAATATCCCCTAGCTCAGTCTGTAGCCCAATCAGGCTCCATGTCACTAGCTCTGTCAGGTCCGATGTGGTCACAAGACCTGCGTTGTCTGATATTTTATTGTATGTGCATCTAAAAGTAAGTGCCTTAAGATGTTTGTCTTGTGGTTTACGGGGCTCAAAATTGCCTATTGTTGTAATCGACATTTATGTTGAGCGTGTTAGCTAACTCGTACCCCCACTAATGTTATTGCTAATGTTAGCATTTCCATTCAGAATTAATTCGTATTTAGCATGCCTGTTAGTGATTAGCCATTTGTTAGCATTACTCAATATTTTCTGTGTATATATCGTTCATGCTAACATTTTACTACAGTGGGCTAAATCAGAGTCACATAGTGTTCTTGATAGTCTTAAACAAATATATTTTGTAACAAAAGTATACACCTCACACACATGGTTATGGGCTTTAAAAAAGAAGGGACCTGTATCGTGTCAGATATAGAGTTGAAATGTATTCCATTTTGAGTTTGCATCCCAATATTACACTTTATATATCACAGAAGACTGAAATATAACAAAACCGTTTGACACAGAAACATTGGATTCTCTGCACTTAAGTTTATTAGTGATGAAATAATGAAAAATATTTACATTCCACCCATGAGGCCACTAGAGGGTGATTTCCAAATCAATTACATGCACCGAATACAACAGGTGTAAACCTTAGAGTGAAATGCTTACTTACTGTCACGTTCTGACCTTAGTTCCTTTGTTATGTCTTTGTTTTAGTTTGGTCAGGGCGTGAGTTGAGGTGGGTAGTCTATGTTCTTTTTTCTATGTTTCTATGTCAGAGGCAGGTGTCGTTTGTTGTCTCTGATTGAGAATCATACTTAGGTAGCCTTTTCCCATCTGTGTTTTGTGGGTGATTATTTCCTGTTTAGTGTTTTTTCCATTCACCTTACGGGACTGTTCGTTTGTCGTTTATTGGTTTGTTCAGTTATTTTATAAAAAATATGAACACTTACGACGCTGCGCATTGGTCCTCACATTCTTCCACCGCAGACGATCGTTACAGAATCACCCACCAACCAAGGACGAAGCAGCGTGGTATCGGGCAGCAGCGTGTTCTGGACTCCTGGACATGGGAGGAAATTTTGGACAGAGAGGGACCCTGGGCACAGGCTGGGGAATATCGCCGCCCCAGGGAAGAGCTGGAGGCAGCCAAAGCAGAGCAGTAGCATTTTGAGGAGTTGGCACGGCAGCGCAACAGGGACGAGAGGCAGCCCCAAAAATGTATTTTTGCTAGTTGTGTACATCAATGAAATGCATTTTTACAATTCAAGGCAAACGTGAGGTTGAATACATTTCCTAATGCACTGTTGCTATATTTTACCATTGTGAAGGTTGCTTGTTTTTTAATTACCATGGAGAACAGAATTTGCATGCTTGTGGAGAGCTTTGAATGTTTCTAATCAAAGTAGAATAAAGCCTTTTTGGGTCATTTACCTTTTTGTCTGTCTTTGTACAGTAAAACCTGCATCTCGATCCTTTTGGTTAACTGCCCTCCCATACAACACACACTCTTTATTTGCTTCTTGCTTTTTACTACAGCCTAGCTTTCAGAACCATGGAGTGGAGTTTTTTATGTCTACTGTGCAGGAAGTCAGTTACCAACCTGTTGGCTGTGCCATAAAGCAGGATCATTAAGTTACCCAGCTAACCTTTCAAGTATTTTCCTTGATTTTCTGTTTCATTTAGAAAAATGAACTTGAATATGCGTCAATTCTACCACGCTAATTTTCAGTGAGCCCCTTTTCTACAAAAGTTCAAATTAATCTACAAACAGTCAGAACATGGCGATGTACTGAATACTGGCATGTCCCTCATATTCAGATTTCAGCAGCATTTTTACAAGGAGCTCCATTGCTCTGCAGTTAGTAATATGAACACCAATATAGGTTCAAGATGAATTTATAAGTCAAATTTAATTTAACTGCTGCTTGCCCCTTGTGGTAGCAGAATCAGAATTAGTTTGGTAACATTGATAAAAAAGATGTTTCATTTACATAATTATGCGAGATATTTGTCATTAGGATGTTTTCTTTCAGATAATACTGTTGGCAGTTTCCAGTTATCCCTTCTCTGCTAGGGCTTAGTCACTAGGGGCCCAGAGAGGGGAGAGGTCAGGCTTGTCTTCTTATGGGAATGTGTCTGTAACTATTATATGTCCCCTCTGAGGTTGCCCTTATCTTGATCTAGTAAATGACCTAAGAGGCTCACTGTCTCAGTGATCTTGTACAGGAGGGGTTGTATTTGAGATAGGAGTATCTAGAATTGACAATTGATATATGCCATTGGATGAGGTAATGTTTTGGTAATATGAAGTACCAAGAACGAGAAGTAGAACCTCGTTTAAGAGAGCAAACTGAACAATAATCTATAGCTAATGCTATCTAGCTATGGGATACTCCTCTTTCAAGTAAAAGGTTCTTTGTGTAATGTTCCTAAGATCTGTTATTCGTCATGTGAGTTGAGATGGGTGTGTCTTGGCCATAAATGATACTAAGAACTGTTTCGTAAGCACTCTCAGAGAATTAATTTATAGACACTGAATTGATCTGAGAGTCACAGGGCTATGGTGAGGCTCATATATAATTAAAGATGGACTTTATGATATAACTCTGACTTGTGGGTGGTTTGCTCTCTCATGATTTGGTAATACAGGAAATTTCCACAAAAAATAATTTCCATGCTCATTAAAGGCAAGTCTACCAGCCTGTTACAGCACACATTTTCCTCTTTGTAGGTTTGAAATAAAAAGTTGTATTTTTATATGTACAGTACATTTGGAAACTTCAGACCCCTTAACCTTTTCCACAATTTGTTACAGCCTCATTTATCTACACACAATATCCCATAATGCCAAAGCAAAAACAGGTTGTTTTTTTAATTTGCAAAAAATATAGTAGTATTCAGACCCTTTACTCAGTACTTTGAAGCACTTTTGGTAGCGATTACAGCCTCAAGTCTTCTTGGGTATGACACTACAAGCTTGGCACATCTGTATTTGGGGAGTTTTTCCCATTCTTTTCTGCAGATCCTCTCAAGCTCTGTCAGGTTGGATGGGGAGCGTCGCTGCACAGCTATTTTCAGGTCTCTCCAGAGATGTTAGATCGGGTTCAAGTCTGGCCTCTGGCTACGCCACTCAAGGACATTCAGACTTGTCCCGAAGCCGAGTGGCTGTGTGCTTAGGGTCGTTGTCCTGTTGGAAGGTGAACCTTTGCCCCAGTCTGAGGTCCTGAGTGCTCTTGAGCAGGTTTTCATCAAAGATCTCTCTCTCTACTTTGCTCCGTTCATCTTTCCCACAATCCTGACTAGCCTCCCAGTCTCTGCAGCTGAAAAACATCACCACAGCATGATGCTGCCACCACCATGCTTCAGTGTAGAGATGGTGCCAAGTTTCCTACAGACGTGCAGCTTGGTATTCAGGCCAAAGAGTTCAATCTCGGGTTCATCAGACCAGAGAATCTTGTTTCTCATAGTCTGAGAGTCCAAGTGGGCTGTTGTGCCTTTTACTGAGGAGTAGCTTCTGTCTGGCCATTCTACCATAAAGGCCTCATTGTTGGAGTACTGCAGAAATGGTTTTCCTTCTGGAAGTTTCTCCCATCTTTACAGAGGAACTCTGGAGCTTGGTCAGAGTGACCATTGGGTTCTTGGTCACCTTCCTGGACAATGCCCTTCTCCCCCGATTGTTCAGTTTGGCCAGCTCTAGGAAGAGTCTTGGTGGTTCCAAACTTCCATTTAAGAATGATGGAGGCCGCTCTGTTCTTGGGGACCTTCAATGTTCCAGAAATATTTTGGTACACTTGCCGGGATCTGTGCCTCAATACAGTCCTGTCTCGGAGTTCTACGGACAATTCTTTCAACCTCATGGCTTGGTTTTTGCTCTGACATGCACTGTCAACTGTGGGACCTTATATAGACAGGTGTGTGCCTTTCCCAATCATGTCCAGTCAATTAAATTCACCACAGTTGGACTCCAATCAAGTTGTAAAAACATCAAGGATGATCAATGGAAACAAGATTCACCTGAGCTCAATTTCAAATCTCATAGGAAAGGGTTTGATACTTATGTAAATAAGGGTTCTGTTGTTTATTTGTAATACATTTGCAAAATTCTGTTTTGTGTGTAGATTGAGGAAAAAGTGTTTTTAATGAAATTTATTAACAAAATATAGAAAAAGGGAAGGGGTCTGAATACTTTCCCAAATGCCCTGTACAGTGGGGCAAAAAAAGCATTTAGTCAGCCACCAATTGTGCAAGTTCTCCCACTTAAAAAGATGAGAGAGGCCTGTAATTTTCATCATAGGTACACTTCAACTACGACAGACAAAATGAGAATTCTTTTCTCCAGAAAATCACATTGTAGGATTTATTTATGAATTTATTTGCAAATTATGGTGGAAAATAAGTATTTGGTCACCTACAAACAAGCAAGATTTCTGACTCTCACAGACCTGTAACTTCTTCTTTAAGAGGCTCCTCTGTCCTCCACTCGTTACCTGTATTAATGGCACCTGTTTGAACTTATCAGTATAAAAGACCCCTGTCCACAACCTCAAACAGTCACACTCCAAACTCCACTATGGCCAAGATGAAAGAGCTGTCAAAGGACACCAGAAACAAAATTGTAGACCTGCACCATGCTGGGAAGACTGAATCTGCAATAGGTAAGCAGCTTGGTTTGAAGAAATCAACTATGGGAGCAATTATTAGGAAATGGAAGACATACAAGACCACTGATAATCTCCCTCGATCTGGGGCTCCACGCAAGATCTCACCCCGTGGGTTCAAAATGATCACAAGAACGGTGAGCAAAAATCCCAGAACCACGCAGGGGGACCGAGTGAATGACTTGCAGAGAGCTGGGACCAAAGTAACAAAGCCTACCATCAGTAACACACTACGCCGCCAGGGACTCAAATCCTGCAGTGCCAGACGTGTCCCTCTGCTTAAGCCAGTACATGTCCAGGCCCGTCTGAAGTTTGCTAGAGAGCATTTGGATGATCCAGAAGAAGATTGGGAGAATGTCATATGGTCAGATGAAACCAAAATATAACTTTTTGGTAAAAACTCAACTCGTCGTGTTTGGAGGACAAAGAATGCTGAGTTGCGTCCAAAGAACACCATACCTACTGTGAAGCATGGGGGTGGAAACATCATGCTTTGGGGCTGTTTTTCTGCAAAGGGACCAGAACGACTGATCCGTGTAAAGGAAAGAATGAATGGGGCCATGTATCATGAGATCTTGAGTGAAAACCTCCTTCCATCAGCAAGGGCATTGAAGATGAAACGTGGCTGGGTCTTTCAGCATGACAATGATCCCAAACACACCGCCCGGGCAACGAAGGAGTGGATTTGTAAGAAGCATTTCAAGGTCCTGGAGAGGCCTAGCCAGTTACCAGATCTCAACCCCATAGAAAATCTTTGGAGGGAGTTAAAAGTCTGTGTTGCCCAGCAACAGCCCCAAAACATCACTGCTCTAGAGGAGATCTGCATGGAGGAATGGGCCACAATACCAGCAACAGTGTGTGAAAACCATGTGAAGACTTACAGAAGACGTTTGACCTCTGTCATTGCCAACAAAGGGTATATAACAAAGTATTGAGATAAACTTCTGTTATAGACCAAATACTTATTTTCCACCATAATTTGCAAATAAATAAATAAAAATCCTACAATGTGATTTTCTGGATTTTTTTTCTCATTTTGTCTGTCATAGTTGAAGTGTACCTTTGATGAAAATTCCAGGCCTCTCTCATCTTTTTTAAGTGGAAGAACTTGCACAATTGGTGGCTGACTAAATACTTTTTTACCCCACTGTATGTCACAGAAACATTAAAAAAAGACCTAGATAGGCTTACATGATGGGCTGTCACACTGATTATCATCAATTCAATGCCTTCAAATGACAGCTTTAGGTGAATGCTGCTTCCGTCTAGATTAAAAATATGTTGATATGCCCTTGAGTAAGGCACTGGTGTCTAATAAAAGAGATCAAGAGACCAACAGAGATCAATATTAAAATGTACAGTTGAAGTCAGAAGTTTACATACACCTTAGCCAAATACATTTAAACTCAGTTTTTCACAATTCCTGATATTTAATCCAAGTAAATAGTCCCTGTTTTAGGTCAGTTAGGATCACCACTTTATTTTAAGAATGTGAAATGTCAGAATAATAGTAGCAAAAATTATTTATTTCAGCTTTTATTTCTTTCATCACATTCCCAGTGAGTCAGAAGTTTACATACACTCAATTAGTATTTGATATAATTGCCTTTAAATTGTTTAACTTTGGTCAAAAGTTTCAGCCTTCCACAAGCTTCCCACAATAAGTTGGGTGAATGTTGGCCCATTCCTCTTGACAGAGCTGGTGTAACCGAGTCAGGTTTGTAGGCCTCCTTGCTTGCACACGCTTGTTCAATTCTGCCCACGAATGCTCATTAGGATTGAGGTCAGGGCTTTGTGATGGTGTAACGGATGTGAAACGGCTAGCTAGTTAGCGGTGGTGCGCGCTAAATAGCGTTTCAATCGGTGACGTCACTTGCTCTGAGACCTTGAAGTAGTGGTTTCCCTTGCTCTGCAAGGGCCGCGGCTTTTGTGGAGCGATGGGTAACGACGCTGCGTGGGTGGCAGTTGTTGATGTGTGCAGAGGGTCCCTGGTTCGAGCTCGGGTGGGCAAGGGGACGGTCTAAAGTTCTACTGTTAAATTGATGCTGTTGACCCGGATCACTGGTTGCTGCAGAAAAGGAGGAGGTCAAAAGGGGGGGGGGGTGTATCGGATTTGAAACGGCTAGCTAGTTAGCGGTGGTGCTCGCTAAATAGCGTTTCAATCAGTGACGTCACTTGCTCTGAGACCTTGAAGTAGTGGTTCCCCTTGCTCTGCAAGGGCCGCAGCTTTTGTGGAGTGATGGGTAACGATGCTTCGTGGGTGACTGTTGTTGATGTGTGCAGAGGGTCCCTGGTTCGCGCCAGGGTATGGGTGAGGGGACGGTCTAAAGTTATACTGTTACAATGGCCACTCCAATACCTTGACTTTGTTGTCCTTAAGCCATTTTGCCACAACTTTGGAAGTATGCTTGGGGTCATTGTCCATTTGGAAGACCCATTTGCGACCAAGATTCAACTTCCTGACGGATGTCTTGAGATGTTGCTTCAATATATCCACATAATTTTCAGTCCTCATGATGCCATCTATTTTGTGAAGTGCACCAGTCCCTCCTGCAGCAAAGCACCCCCACAACATGATGCTGCCACCCCCGTGCTTCACGGTTGGGATGGTGTTCTTCAGCTTGCAAGCATCCCCATTTGCTCCAAACATAACGATGGTCATTATGGCCAAACAGTTCTATTTTAGATTTCATCAGACCAGAGGACATTTCTCCAAAAAGTATCTTTGTCCCCATGTGCAGTTGCAAACTGTAAGTTTGGCTTTTTTATGGTGGTTTTGGAGCAGTGGCTTCTTCCTTGCTGAGCGGCCTTCAAGATATGTCGATGTAGGACTCGTTTTACTGTGGATATAGATACTTTTGTACCCGTTTCCTCCAGCATCTTCAGCTTTGCTGTTGTTCTGGGAGTGATTTGTGCTTTTCGCACCAAAGTACATTCAATCTCTAGGAGACAGAATGCCTCTCCTTCCTGAGAGGTATGACGGCTGCGTGGTCCCATGCTGTTTACACTTGCATACTATTGTTTGTACAGATGAACGTGTTACCTTCAGGTTTTTGGAAGTTGCTTCCAATGATGAACCAGACTTGTGGTTTACAATTTCTTTTCTGAGGTCTTGGCTGATTTCTTTTGATTTTCCCATGATATCAAGCAAAGATGCTGAGTTTGAAGGTAGACCTTTAACTACATCCACAGGTACACAGCAGGGTTGCCTAGTGGTTAGAGCATTGGACTAGTAACCGGAGGGTTGCAAGTTCAAATCCCCGAGCTGACAAGGTACAAAACTGTCGTTCTGCCCATGAACAGGCAGTTAACCCACTGTTCCTAGGCCGTCATTGAAAATAAGAATTTGTTCTTAACTGACTTGCCTAGTTAAATAAAGGTTAAAAAAAAGCTGTGACAATTTCCCATGCTGTTTAAAGGCACAGTCAACTTAGTGTATGTACATTTCTGACCCACTGGAATTGTGGTAGTGAAATAATTGTTGGAAAAATTGCTTGTGTTATGCCCAAAGTAGATATCCTAACCGATTTGCCAAAACTATAGTTTTGTATAGACATTTGTGGAGTGGTTGAAAAAAAAAAAAGTTGACTCCAACCTAAGTGTACGTAACCTTCCAACCTTAACTGTAAATACATACACATTCGTATGCTATGCGTCGTCAATGTTATAGAATGTGTCAATTATAACGAAGTCGTGTAACATGCAGCATAGCTTGCAAATAATATTTTGTAAGAATCACTTTAATATTTGAAACAATTCATAGTAATACATGTGTATTTAGATCTGTTAAAGAATGCAAACAAGTTAATCAAAATGACATTTGCTGATGTAATCAATCAGTTTACAGTCGGTACACTCAACAATTTTATGTTTTTGATGAGGCAAATATATATATATATATATATATATATTTTTTGCAAATGCAAGTTGCTCAATATGCAAATATGTACTACAGCCCACAACTAAGTGGACAAACTGTATGGTCCGGGTCCATTTCTTCAAAGCAATCACATGACAATGGTGACTGACCACAGTGACCAGCGCTGATGTTTGGTCTTTTGCCAGGGACAAACATTGCATTTTATGTTTTTATTTTAATCAAATCAACTTCACAGCAGGGCCACAATCTGGTGAGAGAAATAAGAGTGGAGACAGACCCCACCACTTGTCTGTGGACACAATGCATAACATAGCCGACTAACCAAGCTGTCGTAGCAGAAGACCATTATTAAGCTGAACAATATCAATAACCTTTATAAACATTCCGTGTGGAAATCTCCCTGAAACATGCAATAATGTTGGATTAGTTTCATATTAAAAAGGCACATTACTGGCTCATTATTATTGCCAGGTTACTGATAACACACAAGAAATGTGGTTGAAATAATAAAGGCCAACTAGGTTTAAAGCCTGTGTGAGTATGTCTATGCAAGTTGTGTGTTTGTTGCATTAGGGAATAGAAGGGGTAATGTGGGCTTGGGGGGCAGCGTAACAGTCAGCAGCTGGTTGGTGACGATTCCAATGGCGAGGATGAGCAGCATGATGACCACAGCCAAGCCACGCCGAAGAACCAGATGCCTGACAGACAGAACTACACCCACCGTACTCAGCTCATTGGTCAAAAGGGTCTGGTACGAGCCTATGAGGAGACAGAGGGGAATGGAAAGATTGGGTTAGAAGACAAGGAAATGCAGCTTCATTGTTTCTTTAAGGGCTGGTGTCCATGGTTGACTTTGCACAAGTTAAAGTGTTCCTGTAAATACCCAGATTCTTCTCCAGACAGGGAGCGTTCTCTTTAGGGCTCTGCACTCCTGCCCTCACCAGTGCCTGACAACAAAAAATATATTCAGTATGCATCACTGACAAACAATCCACATGTATTATTGTCAGAAGTATAACATTGGTTCAGTAAAGACAGTAAAACAATTTCAAAACAGGATGAAAAGAAAGGTTAGAAGAGGGTCTGCTTACTTCGTAGGTGGTTTGTTTCCAGTTGAGTTTACATATGTAGACAATAAGGAAAATAGAGTGCAGGATGCTACATAGGAAGAACCCGATCCTAAATCCTGAGAGGAATGGGCAATATGAACATGTGAGAAAAGGTTACACTGTACATCACAATGATGGGTTATTGTAGTCTCCAAATGTCTAATGCCTTACCTAATATGCACATTTTGAAGGGAAACATGAGAGACACTGCAATGGGCAGGCCTATAATGTAGTAACCAACCAGGTAGGACACAGCACCAACCATCTGTTTTCCTGCTACCCTTACAACGCCACCCATCAACACCTGTAGAAACACCCAGAAGGCTTTACTTCGCTTCCCAAGGAGGAAAAGGCCCCGTTAGATGTGCATACACAGGTAACTGCCAAAATAATAAAAACATTGGGCAACCACGAGCTGCCAAAAGAGCTTCAAAGCGCCTTAGCATAGCTTCTACAAGGGTCTGGAACTCCATTGGAGGGATACGACGCCATTATTTCAGGAGAAATTCCATCATTTTAAGTTTTGTTGATGGTGGTGTAAAATGCTGTCACAGGCGCCGCTCCAGAATCTTCCATAAGTGTTCAATTGGGTTGAGATCTGGTGATTGAGACGGCCATGGCATATGGCTTACATCATTTTCATGCTCATCAAACCATTCAGTGATCACTTGTGCCCTGTGGATGGGGGGGGACATTTTGTCCACTCCCATCAGGATAGAAATTATTCACCATAGGTCGAAGGTGATCACTCAGAATGGCTGTGTAATTATTGGCATTCACCTTGAGGAGTTGAGTGGACCTACAAGGGTTTCCTTTATTTTGGCAATTACCTTTAGATTTGTCTAACCATAAAAATAAATTAAAAAATAGGGGGGGGTTGTGGGGTAACATGACGAGAGATGAAGGGGTTTCAAAGCTCAATGATCATGTGCACAAAATGATGAGTCCTCTGAATCACTGAGGTTATTAGACCATAGTTATTTTCTAGGCTGTAGTTGATTGCATCAATATACTGTACACCTCAAGCCTATCCACCACGACATGCAATGAGAGGTGATAATTGTGGACTTACATCCTAATTGGAGTAACGATTCAGTCACCAACCAAGCAAGTCAATGAGTATAAAGATGTACAATTGGCTTATAGCTGAAGCAGTGCTGCCCTCACCGCTATGGCATCGAATACATGGTGGAAGGCATACAACAGTAAAAGCGGAGCTGCCTTTTTAATAACATCCCTGAGAGAGAGAGGGGGGGGGGGTTAGTGAATAAGAATACCCAGATCCCAGTACACACATTTATCAATACACAGTAACATAGCCACAGCTGAAGACCTTGCAGGACTACGTCATCAGTCATTGGCCCAGCGGCAGCCCACAGCTCTACTCACTGGTCCTGGGTGAAGATGTATCCTAGCACGTCTTTAGTCAACCCAAGGATAATGGCAATGACGAGGGAAACTGTGACTGGGACAGAGCACAAGCAGCAAACAGGCTCATTTAGAAAAAAAAAAGTTTATGGCTGGGATGTTTAGTTGAACTTTTACACCAGCTGGTTAGAATATAGCATCAAGGTCGAGACAAACACCAAATCTGACAAACTGCCTAACAATTGCGATTCAGCTGACAATGAAGTTACAACAAGAAGAGGGTGTCTGAGTTAAAGAAGTTACTAATCAGGCAAAAGATTATCAAACTATCCTTGTTTTTTTTTACTGAAAATGTGTGAGGTGGCTAATTGCCGTTGGCCTTAGTTATCGTTAGTAGAAGTTTGTGTGTAGCCAGGGAGCAGGGGTGGGCTCTTACATGCACAGATGAAGGAGACCTTGCCAGACAGTTTGGCCTGCTCTGTGTTCCCAGCACCCAGAGCATTCCCCATCCGCACATTGGCAGCAACAGCAAACCCTAGAGGAAACTTGTGTGAGAAAGAGATTTTTTTTAAATGATTTAACTCATGCAACTCTCAACCAGTTGTAAATGCAAATAAGTTGACATGATAGCAAGAAAGTGGCAATAAATGAGGCCTTTTTTCTACTTCCCCAGTCAGATTAAAATTGTGGATAGCATTTTTAATGTCTCTGCTTGCTATTTGAAAGAAGTTGCCAACTAGAGCTAGCGCAATGACTGGAAATGTATGGGTTTCTGCTAGCATATACACAGACTTCCATGTATTGGCTCGCAAAACTACCTCGAACTCACATCATACTGGACACCGATATAAAAATGGTATCCACTAGTTCATCCAACTCTGGTGAGTAGAGAAAGGGCCTCATTGCCAAAATCCCGAAGTATCCGTTTAAAAAAGGTGCAGTCCGATCGTAAGCACTTACGAATTCGTAACATATCATACAAATTGATTTGCAGGATGTAACATATCATACGAAATGGATGATGTCTAACACCATTTTTCGGGGACCCGTTTTGGTTAATGAGCACTACTTTCAACACTACTGGCTGAAATTACAGAGCATCCCTTAAAGTTTACCATAAATGTGATGCTGGACACCTGGTAGAGGGCTGACATAGCTCCCAGCTCAGCTTCACCGATAAAACCTGGAGAAATCTGAATGTGAGGAATTGTCAACATAACTAGTATATTTTCAATATTCTAAAAGTTGAAAGTGAAATACAGGAAAACACTCACAGAAAACTTAAATGCATTTGAAGCACTAATATACTTTACCGGTTTATGCCGACAAGGGTTGACACCACTGTCATTTTTAAATAAACAGTCATCTTAAAAGGTAACTGTCCAGGGTCTCCAGACTTCTATGAAATATGACCAATAATTACAATGTGCGTGAAATAAATAAAAAAATTGGAAGGAAAACTAAGTATGGAGTGGGCGTATACCAGTCAATCGAAATATTAATGTGAGTAGACCCTGATTTACTAGCTCATTCTCCTCAGCAGTTTGACATTCTAGGTTTAAAAAATGCTTGCTATTTCCTCAATCTGTTTGAGACAAGTTTTTGAAGTGTTCCCTCTTCAATTCATGCTTTGTCCACAAATATGATTATAGGACAAGTCAACAACATTATTTGGGTTAACAGAAAATGAACTTAAAAAGTATGATTCACTGGACAGTTAATTTAATACTTTCTGAACATAACTAAATGTTGCTGTGACTGGTTCTGTGAAAATTCCTGTTTGTTTCTCTCCCTCCCTTTTCGGTGCGTGCAATATAAAAACATACAGTTCCCATCGGAAAGTATTCAGACCCCTTGACGTTTTCCACATTACAGCCTTATTATAAAATTGATTAAATAAAACAATTCTCAGCAATCTACACACTATACCGCATAATGACAAGGTGAAAACAAGTTTAGAAAATTTTGCAAATGTATTAAAAATAAAAATACATTTACATAAGTATTCAGACCCTTTGCTACGAGACTCAAATGAGCTCCTGTTTCCATTGATCATTCTTGAGATGTTTCTACAATTTGGTTGGAGTCCTGTGGTACATTCAATTGATTGGACATGATTTGGAAAGGCACACACACAGCTGTCTATATAAAAAGGTCCCACAATTGACAGTGTATGTCAGAGCAAAAACCAAGCCACGAGGTCGAAGGAATTGTCCGTAGAACTCCTAGACAGGATTGTGTCGAGGCAAAGATCTTGGGAAGGGTACCAAAAAATATTTTGCAGCTTTGAAGAACGCAAGAACACAGTGGCATCCATCATTCTTCAATGGAAGAAGTTTGGAACCACCAAGACTCTTCCGAGAGCTGAGCAATCAGGGGAGAAAGGCCTTGGTCAGGCAGGTGACCAAGAACCCGATGGCAATCTGACAGAGCTCTGGAGTTCCTCTGTGGAAATGGGTGAACCTTCCAGAAGGACAGCCATCTCTGCAGCCCTCCACCAATTAGGTCTTTATGGTGAGTGGACAGACAGAAGCCCCTTAGTAAGAGACATGACAGCCCGCTATGAGTTTGTCGAAAGGCACCTAAGGGACTCTCAATGCCAAGCGTTGCGTCTGGAGGAAACTTGGCACCATCCCTACGGTGAAGTATGGTGGTGGCAGCATCATGTTTTGGGGATGTTTTTCAGCGGCAGGGACTGAGAGACTAGTCAGGATCAAGGCAAAGATGAACAGAGCAAAGTACAGAGAGATCCTTGATGAAAACCTGCTCTAGAGCACTCAGGACCGCAGACTGGGGCGAAGGTTCAACTTCCAACAGGACAATGATCCTAAGCACACAGTCAAGACAACGCAGGAGTGGCTTCGGAACAAGTCTCTGAATGTCCTTGATTTGCCCAGCAGAGCCCGGACTTGAATCCGATCAAACATCTGTGGAGAGACCTGACAATAGCTGTGCAGCAACACTCCCCATCCAACCCGACAGAGCTTGAGAGGATCTGCAGAGAAGAATGTGAGAAACAGGTGTGCCAAGCTTGTAGCGTCATACCCAAGAAGACAAGGCTGTAATCGCTGTCAAAGGTGCTTCAACAAAGTACTGATTAAAGGGTCTGAATACTTAATTTATAAAATGAACTTGACTATTATATTTAACAAACATTTCTAAAAACTTGTTTTTGTTTAGTCATTATGGGGGATTTTGTGTAAATTGATGAGGGGAAAAAAAACAAGTTAAATCAATTTTAGAATAAGGCTGTAACCTAACAAAATCAGGAAAAAGTCAAGTGGTCTGAATACTTTCCAAAGGCACTGTGTGTGTGTGATATAACACGTGTTGAAGTGTTAAATAAATCTAAATATATTTTATATTTGAGATTCTTCAAATAGCCACCCTTTCCCTTGACAGCTTTGCACACTCTTGGCAGTCTCTCAACCAGCTTCACCTGGAATGCTTTTCCAACTGTCTTGAAGGAGCACCTACATATGCTGCGCACTCGTTGGCTGCTTTTCCTTCACACCCCAGTCAGACCCATCCCAAACCATCTCAATTGGGTTGAGGGCAGGGGATTGTGGAGGCCAGGTCATTTGATGCAGCACTCCATCACTGTCCTTCTTGGTCAAATAGCCCTTACACAGCTTGGAGGTGTGTTGGGTCATTGTCCTGTTGAAAATCAAATGCTAGTCCCACTAAGCGCAAACCAGATGGGATGGTGTATTGCTGCAGAATGCTGTGGTAGCCATGCTGGTTAAGTGTGCCTTGAAATCTAAATAAAGTCACAGACAGTGTCACCAGCAAAGCACCCCCACACCATAACACCTCCTTCATGGTGGGAAATACACATGCAGAGATTATCCGTTCACCCACACTGCGTCTCACAAAGACAGTGACTGGAACCAAAAACCACCAAATTTGGAATCCAGACCAAAGGACAAATTTCCACCAGAATGATGTCCATTGCGCTCTTCTTATTAGTGTGCTTTAGTAATGGTTTCTTTGCAGCAATTCAACCATGAAAGCCCGATTCACACAGTTGATGAGATGCGTCTGTTACTTGAACTCTGAAGCATTTATTTAAGCTGCAATTTCTGAGGCTGATAACTATGAACTTATCATTTGCATCAGAAGTAACCCTGGGTCTCCCTTTCCTGTGGCGGTCCTCATGAGAGCCAGTTTCATCATAACGCTTGATGGGTTTTGCAAATGCACTTGAAGAAACTTTCAACGGTCGAAATGTTCTCTATCGACCAACGTTCACGTCTTAAAGTAATGATGGACTGTTGTTTCTCTTTGCTTATTTGAGCTGTTCTTGCCATAATATGTACTTGCTATTTTACCAAATAGGGCTATCTTCTATATACCAACCCTACCTTGTCACAACACAACTGATTGGCTCAAATGCATTCAGAAGGAAAGAAATTCCACAAATGAACTTAAGGCATACCTGTTAATTGAAATTCATTCCAGGGGACCACCTCATGAAGCTGGTTGAGATACATTTTTTATTTATTTTTTATTTTACCTTTATTTAACCAGGCAACAAATTCTTATTTTCAATGACGGCCTAGGAACAGTGGGTTAACTGCCTGTTCAGGGGCAGAACGACAGATTTGTACCTTGTCAGCTCGGGGGTTTGAACTTGCAACCTTCTGGTCACGAGTCCAACGCTCTAACCACTAGGCTACCCTGCCGCCAAGAGTGTGCAAAGCTGTCATCAAGGCAAAGAGTAGCTACTTTGAAGAACATCGAATATCATTTATTTGTTTAACACTTTTTTGCTTACTACATGATTCCATGTTTTATTTCATAGTTGAGATGTCTTCATTACTATTCTACAATGTAGAAAATAGTACAAAAAACCCAACCTGGAATGAATAGGTGTGCTGTGTGTGTTTTTACATATATTTGTAAAACAAAACATGGTAGTTCTGAAGGTAGATGCCCTAATGTGACCCCTGACCTGCCATGAATACTCCAATCTCATAGGTCCACCACTCCAGACACATCATGAGCATGCTGGGAACAGCCAGGTAGAGGAAAGGCCCCCACTCTTGCAAGCAGTCATGTGACCAGCCTGGGGGTCAAAGGAACAGAGTACGGTGATATTTAGTTGACAGCAGGGTAACACTGGTTTACACATTACGATTTGGACTGCCTGCCATTAGATTGACACATCAATATTAAAATATCAGTCACTGTCAATTAAGTATCGTAATTGTACACATATGGTTTAACAGCTCCTGTAATCATGAAAATTCTAAGTGACCAAGAGAAAATACATTTTAATCATTTCTATTCACAAGTACCCACTGTGCAAGTTCTCCCACTTAAAAAGATGAGGCCTGTAATTTATCATAGGTACACTTCAACTATGACAGACAAAATGAGAAGAAAAAGAAAAATCCAGAAAATCACATTGTAGGATTGTTAATTAATTTATTTGCAAATTATGGTGAAAAACAAGTATTTGGTCACCTACAAACAAGCAAGATTTCTGGCTCTCACAGACCTGTAACTTTTTTAAAGAGGCTCCTCTGTCCTCCACTCGTTACCTGTATTAATGGCACCTGTTTGAAATTGTTATCAGTATAAAAGACACCTGTCCACAACCTCAAACAGTCACACTCCAAACTCCACTATGGCCAAGACCAAAGAGCTGTCAAAGGGCACCAGAAACAAAATTGTAGACCTGCACCAGGCTGGGAAGACTGAATCTGCAATAGGTAAGCAGCTTGGTTTGAAGAAATCAACTGTGGGAGCAATTATTAGGAAATGGAAGACATACAAGACCACTGATAATCTCCCTCGATCTGGGGCTCCACGCAAGATCTCACCCCGTGGGGTCAAAATGATCACAAGAACGGTGAGCAAAAATCCCAGAACCACATGGGGGGACCGAGTGAATGACCTGCAGAGAGCTGGGACCAAAGTAACAAAGCCTACCATCAGTAACACACTACGCCACCAGGGACTCAAATCCTGCAGTGCCAGACGTGTCCCCCTGCATAAGCCAGTACATGTCCAGGCCCGTCTGAAGTTTGCGAGAGAGCATTTGGATGATCCAGAAGAAGATTGGGAGAATGTCATATGGTCAGATGAAACCAAAATATAACTTTTTGGTAAAAACTCAACTCGTCGTGTTTGGAGGACAAAGAATGCTGAGTTGCGTCCAAAGAACACCATACCTACTGTGAAGCATGGGGGTGGAAACATCATGCTTTGGGGCTGTTTTTCTGCAAAGGGACCAGGACGACTGATCCGTGTAAAGGAAAGAATGAATGGGGCCATGTATCGTGAGATCTTGAGTGAAAACCTCCTTCCATCAGCAAGGGCATTGAAGATGAAACGTGGCTGGGTCTTTCAGCATGACAATGATCCCAAACACACCGCCCGGGCAACGAAGGAGTGGCTTCGTAAGAAGCATTTCAAGGTCCTGGAGTGGCCTAGCCAGTCTCCAGATCTCAACCCCATAGAAAATCTTTGGAGGGAGTTGAAAGTCTGTTGCCCAGGAGATCTGCATGGAGGAATGGGCCAAAATACCAGCAATAGTGTGTGAAAACCTTGTGAAGACTTACAGAAAACGTTTGACCTCTGTCATTGCCAACAAAGGGTATATAACAAAGTATTGAGAAAAACTTTTGTTATTGACCAAATACATATTTTCCACCATAATTTGCAAATAAATTCATTAAAAATCCTACAATGTGATTTTCTGTATTTTTTTCTCTCATTTTGTCTGTCATAGTTGAAGTGTACCTATGATGAAAGGCCTCTCAACTTTTTTGCCCCACTGTATATATCACTCGCTTCAGCAATTAGCAATGTCTGACAACAGTTGGCTAGATGGTTCCCCATCTATATGCCATGATCTACAACTAACCACATCAATATCAACCTTGTCCCCTGGCTATTGTGCAAAGCAATATATTGACTTTCATCACATCAATACAAACTGAATTCAGAGGTCAGGGACTCACCGTCCCAGGTGGCTTCGTGCAGCCCTCTCCATAGGATGTACACATAGATGACTATAGCCAAGGTGTACTGGGAGATGGTGTTAGCAGCTGCAGAACCCCTGTGATGGAGAGGATGAAAGTGGAGGGGTGACCGCCATCTCGTTTTTTTTTTTTTGATATGGCTGTATGACAACGTTGTTTTTTATAAATGTAACTCACGCCACACCCAAGTTGAGTTGATAGAGGAAGGTGTAGTTGGTGATCGCATTTAGAAGGTTCCCCACCACTCCAGTTATCACCTGGGGCCATATGATACCCTGTCGGAAAAATACAGTCTCAACGACAGGACATTGTTCTTACAATGTCACAGTGGGCGTTGGAACAGAGGGGTATTCTACAAAGCATAATCAATCAGTTAGCCAGCTAACTTTTTATAAAACAGTTCATTTTCTGGATCATTAAGAAAGCCAAACAGATACTTGGTTTTGGTTGTTGAGTCAGTAGGCACGTTTCCATTGACACAGGTTTATTCCACAAAATAAATGTAACAAAACAATTTTTGCGACATGTGTAATGGAATGTCAGATATAGAATAAACTTTCTTTTTTGCAACAACTGGAAACAGTGTTATTCAAATGAATGATGATTGCTGAATAGTTCTGAAGGAATGCGGAGGAACATGATGTCACCACATTTAATTCTAAATGCCTACCGCTTGCTAAATACATTTTTTTTCCCATAAAGATTGTCCTGACTTTCAAGAATGCCTGAATTGTTTTGCCTTTGCCTTGCCTTTGCTGGCAAGTTTCACCGTACAATTATTTCAGATCTACGGGAATTTCACCATAGCACAGACTGTGGCGATGCATCGGCACATAAGAATATGGCAAATATTTGTTAATTATTGCATTCTATCCATGCTGGCTTTTGCAGGCTAGCTGAGACATGAAACAGATAGGTTGGAACATGCAATTTGCCCAAATGGATAATGGAAACACTAAACTACTACATTCATTTGTTTATTGACAATGTATTTTTTTCTTTTTTTGTGTTTGTGTGCGACATCATTACGCCCAGCTGTTTTTAAATCAACACAAGCTAGTGCAAAACAAACAAACCCTAGCAGGCAATTGTCGCATCCATTTTCTATGCAAACTTTCTAAACGTCGACAAAAGAAATTAAATAAGTACTGGACAATGTTAACAGATATTGAGACCATGCCCATTTCAAGCTTATCTTACTAAAAACAAAAAAGTTAATTCAGAATATTCAGGCAAGTTAACTGGCCAACTCCTTAACAAATGGATCACTAGTCACTTTAAACAATGCCACCCTAAATAATGCTTACATATCTTACATTACTCATATCACATGTATTTCATACCATCTACTGCACCTTGCCTATGCCGCTCGGCCATCGCTCATCCATATACTTATATGTACATATTCTCATTCACCCCTTTAGATGTGTGTATTAGGTAGTTGTTGGGAATTGTTATTCGCTACACTCGCATTAACATCTGCTAACCATGTATGTGACCAATCAAATTTGATTTGGTTCTGCTTTGTAGTATACCCCTCAGATCTCATAAGCTCAGAGGGTAGACACACGGTGTTCCCTTTTAATTTCCCCCTCAAAAGGATGCAAAATAACCATAACGTTTAAAATAGACGTCATGTAATCCAAAACGAGTAAGGAATACTTCCGCTCGCGAGTGCATCAAGTACAACGCATTTTGGTGCCATTTATTTTAACTTCATATAAAAATAGCTGTGAATAATACACACAAGCATATATACTAGACAATGAGGATGGAATGGGAAAACGGTGGCCTAACCTCGCCCACTGATTGGTCTGTTGGGTCCCAGTCGCAACCACAATGACAAACAAGTTCTATTGAAACGCATACAGCACCTGGTTTTGAAGGTATCTTCCTTGCAGCTGATACATGAAACATGCCTGTGGAGACACTGCAGCCATGAGATTCACATGCAGATCTTAAATCAGTAGGATGAGCCAACACTTTGTAGAATTCTGTAAGAACTACGGGCTTTGTTAACTCACTGGCAGAGCAGGCATGAAGATCCTCACATAGAGTTGAGTAAGCCTGAGGGACACACACAAAATAAATACCAGCTAATGAACATGCAGGAGCAAACCGTCATCTCAGTGTTTCCCCTATATTCATTTAGCAGCGGTGTCGCCACTCCAAAAAAATATTTATAAAAATAATATATACACATATGAATAGAATGTTTGGGATTGCAAATCATGTTCAGTGTAAACTAAAACCAGATAAAGTACTGCATGTTGATAACATAAAATGGCACTACATACAGTATTTACAGTTGAAAGTTTCCTTCCACTTAGATTGGAGTCATTCACTATTTTCATCCACTCCACAAATGTCTTGTCAACAAAGTATAGTTTGTTTGTGCAAGTACTTTGTGCATGACACGTAATTTTCCCAACAATTGTTTACAGACAGATTATTTCACTGTATCACAATTCCAGTGGGTCAGAAGTTTACATACACTAAATTGACTAAGCTTGGAAAATGTCATAAAATTATGTCATGGCTTTAGAAGCTTCTGATTGACTCATGATGTCAATTAGCCTATTGGATGTGTACCTGTGGATGTATTTCAAGGCCTACCTTCAAACGCAGTGCCTCTTTGCTTGACATCATGGGAAATTCAAAAGAAATCGGCCCCAAGACCTCAAAAAATAATTGTAGACCTCCACAAGTCTGGTTTATCCTTGGGAGCAATTTCCGAACACCTGAAGGTACCACGTTCATCTGTACAAACAATAGTACGCAAGTATAAACACCATGGGACCACGCAGCAGTCATACCGCTCAGGAAGGAGATGCATTCTGTCTCCTAGAGATGAACGTACTGTGGTGTGAAAAGTGCAAATCAATCCCAGAACAACAGCAAAGGACCTTGTGAAGATGCTGGAGGAACAGGTACAAAAGTATCTATATCCATAGTAAAACGAGTCCTATATTGACATAACCTGAAAGGCCACTCAGCAAGGAAGAAGCCACTGCTCCAAAACCACCATAAAAAATAAAATAAAAAATAAAAAAAAGACTAAGGTTTGTCTACTGGTCTGATGAAACAGAAATAGAATTGTTTGGCCATAGTTATGTTTGGAGGAAAAGGAAAAATTTGTGGGCAGAACTGAAAAAGCGTCTGCGAGCAAAGAGGCCTACAAACCTGACTCCATTACACCAGCTCTGTCAGGAGGAATTGGCCAACATTCACCCAACTTATTGTGGGAAGCTTGTGAAAGGCTACCCAAAATATTTGACCCAAGTTAAACAATCTAAAAGGCAATGCCACCAAATACTAATTGAGTGTATGTAAACTTCTGACCCACTGGGAATGTGAAATCATTTTCTCTACTATTATTCTGATATTTCACGTTCTTAAAATAAAGTGGTGATCCTAACTGACCTAAGACAGGTTTTTTTTTTTACTAGGATTAAATGTTGGGAATTGTGAAAAACGGAGTTTAAATGTATTTGGCTTAGGTGTATGTAAACTTCCAACTTCAACTGTATAAGATCATATTTGACAAATAACAACAAAAATTAAAACTATAGACAGAACCAAAAATTGAAAAAAAATTGAAAACAAAATTAAAATATGGCAATATGGAATTGTAAGAAATTAGCTTTAAAACTGAAATTGTTTTATCTCAGCCCCTTGACAAAATGTGTAGGGTTGCAGGAAATCAGGAAACTATTGGCCGTGTGAGAGGATCAAAATGACAGCAGGTCGACTTCCGACTGACTGAGCTACAAAATCACCTTGCATCCTAAATAACGACTAATTACTGGTATATCAGTCAGTCACAATTGACCTATGATACATTGCTGTTAAAACTAGAGGTCGACCGATTATGATTTTTCAACACCGATACCAATTATTGGAGGCCCCCAAAAAAGCCGATACCGATTATTGGAGGACCAAAAAAGACTATACCGATTAAAATCGGCCGATTTTTATTTATTTATTTGTAATAATGACTTTTACAACAATACTGAATGAACACTTATTTTAATACATCAATAAAAATCAATTTAGCCTTAAATAAATGAAACATGTTCAATTTGGTTTAAATAATGCAAAAACAAAGTGTTGGAGAAGTAAAAGTGCAATATGTGCCATGTAAAAAAGCTAACGTTGTAGTTCCTTGCTCAGAACATGAGAACATATGAAAGTTGGTGGTTCCTTTTAACATGAGACTTCAATATGCCAAGGTAAGAGATTTTAGGTTGTAGTTAATATCGTATTTATAGGACTCTCTATATACCATTTGTATTACATTAACCTTTGACTATTGGATGTTCTTATAGGCACTATAGTATTGCCAGTGTAAGAGTATAGCTTCCGTCCCTCTCCTCGCCCCTACCTAGGCTCGAACCAGGAACACATCGACAACAGCCACACTCGAAGCAGCGTTACCCATCGCTCTACAAAAGCCGCGGCCCTTGCAGAGCAAAGAGAATAACTACTCCAAGTCTCAGAGCGAGTGACGTTTGAAACGCTATTAGCGCACACCGAGCTAACTAGCTTGACATTTCACATTGGTTACACCAGCCATTAGGCTGATAGGCTTGAAGTCATAAACAGCGCTGTTTTTGTGAAGAGCTGCTGGCAAAATGCACAAAAGTGCTGTTTGAATGAATGCTTATGAGCCTGCCTACCATCGCTCAGTCAGACTGCTCTAACACACAGAAATACGAGCCTTTGGTCATTAATATGGTCGAATCCGGAAACTATCATTTAGAAAACAGAACATTTATTATTTCAGTGAAATACGGAACCGTTCTGTATTTTATCTAACGGGTGGCATCCCTAAGTCTAAATATTCTTGTTACATTGTACAACCTTCAATGTAATGTCATAATTACGTAAAATTCTGGCAAATTAGTTCGCAATGAGCCAGGCTGCCCAAACTGTTGCATATTCCCTCACTCTGCTTGCAATGAACACAAGAGAAATGACACAATTTCACCTGTTTATTATTGCCTGCTAACCTGGATTTCTTTTAGCTAAATATGCAGGTTTAAAAATATATACTTCTGTGTATTGATTTTAATAAAGGCATTGGTGTTAAATGGTTAGGCACAGTCGTCCAACGATGCGCTTTTGTTAAATCATCCCCCAGCGTTGCATCGATTATATGCAACACAGGATAGGCTAGATAAATTAGTAATATCAACCATGTGTAGTTAGAACTAGTGATTATGATTGTTTTTTATAAGATAAATTTAATGCTAGCTAGCAACTTACCTTCTACCGCATTTGCGTAACAGGCAAGCTCCTCGTGGAGTGCAATGAGAGGCAGGGGGTTAGAGCGTTGGATCCCCCGAGCTGATAAGGTGAAAATCTGTCGTTCTGCCCCTGAACGAGGCAGTTAAGTGGGTTAACTGACTTGCCTAGTTAAATAAAAAAGGTATTTAAAAAATAAATAAAAAATAAAATAATTTGGCAAAATCGGCGCCCAGAAATACCGATTTCCGATTGTTATGAAAACTTGAAATTGGCCATTCCGATTAATCGGTCGACCTCGAGTTAAAACCCTCTCAAACACGGTCTTTGTCTCTGCAACCACAACATTAAACATGGAGAAACCGGACATATGCTCACCAAAGAACTTGACAGTAAACTAGTAAATGCAATTAAGTTAACCAAAAGTTCTTTATCATGAGTGTTATGCAGTTTGTTAGCTCTCCAAACAAACTTTCCACTTGGAGAATAGTATGAATGTATATTATATACATTGAGCGTCTTCTGCGAAATGAACAAAATACATCAGTAACTTTTTTGTGGGGCGGGTCCCTTGACTTCCATGAATACACGCCACTGCTCGGGCATTATCAATTCAATGTCAGTCAATGTCAGAATGAAAACCTCACACACCCCATGATCGGGCAGGCCCCTGTAGGAACAGCAGGAAAGATTTCATCCAACATGGTATCCTCACCAGGGCCCAACTAGTAAACTTGACCCACCCTAATAAATAAAGTTACAGGTGGAGTAGTATCACATTATTAACTTACCCTATCACAAAGATAAGGAGCGTTTTACCCCCTGCTTTTTATGGGAACCCAAAGGAGTCATACCTAACTGTGCTGACACAGCATATCTTGTGTTTCACGGAGACACCATCAACATACAGCTGGCTGGTTATACCCTGACCGGCAGGATAGAACAGCGGCGTCTGGTAAGACAAGGGGCGGCGGACTATGTATTTTTGTAAATAATAGCTGGTACACGATATCTAAGGAAGTATCGAGCTATTGCTCGCCTGAGGTAGAGTATCTCATGATAAGCTGGAGACCACACTACCTACCGAGAGGTAGTGTTCATGTGTATTTTTCATAGCTGTCTACATATCACCACAGTCAGAGGCTGGCACCAAGACAGCATTGAATGAGCTATATTCCACCATAAGCAAACAAGAAAACACTCACCCAGAGGCGGCGCTCCTAGTAGCCGGGGACTTTAATGCAGGGAAACTTAAATCTGTTTTGCCAAATTTCTATCAGCATGTCAAATGTGCAACCAGAGGGAAAACTCTGGACCACCTTGACTCCACACAGAGACACATACAAAGCTCTCCCTTGCCCTCCATTTGGCAAATCTGACCATAATTCTATCCACCGGATTCCTGCTTACAAACAAAAATTAAAGCAGGAAGCACCAGTGACCTATATATTCCAGATAAATAAAGAAGTGGTCAGATGAAGCAGCAGGGTAGCCTAGTGGTTAGAGCGTTGGACTAGTAACCGGAAGGTTGCGAGTTCAAACCCCCGAGCTGACAAGGTACAAATCTGTCGTTCTGCCCCTGACAGGCAGTTAACCACTGTTCCTAGGCCGTCATTGAAAATAAGAACTTGTTCTTAACTGACTTGCCTGGTTAAATAGAGGTAAAATAAAATAAAAAGATGCTAACCTACAGGACTGTTTAGCTAGCACAGACTGGAATATGTTCTGGGATTCCTCCAATGGCATTGAGGAGTACACCACATCAGTCATTGGCTTCATCAATAACGTTGTCCCCACAGTGACCGTAGGTACATACCCCAACCAGAAGCCATGGATGACAGGCAACATTCGCACTGAGCTAAAGGCTAGAGCTGCCGCTTTCAAGGAGCAGGACTCTAACCCGAAAGCTTATAAGAAATCCCGCTATGCCCTCTGATGAACCATCAAAAAGGCAAAGCATCAATACAGGACTAAGCTTGAATTGTACTACACCAGCTCTGACGCTCGTCGGATGTGGCAGGGCTTGCAAACCATTACAGACTACAAAGGGAAGCACAGCCGAGAGCTGCCCAGTGACACCAGGCGAGCTAAACTATTTATATGCTCGCTTCGAAGCAAATAACACTGAAACATGCATGAGAGCACCAGCTGTTCTGGAAGACCGATCACGCTCTCCGCAGCCAATGTGAGTAAGACCCTTAAACGGGTCAACATTCACAAGGCCATGGGGCCAGACGGATTACCAGGACATGTACTGCGAGCATGCGCTGACCAATTGGCAAGTGTCTTCACTGACATCTTCAACCTCGTCCTGTCCAAGTCTAATACCAACATGTTTTAAGCAGACCACCATAGTGCCTGTGCCCAAGAACACTAAGGTAACCTGCCTAAACGACTACCGACCTGTAGGACTCAGGTCTGTAGCCATGAAGTGCTTCGAAAGGCTGGTCATGGCTCACATCAACACCATTATCCCAGAAACCCTAGACCCACTCCAATTTGCATACCGCCCCAACAGATCATGCAATCTCTATTGCACTCCACACTGCCCTTTCCCACCTGGACAAAAGGAACACCTATGTGAGAATGCTATTAATTGACTCCAGCTCTGCATTCAATATCATAGTGTCTCAAAGCTCATCAATAAGCTAAGGACCCTGGGACTAAACACCTCCTTCTGCAACTGGATCCTGGACTTCCTGACGAGCCGCCCCCAGGTATTAAGGGTAGGTAACAACACATCCGCTACGCTGATCCTCAACAAAGGGACCCCAAAGGGGTGCGTGCTCAGTCCCCTCCTGTACTCTCTGTTCACTCATGACTGCACAGCCAGACAGGCCTCCAACACCATCATTAAGTTGGCCGATGACAACAGCAGTAGGCCCGATCACCGACGAGCCAGCCTATAGGGAGGTGGTCAGAGACTTGGCCGTGTGGTGCCAGGACAACACCCTCTCCCTCAACGTGATCAAGAAAAAGGAGAGGATTGTGGACTACAGGAAAAAAAGAGGATTAGGCACGCCCCCATTCTCATCGACGAGGCTGCAGTGGAGCAGGTTGAGAGCTTCAAGTTCCTTGGTGTCCACATCACCAACAAACTATCATGGTCCAAACACACCAAGACAGTCA
Organism: Oncorhynchus masou masou; assembly: GCF_036934945.1. NCBI lineage: Eukaryota > Metazoa > Chordata > Actinopteri > Salmoniformes > Salmonidae > Oncorhynchus > Oncorhynchus masou. The sequence goes on along the minus strand of NC_088242.1, from coordinate 87,323,830 downwards.
TGAAGAGGGCATGACAAAACCTATTCCCCCCCAGGAGACTGAAAAGATTTGGCATGGTCCTCAGATCCTCAAAAGGTTCTACAGCTGCACCATCGAGAGCATCCTGACTAGTTGCACCACTGCATGGTATGGCAACTGCTCGGCCTCCGACAACAACGCACAACAGAGGGTAGTGCGTACGGCCCAGTAAATCACCAGACGGTATCAGAGGAAGGCCCTAAAAATGGTCAAAGACTCCAGCCACCCCAGTCACACTTCTCTCTGCTACCGCACGACAAGCAGTAGTGGAACGCCAAGTCTCGGTCCAAGAGGCTTCAAAACAGCTTCTATCCCCAAGCCATAAGACTCCTGAACAGCAATCAAAATGGCTACCCAGACTATATGCATGCACCCCCCCCCACCACCACTGCTACTCTGTTGTCATCTATACATAGTCACTTTAATACCTCTACCTACATGTACATATTACCTCAACTAACCGGTGCCACCGCACATTGACTCTGTACCAGTACCCCCCTGTATATTCTCACTATTGTTATTTTACTGGTGCTCTTTAATTACTTGTTATTTTTATCACTTATTCTTATCCGTATTTAAAAAAAAAAAAATGCATTAATGGTTAGGGGCTCGTAAGTAAGCATTTCACATTGTCTTCAGTACATGTAACTAATAAAATTTGATTTGACAGTGCAGATAGAATATTTTTTTGCGACAACCAGTCACTCAATCATTTGCTTATTTTTTGCTATGGTTATCAAATCAAATTTTATTTGTCACATACACATGGTTAGCAGATGTTAATGCGCGTGTAGCGAAATGCCTGTGCTTCTAGTTCCGACAATGCAGTAATAACCAACAAGTAATCTAACTAACAATTCCAAAACTACTGTCTTATACACAGTGTAAAGGGATAAAGAATATGTACATAAAGATATATGAATGAGTGATGGTACAGAGCAGCATAGGCAAGATACAGTAGATGGTATCGAGTACAGTATATGTATAATGTAGGGTATGTAAACATATTAGGTAGCATTGGTTAAAGGGCTAGTGATATATTTTACATCATTTCCCATCAATTCCCATTATTAAAGTGGCTGGAGTTGAGTCAGTGTGTTGGCAGCAGCCACTCAATGTTAGTGGTTGCTGTTTAACAGTCTGATGGCCTTGAGATAGAAGCTGTTTTTCAGTCTCTCGGTCCCAGTTTTGATGCACCTGTACTGACCTCGCCTTCTGGATGATAGCGGGGTGAACAGGCAGTGGCTCAGGTGGTTGTTGTCCTTGATGATCTTTATGGCCTTCCTGCAACATCGGGTGGTGTAGGTGTCCTGGAGGGCAGGTAGTTTGCCCCCGGTGATGCGTTGTGTAGAACTCACTACCCTCTGGAGAGCCTTGCGGTTGTGGGCGGAGCAGTTGCCGTACCAGGCGGTGATACAGCCCGCCAGGATGCTCTCGATTGTGCATCTGTAGAAGTTTGTGAGTGCTTTTGATGACAAGCCGAATTTCTTCAGCCTCCTGAGGTTGAAGAGGCGCTGCTGCGCCTTCTTCACGATGCTGTCTGTGTGAGTGGACCAATTCCATTTGTCTGTGATGTGTATGCCAAGGAACTTAAAACTTACTACCCTCTCCACTACTGTTCCATCGATGTGGATAGGGGGGTGTTCCCTCTGCTGTTTCCTGAAGTTATATATGGTTATATAGGGAGATGCATCTAAAACTGAGGGTGCTCAAGTTTGAGCTTAGGGGACTGAGCCCTCTTTAGCCCTCTCGTGGAGTTGGTACGCGTTGTCTAGACCTGGTCGTCAATCACTCAATTATAAAGAACAAGGCATTAATGGAGGTCAGGTCTGACGGCCTCAGAATGCCCTATATTTAAATGTGATCTCAGGTTCTCCTAATCAACACTTTTTTTAAAAATGACCATTCTAAATTCAGCCAAAACCTTGTCCTTATAATAATTGTTTTAATTATAATATGCAGTTTCGTTCCTACTAGAAACTTGACCAAGATATGAGATGTGACTGACAGTGAGCATGACCTGGAGACCTCTGGGCTCAGCCAGTACCAAATTATTCTAATTAAAACTGTTTCTCCCATTTTGCACCTACTTGGAACATAGCCCTGGTATGGGATGTGACATAGCATGTGATAGTGGGGCTGACCTGGAGACCTCCGGGCTCTGATGGAAGGCCAGTAGGATGGGCTCGGTGTTGATGAGGAGAGCCCAGCAGGGGAAGCAGGACAGGAGCAGGATCAGAATCCCTCTCTGCACGATCACACCCACATACTTCAGATTGTTGCTTCCGAAAATCTACAGTCACACAGCAGATGGATTGACAGGATGAAGGAGCTGCTGATCTCAAGGATCATCCCTAATGATATGTTATCATTTTAGGTACAAAGTTAACATATTTGGGGTTAATTCCATTTTAATTACAGTCAATTCAGGAAGCTCCTTTGAAATTCCAATATTCTCTCTCCTCCCCCCCAAATTCATCAGTCAGTCGCCTTACCTGAGAAATCAGTGTGTCGAAGGCTGATGCCAGCCCGGTGCCGATGGATATGCCTGTAATATTGACCACCTGTTGAAATAGGGGCGAGATTCTGTCATGAGTTAAGATTACATGCACGCTGGTCAGAAGGCACAGAATTGTTTTATTCATGAGCTCCTAGCTGTTCACCACACAAGGGACTTTGAGTGATTGCAGGTAAATGGTGATGTTTCTTGTGACTTGTATGAATTGCTTTTTCAGGAAGACAGTGATCTCAAAGCAAGCCATGGCTACACACCGTTCAGTTCAAAGTAGTCAAAGAGCTGCGCTTACCGAAGTGGCCAGAGTCACAGCTGCCAGCTCCGTTTTGCCTAAGTGTCCACAGAACACCGTGCTAACAAAACTGATTAGCATGAGCATCAGCATGGAGATGAACTGAGGAAAGAGTTATCAATTTATTTATACGCTCCCTGGTTTTTAAATCAACAAGTCCCAATCACGTTCAACAACAACAGATACATAATCCGTGTTGTCATTATCAAAAGGAAACGTTGTAAAAGTACTATGGTACTCAATATCAAATAATATCAATAAAAAACTGTAGCCTAGAAAAAGTATACGAAGTGCATTTTAACACGTTTTTCTAGAAGTATCAAGCTTACCATTGGTAAAGCCAGTTTTAGAATTTCAACCATCTCTTCTATTTCGATTGACATCCATCTCCTTGCTCGACTGAAAGAGCCGCCTTCTGCAGGCAATTTAGATATGATGGAGCCATAAATGAGTGGATTACCGTTCGAGGCAGGGTCCACTGGGATACATGTTGTAATTTCTTCCATTTTACTACCGCACTGACCACAGCCTATGAAGTGAAAACGTTTAGATCATTTTGCTGAGTTCAAATTATTGTTGCCGTTGGTACCAACAAAAACTGGGGTGCAATCATTTGTCCAAACATTTGCGTTTTGCAACGGAAACAAGTTCCTATTTAAATGTATCTAGGTCCCTCCCATTTTCCTTCCTAGAATACACCCCTATTTCCCCCAGTTTCATCTGTTCGCTTATGCGTGTGTGTGACATTTTACTGGAGCTACAAACGGTCGGAACATGGTTTGTTCAAAAACAAGACATCATTGTATCTTTGTAGGCCTATGACGAAGGCCGTCCTGCCGAAACGCGCCGGAGTTTTGAAATCTTTGTTCCATTGAACATGCCATTAAAATAAAGGCATTTTAATTATATGATTGTTCCTGCTTGTTTTTTTAATGCTCGAACTCGAAAGAGTAGCAGCGTCGACCAGAAAGGGACATTGGTCTGTTCACACATCCGTAAACCGACCAAACGCGCCAGAATCCTTAGTTGCTGGCTGAAGCTTGATGAGGGGACTCTCAGGAGAGGTCGATCTCTGAGTTCCAATGTCCACATTAACATATAGTCTACCTGTTGGGCCAAGACTGTCAAGACTGAGTGAGCGATCTGCTGAGTGTGTTATGTCAAGACAATTTGCTACAAAAACACTTGTATGCTAAATGAATGAGGATATACTTATGTAGGGCGTTATAACGATGTGTTGAAACACTTACAATAAAGCCCTACAGGACTCCTGCAAGTCACCGCAATTCCTTCACAATGGCAAACAAATTCTGCAGGAATCCTGTATTACTTTTTCTAGTGAGGTGTTATATTATCTGTTGAATGTTACATTATCACTCAAAGTAAAGATTGAGTGACAGACAGTTCGAAAACAATGGTTTGCTGTCATGATCCTCCTCATCAATCTGGTAAGGAGCATTGACCTTGGCCATTATGAAGCTTTTATCTCTGCTTTATGTGTTTTTTATTATTACCTAAATGCTTAACAATTCAGAATGAGTGACGATAGCTGATGGCGATTATGTCATAGAACAAAACGTATAAGATCTCCTAAGCCTGTGTTTTACCATAGACCTTATTTCATGAGTTTATCGAAAAACCCTACAAAAACTCCATACATTTTCCCAACGAACCATGGCAGAGTTAGTGCCTACAAAAAGACGCCATTGCTCTCGATTGTGGAGAAGAAACTTGTGGGCGTGGCGTAGCGTTTGGCCGGAGCAAGGAGTCTGGGTAGCCAGGCAAGGCAGATACCTTAGTGGATTCGGCTATTTCAGACACACCCATTGCTGACAAGTGGATAAAATTGATCACACTGCCATGCAATCTCCATAGACAAACAGTGGTAGTATAATGACATTACAGAAGAGCTCAGTGACTTTCAACGTGGCATCGTCATAGGATGCCACCTTTCCAACAAGTCAGTTCGTCCAATTTCTGCCCTGCTAGAGCAGTGCTGTTATTGTGAAGTGGAAACGTCTAGGAGCAACAACGGCTCAGCTGCGAAGTGGTAGGCCGCACAAGCTCACAGAATGGGACTGAAGCGCGTAGTGTCCACGGTTACAACACTCACTACCGAGTTCCAAACTGTCTCTGGAAGCAACGTCAGCAGAAGAACTGTTCTTCAGGAGCTTCATGAAATGGGTTTCCATGGCCGAGCAGCCACAAGCAAGCCTAATTGGCTGGAGTGGTATAAAGTTCGCTGCAATTGGACTCTGAAACAGAGTAAACGCGTTCTCTGTAGTGATGGATCACCATTTGGCAGTCCAAAGGACGAATCTGGGTTTGGCGGATGCCAGGAGAATGCTACCTGCCTGAATGCATAGTGACAACTATAAAGTTGGGTGGAGGAGAAATAATGTGGCTGTTTTTCATGGTTCTGGCTAGGCCCCTTAGTTCCAGAAGGGAAATCTTAACGTTACAGCATACAATTACATTCTAGACGATTCTGTGCTTCCAACTTTGTGGCAACAGTTTGGGGAAGAACCTTTCCTGTTCCAGCATGACAATGCCCTCGTACACAAACAAAGGTCCATACAGAAATGTTTTTTGAGATCAGTGTGGAAGAACTTGACTGGCCTGCACAGAGCCCTGACTTCAACCCCATCGAACACCTTTGGGATGAATTGGAACACCGACTGCGAACCAGGCCTACTTGGCCAACATCAGTAACTGGCTTCACTAATTCTCTTGTGGCTGAATGGAAACAAGTCCCCTCAGAAATCTCCGACATCTGGTGGAAAGCCTTCCCAGAAGAGTGGAGGCTGTTATGGCACGAAAGGGGGGGACAAACTCCATATTAATGCCCATGATTTTGGAATGAGGTGTTAGACAAGCAGGTGTCCACATACTTTTGGCCATGTTGTGTTCATGGCTGGTGAAAGACAGCTAAGCCTCATCCGCTGCACCACAGGGACATCTGCTGGACACACAGCTCCTGTACTCCAGTGGGAAACACTTATATGCACTGGCCTCACCTCTACCAGACAGACAGCTGGTGAACAATACTAGGGTAGATATGTCAGTTTGTCAACAATGGAATATTTTTAACATAAAACCACAGGAGGTTAGTGGCACCCTAATTGGGGAGGACAGGCTCTTGGTAATGGCTGGAGCAGAATTAATGAAATGGTATCAAATACATCAAACACATGGTTTCCATGTATTTTATGCCATTTCATTCACGCCGTTCCAGCCATTTTAATATGTGCCATCCTCCCCTCAGCAACCTCCACTGCATAAAACAACCTTCTTTGTTCCATTACATACTGTTGTTTTCACCTATCCCGCCTTCAGAGGAGGGAGACCAGTGTAATGATCTGCATGAGGTATTGGGGTCAGTATTTATCAGGAAGTGGAACAGGTACTGTTTCAGTACTGTAAAACATATTACACCAATACAAGTCTGAGAAAATCTTCCACTGGAATGTTGGTGTAACATCTTTCTTTCATTTTCATTTTCTCTCTCAGGCTTTTGAGTTCAGGAAGTTCTAGCCACCCCTGATGCAGAATGACAGACACCTCTTTCTGTGTTCCAATCCTGATCTTGAGCGGAAAACACCAGACAGTCCTATCCACTGAACTAAACAGCCACCAGACTATGATCAGCTGAAATCAGAAGGTAACAGAAAAGGTTATATGCCTACATGATAGGTACATCTCACAGACAGCATTAGGCAACACTCAGTCTTATTAAACAACTAAACAAGATTTACAAACTAGCCAAAAGCATGCCATTAACAACAATTGTATCTTCCACATCCACATTTACCCAAATGGCTAGTTTATTTAAAGACCCTCTTCCGTAATCTTTGTCGTTTGTCCAAGACTTCATCATGATTTAATCTCTGGCCAACACCGGCGGCACCTGCACCTGCATGCCGCCCGAGGGCTTCAGCCTCGTGTCTTCCTCATGTCCTAACTAACCAAATGGATTCATTACTGGAACCCACTGGGCACACCACATCATTTAAACGTGGAATTTGGGTAATTTTTGGTTGAGACGTTGATCAATGAGATTTCAACCTTTATTCGCCCACTTCAAAAAATAACGTTTCCCAATGCATTATCACTATGCTTTGAACCATCTGAAAAGCACAACCAAATTCCAATCTTTGTTACGTTTTCAACCATTTCAAAGCAAAACAAATTTCAAATGGGAATACAATGTCAGACATTTGTATTTATACAATAACTTCATGTGTTATCTCTGTGCTTCATCTAATAGCAGAACCAAATGACCTGGATTGCAGTTGAGATTACATTAAAAGTAGATGGTGCAAGTGATTAATGCAGTTGGAGATTCTGTACAGATTAGTATAGCAATTGTGAAGACCTCCACTGACCTTTCATGCCATCTTGAACATGCACACATTCTATGATTACATAACAAGACAAAAATAGTTACAGTAACTTCAAAATGTGGCCATGGATGTGTTACTCATTTTATAATAAATGCTGTTACAGTAGTTTGTAAGATAGCCTTAACTTTAGACAAATTACTGTATTACAAAAGTAATATTGAATTGTTTGGTTGACAAAGCAACCAAATATCAATATTTTAAAGAGATGTATCTAATGCTTGGATAGTTTCATCTGAGACACTTGCTTAATCCCATTCTTTAACTTTTATTTTTGGTTTAGTTGGAGACATGAATCCAACATATAATTTGTTAACTTGTCGACAAGTAAATAGGCTATTTACTGTATTGCAGAAGTGATATTGAATTGGGTTTTGTTGTCAACAGAACCAAATGTCAACATTCGAAGGAGATGTATTTTTTGTGCCACTGATTTAGTCTGGCATTAATTCCAGTTTGTCACGAAAAACAAATATATTGGATTCAGGTCTCCATCTCAACCTAAAATAAAAGTTAAAGAATTGGACTAAATCAAATTACAAACGGGAATTAAAGTCAGACTAAATTAGTGGCACAGATGGAACTATCCAAGCAGAATATACATTTCCTTAAAATGTTGATATTTAGTTGCGTTGACAACCAAACACAATTCAATAACCAGTTTGTCTACAAATTAATAATTGATATGTTCGATTCACATCTCCATCTTAACCAAAAATCTATATTAAAGAATAGGACTAAATGAAATGTATTTTTTTATGCACTTTAAATAAAGTTTGATTTGATTTAGACCTATTCTTTAACTTAGATTTTAGGTTGAGATGGAGACGTGAATCCAACATATTAATTATTAATTTGAAGATTACATTTGATGTCAACCAAATCTTTAAACCCTAGGCCTATATGTATTGTCGATTTTTAGTTGTACGCCTGTTTGAATTGAAACAACAGCTGTTGATGACTTCGCAAAAACTATATAGGCCTGACAAAAATATAAATGCAACATGCAACAATTTCTAAGATTTTACAGTTACAGTTCATATAGGGAAATCAGTCAATTTAAATAAATTCATTAGGCCCTAATCTATGGATTTCACATGACAGTGAATATAGATATGCACCTGTAGGTCCCAGATACCTTAAAAAGGTAGGGGTGTGGATCAGAAAACCAGTCAATATCTGGTGTGATCACCATTTGCCTCATGCAGTGCGACACATCTCCTTCGAGTATAGTTGATCAGGTTGTTAATTGCAGCCTGTGGAATGTTTTCCCACTCCTCTTCAATGGCTGTGCGAAGTTGCTGGATATTGGCAGGAACTGGAATACGCTGTTGTACACGGTGATCCAGAGCATCCCAAACTTGCTTAAATTTGTGACATGTCTGATGAGTATGCAGGCCATGTAAGAACTGGGACATTTTCAGCTTCCAGGAATTGTGTACAGATCCTTACAACATGGGTCCAGGCATTATCATGCTGAAACTTGAGGTGATTGCGGCAGATGAATGGCACAACAATGCGCCTCAGGATCTCGTCACGGTGTCTCTGTGCATTCAAATTGCCATCGATAAAACTGTACAAAATTTGTTTTGAAAAAGACATAACTAAGTCCATGGATATATTGTGTTAAATGTGCATTTCACACTTAAGACCTGGATACACCAGTCCAGGGCAGGAGCAATGTAGTGCCAGCAGTGAGATGGAGGAAAGGCAAAACAATTCATTCAAATACTTTTTCAAGGGGCTAAACACACGGATATAATGTAGTTTTAATATACATTCAGAAATTAAAAGATCTGAGTTTGAGAAATCCAAACTATTCTTTTGAGGCATGTAGTATTTTTTAACTAGGCTAGTCAGTTAAGAACAAATTCTTATTTTCAATGGCAGCCTAATAACAGTGGGTTAACTAACCTTGTTCAGGGGCAGAACAACAGATTTTTACCTTGTCAGCTCTGGGATTCAATCTTGCAACCTTTCAGTTACTAGTCCAACATTCTAACCACTAGGCTACCTGTTGCTCCACAGCATGGGGTTATAGTTGTGTTCGTTGTTCATAGCTTATGCCTGCCCATACCATAACCCCACCATGGGGCACTCTGTTCACAATGTCAGCAAACTGCTCGTCCACATGATGCCATACATGCTGTCTGCCATCTGCCCGGTCCAATTAAAACTGGGACTCATCCGTAAAGAGCACACTTCTCCAGCTTCCCTGAGACGGTTTCTGACAGTTTGTGCAGAAATTCTTTGGTTGTGCAAACCCACAGTTTCATCAGCTGTCTGGGTGGCTGGTCTCAGGCAATCCTGCAGGTGAAGAAGCCGGATGTGGAGGTCCTGGGCTGGTGTGATTACACATGGCCTGCTGTTGTGAGGCCAATTGGACATACTGACAAATTCTCTAAAACGACATATGGTAGAGAAATTAACATTCAATGAAAACAAATGTGTGTGTAACCAGGCATTTAAACACATTTGTGCACCAAATTTGAGAGAAATAAACTCTTGTGCATATAGACAATTTCTGGGATAGTTTATTTCAGCTCATGAAACATGGGACCTACACTTTACATTTTGCGTCGATATTTTTTGTTCAGTATAGTATCGTTGATTATATTCGACTTATAAAGTATGGTTACATTTAATTTGCTCTGCTAAATCAATCCTTCGGTATGACTTCGATAGAACCAGATATAAAGAGGTCTCTCAAAAATAATTCTCAAGATAGCACATTGGTAGTAGTCAGTAAACAATATCAATGCTAAGCAGGGCTGGTTTTAGTTAAAACCCTAGATGGGAGACCAAATGGATAGCTGTAGATAGATCAACTATCCAGTAGGAGTTGCTGCCGAGCCTATTGTTTTTTCTCCCTGATAGTGGATATAACGATGACGATCTGACATTGTTAAAAGGTACAAATTCTATACAAGGTTGAAAATTGGTTCCCATGATGACATAATCTTGTAGTTGAAATTTCACCCTCAAAACAGTTTACGTTGACTTTTTTCAAATGAAATGTATTTTACATGTAGATTCCATGTCTAAATATGTTGACAAATGACGTTGAAACAATGTTGATTCATTCAGTTTGTGCCCAGTGGGAAGGAACTCAAGTCCATGTTGATGTTGCATTTTATAGCAAAATATAAATAGACCAGAAATTACTTAAAATCAACAAAAATATGTTTATCAAAATATGTACAATAAATTCATCTGAAGAAACAATGCTATTCCTAAAGTAATATGTTGCTAGGATTAAGGGAGGAATGGTATGTTCGTTTGCTTATGTGTTGGCAGACGAAATGGTTGGTGTCTCTGTAGATTATTTATTTATTTATTTAAGGCAACACTACAATTTGTTTTTTTTTAAAGTCTATGAATATTAATAAAGTGGGCTCATATACAAAGATAATCAGAGGAGGTGTTTTGAATTTTACAGCATTTCTCCCTGTACTTTATTGCATTTAGAGATGGTTGAAACTGCCACTAAATGTTAGGTACATTAAAAGGAAGATTTAGTTGAGTTAAATATGAGTTCATTGCAATTGACCCAGAATGTACAATATGACCATACAATACTTCCTATGCTTGTCAAACAAATCAACAACGCACATAGTCTACAACTCCCAATAAAGTTGTTCAAAATGGATGTAGTTATAAACACACATGGATCATGATGAGGAACAGTTCAGTAGAGAACAATAATAAATCAAATAAAAACATCCAGGGAATCCACTTGATGTTGGATGAGCCGAGTTAATAGCCATAGTCAATACCACATAAGATGGTAGTGGTAGAATGGGGCAATTCCTAACTCATCACTGTTAAAAAATATATTTAAAAAAATATTTGTGGAAAACACTGATTTGACCTTTGCAGTGTCACCATCAAAGTGGAACAAAATGTTCAGTCACATAAAGTTAAGTCACAAAAAAAGGAGTAGATGACAGCAGTTTAATACTGTTTCATGGCAGAGGTGGGGGAAAATCGCTCCAAAAATGTCCAGCATTTGAGGTTAGCGTGTTCCCAGGAGTTAAACTTGACAGATATTGTAGTATATAGTGGGGCTCTCGTTGACTGTGTCTTCCATCACCTCATAACAACAGTCTTGCTTGTGCAAAGGCAACTCGGTCAGTGGCATGCCATTCTGCATGTCGTGCAAGTTGTGTTTGTTCTGTGTGCCGTATGAAGGCTGCGACTGGGAAGGAACACACATACACACACACACAGTGATCAGTATCTCTGTGATAAGTGACAAAAACTGTTCAGATGTTCAGAGGTTTATATTCACGACATATTGCTTTCATATGGGTTTTCTTGTAACCCTGGTCAGCACACACATTACAATCATCTAAGACCTCAGTAATTATTTTTGTGCGGGGTCTCTTATACCTCACATTAAAACAGTTTTACAGAAATTCGGGACTATAGGTGGATGATATGATATGGTTGCAGCTAGACAGTGACAGCTGCCTACCTTGCAAGTACCACCGCGAGGAAAGTCTTTCCGACATAAGTGGCCGATGATTCCTGCTGCCAGGGCGTCTCCAAGCACGTTGATCATGGTTCGGAATCGGTCCCTGAAAAGACAGGGAATACAAAAGCTCCAGAGATCAGCCTCCCACTCCAACCACAAACATTGTCTCCGAATGCACCAAAATACTTCCCCATAACAACCAGTCTCTCCTATGCCATGAAGTTAGTAAACCATTTAAGGTTTCCCTTGACAACCATTCTAAATCATTGTCAGCTGTTTAAGTCACTATTAACTACATGTGTAGCATATGTTCTAATATGTTGTAGGCCTACTGTAGATATTGAATATTACTAACTTATGTCATAGTGAACTTACAGCACCCAGTCGATGGCCACAATGAGGGTGATGTCATCAGGTGGCAGACCCACTGATGTCAGGACAATGACCATGGTAACGAGGCCGGCCTGGGGAATCCCAGCAGCACCTATGCTGGCAGCTGTAGCTGTTATACTGTTAGAGACCAAAACAATCAATTACAAAGCTAAGAAGGTGCATTACAATACTATTCTGCCATGGTAACACTGATATGAGCAACACCTTTTGACAGCCTTATTGCTTGTAAAGATTGTTTATTAAATCAAACACAGTGATTGAATCTCATCATGAAAATAATGATATTTACTCAGTACAGCAATAATGCACATTCACATGTACTAATGTTGTGTGAAACAAAAGTAATATCAGGAGGAATGTTACTTTTTGTCACACCGGTGATAATCTCAGCACCCAGGACCAAGGCTGTCATGGCAGACTACACCGGGTGCTTACTGCTTTTGAGTTTGGACTCAAAGTTTCACCCTGCAGATGCAATGGTAGCTTTATGACTTGAAACCCAATACATGTCCAGTGGTGTAAAGTAGTTAAGTAAAAATACTTTCAAGAACTACTTAAGTAGTGTTTTTGGTATCTGTACTTTACTATTTATATTTTTAACAACTTACTTTTACTTCACTAGGTTCCTAAAGAAAATAATGTACTTTTTACTCCATACAGTTTCTTTTTACACCCAAAAGTACTCATTACATTTTGAATGCTTAGCAGGACATGAAAATGGTCCAATTCACACACTTATCAAGAAAACATCCCTGGTCATCCCTACTACCTGATCTGGTAGATTCACTAAACACAAATGCTTGGTTTGTAAATGATGTCTGAGTGTTGGAGTTTGCCCCAAGCTATCCGTAAATAAATAAAAAAACAAGAAGATGGTGCCATCTGGCTTGCTTAATATAAGGAACTTTAAATTATTTATACTTCCACTTTTGATACTTAAGTACATTTTAGCAATTACATTTACTTTTGATACTTACTTTTGATATTTAAAACCAAATACTTTTAGACTTCTTTTCAAGTAGTATTTTACTAGGTGACTCACTTTTACGTGAGTCATTTACTATTAAGGTATCTTTACTTTTACTCGAGTACGACAATCGGGTACTTTCTCCACCACTGTACATACCTAATGGTGACCAGCTGGCCGAAGTCCAGCTCATAATCGTTGACCTGGGCAATAAATATGGCCGCCACGGCCTCATAAAGAGCCGTTCCGTCCATGTTGATGGTGGCCCCCACAGGCAGCACAAAGCGTGCTATCTGCCGATCCACATTGCAGTTCTCCAGCAAGCACTTCATAGTGATGGGTAGAGTGGCAGAACTTGAGAGAGAGAGAGAGATCATTGACTAAGGGGCTTCTACCATTATGAACTGATATCCTCTAGATAGAATATTGACAGTTTTCCTCCTTTTCGCATCCTTCTGTTTGCACTCCTTACTTACAACTATTGCAATACTGAGCTTTAAAGCTATTTAAAGTGAATTTTTAAAGATACTTTTTGACATTTAAGTTATTATCTTATTACATTTCTGTCCTTGACTGTTCCTCTTGAAACTCACCATACGGGGGATCAATTGCAACATGATACAGATGAATTTGCCTACGATAAAGGTTTTGTAGTGTTTGAAGCTGATCAAACAAACTCACCATTACAATGTTTATAAGGAACCTTTTTCACGCTTTCAGCTCAATCCTCTGACAGTTTTCTTCACATCTGGTCCTGGAGGGCCACAGTGCATTTGTACCTGCCCAACACTAGACTTCAGTTAGCGTTTTTTCGACTGTTCGGGCATATTACATTTTTGCTGGGGGGACACCGAAGTTTGTAGCAAAAGTCTACGCCCCTTCGTCTGTGATTGGTCAACAGTAAGGAATTTTCAATAAAGTACTAGCTGTCATTCAACCAGAGACAACTTGTTTTCCTGCACATTTTTTGTTTTGAAAAATACTGCACCAAGCAATATAGTTAGATGTGAAACGACGCAACTAAGATCTCTGCAAAAACACCAAAATAAATGACAGATTTATTGAGTTATCTTTGATTCATTCGGACTATTCTGAGGAAACAGGTGTTATGGAACTTTGTTGAATGGGGGGCAGTTACTTTTCTATTCAGGGGGTGAGCTGAAATTAAATTCCTCATAAAAAGCAAAGCTCAATTTCCAATTCAACATGAGTTGAATACCAATTAATTTCATGCTGAACTAACTGAATTAAGAAAGGAAATGACCCCAACCCTGGTTGCATACTGCAGACCTTCAGGACAATGAACCCCATTGTTTGATGAAAAAAATGGGCTCAGAGAGACAACTGCTTACCTTGAGGAGGTGGCCAATGCTATGACCAAGGCTTGTAGCAGGCCTCTGATATAAGTGAAGGGGTTTTTCTGAGTCAGGACAAGGTAGAAGAAGGGGAGGAGGATGAGGCCGTGAACAAACAGCCCGGCCAGAACAGTGATGGTGTACCAGCCCAGCTTCTTCCCAAGATTAGATGGGTCCTGCATGTCCAGGATTTTTCCAGCTACGAGGAATATGATCCCAAATGGAAAATACCTGAAAGAAAAAGGAAGAACGAATGACCTACTGTATATATACAACTGTGTTTCACGTTTGTAAAATACCCACCTTCAAAGACTGTCTGTACTAGGTGAAATGTCAATGTGTTTTTCCTAATGAGCAGTTTCCACCCAGTGGAATAGAATAAAACTAAATAAATTGTAATTTTCTATTACATTATGTATTGTGAAAACTAGACAAGTACTTTATTCATAAAAAATCATAAGAAAAAAATGCTGTGTTGTGTCATCTGAGTTGATCCCTGCCACTAAAACCATGTCAGAGCCAAGAGTCATTCAAGGCTTTGAGGTAAATCCTATTAGCAATTGAACTTCTATGGTGAGGCCTTTTGAACAATATGGCCGGGCCGTTTGAGGTAAACCTGAGCTGCATGGGTGGTGCCAAAGTTCCCTGGGATTAGTCACTGTTGACCCTGAGCACAGAGTGTGCTACTCCTGGTCGACTAATCCTCGGCATGTAGAGTTCACTGCTGGGTGGAGCGAGTCAAGATGATTGCCTAACGTCTCCACCACATCTTGACCACAAGACGATGACCACGTTCTCACCACATGCCCATGTACAGGCCGCAGCCTCAGAAACTAACACTGAAAACACATCTGGTTAGCAGACTGTTTCTTTAGATCCCACTAGTTTGAATGTTCATGGGTTATGCTGTTCATAGCAGAAAGCCAAAAGGCTAGGTTGCCACCAAATGCAACAGACTTATGATATTTCTTGGGTAATTTAGCAGATGCTTGTATCCAAAGTGACAGTTTATAGTGACACACATTCAGTATACAGTGTACAGTATTCAGTATACAGTGTGGGAATCACACCCACAAACCTGGTGTTGCCGGTACCATCCTCTAACCCACTGAGCCAGTAAATTAGAACCTTTATCATTTAAACTAATGATAAATATGGTAACGGACACAGATGCTGGTACTTATAAAGCTGGTACCCCGCTTACCAAACAGCAGTGTTGGTGATTTTCATGACACATTCGTTGACGCACTGACAGACGTTGACTAGTGGGGCTCCTCTCTCGCCCATTTTCCCCAGCAACAGCCCTGAAGGAACAAAATGAAATATATATATATATATATCTGGCTCTATCTTCTCAGTCTAGAGAGATGGATACATATAATATTGATACTAGAGGGATAGACAGCTGCAGATGTATAATGTAAACAGACTTAATATAAACAGAAAAGACTGGCCTTCAGAATAGTCAGTGGTGGGAAAAGTACCCAATTGTCATACTTGAGGGAAAGTAAACATACCTTAAGAGATAATGACTCAAGTAAAAGTGAAAGTCACCCAGTAAAATACTGGTTGAGTAAAAGTCTAAACGTTTTGTTATACTTAAATATCAAAAGTAAATGTAATTGCTAAAATATACTTAACTGCAAAAAAATGTGACAAAGAAATTTACTTTATGTCTACAATACTAAGTGTTATGTTTGGGGCATATCCAACACATCCCTGAGTACCACTCCTCATATTTTCAAGCATGTTGGTGGCTGCTTCATGTTATGGTTATTCTTGTCATGAGAAAGGACTAGGGAGTTTTTTAGGATAAAAATAAATGAAATAGAGCTAAGCACAGGCAAAATCTTAGAGAAAACCTGGTTCAGTCTGCATTCTAACATACACTGGGAGACAAATTAACCTTTCAGCAGGACAATAACCTAAAACACAAGGCCACATATACACTGGAGTTGGTTACCAAGATTACATTGAATGTTCCCGAGTGGCCTGGTTACAGTTTTGACTTAAATTGTCTTGAAAATCTATTGCAAGACTTGAAAATGGCTGACTAGCAATGATTAACAACCAACTTGACAGAGCTTGAAGAATATTTTAAAAGAATAAGGGGCAGATATTATACAATTCAGGTGTGCAAAGCTCTTAGAGACTTACCCAGAAAGACACACAGCTGTAATCACTGCCAAAGGTGATTCTAACATGCATTGACTCAAAGGTGTGAATTCTGATTTAATTTTCAATACTGTATTTAATTTTCTTTAAATCAGCAAAAAAAAAATCTAATAACATGTTTTCACTTTGTCATTATGGGGTATTGTGTGCAGATGGGTGTAGATGGGTGAGAGAAAAAAGCTATTTAATCCATTTTGAACTGTAACAAAACAACGTGGAATAAATCAAGGGGAATTAATACTTTCTGAAGGCAAATCGCTTCAGATTCCTTATATTAAGCAAACCATTTACGGATAGCCAGGGGCACACTGCAACAAATCATGTGTTTAGTGAGTCCGCCAGATCAGAGGCAGTAGGGATGACCAGGGATGTTCTCTTGATAAGTGCGCATATTGGACCATTTTCCTGTCCTTGCAAATCATTCAAAATGTAACGAGTACCTTTGAGTGTCAGGGAAAATGTATGGAGTAAAAGGTACATAATTTTCTTTAGGAATGTGGTGAAGTAAAAGTAGTCAAAAATATAAATAGTACAGTAAAGTAGTATTTTAAAGTATTTTTACTTAAGTACTTTACACAACTGCTGGTCTTACCCATAGTGGCAGAGAAGATGACGATCCCCAGCACATTCATCTGTTGGCTGTTGCCAGGTCTGGTCTTGTAGTGGATCTCAGGGGGTGGAGTGAGCTCCAGGGACACCGTCCGACCACTGGGGTCACTTTCATTAGGTATGGCGTACACAAAGTTGGGCTGCACTGTGACCCTGGAGACTTTCAGGATAGGAACCAGATCTGTTTTGTACTGGAACAATAAGAACATTGCAGATGAGTAAGGCAATATAAACTACAATACCCATCAGCTGTAGGGATTTGTTAATCACAACCAATGGAACATCTGACTTATTAGGAACAATGGTAAATGTATCATTGGTCTAGTGTTACTCACCTGCTGAAATGTTGCTTCAATAAGATTGGAAGGAACCATATTCCTGTAAAAATATAAGATGTTATAATTTAGCATGTTGATATGTTGGTGTATGCATTAAGGGTGAAACACGTGGTCATTCATTAATGATCAGTGTCAGTAAGGTGTAATCAATACAGCACAAGAGAGAGTCATAATACGTTATAATTATTCCAACTTGATGAGTATGATTATCACAAATAGCATCCTTTTGAATTGTTACAGGAAGTTGTGAACCATACAAAGGAAAGTGGTCCCCTGCACTCTGAGAATTGATCTGGTGTATTCTACAGAATGTATATATTCAGTGATGAATACACATTTTGAGATATGTCTGCATAAAATATTTGATGTGTTTAAAGTATTTGCATGGGCCAAACAAGTAATTTGATGTATTTGCAAAGAAAGTAAGAACTTGTGAAGTGTCTCAGTTGTGAACACAGTAGAGGCCATTTTTCCCCTGTTTTAAGGCCCCCTACAGTATGTTTTAGGCCCCCTACAGTATGTTATAGCCCCCCTACAGGCCATCACTGTAAATAATAATTTGTTCTTAACTGACTTGCCTCGTTAAATAAAAATGTAAATTAATTTTATCAGTTTAACTCGGGCTCTCCTCTCTTCCGGTCTTTCCTTAACTTAATAATTAGATAAAGTGAGCAGACCACTCCCATGAGGGCCCTTAAAAGAGGGAGGTACGATCAGACAGACATGAGCCAGACTCCCTCCTGACGTGTGCTGGTGAAGAGATCCTCCACGAGATCATTGTATCCCCACCGTTCATGATTGAGTTAATCTGTAAATCATCCCTTTTGGATGACTAAAAATACCCTAATCACCCCTGTGATTTAACTGGATTGTGAGACAGTCATTGCTACTGCACAAGTCTACGCAAGCATTGACAACAATAGGTAGTAGCATGCATGTTAGGCCTGTATCTAGTACCAGAGATGGGACCAAGTCACAATTTGGAAGTCTTAAGCAAGTCTCAAGTCTTAATCTTTGAGTCTCGAGTCAATTCCCAAGTAATAATGGGCAAGTCTCAAGTAAAATTCCAAGTTCCACAGCTCAGGTCAAGTCACTAATTTGCGGTTTAGAGTCCTCAAGTCACTGTGTTTTATGCCAATTTCAATGCAGTTGCAATACATCAGTGATTTTGGACCCACATGTTTTACGAACTGCATCCCTTTTCCCCCCACTACCACAGTCTTTGAAACTGAATGCAACCATTTTTGGGACTGATGATGCCCTGATGCAGAGGTTGCCCCACAGGTCCCAGAGTGGGGGGGCAAATTGTTTTCCCTGGGGCCTGGAGATTTTCCTAATCTGGTAACCTAACCAGGTATAAATCAGGACCCTATAGGGTCTGACAGTGATTAATTAGTAGTTGTAAAAATATATTTTTATGGGAGTGGGACCAGATTAACATTTACAGCAAATTAAAGGAGCAATTAGGGTTAAGTGCCTTGCTCAAGGGCACACTGACAGATTTTCACCTAGTCAGCTCAGGGATGTGAACCGTTGACCTTTCGGTTACTGGCCCAACGCTCTTAACCACTAGGTTAACTGCCACCTACACACCTAGGTATACAGATACAGTATTTTCTAAACAGGACACATGGTTTTAAATTAATTCTGGAAAAACTCCTGGCCCCAGGGAGGAAGAAAACCCTGGCAAACTGCAGCAACCTTTTTATTTAACATTTAATTATAGAACATTTTATTTAAAAATTTTCCTTCCCTTTACATCAGACTGAAAAACCGTCTAGTTTTCTTCCCATACAGTTTAGGTGTAGGGTGCAACATTTCTGTGAAGAGTTATTGCTTGTGTATGTTGGGAGTGATGTGTTATCACGTTTGCTAGTAAATAAATACCGGAGGACAATGGGGCTGTGCGCGTTAGATTACATAGTTTGTGTCTGGCTTGCACAACTGGTGATTTAAGTGACTCTGAGTGTTCAAGACACAGAACAGAAAGCATATAACCTGCAGCACTCTGTTATAAAGGAGTCATGACGTGGCCCTCTTTGGCCCTCCTTCCCCCTCTCTTTCTCGCCTACACCCAGGCTGCTGTTATCTCAGGTCGTAAATTCCTGGAGGAGACTCTCTTCCTCATGGCCAGACAGTATATAGAGAGAGAAGGTTTCACATGAGAACAAAGGAACCTCTTCTCCAGCATAGAACTTGAGAACTGAACAATATACATGTTTTGGAGAAGGTGTACACGGTCGGGGAAGAATCCAGCTACGACTGGTCCATTTCGTTTAATGTTTGTGAAACTCATGAGAGACAATACAGCCACATTACCATAACTCTGTTTATACAAGAGTCTCAGTTATGAGGCTTGCATCTAATTGTTGTATAAAATGAATGAGTAATGATGAAACTATTTGTGAAATTATGTAATGTGATTTTAAACTGTTTAATGAAAGGGAACCCAATTCCCTTTAAAGTTAAGTAAGTCATTGGTCCGCCCCATGAGCACAGACATTGATCTGGCATCATGGGACAGCCTTTTTCTGCTCTTCCGAATATAACCCCCACCTTGAGAATTTATCTTCAAGACCAACTTACCTCGATAAAGATGAGAGGGCTAAGGTTTCAGACCAGTACCTCATCACAGAGGGAGTTAAGGTTTGAGTTGATTGTTGAATCTTTTAACCATACCATGTGGTTAAACTCTGAAACTATCGATCCGACAGAATAAGAACTACTTAGATACTAATTACTAGTCTGCAGCTAGAAATTGTGTACCCGTGAATGCGAAGGCCGACAACCGCCGAAACATCTATCTATAACAACATTGCTGAATGTTACTCTGAACTAACTATCCCTTCTAACCATGGCAGAGAGAGAGGGTGGACAAACTCTCCAACAGAAACAAACTTTCCAAAAGAGATCAAGACGACACACTGAGCTTAAATATATATATTAATTGCGATTATTCCCGAGTGAGCGTTCATGTGCAAAGGATTAGCATTTCAATTGTTATAATTATCAACTTTGTAGTGTCTTTTATCTTTCGCGCCCTTCTCAGTCCCTTTGTCTACCAAGCCACCATGCCGGATTAGCCCACTAGGGCACATCCCATATCATTTCCTTGTAACCATATTTACTCTGTTTGTGTGCGCATTTCTGTGATTTAGTTAGTTAATAAATACATTATTGAGACAATTGATGTATGGAGGATTCATAGTGAAGACTGGGTTCGTGCAGATAACCAACAATTTACGATGTTTGGAATGAGACTAACGTGAGTGAGGTAAAGAATAATTCATTAATTAGAAGACATTGATCAGATGTTAAAATATCTGAAAAGTTCTATTAGGAATATTTTTGTAATCTGAATATTTTCCTTGGTGCCCCGACTTCCTAGTTAATTACATTTACATGATTAATCACATAATAATAATTACAGAGAATTTATTTGATAAAAATAAGTCTTCAGTTTAATGATGCCAAAGACACGACAAAGGACATAAAGGATAATATAGTGCGCGAGATGACAAAATTCAAGTCGATATCGAGTGGCAAGCGTTTTTTCTTTTTGCAAAGTCAAGTCTCAAGTTGCAACATTTGCCAGAAGACAAGTTTTCATCATATCAAATCAAATTGGTCACATACCCATATTGAGCAGATGTTATTGCTGGTGTAGCGAAATGCTTGTGTTCCTTGCTCCAACAGTGCAGTAGTATCTAACAATCCACATATTTATTTATTTGTATGTTTTATCAATTTAATTATTGCCAGAAGTAGTCATTCGGACTGGAATGTCTATTTATGCTCTTCATTTGAGGGGAGAAAAACATATGGACTAACACCCAAATATTAGAGATGACTTTATTAAGACATAGGCTTGACACGTTAGCATGTCTTGTATTACATTAAAAGCCAATATGCAGCTCCCTATTTTTTGCCATTTAAAAACATACAAAGCCCAATGTGATTGGGACTGATATTAGATAGGAGTCTGATGTGAGATTCTGGTAATTGATTGTTGTTAGACTGGATATATAGGCTGTTTTGAAACTACAGATACTAGTTTGCGTGAGAATGCTAGTTTCTGTGAGACAGGTGAAGGTTGTAACTAGACTGAGGCCAGTATTTAATCAACTGTAGACAGTGGATTCCCAGTTAGCAAAAGTGTGTTTGATTTGCACAGAAAGAAGTCCTATTAAGGGAGTGGACCCTTGATATGGAAATTGGCGGTCTGGTTGTGGGTGGAGGATGACTTCTCATCCTGATTTGTCATCAGCACTGAAGTGTCATGCTACAGGACTGAGAGTCCCTAAATCTAGTGCCAGCTCCCCTTTACCCAGGATACACTGCTGTAACAAATCCAGTTTAGGCATATTCTCCTGAAAGCACTTTTTGGAAAATCGCAATCTGCAATTGATTGAACACTGGCTAGGTTTTGCTGGAAATCAGTCTAAATATTTTGGTTATTAATTGTCCCTAGACTGTAAGAAAAAGTAAGTAGCCTTGAGCCGGAACAGAGCAGGAGCCTATAACTGTACCGTGAGGCAGCTTAATGTTTAAGTAGACCCCCTGGACAGGACACTAGTCGATCGCAGGACCTTACCCCCAATCTCCTTAATGCTGAGTGCCAAACAGAGACGCATTGGGTCCCATTTTTAGAGTCTTGACTCAGCCAGTGATAAAACTCCCAACTTTCCAATCTCAGAGCGGAGACACTAACCACAAGGCCGCTGTGTTGGTCCCTACATTGTAAGTATTGTATATGGGCAATTCCACACTAACGGAATTGTACTAATACTCGTATTTTTCACTTAAAATGCATCATAAAAACCATTGATTTCAAAGTTGAACAAACCATACAACTCAATGCACAAGGATTACTTTTTACAATTTTTACAAAAACACATTTACTGGAAGAACTGTGCAGATGCAAAGTTTGGTAACAATAAAATCTCCCTCTGTTTTTTATGTGATCACATTTTCCAAAAATGTAAATATCTGCTCTGAATTAAGAATGAGGTGTCAGTTATGACATGGCACCTTGACTGTTAAAAACAATATTTTGGTTATTAAACTAGAGTAAATTAGGTGGATTTATAACCGGTAACAGAATTGTGGTAAAGGAATTTCATCATGGGTCCCTGATCTGTACTACACAGAAATGCATAATAATAAACTATGAATGCCATTCTCTTCAAGGTGATGTATTCTAAATAGGTACATAAAGATGAGGATATTGCATATTTTTCTTTTCATATTTGGGTATTATTCTATACCCTGGCTATTATTTTAAGGAGCTCTGCCACCAAACAAGACCAAAACAGTTGAACATCAGCTGAACATAACAGTATGCCAGTGGAAGGGAAGACAATAGGAGGTGACCCAACGCGGATTTGTAACTACCATGATTTCCCATTGTAGCTAATTAAATTGCAGCAATTCATATTTTTCTGAAATTCCATTACCGATTTGGTAACAGAATTGCGATTTTGAATCACTGTTTCTAGGCCATTTAAAAAAAAAATATATTTCACCTTTATTTAACCAGATAGGCTAGTTGAGAACAAGTTCTCATTCATTTGCAACTGCGACCTGGCCAAGATAAAGCATAGCAGTGTAAACAGACAACACAGAGTTACACATGGAGTAAACAATTAACAAGTCAATAACACAGTAGAAAAAACAGTCAATATACATTGTGTGCAAAAGGCAAGAGGAGGTAGGCATATAATTACAATTTTGCAGATTAACACTGGGGTGATAAATGATCAGATGGTCATGTACAGGTAGAGATATTGGTGTGCAAAAGAGCAGAAAAGTAAATAAATAAAAACAGTATGGGGATGAGGTAGGTAAAATTGGGTGGGCTATTTACCGATAGGCTACGTACAGCTGCAGCAATCGGTTAGCTGCTCAGATAGCAGATGTTTGAAGTTGGTGAGGGAGATAAAAGTCTCCAACTTCAGCGATTTTTGCAATTCGTTCCAGTAACAGGCAGCAGAGAACTGGAACGAAAGGCGGCCAAATGAGGTGTTGGCTTTAGGGATGATCAGTGAGATACCTGCTGGAGCGCGTGCTACGGGTGGGTGTTGCCATCGTGACCAATGAACTGAGATAAGGCGGAGCTTTACCTAGCATGGACTTGTAGATGACCTGGAGCCAGTGGGTCTGGCGACGAATATGTAGCGAGGGCCAGCCGTCTAGAGCATACAGGTCGCAGTGGTGGGTGGTATAAGGTGCTTTAGTGACAAAACGGATGGCACTGTGATAAACTGCATCCAGTTTGCTGAGTAGAGTGTTGGAAGCTATTTTGTAGATGACATCGCCGAAGTCGAGGATCGGTAGGATAGTCAGTTTTACTAGGGTAAGTTTGGCGGCGTGAGTGAAGGAGGCTTTGTTGCGGAATAGAAAGCCAACTCTAGATTTGATTTTCGATTGGAGATGTTTGATATTAGTCTGGAAGGAGAGTTTACAGTCTAGCCAGACACCTAGGTACTTATAGATGTCCACATATTCAAGGTCGGAACCATCCAGGGTGGTGATGCTAGTCAGGCGTGCGGGTGCAGGCAGCGAATGGTTGAAAAGCATGCATTTGGTTTTACTAGCGTTTAAGAGCAGTTGGAGGCCACGGAAGGAGTGTTGTATGGCATTGAAGCTTGTTTGGAGGTTAGATAGCACAGTGTCCAAGGACGGGCCGGAAGTATATAGAATGGTGTCGTCTGCGTAGAGGTGGATCAGGGAATCGCCTGCAGCAAGAGCAACATCATTGATATATACAGAGAAAAGAGTCGGCCCGAGAATTGAACCCTGTGGCACCCCCATAGAGACTGCCAGAGGATCGGACAGCATGCCCTCCGATTTGACACACTG
Organism: Oncorhynchus masou masou; assembly: GCF_036934945.1. Lineage (NCBI taxonomy): Eukaryota > Metazoa > Chordata > Actinopteri > Salmoniformes > Salmonidae > Oncorhynchus > Oncorhynchus masou. The sequence continues at coordinate 87,299,430 of NC_088242.1, read as the reverse complement.
CACTCTGTCTGCAAAGTAGTTGGTGAACCAGGCAAGGCAGTCATCAGAGAAACCAAGGCTACTGAGTCTGCCGATAAGAATATGGTGATTGACAAGAGTTGAAAGCCTTGGCAAGGTCTATGAAGACGGCTGCACAGTACTGTCTTTTATCGATGGCGGTTATGATATTGTTTAGTACCTTGAGCGTGGCTGAGGTGCACCCGTGACCGGCTCGGAAACCAGATTGCACAGCGGAGAAGGTACGGTGGGATTCGAGATGGTCAATGACCTGTTTGTTGACTTGGCTTTCAAAGACCTTAGATAGGCAGGGCAGGATGGATATCGGTCTGTAGCAGTTTGAGTCCAGGGTGTCTCCCATCATTGAAAATAAGATTTTTTTCTTAACTGACTTGCCTAGTTAAATAAAGGTAAAATATATATATATATATGTTTTAAATGTAATAATTCATAAATAAAATTGATAAAAAACATAACTAGTTAATATGTCTACCTTGACCTGTTACTTCTGTGAACTTTCATTATCCTCCTCATGAGGGAGAGAAATTAGAAAACATCCTCAAGATATGTGGGTTTTTGGTAACAGAATTTCAAGGCACAAGGCAAAATATTATCCTAAACTTAATATAAATGTTGATATTAGTTGGCAGGGGTCTTTACTTTTGATGTATTTCTAATACCTTGAGACGTTTTCTGGTAGGATGTTTTCTAAGACCCTTTTACCATCAAAGCCTTTGCTTATTCCACATTTTTATGATGGTAAATGGTTGAAAATCTTGATATGCCTTAATAAATAAAATAAAAATATACTCTTAGCTTTCATTTGACACCCAAATTGACATGCTCCTATGATCTTCACATGTTGGTGCTTATGTTTCCTTTAACATGAAAATGACCATATTGTTTGTCCCTAGACTGAAAGTATTGTTGTAGATATTGGTTGTCCATAAAATATAGGTATTTTGTAATATTGCTTGTCCCAGCACCTAGGCCCTAGATGTATATTGGTTGCTATAGATATTGCCCCCCCCAAAGTAAACCCCAATTTAAAAATTCTAAAATCACCAGTAATTCAGCAGAAAAAAAAAACATTTAGGAAAGAGACACACACTACATGAGTATGTACAAAAGTATGTGGACACCTACTTGTCGAACATCTCATTCCTAAATGATGGGCATTAATATGGATTTGGCCACCCCTTTGCTGCTATAACAGCCTCCACTCTTCTGGGAAGGCTTAACACCAGATGGTGGAACAATGCTGCAGGGACTTGCTTCTATTCAGCCACAAGACAATTAGTGAGGTTGGGCAGTGATGTTGGGTGATTAGGCCTGGCTTCGAGTCAGCGTTCCAATTCATCCCAAAGGTTTTCGATGGGGTTGAGGTCAGGGCTCCGTGCAGGCCAGTCAAGGTTTTCCACACCGATCTTGACAAACCATTTCTTTATAGACCTCACTTTCTGCACTGGGGCATTGCATGCTGAAACAGGAAAGGGCCTTCCCCAGACTGTTACCACAAAGTTAGAAGCACAGAATCATCTAGAATGTCATTGTATAATGTAGCATTAAGATTTCCCTTCACTGGAACTAATGGGCCTAACCCGACCCATGAAACACAGCCCCAGACCATTATTCCTCCCCCACCGAACTTTATAGTTGTCGCTATGCATTGGGGCAAATAGCGTTCTCCTGGCATCCACCAAACCTAGACTAGTCCGTCGGACTGCCAGATGGTGAAGCATTATTGCCCTTCACAATAACAGCACTTACAGTTGACCGGGGCAGCTCTAGCAGGGCAGAAATATACACCTGTCAGCAACGGGTGTGGCTGGAATGGCCGAATCCACAAATTTGAAGGGCTGTCCACATGTTTTTGGCCATGGAGTGTATGTGAACGTGTCTCAATGTAATCAAGCTATGAAATTATTGTTATTTTAGAATAAAATACATTTTTGGGCTTAGTTGTGGTCAATTTGCAGTGTACAAATTATTATAATTATGTTCCGGTCCCCCGACTATCCGCTCACACAAAAATCAACCCACGGCTGAATCTAGTTGCCTACTGCTGCCTTAGACCGTATTGATTGTTTGTAGATATTGCTTGTCGAGCTTCAGGTTTATCTTCATTGGTCACTCACCTGATGAGATCTAGCAAGGCATCAGCAGAAGTCATGACGGGCCCTCCTCCTAGCCTGATGCTGTCCATCTCAGTGCCCACCCCAGGCTTGATGATGATCACCAGCAGGATACCCACCACCACCGCAATGAAGGTGGTCCACAGGTAGTAGGTCACAGTGAGAACACCCACACGACAACAGGCTTTGGGCTCCATGGATGACAGGCCTGACATTAAACTGTAAAAGGGAAAAGAGAGACAGCATCAAATAATAGAAATATACAATAAATAATGTCCCAATAATTGCACTGGTGCCTAAATTTGTACTCAAATCTGGTTCCAATCTATTGACCTGTTAAATGAAGCTACGGAGAATGACCAGGAGTGTGGACCTAAGCAAGATCTAATTCTAATTTCTAATGAAGTGGCAGAAGGACCCCGTTTCAAATGTTTGTTGTAAGTACTACTACTTCTTATACCATCGGACAGGTGTGATATAACTGGAACCAGTATGTAGACAATATGGAATCTATTGACATTTGGTTTCCAAAAATTACCATTCTGTAGGGGGTAAGCTACTTTCATTGGGTGTAGTGTGATAACAGCAGCAAAATTAGTCAACATCCCTTGTCCAGTTATGCAATTTTCTCAAAAGCATTTTAAAAGTCACTTTTGAGGCTGAAAATCTTTTGTGTTGAGTGAACATCAAACATTTGTATTCCGATGTTGCTGATGAAATATAAAACCATATTATGGGACAGAGGCTGACATCACAGATGTTTACCTGGATGTGATGAGGGGGAGGATAAGCATTTTGAGCATTCTCATGAGAAGCTCTCCAGGGAATGAGAAATATATTTTAGCCTGGAGGGGAAATCAGAAGAAACATAAGTTATATAAAACTATTATAAGTTATATAAAATTATTATACATTATAAGTAGACATGAACCCCTCCAAAGCAGTGGAGGGGTTGGGTGACTTAATTTGAGGAAAATTATGCATCTTCAAACATATTACAAAACTTAAGAAACCCAAGCAGTGTTCCTGACTTCACACTCTTTCCACAGGAGACCCTTTTCAAAGGTTGGACAGATATTTTTTTTTCAAGTATTCCTTTCCAATAGGAAAAAGTTCCCATCAGGACACACTTGGGTGAATCTCAAATGCCTTTTGCTTTTCAGATTCACCCCTTGTGAAAAGGTTGTTCTTGGTTTTCAAAATAGTACAAAAAAAGTGGAATAATCTTGGTTGATTCGATCAGGTTCATAGGAATAGAATCTTTATAATTTACATTAGTCATTGATCAAATATAAAATCGATGTGGTTTCAAATGTTTGGATGGCATTAGATACTGTAGGTCTCAGAGCCATAGATGACTTGCTGTAGGTGATAGGGTTGGGGTCAATTTAATTTAAATTCAGAAAGTATACATTGAAGAGAATTGGAATGAAATTGACCACAACCCCGATGAGTGACACAGTTCTTAGTTGTAACACGCACAGTAATTCCCTCCAGTTAAACCTTTGCTCACTTTTAAACATCAGCCTTGGGTCACACGTCACCTGTGATTATCGAGCACACTTAAGGCCATGTTTGCTTTGGCAAGCCAATTCTCAGTCTGAGATCAAATAATCCCCTCTCCTCTCCTGACACGACTGAGCTTGGATTGACCTGTTCTGAACATCGGTTTTCTTTCATCTTTCACGTAAAAGTGAACTGGAAGGGCGTGATAATGTAGGCAGATGATACATTTCCTTCCTAAACGTATGAGTCCCAAAAGATGGCCTATAACCATCTAGGTATCTCCTGTTGCTTTCCAAGAATATGCTGCAATTCCTTTTCTGAAGCCATTCATCGATTCACCATTTATGGTCTGGATGACAATTTCTTCCTCCACAAAATGCATTGAGACTGCTACATGTGCGTCAACGGAGTGCTTTCCTCTCAGAAACATTTTGCTTAGTAGAGGTCATTATCTACTTCCCAACAACCACTTTTTCAATCAAGAGGATGAATGCAGGCTGCTCTTATAGCTGTGCACTGGCTCGCTGTTCCTATAACAACTGTAGCGCACAACACTTTACAGGGTTCCATCCCCATCCTTTGCTGATAGTGTTGAGTACTTGAAGCTTCTTTCAATGGTTCATTAGGTCTGGCTGCTGATGATATCCTTTGGTTTTCTACAACCCAACAACGAAATGCTCCAGTGCATCAAGGCAATGCAAACAGGATCTCTGTAGGCGTTTAAGTGGAACACCGTCACGAAAAGAGGGCGAGGTGGTCAAACAGAAAAGTGTCCAATGTACAAAACATTAAGAACACCTACTCTTTCCATGACATAGACTGACCAGGTGAATCCAGGTGAAAGCTATTGATGTCACTTGTTAAATCCATTTTAAATCAGTGAAGATGAAGGGGGGAGACAGGTTAAAGAAGCATTTTTAAGCCTTGAGACAATTGACACATGGATTGTGTATGTGTGTCATTCAGATTGTGAATGGGCAAGACTTAAGTGCCTTTGAACAGGATATGGTAGTAGGTGCTAGGTACACCGGTTTGTGTCAAGAACTGCAACGCTGATGGGTTTTTCACACTCAAGTTTCCTGTGTGTATCAAGAATCGTCCACCATCCAAAGGACATCCAGTCAACCTGACACAACAGTTGGAAGCATTGGGTTCAACATGCACCAGCAGCCCTGTAGAACGCTTTTGACACCTTGCAGAGTCCATACCCCGACAAATTCAAATTCAGGCTGTTCTGAGGGGAGGGCAACTCAATATTAGGAAGGTGTTCTTAATATTTTGTACACTCAGTGTATGTATGCACTGCTAAGATACTTCCAAACCAAGAGACATATGGACCTGGAAGGCTGGCACATCAAATAATCAAACAGAATTTGCACATGCATCTGACTGTGATAAAGAGCAACTTACCTGGGTAGAGAGATGGCTCCCTCTTAACACTGCCCCCAGGACACAGCCCGTCAACACTGCAAAAACTGAGAGCGTCAGCAAGCCGTTGCGCTTCACGTAGCCCCTTAACCACTGTTTCAAGTCATCAACAAAAGCCCCATGGAGAAATCTATTGACACGTTGGTACATGGTTTCTCCTCTTGGAGAATATGAGCTATTGTTGGAGCGCGTCTCCTCGCGTTCAGTGGGCAGTAGTAGCTCCTCCATAGTTCCAAGTCCTTCACTGGGAAGACCGTCAAATTCTTCTAGAGTGGGGCGATTCTGAGGAACCACATAGCCTACATGGGGATTAAGCCATCATTGCTGTGTAGAGTAAACACCTGCCAGCCACAGCCCACAGTCAGGGAGAATTAGCGGGACTAAGAGGCTTACAAGTGTGTAATAAAATCTAACAAGTCTCTGTTGTTAGGCGGCTGCCATGATTATGTACTTCTTCATTGTTGATGTCTTGGCATCTCAATCAATCATCACATTTATAAAGCTCTTTTGACATCAGCAGAACTCAAAGAGCAAGCAGAAGTGGAAGCAGAAGCACAGTGGCCAGGAAAAACTAGAGGCCTAGAGAAAAACCTAGAGAGGAACAAAGCTAAGAACATAAGGTCCATCCTCTTCTAGGTGTAACAGGCAATCTGCAACAACCTTGCTTTTCGCAGGACCTTTAACTTTCTTGGACATGTTATAGGCTACTGAGGGCATAGCTGTGGGAAGTTGGGGTGCTGAGGATGCTGCAGCACCCCCTGAAAAATAGAATAATAAAAAATATATATTTTTAAATGATTAAATTACAAAGTAGTGCACTGTGCCTTTACTAGTCCTGTATTAGCTGACCAATATGGCCGCATGTAGGCCAATTTTTTTTCAGCATTGCACAATTAAATTATACATTCAGAAACGTTTGCATTCGCATCCTTGATTTAAAAAAAAATGTGCTTTCAATTTGAATTTATGAACTGAGATTAAATGAATCCCAATTAAACTGATCCCACCTCTTACATCCTAGAATCAGTAGATTAATCCCCATTAAGGTCAATCTTATTTGATCGTCATTGTGATCTAGATAACAAAACAAAGGGATGGCTGCAATCCAATCAAATCCTAACCCCGCACATGCTATATAAGATGCGTAGGTGGAAAGGCGAGCCAACAGTTAAGCAATGGTTAATGCAACTAGTTTGAGAGGCTTGGGAAGAGGTTGTGCCACATTTTGACCTAGACGTGTGTGCCAAAAGGTCTTCAATTAATTCAAGATCTTCTTAATGTGCCACTGAATGTCTTTTCTGTGGATTTACATTTAACTATTGACATACTCTTTGCTACATAATAATAATGTATTATAACATTCCATTAACATATAACAACCTAAGCATTTTGGTATACTTTTGTCCAACACAGGACAGCAGTAATATTTCCTGTTGCCACCAAAGGTTTCTGATCTATACGGACCCATTTGCATTGAGTTATGAGGGCCGGAACTAACATCACATGGATACCTAGCATGGTCCTGGAGTCAGTGAATGATGATTTGCTGTCTTCCTGGGTTTTAATATGGTGAGGTGAATTTGTAATTAGGTTGAATTCCCCTATACCCTTGGTTTTTATATCCCATCATGTTTGAGAATGTGAAACATATTTATTACAGTAGTAGATTTGAATCACTGTTGACTGTTCCCATGGTTCATTTACTTTGATAGGAATTATTTTGGTAGGTGAATACTCAGAACCTTCAGTAATACCCACTCAGTAATTAGCTAGAACAGGGCATTGAGTCAAAACCATGTCTACTCTGACCCTCTAGATGTATTTAACAGGATACTACTCTAGTACTGCCAATTCTAGTCCTCAGGCAAAGACTTATCTGGCCAAGGAGTGGGTAAGGTTTGTCTTTAGTGCTAAAATCAATCGAATTCAAATTTCTGGAAACTTTTACTGCCAAAACATGGTATAGTTTCAACAAAGGAAAATAAATTAATTGTCATAACATTGCAAACAGTTTTTCTTGAATGGATTACTATTTCATCTAACATAAAGTAGTTTATTAAACCATTACCATGTTGCAATACAAGTCATAACTTATGTGCATTGCCACTGCTCATTATATAAGGAAATCTGGCTGCCACTGAATAATTTAGCAGTACAATTTATTTTGGAATACAGCATTAAAATAGCAATTAATGTTTCCTTTTGTTTAAAGTCCCTAAAAGCACAAATTGACATGGACAAATTCAAACTGACCTAGCCTACTATATGTTTACATAATCACAAGCATTTTGCTACACCCGCAATTACATCTGCTAAATATGTGTATGTGACCAACAACAATTGAATTGATCTTATGTAGATTTTAGAGAGTGCAGCAAGTTCTGAACTTGATAAATGTACCTTTATCTGTAGGCTTCCTTCAGTAAGTGGCTTCTGCAAAACAAGTTCTACACATTCACATTAGGAGAAAAAATAAATAAACAACCAAGGATACTCCTGGGCAGTATTTGAAATAGGAGTGTTTAGTTGAAAATGGCTAAATTACATCTAAGAAGCTGTATACAATTATCTGTCATAGCGAACTGTGGTAAAGACACCTAACACATAATACAAACAAGAGCTCCAAGTCTGAAGGTTTCAGTCACAGGGATCCCATTATTTGCAAACAGCACAAATGTGACAACAATGTACAGTAGAGACCACATTGGTCTTCCCATCCTTCATGATCATTAAAACAAAATATGAAATATAATAGACCTTCTACTACCCATAAAACCTGTACCTCATCATTTATAAAAAGATACATGGTTCTCAATTTGACTCCCTGTTAAAATGTATAATGTTTAAAATACAAATAAAATTGAAAAGTAGACCATGGATTTAATCTCGGACGATAGATATCAGGACCATACAACAGGCTACTCAAAAGGTTTCCAGGGAACTGGTTCTTAGATTTGATTATGGATACAGTAGTTAACCTACTTATAACAAAGTTGTATATCACTTCACTCGTCTTGCAAAATGCCAATAAGACAACAGTGTCTTTACTTGAAATGCTATAGAGTACTTTTCCTGATATCTCTACATGAGATGTAATCATGTGTCTGGCAACACATGCAAAAGCATACTGTCAAAGTGACTGACTTTACTATCGCTACTCAATGGCAGGAACATGGGAGTATTCACTATGGCAGAAACTAAAACAGTAAAGTAGCCTTTCTTATTAAGCAAACATGTCCCAGTGTAAATGCAAAGAAAAAAAACTATTAAACTTGATTTACTGTACCCCTTTATCAAAACAAAAAAAGTTTACTGTGGTAGTGCAGGTGTGCACACAATGCAAAATGTGGCCAGTAAGATACTCATAGACAACTCAGTGCATTAAAAAGGCCTCTTCTGCCCATCACCACTTGATGAACATTAGGCCTGCTAGTACCCCATAGCCCAGTATGAGAAAGAGCACCTTCAGCAGTCTGTCATGTTTATCCTCCAGCTCCCGAGACAGGATCTCAAAGAAGGTGACAAAGAGGAAAGTACCAGCAGCCAGGCCTTGGAGCACCACAGAGGCAATACTGCCTGCCAGGTTCTGGGCACTATTGATGCCCATGCCCAGTCCGATGCCAATGGGTATCATGAGGCTGACCGTCACACCCAGTTTGATGGCATCCCTCATGGGCAAAGCAGCTTTGGCCACACTCACCCCCAGAGCTACGGCAGCCAGGGTCTCATGGATGCCCACCCCCAGGAAGAGACTTCCCAGCTTGGCCCCGTCCTCCTGGAGGCCCAGGGCCAGCCCCTCGAACACGGAATGGGCAGAGAGAGCCAGGACCAGGCTGGCCAGCCGCAGAGGCCCAGCTCTGGCCAGCTCAGTGGGGCTGAGGTGTCCGTGGTGATGCCCATGGTGGTGGCCCACAGGGGAGCTCCGGGTGGGTGAAATGAATGGAGTGTCATACTCAGAGTCACTCCCAGCCTCGGAGACCCCTGCGTTAAAGGTCTCCAGGTTGATGAAAGATGGCTTCTCCTTCTTGAAGGTGAGCACTGCCTGCTCCACAAAGACGGTGAGGAAGAAGCCCAGCATCATCATGGTCTCTGCCAGGGGATAGTCTGTGGTTATATTCACCAGCTTTAGGACCTCATCCACCTAAAGAAAAGACACTCAATAAATTAACATCAGCATATAAACATTCTGCAACAGCAAAATGGTTGCAGTTTCGACAGATTGTCGTAATATAATTAAAAAGATAATCTTTTAATTTTTTTTTATTTTAAAATACATTTTACTCTGCAAAATACCATGTTTTCAAGACCTACACACACCGAAGCAAGCTGTAAAGCCGAGACGTCTGTGTACGCTATCCCTGATGCAGTGAAAATAATTTAAAACATTGAATAATGAAGTAAGCTTTACGCGACATCTTTTTGAGTACGAACTTCATTACACTTCTTTGTCTGAATTAATGGGTTTTACACATCAGCCAAGCTTCTGAGAGAGCCCCATGGTTCATGGCTACCTACCTTGTTTCTTACTGCTGGCAAAAGAGCATTGAAGCAAGTGGCCAGAAATACACCACCCCCAAAAGAATTGCAGAGTGCAAGAGCCTTCCTGTAGTTTTGGGCTTTTTCATAATCCACCTGCATCATTAGGCGCACTGGGACAAGAATCCCAGCCAACATGAGGGCAAATACTCCCAGAAGGCAAAGGACCTTGGCCACTACAAGCTCCATGATGTCCAGATATGGTATTGCTTAGTAATATGAGTGGCACATAACCCTCAAAGCCTCTTCTGCTCCTTTTCTCTGTCAGGTCACAGAGAGTCTCGTCATCCTGGTCCCAGAGACAATTCCAGCTGTGACATGAACAACAAATGAAAAAAGAAAAATGTCAAAGATGTGCAAACAAACTTTTATAGCTTTATTTGTCATGACAATCAGTCAGAAACTAGAACAGCTAGTTAGCTATCATTTAACTAAGCTAATATGGCCACCTTGTTGACTGGTTTGATTCAACATGATAACAGCTGTGATAGCTAGATGTGCAATCTTGAATGTTGCAAAGCGTAATTTAGAGCTGGGCAATATGGACAAAAATCCATATTGCAGGCACACATAATAAGGTTGTGAATAGCGGTAGAATTAATCTCACCATTTGAATCGTACCATCGCTCTTTTCATAATGATTAAGCGACCAAAACCCAGATTTTGAAACCCACATTTTTTGCAAAAAAAAAATGGGGGAGGGGGGGCTTGCCTGTTCTGCATGTTATTTTGGAATTAATATGTGTCACATATCAGTTTGCAAACAACGTTAAAAAAAAGTTAATAAAGCCACATACAAACCGGCAGCTCCAAAATGCAGGTGTTTCAGCCTAACTCAGCGCTGTTTGTGCTGGGGCAGGCCAGCAGAAAATAGGAGCGTTACACCGTGATTGGCTCAGTGTTCTGTCAACCATGCGGACACTACTTAACCCACCTTTAGTAAGGGTAGATATAAAAAATGTGAGCCCATTGGGTTCAGCCATAGACTTAGATTAGAAGTGCCCTTCCAAGAAGGTCATTGGCCACAGATAAAATGACGTCAAATCACATATCTACAGTAGCTTTGATTGGACTGATCATGTCAACATCATACTTTCAAAAGCTTAGCTTGCAGTCATGATAAACCAAGTAGACAATCTACTGGCAAATCCTTTTTAATCTTTGTCATATGAAGAGAAATAATGAGAAATTATAGATAAAACATATCGGTGCTCATCAGCCATCGCAAATTCAACAATGAGTTGTTTGGAAGGAATCGGTGACAGTGGCAAACCGCAAGCATTGCAACTGGGAAGTCAGACTGGGAAAATACGCTTTGTCATCCGACTCAGAATTGTAAATCTCTCTTCCTTCGATGACAAAATTTGCAAGCGAAGGACCGCCGCACACAAGGTGAGTCCAAAAATGTCTTATAAGCTGCTGCATGAATGATGTAATATGCCAGGGAGACATGGTCAGCCATATCAGCTGTTAAAAAAAAGGCAGTAAACAAGGCAGGATGAATTGTTTCGCTGCCAGACAAGGCTCCGCTGATAGCCAGGGGTAGTGGTGGTAAAGATTCACCCCATTGTGCTGGAAAGAAAGCTCTGCTGTTGGGACAGCTTTATGTAGGCCCTAACAGTTTGTGGGTACCGCTTGCCACTGTTATAGTGCAATCAATGTATTGTTTAGCGTTGTGTAGTGGCATTTTGGTGGGGCAAAAGGGAGGGGGGGGGGGGGGTTGCCCCACCAAAATGTACATGCTAAAATTGCCAATGCGCCTATACTAGTACTTCAATTTCTGAGCTCAAAATTAAAGTTCAAGTAGGCTACTTCAAGCCCCTTGTAGGCCTATTGTTTAAAATTTAAGGTGTAACATGGAAACCAAAATGTATTTGTCATGTTATTTCATTACCAAAGCATGTGGTGAAGAAACCCACTGGGCTATGTCATTTGTCATTAGATCCAGAAAAATTAATAAGTGTGGGGTGTTGCACAATAGTCTATTTAACACAATTGCGCACAATAGACCCGTGTCCAATCCGAAGCACGAAAACATGAACTCATATTAGATTCAATGGGGATCCAGGCACAACTGTCTTCATCAGCTTAATGCATAAACCAATATATTCTGGACATTCCTCGCGAATACCTTCTTTCAAGCACTTAGGCTGTCTGCTGGTGCATCGTATGCTCCATCACAACAGCTGTTCGTCACTTGACAGTCATTCAGAAAATTCCTTCCTGGATCAAATGATGACGTGTAAAATAGGATAGACTATTACCGCGTAATTAAAACAGCTTGACACCAAATGCACATCTGACAAGTATTATGCTAAATTGTTGAAGAACCATGTTAATGACAGTAAGGATTTGGGTTAAGTATCAAGGTAAAGTGACTTTCGGTTAGAAGCATTCGATTTTACAATCACATGAAATATTTCAGCGATCTCTATACAAAGAAAAAAAAACAGTCCGACAGCTAGATCCAGGATTCTTACAAGGTTCAAGTTGAATGTCTAATTTAACTGATTCATGCTTAATATTTGATACAACTACAATTTACACTGCCGTAAATGCAAGGACAGAAAAGTAATGTTTTAAGACACCAACCATGATAATGGGTTAAACGTCGGTTTTAAATCAACTCGTGAATATTATTGAATATAACGTTATATAGCTATGTTCCCCCTCATATCTTAATGTAATGACATGAAAATAATAAGCAGATTATCAATGATTTAGCAACAGCTGTAACAAAATTGTCCAGCGCACTGGTAACGTTACCCTAGTTTATGAGAAGACCCCTATAGCTATTCTAGCCAAACTAGCACGCATGTCAACATAACGTTGGCAAATTAACGGGTCGACCAGTTCACAAAACAAAGATTTAAGTGGGTGCTAGTTATCATTAATATTAATTTGCGTCACGTTGCAAGCTTTCCCAGCAGCTGAAACGTACATAATAATTTCTATCGGGCTTTTTGACGAGAAATATGAAATACCTCTACACTGACCTTTCACAGCTTTTCCCCCCCGTAACACTTCCTGTTCACATGACGAAAACGTTTCTGATTGGCGGAGATGCTTTCAAGACAACTGGCTAGAAGGGATATCGATTTTGTAAACGATACGTCATACGTCATTGTCCCGTCTGCAGAAGTATTTTCGAGCCTCTTGAAGACAATCTGAACCATTATAAACAGAAGACAAGGACCACATTTGTTGTAAACAAAATTGATAAAGCGTCTGCACAGAAAGGAGTGATATTAGTCAAGGTCGTTAGTAAACTAGCTAACTCTGATGACTAACGTTTGATAGCTACAATAAGTAGACAGACGTGTGTTAATCTATGTTAGATCATCCATCAAGCTAACAATAAAAATGAACTGCTATTCTAACTTGTCATTTAACTTCTCATATCTCGCATCGTGAAAACTTGCAATAGAGTATGTGTTAAAGGGAAAACAGAAGAGAACCACAAGATGCAGGACTTCTTGTTCCTCCAATATTTAAGAAAACAAATGGATACAGGGCTTTCTCCTACAAAGCTCCTCTTATGTGAGACTCAGGCTTGATTTCAGTCTTGTAAATTACATTACGTAGCTAAGCCTTGGACAAATAATCCTGGTCTGTGCGGCCCATATGGGCAGAAGCCTCTCCTGTTTCTGTCACGTAAGGCAGTTTGATGTACTAGTATCCTCTACCTCTGGACAGGACGCTAGTTCCCTAATGCTGAGAGCCAAGCAGAGGCATCAGGTCCCAAGGTACTGGACTGATGAACTATCCTTGCGGTCTCTGCTTGGTCGACTCCCCAATCTCAACTGGGATTCCATACCACTTACTATTACAGGACTCCCTGGCTTGTTGCACTCAGGGCTGGCGTTGGACGGCGCCAGTCTCTCGATACCCGTGTTTATGCTGCAATAGGGGCCACGGTCAGCTCATCTGGTATACCCCTAGCATGCTTGTACCCAAGCTAAATATTGTATATTCCAACCCCTAGCATGCTTGTATAGATGCTAAATATTGTATATTCCAACTCACCCTCTTCCGCCATCTTCCAGGTGTGACTGGAGTCTGGGAAACCAGCCCATACTGTGGACAATTGAAATCATTCCAGAATATTTTTTTCCACAGTACATTTAACATTTCCATTCTACTATATGGCCTCTGACAATGAACTCTCAAAATCCTATTGTATTTGGGGTGTTTTTTTATGGAGAGTAATGAGTGTCAAATTTGAAGAACAAAAAGAAGAAACGCGTCCCCCCACCTATTGTCAGTGCGGAGAGACATTCATCTTGATAGTACATCCATAATCTTTGTATAAAGAGTCCAAGTTTCCGACTTGGATGACCATTGAAAATGCTTTTCCCAGCAAAGGCTCGTTATTTTACTGAAGTTCCCAGTTGTTTTGAACACACTGAAGTTGGAAATTTACGAGTTTTGAGAGCAGCAAAAGCTTGCAAAGAGCTAAGTGATGCCGTTTCGATGAAAGGGCTTTTGTAAACAGTCTCCAGATGACTGAGGTTTCTCTACTGTAAATTAAATCTAAACTCCTGAGTTTAATTTTGTACAAAATGCATCAATATCAATGCAATCAAGTCAAAACTTTAATTCATGAATATATTTTCTAAATGGAATTTTCAATTTAATTTCCTAAATTGAAATAACACATGGGTTAAAAAAACAAACATGTTAGGGTAATGTATTAGTATGATTTAATCAAAGATTGTGAACAAAAACATCAGACAGCCACCCACGTTAGGAAAAAACCCAAACAGTGTAACACTGACATTCGCATTATAAAATAACAAAAAACAGTGTATCATGCTTAAACAACTCCAGGATAACCGAGGACACCAATAGGTCCTATTTGATATGCTAATTTGAAATTCCCATAATATTGACAGTACTCTAGATACCATCCCTGCCAACCAGTATTTCTTTGTACAAATAGATGCTTCTGAAATTTATATGACTTCTAAACTGTATCATCGCATAATAATCTCAAGGTGTTTCTGTGTACCTGAAATGATAAAGCTCAAGTGATGCAGCCGCATGTAGTTCACGGGGGGGTTCAGTTCCGACAACAGTTCACTGGCAAGGAATAGTGACATTAAAACAGCTAAACTGGTGTGACATTGCAGACACTTCGGACTAGATATCTGTTGACAGCAGGTTTATCAAATTTCATCATTCCCGCAAGGTTTTGCTGATCGACTTCCTTAAAAACAGGGGAGGGGGGGGAAGCACACATGCAATAATTACTCAGTGATGAAAAGCTTTTTGTCCATAGAGTTGGGAGATAATACAAATCATACATAGAAAAAAAAAAATACATGTCTTCACTTCTCCACACAAATCTTCCTCTGTCAGAAAATGGAGAGCAGACAATTTTATGATTAGCTCTACATGTGCGCTTTGTAAAGGGGAATAAAGAAGACGTTGCAAAAACCCAGTACAAATCTACAATACATGGACCAACCCATAACCATTTAAAAATGTTAATCTTACCCATCTGAGGGTCAAGGTTGTTCTTCGTTGCTACCACTAGGTGTCCGGCTGTGAATTTGACTCCTCAGCTGTTCAATTAGCTCTGGGTTCTGCTGTTGCATTTGCTGTGCAAATTGTTGGCCCCTAAATGGACATGGACACAGCGAGGTGATGGAATGGAAGTTACCAAGTACAAGTCACAAAAACAATGCATTTTATTAATACTCACATTAAAATGTTATGTCTTTATCAATAATCCTACAGGTATAATATACAAGTAACATTTGGCACAGAGTGAGTAGAGCTGGTGGTAGACTTACGCTTGGATGAGACCAGAGATGTCACCTGGACCAGCTCCCACTACTCCAACTCCTGCTGCCGGTCCGGCTCCTAACCCTGGTCCGGCTCCTAACCCTGACCCTGGACCTGCTCCTAACCCAGGCACTGCTGGAGCTCCCATTGGCCCATAAGCCCCTGACATCATCCCCGACATCCTGTACAATACAGACAAGAAAGGTGGTCTACATGCATTTACTTTAAGCTCCCTACATTTCACAACTCATTTTGGAATCTGAGTGAATTTACAAAGTCCTTGTGCTACATCTAAAAAAGACAAATGTATTTGATAGACAATTAATGGATAACTTACATTTGCTGTACTTGTGGGTTGTTCATCAAACCGGACGCCTAGGACAAAGCAGCCCTAACAATGTCAATATGATTTCTAATTCAGAAAACCTTCTCTACATATGCTGCATTCATGACATCTCATAAATACGACTGGTGGGAAACTCATTAAAAACATGTTTAGACATTTCTAAAATGTTATTGAAAATGAAATACAGAAATATCTAATTGACATTAGTATTCACACCCCTGAGTCAATACTTTGTAAAAGCACATTTGACAGTGAATATAGCAGAGAGTCTTTCTGGGTAAAGAGCTTTCCACACCTGGATTGTACAACTTTTGCCTATCATTCTTTAAAAAAATACAAAAATTCAGGCTCTGTCAAATTGGTTGTTGATCATTGCTAGACAACCATTTTCAGGTCTTGCCATAGATTTAAGTTACAACTTTAACTCAACCACTCAGGAGCATTCACCTTCTTCTTGATAAGCAACTCCAGTGTAGATTTGACCTTGCATTTTAAGGTTATTGTCCTGCTGAAAGGCAAATTAATCCCCCAGTGTCTGGTGGATAGCAGAATGAACCATGATTACAAGCACACCCATAACATGACGCAGCCACCACTATGCTTGAAAATATGGAGTTGTACTCAGTAATGTGTTGTATTGGATTTTCCCCCAACATAACACTTTGTATTCAGGATAAAAAAGCTAATTGCTTTACCACATTTATTGCAGCATTACTTTAGTGCCTTGTTACAAACAGGATGCATGTTTCTGTACAGGCTTCCTTCTTTTCACTGTCATTTAGGTTAGTATTGTGGAGTAACTACAATGTTGTTGAGCCATCCTCAGTTCTACCACTGCCATTGAACTCTAACTGTTTTAAAGTAACCATTGGCCTCATGGTGAAATCTGAGCAGTTTCCTTCCTCTCTGAAAACTGAGTTCGGAAGGACGACCGTATCTTTGTAGTGACTGGGTGTATTGATACAACATCCAATGTGTATTTAATAACTTCACCATGCTCAAAGAGATATTTAAATGTCTGCTTTTTACCCATCTATAAATAGGTGCCCTTCTTTGTGAGGCATTGGAAAACCTCCCTGGTCTTTGTGGTTGAATCAGTGTTTCAAATTCACTGCTTGACTGAGGGACATTGCAGATAATTGTATGTGTGTGGTACAGAGATACGGTAGTCATTCAAAAATCATGTTTAACACTATTGCACAGTGAGTCCATGCAACTTGTTAAACAAATGTTTACCCCTGAGCTTATTTAGTCTTGCCATAACATAGGGGCTGAATACTTTGTTTCAAGACATTTCAGCTTTTCATTTTTAATTAATTTGTACAAATTTAAAAGAAAAATGGAATTCCACTCTGACAAAAAAGGGTATTGTGTATAGATCAGTGACAAGATAAATCGCAATCTAATCCATTTTACATTCTGGCTGTAACAAAATGTAGAAAAAGTTGAGGGGTGTGAATAATTTCTGAAGACACTTTATATGGCTTTTAAACACTAAATTGTTTACAAGCATGATGGCTGTACTTTTTGTTTATGGTTGACGCAGTTTGCTTGTCATTAGCCAATTAATGTTCTCTTGTCATTCCGAGTATTTTCCATTTGAAAAAGGACAGTTTTAGTTAAAGGTGCACTACGCAGAAATCGCGCCACCATTTTATGCATTTGCCTAATTTCAGTTTGTGTGACAAAACAAGCTAGTGTAGAGAATCATTGTACCATCTAAACCGCTGTGAAATACATATTTCCCATAACCAAAAATATTGTATTTTGAGCGTGTGTACAAAACCTAAAAGATGTAAAAATGAAATGTAATGGGAAGCACAAAAATAGCACACAACATATCTACTGCTTCTTAGACTTGCTTTCAAAGACAATGATAGATCTATAACTCCTATTTCTATGTGTATTTTGTCAGGTCACCCAAAAAGTTACACATTTCAGCTTTCATGGAACTCACCATGTTCATGAAACCAGGGTTACTGAGCAAACCAGCCAGATCAACTCCTCCCATTCCTCCTGTCTGAAGAAAAAAAAACATGATCAACAATGATATATTACAACTGATATGTATTCTCCATTGTGGTTGAGATGTTACCAACTTACTGGGCTTAGTGTCTCCATTTTCTGCTCTGCTATTTTCAGGTTGGATTTGTAGGTGTCGTTCTCTGGGTCCAACTCTAGGGCTTTCTTGTAATAACCTACAGCTTCTGTGTGTTTGTTTAAACTGGCTAGAGCCAACCTGGAAGCATGGGACATTTGAAGTCAATGTATGTTCACAATCATCAGTCAATAACAAAGCAGCAACACACTAGCCCATGTCCACGGTAATATTGAACGCTAGTGTCTAACCTACCCCATTCTTCCATATGCTTTGCTGTAGTTTGGGTCAATCCCAATGGCAAGTTCACAGTCCTGAACTGCTCCAGCGTAGTTGCCTAGTTTGCTGTATGCAGCAGCCCTAGCAAAAACAATTCCATACAATTAGCAGTACTTCACAAAAACTTACATTGATTTATTGCCTGACTAAAGCTGCATACATGAGTGAAAATCGCCAAAATGTGCATTTGGACATACACAATGTGTGACTAATTGTCAGAGACCTCCAAGTTCAGGAGTTTGTTGGTCAATACCTGTTGCAGTAGTAAACTGCATTCCGGGGGTTTATGGCAATAGCCTTTGAGTAGAATTCCACAGCTGCACCAAATTTCTCAACCTTCATTTGATCATTGCCTGCCATAAAGAAAATACAAATATTATAGGCCTACAAACAGCTCTTTACCTTAGATTTGAAGAGAGCTAAGTACACGTCATGGGAACTTTAGAGGGAGCGCAACGTTCAGTGTGGTATGTGGATCTGTTCACATCAGGGGAACTGAGCAGGATTAAATGACTTTGATTGAACTTCACATTTCCATGTGTTGTGTTAACATTCAATAGCATTTTGCATCACATGATTATGCTTAGCATTGAAGTGAGACGGAAGGACACATATGGTAAACACATGATTCTGCCAGTGTGTTTGTACTAAGTTGAGGATGTTAGACTCAAATGTTCATATCTGTTGATAATATTGGAGTCAGACTGCTAAAGGTATAAGGACAGGGATTGTTTCTGTTTTTTCCCCCTGATGTTGTGAGATTATTTCTGGTGTGACAGAACACTGGAGCTGTGAAATAAGGACATCAGGGCCGGCTTAGAGAAAGCAGTTGTAGCACTAGAGCACGCATGGGAGAAATGAATTGCAGCAGTATAGCTGTTAGCATTGATGATGATTATGAGTACACAATGCATGGAATGTCAAGGCATAAGTGCACATTTTCATACAATCTTATTTTAAAGAACATAGTACTGTCCTTGTCTATTAATGTTCCATAATGTCATGTTTTATGTGGATCCCAGGAAGAGTAGCTGCTGCTTTAGCTAATGGGGATCCTAATAAAATACTAAAGCTGATCGTGAAGACTGAGTAATGCACAAACTATTATGGGGAGGTCCTACCGTCAGTTTTGAGTCTCTCTGCCTCTGCTACTTCCTCCTCAGTAGGGGAATCTGTGGCTGTGTTTATTTTCACCTGGGAAGTTTCAGGATGCTGCAACAGACAGTCAACACATCTGAGACAAAAGGCCTATTGGCCACAATCACCTTTATATTAAGTGGATGTCTTTTGAGTCTACCTTCTGTGTCGCAGAGGCAAAAATCTCTGGTAATGTTTGAGTGACAGATAGGGTCTGGTCATCGGTCGAGACCTCGAAGGCAGTCTCCAGGCATTGGACTGCAACTGGAAAATAATCAGATGTTTAGGAATGGCAATGACACGAACTGGATACAGTTGAGTCCCTGGCCATCGTCCAACGTAGGCTGAGAACCCATTTCCTCAGACTGACTCTTGGCTTCCTTACTCCAACTTACCTTCTAAACTTTCCTGAGCATCTGACGATAGACTCCCAGAGCCCAGTTGATCATGAAGAAACTGAATGATGGAGATAGCAAGACGCTTTGTGTCTGTCATTTTGGATTGAGGTCCAAACCTCTCAGTAGAATGTGTATTGCGAGGGACCCTGAAGAAGAAAGTTAATGAGATGAAGAAGAAAGTTAATGAGATGTATAAAAAGCATCCACTGTAAATAACTGGCAACAGGTTGGGATTAATTGTCTCTTACATTTCTATTATAGCTACATAACAAAAAAGCCTATACGTTACCATCTGTTTCGATAGCGGACTTAAGTTCAACGTGGAGTTTAGTCCGCTAGTGACTAGATAGTTTCGTTACTTAATCCTAGACTAACAACAAACAAGCTAACAATCTAGCTAGTTTACTTGGCAGGTGACGTTGCTAACTAGACTGTTCTAGTAAGTTGCTTATGGTCGGCTGCTAGCTAATACGGCTAACACAGCTAACAGTTGGCCTGCCATGTGAAAGCACTCGGTGTATTGCCACAAACAGACGAGCTAATTTTGTTTACGTGTAAGGAGTTTTTTAAACTTAAGTGGGTAGCTTAACTAGGGCTAACTAGTATCTTGATTGTAGCTATCTAGCTTAGCATTACTGACATGACGGCAATAACATGGCTTTCTGAGCACTTTACCCCGATTTACTCAACTGACAGATAGCTATGTGGTTTAAAGAACGTTCAGCTATGCCACACAATATAACATATATACAAATGTGTTAACTAGCAATAATTATTCTTACCAGTTGCCTTTGCTTCAGACGTTCCTTGCAGTAACGTTAGCTGGTGGTGATGGGGGAAAAAATGTGTTGATTTTCGTCGCATGTGTGACGCGTCATATCTGCGTAGGCTGAAGCATGCGTCCTTACGTCAGTGTGCGTGCCTCCAATTTTTACTTTGTGGCTGTGGTAACGAAGGGAAACATCAGTGGTCAAAACCCCTAATCGCTGAATTGGCATCGTCAACCACAGGCTGTAAAACTCACTGCGAACGTTGCTTCTCAGATTTCTGAAATATGGCACCGACAGGTGAGTCTTTACGAAATTCATTAATATTACATTGGGTATTTTGTAACAGGTCTTTGTCAAATGAATAAGATCAACGTTTTGCATATTCAATCGTCAGTCTGTGCTGGACTTGATAACGCTTTCTGGATACTAGCTAGCGTTAACCTTATTTAACAGAAAATGTATTGCATGCTATTAAAATGTTGTTTGTAGCAAGCAAGCACATCCCTGCAGGTTCATCGCATCTAGCTAAATAACCAGCTTAGCCACGCACTAACACGATTGATAATTAGCTAGTTATAATACAGCATGCATCCGTCCCATTCAGTTAGCTACCTAGCCAACTAGATCAAAAGCCAGGCGTGATTACAAATTGGCAAGAATCCCACTGGCGCGTTTTGATAATGAACCGGAACCTTCCAAATGTTACAATATTTGTGAAGTACAAAGTAAGCTGTACTGACGATGCCCTCTTACATAGCTAGCTAGCTAGATATATATATATTTCAGTAGGGAGGATGACAACCGCCTAATTTAATTAAATGATAGTTTGCTAGCGTTAGCTAATTGTTTTAGATAATCAGTGTTGAACCCCAAAGTATCACTTGATTTTCTACTACAATGCACATCCACATAATTGCCATAGATTAAATAGTAGAAATGTCAACACTATTATTACTATCGTGGGTTGTCATTTGCATACTGCCAATTGGTTGCTAGTGTTTTAAGGGCAGCACTGAACTGTTGCTAGCTAGTATTTTTATGGGGTGTAAAAACGGTCGCAGTAGTGTTGATTGTACATAAGCCACAGTATCTTCTGACCACGTGAGCAGTGCTGATGCTGAAACTAGGCATAGTTTATAGCAAATGCCATTGAATGCCGCCATAGTGGGAAAAAAGCTATTTCCTTATAACCTGTACACTTCCCCACAGTTCAGAAGTTAGGCCTTTCCCAAGACGAACCATCCAACTTGTGACCATTCCTTATTTCACCCCACAGGAGAGGTGGCGTCTGGCAGTGGTGTGCAAGTGTGTGCTGACAACCGCCTGCGCTGGGACCTGACCCCCGAGCAAATCCATCAGCTCTCAGATGAGCTTATTGACAAGACCAAAAAGGTGTATGACTGTGTTGGGGCCCTGGACCTGGCCAGTGTTTCCTATGAGAACACCCTGAAATCCCTCGCTGATGTAGAGGTGGAGTACACAGGTGGGTGAGACTCATACTCCAAAAAGACACCTTTCTTTAACCCCTTTCCTCTATTGTGACAGTGAATTGAAATGACTGAATTAAGGTTACAGCAGTGCGGTGAAAATATGGTGTCAACCTCTCCAGTTATTTAAAGAGTTGTCTGCCATCAAGGAAATAATTAGATGGTAGTGTATGTGACTTGACAAGTGCTTCCCAACAGGTTTCCCCTATAATTTCCTCTATGTAGGAACCTATATGTTTGGGGCGGCAGGTAGCCTAGTGGTTAGAGGGTTGGGCCAGTAACTGCTCCTTAACTAGGCAGTTAACCCACTGTTCCCCTGTAAGTCGTCATTGTAATTAAGAATTTGTTCTTAACTGACTTGCGTAGTTAAATAAAATATATAGGTTGATACATAATTGGTGCATTTGTTCATTAGAACCATATACTTGTGTAAAGAGGGCAAAGAACAAGTCCATGCACTTTGTTGGTAGCTGATGGGCAGGTTTCACAAAAACAAAACTAAAGATATATAATCCGTTCAGTCCAGCAGTTCATAGCAACCACACCTAGCATCTACTCCATTGCCATTGTAAGCGATGGGGAAATGCCTGAGTTGGCAGGAAAGAGGTATGCAATGTTATAGACAAATCAGCACTTTTTACATAAAGAATAGCTGACCAGCCTATGCTCACCACAATAGTGTTTTTGGCATTGTTTTGAAACCAGGGCACAGGCAGTGGACACTGGGCTGTACATGTTACATCATGCAGTTGTAGTCTTTTATAAACCCGATGCAGCAAAATATCTCGTACAAAAGAGCATGTTTTTATTATCACTATCCCGCCTCTCATCATTTTAGGCCCTTTATAAACTGTTTCATCACAATGCACATTTCCCAAAACCTGAGCTTATGTTTCAAGCTGAAAATTGTCACATTAGACTGGATTTATAAACTACAGGTGGGTGCTACACATTGGTAAAGGATGAGGTGAGTCCCCTTCTTTCAGTTACGAAAGCACTTTGAGCACTGAAAAAGCCCCAAATATAATCATCGTCATGATACAGTTGATTACTTTATTAGTGATGAATGTTTTTTTCATGATCTTGTTTTGTAAGTTACTTTTTTTAAATTGCTTTTAAATGTTGCATGTTTTTATTGCATTGGAATTGTGAATTTGTATTATTGTGTGCAGGACTCCCTGTTTAAATAATAAAGAAGCCTTGGTCTCATTCCCTGTTTTAAATAATAATACAAATCACTTGCAAAGAAAATGACACTCATAATACCTGCTCACTCTTGCATTTTGACATGTTATTCCAGTTGAGCGCAATATGCTGGACTTCCCTCAGCACGTGTCCTCTTTCAAGGACGTGCGCACGGCCAGCACCGACGCCGACAAGAAGCTGTCCGAGTTTGACGTGGAGATGAGCATGAGGGAGGACGTCTACCAGAGGATCGTGGCACTGGAGGTGAGGAGGAAGAGGTCAATAAAGGAGGTCCATCTCAATAGTCGGAAGTGGCTTCCTGTCCTCATCTCTTTATATTGACATTTAGTAATTTAGCAGACACTCTTATCCAGAGCGACTTACAGTTAGTGCATTCTTCTTAAGATATGTGAGACAACCACATATCAGTCGTAGTGAGTACATTTTTCCTCAATAAAATAGTTATCTGTGAGGTACAAGCTATTAAGGGGAAGAAAAACATTTTTATTTATTCTTTATTTATTCTTCATCTGCAGTCTGACTGATGAAAACTGATCTGAAAACACACTCAGTAGATGTGCTTTCATCTGCCCACTTCATCAGATCAGTACAGCTGATAAATACTTTGTTGAGGGATCAGGACTAATAAAGAAGGGGAAAACGCCCTTTGGCCTGTTGCGATGTACCGATAGGATCTCAGTAGGTGAGGCCTGTATGTTTTCACATGTTATTGCCTCATCATGTTGTCTTTAGAATTATCCCTTGGCTATGCAAAGCTGGGTGAAGAATCATGCTCATCAGCTGAGTTCTGCTTTTTGTCCTCTCTCAGGGGAAGCTTGACGCTGACACGCTCACTGATGAATCCAAGAGGTACATGGAGAGGCTGATCAAGCTGGGCCAAAGGAATGGCCTCCACCTGACCAAAGAGACACAGGATGTAAGGGACTTTACTGAAAGGTTTTAAATTCCAAAGCTCATACTCTGATCAGGCCTGGGTTCAAATAATATTTGCCATCTTTCCAATACTGAGCGATTGCTTTAGCCTGCGTGTAGTGCTTCAGACAAGCACTGCTAGAGTATCTGAAATTATTTCTAATAGTATTTGAACCCAGCTCTACCTCTGATCATTAGGGTCATTGTCAACCCATTGTCTTACTTCGATCTCAAAACAGGAAGTCAAAAGGATTAAGAAGAAGCTTAGCAACCTGTGCATTGACTTCAACAAACACCTGAATGAGGACACCACCAGTCTGGTTTTCACCAGAGAGGAGCTGGGTGAGTTCACAGGATATAGATTTGGTCTGATTTTTGATCTTTGGTCAGACACCTATCAAAGTGGTCCCTGTTCTTTTGTAGAAGTCATGGTCAAAATAATGCCAAAAACATAACTTTCACCGACGGTGGCAGTGCAGTTCGGCAATAACTGATTCAAGGGAAAGATACCTGTAGATTGTACTCAGGAAAATGATCTCTGTTTCTAGTCCAGTTTTCAGGTTTCCAATTGAATTGCTTAAAAAAGAAGCAGCAAGCACTATATCATTGAAAGCAAATCCAGAAATATGACTTTTGACATGTATGACGATGCACTTTAGGCGGTCTCCCCGAGGACTTCCTGAGCTCGCTGGAGAAGGACGGGGACAAGCTGAAGATCACCCTCAAGTACCCTCACTACTTCCCCACCATGAAGAAGTGCTTCATCCCTGAGACCCGCAGAAAGCTGGAGGAGGCCTTCAACTCTCGCTGCAAAGAGGTGAGCCGTTGTCTGTTCTCTGTGAGACAGAGATACTATCCGTATTGGAAGAGAATTGGGTACCCTACTGTAATATTTTTTTTTAAACACGGCAATGGCCAGAGAAAGTATTCGAAGCAAGAAAATTGCTGAGCCCTCTCAAATAAAGTCAAACTGCTACACGGAAATGTACCATTAAGTTTATTTCAGCCAAAATGTATGATAGACAACAAAGGCTGGGGGTGGTGCGTTTCAGCTCCACATTTTTTATTTTCTCTGAGCACCAAGTATAACCCGAAAAATGGTCCCCTCGAATTCATTTCAGATTCCAACCTCTAATTTTCTCCTGGTGTAGGAAAACTCTGCCATCCTGAAAGAGCTGGTGCAGCTGAGGGCTCAGAAGAGCTCCCTGCTGGGCTTCACCACCCACACTGACTTTGTCCTGGAGATGAACATGGCCAAGTCTGGCAAGAAGGTGGCTGGCTTCCTAGGTGGGTCGAGATGAGAGGGGTTGAGAAAGGAGTTCAGTTCGTACAACTCATTGAAAGGTTGTTATGGACCGCAATTCCATTTTCAACTAACCAGTGTACAATTTGGCTAGTTGTTTGTTGTTTACTATTGTTAGCTGCAGAGGCTGCTGTCAGTTCTATCAGAAACAAAGTATTGGGAAGGCGGGTAGCCTACCAGTTAAAGTGTTGCGCCACTAACCGAAAGGTTACAGATTTTAATATCTGTGCCGACAATGTGAAAAATATGTAATAATTAACCCTAAGTTGCTCCAGTGGCACTGTAGTGCTCTGGCTGACCCTGTAAAACAACACATTTCACTGCACCTATCCTGTATATGTGACAATAAAAAATGTAGAAGTGTGTGTGCTGCAGCTGCTTCCCTGACCCCAGAGACCGTAACCACCCTGTTCCATTTTAGTCAATATTGTATTTGTTGAGGGCACTGCTCACACTCAACTATGTATTAACAAACACAACTGCTACAACACAAAATGTTTCACATTGCAAAAAACAATACACACACACACACTAGTTACCACCGATTTGCTCCAACGTCTGTCGGTATTTCGGAGGATACACATATCCTTTGTGTACCTTTGACAATAAGGTCATGTCTCTATTTTCCAGAGGAGCTGGCCCGTAAGCTGAAGCCCCTGGGGGAGGAGGAGCGCAAGGTCATCCTCGCGCTGAAGGAGAAGGAGTGCCAGAAGAGGAGCCTGCCGTTCAATGGCGAGCTGCAAGCCTGGGACACGCGCTACTTCATGACCCAGGTAGGGCAGAGGACGGGAAAAAAGACAAATGTCTACAACTGTTATGCTCAGTGACCCAACAGCGATTTATTTAACACATTAATACATTGGTGTGGGATGATAGAGTTGCAGGATGCAAAGATTATTGTTCTGTTGTATTTTCCCCCCAATCCCCTGTGTAAATATTGGAATATAAATTGTGCCTTCCTGTATTATACTCATGCTAAAATGTTTATTATATTCTACTGAGCCATTTACTTCATGTTCCTATTCCTATTTTTTATTTTTGTTGCATTGTCGAGAAGGAACCATGTGTATACCCTACATATGACTAATAAAACTTGAAACTATTAAATAATTGCAACACCATATATACACACACAGTACCAGTCAAAGGTTTGGATATACCTACTCATTCAAGGTTTTTTCTTTATTTTTTACTTTTTACAGTTTTCTACATTGTAGAATAATAGTAAAGACATCAAAACGATTGAATAAAACATTTGGAATCATGTAATAACCCAACAAGTGTTAAACAAATCAAAATACAGTCGTGGCCAAAAGTTTTGAGAATGACACAAATATTAATTTCCACAAAGTTTGCTGTTTAAGTGTCTTTAGATATATATTTGTCAGATGTTACTATGGAATACTAAAGTATAATTACAAGCATTTCATAAGTGTCAAAGTCTTTTATTGACAATTACATGAAGTTGGTGCAAAGAGTCAATATTTGCAGTGTTGGCACTTCTTTTTCAAGACCTCTGCAATCCGCCCTGGCATGCTGTCATTAACTTCTGGGCCACATCCTGACTGATGGCAGCCCATTCTTGCATGATCAATGGCTGGAGTTTGTCAGAATTTGTGTTTGTTTTTTTGTCCACCCGTCTCTTGAGGATTGACCACAAGTTCTCAATGGGATTAAGGTCTGGGGAGTTTCCTGGCCATGGACCCAAAATATTGCTGTTTGGTTCCCTGAGCCACTTAGTTATCACTTTTGCCTTATGGCAAGGTGCTCCATCATGCTGGAAAAGGCATTGTTTGTCACCAAACTGTTCCTGGATGGTTGGGAGAAGTTTCTCTCTGAGGATGTGTTGGTACCATTCTTTATTCATGGTCGTGTTCTTAGGCAAAATTGTGAGTGAGCCCACTCCCTTGGCTGAGAAGCAACTCCACACATTAATTGTCTCAGGATGCTTTACTGTTGGCATGACACATAACTGAGCACTTGTTGGCTGCACTTCCTTCACTTTGCAGTCCAGCTCATCCCAAACCATCTAAATATATATATATTTGTGCATATACAGTGGGGAGAACAAGTATTTGATACACTGCCGATTTTACAGGTTTTCCTACTTACAAAGCATGTAGAGGTCTGTATTTTTTTTAATCATAGGTACACTTCAACTGTGAGAGACAGAATCTAAAACAAAAATCCAGAAAATCACATTGCATGATTAAGTAATTAATTTGTATTTTATTGCATTACATTTAAGTCATTTAGCATGACATAAGTCATTGCATGACTTATGTCATTGCATGACATAAGTATTTGATCACCTACCAACCAGTAAGAATTCCGGCTCTCACAGACCTGTTAGTTTTTCTTTAAGAAGCCCCCCTGTTCTCCACTCGTTACCTGTATAAAAGACACCTGTCCACACACTCAATCAAACAGACTCCAACCTCTCCACAATGGCCAAGACCAGGGGGCTGTGTAAGGACATCAGGGATACAATTGTAGACCTGCACAAGGCTGGGGTGGGCTTCAGGACAATAGGCAAGCAGCTTGGTGAGAAGGCAACAACTGTTGGCGCAATTATTAGAAAATGGAAGAAGTTCAAGATGACGGTCAATCATCCTCAGTCTGGGGCTCCATGCAAGATCTCACCTCGTGGGGCATCAATGATCATGAGGAAGGTGAGGGATCAGCCCAGAACTACACGGCAGGACCTGGTCAATGACCTGAAGAGAGATGGGACCACAGTCTCAAAGAAAACCATTGGTAAAACACTACGCCATCATGGATTAAAATCCTGCAGCGCACGCAAGGTCACCCTGCTCAAGCCAGCGCATGTCCAGGCCTGTCTGAAGTTTGCCAATGACCATCTGGATGATCTAGAGGAGGAATGGGAGAAGGTCATGTGGTCTGATGAGACAAAAATAGAGCTTTTTGTTCTAAACTACACTCGCCGTGTTTGGAGGAAGAAGGATGAGTACAACCACAAGAACACCATCCCAACTGTGAAGCATGGAGGTGGAAGCATCATTCTTTGGGGATGCTTTTCTGCAAAGGGGACAGGATGACTGCACCGTATTGAGGGGAGGATGGATGGGGCCATGTATTGCGAGATCTTGCCCAACAACCTCCTTCCCTCAGTAAGAGCATTAAAGATGGGTTGTGGCTGGGTCTTCCAGCATGACAAAGACCCGAAACACACAGCCAGGGCAACTAAGGAGTGGCTCCGTAAGAAGCATCTCAAGATCCTGGAGTGGCCTAGCCAGTCTCCAGACCTGATCCCAATAGAAAATCTTTGGAGGGAGCTGAAAGTCCGTATTGCCCAGCGACAGCCCCGAAGGCGGAAGGATCTGGAGAAGGTCTGTATGGAGGAATGGGCCAAAATCCCTGCTGCAATGTGTGCAAATCTGGTCAAGAACTACAGGAAACGTATGATTTCTGTAATTGCAAGCAAAGGTTTCTGTACCAAATATTAATTTCTGCTTTTCTGTTGTATCAAATACTTATGTCATGCAATAAAATGCAAATTAATTACTTAAAAATCATGCAATGTGATTTTCTGGATTTTTGTTTTAGATTCCGTCTCTCACAGTTGAAGTGTACCTATGATAAACAATTACAGACCTCTACATGCTTTGTAAGTAGGAAACACTGCCGATTTTGCAGGTTATCAAATACTTGTGTGTGTGTATATTTATGTTTAAAGAAAATACTGTGATAATAAAAACATTGTTGTATTTTTTTACTGCGGCGGTAGAGCTGACCCTTTCGGCTATGTGGTTTATATTTGCCCCTGGGGGTATAAATAAAGTGTTGAAGTGTTTTTAATTAAATCTATTTCCTCTGCTCTGCCCCCCTCTAGGTGGAGGAGACCCAGTACGCGGTGGACCAGAACCAGCTGAAAGAGTACTTCCCGATGGAGGTGGTGACCCGGGGCCTGTTGGACATCTACCAGGAGCTGCTCAACCTCACCTTTGATCTGGTGGAGGGCGCCCCAGTTTGGCACGACGACGTCACCCTCTACTGCGTCAAGGACCGCACCTCGGGCACGGTGGTGGGCCAGTTCTACCTGGACCTCTTCCCAAGGTGAGTCGGAGGAAAGCTGACCGCCTTTGGTTTACTATTTTATTTAGCCTTTATTTTAACAGGGAATCATGCTGAGACCAAGGTCTCTTTTAACATGTGCCCCCTGTATACACATCAAACACTATACACATCAATATACACATCAATATGCACATCAATATTCACATCAATACATGAAAAGCAAAGCAATGTGTTTTGTACGTTTGTTTTGATATATCGATCTTTTATAAGGATTTTGTCATTTGTTTTGGAGGGAAGAAATCTGTATTTCATTGCTCTGCAGAGTTAAGCTTTCATTTTGTAAATTAAGTTAAACTGTAATTAAATTAGAGAAGGAGCTCACCTTTTGCTCATCAACATAATGAGGGAGACAATAAAAAAAAAAACGAAAATTTAGGCAGTCATGTTTAACAGTCATGGTGATTGTGTTTAATTCCCCCCCCCCAGAGAGGGGAAGTACGGCCACGCTGCCTGCTTCGGCCTGCAGCCCGGCTGTCTGCTGTCGGACGGGACCCGCCAAATGGCGGTGGCAGCCATGGTGGCCAACTTCAGCAAGCCCACGGCCGATGCCCCCTCCCTGCTGCAGCATGACGAGGTGGAGACCTACTTCCACGAGTTTGGCCATGTCATGCACCAGCTCTGCGCTCAGGTGTGTGTGTGTGTGCGTGTCATTACTAGTATACAGCATTGTTCTGTTCTTGTGCACTGAAATTAATGTTTGTCTGAATAAAGGCATTTTAGTGTGATGGTTAATATATTTCCCACTCTGGCTGTTCATTTCCTGTCAAATCCACCTGAAAGACTTTGTAACAAGGACTTATTACAAGTCACTTTAATGCCCGAGAGGGCATTGTCCTCCTCTGATCAGTCAATCTAAAATATATATTTCATATTATACATGTATGATGTTTTTTATTCGGACTGATATGAACTACTAAAACCTACTACAGGATTAGTGTATTAACAGATACCCGTCTCTCTTCTGTCTCTGCTGCTACCAGGCGGACTTTGCCATGTTCAGCGGGACTCACGTGGAGCGGGACTTTGTGGAGGCGCCCTCCCAGATGCTGGAGAACTGGGTGTGGGAGAAAGAGCCCCTGCAGCGCATGTCCAAACACTACAAGACGGGCGCCCCTATCCCTGACGACCTGCTGGATAAACTCATGAAGTCCCGGCTGGCCAACACGGGTGGGTCACCACGGAAAAATGTCCTGGTTCCTTAATAGAACACCCCTTAACACGTTGTACACCAGTGCTGGAGGTTGGGTTATTGGGCTGTGGTCATCAACCAGACTCCTGATGAACTACCTGGTTTACAGGTATCATCAGTGTGTTGTGTTAACTCTCTCCCTCCCATGCAGGTCTGTTTAACCTGCGTCAGATTGTCCTGGCCAAGGTAGACCAGGCACTCCACACCAAGAATGGCCTGGACCCAGCTGAGGAGTATGCCCGGCTGTGCCAGGAGATCCTGGGTGTGCCCGCATCCTCAGGTCAGAGACAACCTCAACTAATGAGCCAGACCACCATCACAGCTGTAGTTTAGTAGCCTGGTCCCAGATATGTTTGTGCCATCTTGCCAACTCCTATGGTCATTGTCACAGCTTTTAAACAATCCATTCTCTTTGCCATTGTGCCCATAGGAACCAACATGCCTGCCACGTTTGGCCACCTGGCAGGTGGTTATGACGCCCAGTACTACGGTTACCTCTGGAGCGAGGTCTACTCCATGGACATGTTCTACGCCCGCTTCAAGCAGGAGGGCATCATGAACCCAAAGGTTGGCACAGCTGAGCTAGTTATTTACAATGCTGTTTTTAAACTTGACCATCTTCAGCTATTATCTAGTAATTTATATCAGGGGCCATTGGTTATTGATGCTAGTGAGCAGTGACTGCCTGCAGCCCTCCAGGACTGGAGTCATGTCATCTGACTTTGGTTTTTGAGCTCCAAAGATTTCACCATAATAGAAATGTAATTGTTTTTTGACTAAAATGGCCTCCTGTTTAATGCTGAGATATTTTCCATCTCTCCCAGGTGGGGCTTGACTACAGAAACTTTATCCTGAAGCCCGGAGGCTCGGAGGATGCTGAACTGATGCTGAAGAACTTCCTAGGGCGGGAGCCAAAGCAAGAAGCTTTCCTTCTGAGCAAAGGACTAACGGTTGAGCTGGAGGCGGACACTCCATGTGCCTGTTGACCAATCACAGCCAGCTCAGTGTAAACATCCCCAACCAATCATACACTTAGGACACAGGCACAAGGGACCTACATTTTCAACAACAAAAAACCCAGACGAAGACAAGAATTGATAAAGAGAAGAATTTCCCGTTTCTGCTGCTCTACAGCAGTATTTTCCAACCCTGGTCCTCCAGTACCCCAACAGTACACAGTTTTATTAAGCACACCTCATTCAACTTGTCAACTCATCATCAAGCCCTCAATGAGTTGAATCAGATGTGCTTGTCCAGGGTTACATTAAAAATGTGTACTGACCAGGGTTGGGAAAGATTGCTCTGCATGCAATATCACCCAGTTTCCCCCCTTTTGTGCTGTGTTTTGAGTTTGGAGGTATATTTTAACCTGCAATTGTATTCAAGTAAGGAAGAGCAAAATACACTAACAAAGAATTGACTTGACCCTTTTGTCGGCATTTGTTGACTTCTGTCAATTTTCTCAGAAGAAGTAGCTCTCCAGTTTCTGCAGAGCTGCAATATGTACTGTACCTTGAGCATGGGACCTCAAACTCATTCTGTTCAGTATCTCTGACCGATTCAGTATCCTGTCTGGTAAAAGGAGGCTCTAGTCTTTCACTTGAAGTACACTTGCTACCATAAAGCTGTTACAACACACTGTCCTAAGACCACAACTGTTACAATCGCTACCATAAAGCTGTTACAACACACTGTCCTAAGACCACAACTGTTACAATCGCTACCATAAAGCTGTTACAACACACTGTCCTAAGAACACAACTGTTACAATCGCTACCATAAAGCTGTTACAACACACTGTCCTAAGACCACAACTGTTACAATCGCTACCATAAAGCTGTTACAACACACTGTCCTAAGACCACAACTGTTACAATCGCTACCATAAAGCTGTTACAACACACTGTCCTAAGAACACAACTGTTACAATCGCTACCATAAAGCTGTTACAACACACTGTCCTAAGACCACAACTGTTACAATCGCTACCATAAAGCTGTTACAACACACTGTCCTAAGACCACAACTGTTACAATCGCTACCATAAAGCTGTTACAACACACTGTCCTAAGAACACAACTGTTACAATCGCTACCATAAAGCTGTTACAACACACTGTCCTAAGAACACAACTGTTACAATCGCTACCATAAAGCTGTTACAACACACTGTCCTAAGAACACAACTGTTACAATCGCTACCATAAAGCTGTTACAACACACTGTCCTAAGAACACAACTGTTACAATCGCTACCATAAAGCTGTTACAACACACTGTCCTAAGAACACAACTGTTACAATCGCTACCATATAGCTGTTACAACACGCTGTCCTAAGACCACAACTGTTACAATCGCTACCATAAAGCTGTTACAACACACTGTCCTAAGACCACAACTGTTACAATCGCTACCATAAAGCTGTTACAACAGACTGTCCTAAGACCACAACTGTTACAATCGCTACCATAAAGCTGTTACAACACACTGTCCTAAGAACACAACTGTTACAATCGCTACCATAAAGCTGTTACAACACACTGTCCTAAGAACACAACTGTTACAATCGCTACCATAAAGCTGTTACAACACACTGTCCTAAGACCACAACTGCTACTTTATAATTATAATCTTAACATATCTCTGAGGATTGATCACTGTCGAGCCACGTTAGAGAAACCATTGAGTGTCCACTATATGACCAAAAGTATGCGGACACCTGCTCGTCAGACATCCAATTTGAAATCATGGGCATTAATATGGAGTTGGTCCCCTTTTGCTGCTACAACAGCCTGCACTCTTCTGGGAAGGCTTTACACTAGATGTTGGAACATTGCTGTGGGGACTTGCCATTCAGCCACGAGCATTAGTGAGGTTGGGCACTGATGTTGGGTGATTAGGCCTGGCTCGTAGTCGGCGTTCCAATTCCTCCCAAAGGTGTTCGATGGGGTTGAGGTCAGCGCTCTGTACAGGCCAGTCAAGTTCTTCCACACCACTCTCGACAAACCATTTCTGTATGGACCTTGCTTTATACACAGGGGCATTGTCATGCTGAAACAGGAAAGGGCCTTCCCCAAACTGTTGCCACAATGCTGGAAGCACAGAATCGTCGAGAATGTTATTGTATGCTGTAGCTTTAAGATTTCCCTTCACAGGAACTAAGGGGACTAGCCCGAACCATGAAAAACAGCCCCAGACCATTATTCCTCCACCAAACGTTACAGTTGGCACTATGCATTGTGGGTAGCATTCTCCTGGCTTCCTCCAAACCCAGATTTGTCCATCAGACTGCCAGATGGTGAAGCGTGATTCATCACTCCAGAGAACGCATTTCCAATGGCGGCGAGCTTAACACCACGCCAGCCGATGCTTGGCATTGCGCATGGTGATCTTAGGCTTGTGTGTGGCTGCTCTGCCATTTAAACCCATTTCATGAAGCTCCCAACAAACCGTTATTGGGCTGGTGTTGCTTCCATAGGCAGTTTTGAACTCGGTAGGGAGTATTGTAACCGAGGACAGACTATTTTTTTACGTGCTTCAGCACTCGACTCTCCCATTCTGGGAACTTGTGTGGCTTACCACTTTGTGGCTGAGCCGTTGTTGCTTCTATGCGTTTCCACTTCACAATAACAGCACTAAGAGCAACTCTAGCATGGCAGAAGGTTGACAAACTGACTTGTTGGAAAGGTGGCATCCTATGATGGCGCCACGTTGAAAGTAACTGAGCTCTTCAGTTTGGGCCATTCCACTGTCAATCAAATAAAAAAAATTGTCACGTGCCGAATACAACCTTACAATGAAATGCTTACTTATGAGCCCCTTACCAACAATGCAGTTTAAGTAGTAAGTAGTCTGGGTAGCCATTTGACTAGATGTTCAAGAGTCTTATGGCTTGGGGGTAGAAGCTGTTTAGAAGCTTCTTTGACCTAGACTTGGTACCGTGGTACCGCTTGCCGTGTGGTAGCAGAGAGAACAGTCTATGACTAGGGTGGCTGGAGTCATTGACAATTTTTAGGGCCTTCCTCTGACACCACCTGGTGTCGAGGTCCTGGATGGCAGGAAGCTTCGCTCCAGTAATGTACTGGGCTTTTCACACTACCATCTGTAGTGCCTTGCGGTCGGAGGCCGAGCAGTTGCCATACCAGGCAGTGATGCAACGAATCAGGATGCTCTCGATGGTGCAGCTGTAGAACCTTTTGAGCATCTGAGGACCCATGCCAAATCTTTTCAGTCTCCTGAGGGGGAATAGGTTTTGTTGTGCCCTCTTCACGACTGCCAATGTTCACCTGCGGAGATTGCATGGTTGTTTGCTCGATTTTACACACCTGTCAGCAATGAGTGCGGCTGAAATGGCCCGAATCCACTAATTTGAAGGGGTGTCCACATACTTTTGTCTAGTGTTTTTAATTTAGAGACACTACGGCAGTCCTCGTGGTTGTATAGCAGTAGTACATCCCAAGTGAATTATAACCTCATGTTAAAGAGGTTGCAGTCACATACAGTGCCTTGCGAAAGTATTCGGCCCCCTTGAACTTTGCGACCTTTTGCCACATTTCAGGCTTCAAACATAAAGATATAAAACTGTATTTTTTTGTGAAGAATCAACAACAAGTGGGACACAATCATGAAGTGGAACGACATTTATTGGATATTTCAAAGTTTTTTAACAAATCAAAAACTGAAAAATTGGACGTGCAAAATTATTCAGCCCCCTTAAGTTAATACTTTGTAGCGCCACCTTTTGCTGCGATTACAGCTGTAAGTCGCTTGGGGTATGTCTCTATCAGTTTTGCACATCGAGAGACTGACATTTTTTTCCCATTCCTCCTTGCAAAACAGCTTGAGCTCAGTGAGGTTGGATGGAGAGCATTTGTGAACAGCAGTTTTCAGTTCTTTCCACAGATTCTCGATTGGATTCAGGTCTGGACTTTGACTTGGCCATTCTAACACCTGGATATGTTTATTTTTGAACCATTCCATTGTAGATTTTGCTTTATGTTTTGGATCATTGTCTTGTTGGAAGACAAATCTCCGTCCCAGTCTCAGGTCTTTTGTAGACTCCATCAGGTTTTCTTCCAGAATGGTCCTCTATTTGGCTCCATCCATCTTCCCATCAATTTTAACCATCTTCCCTGTCCCTGCTGAAGAAAAGCATGCCCAAACCATGATGCTGCCACCACCATGTTTGACAGTGGGTATGGTGTGTTCAGGGTGATGAGCTGTGTTGCTTTTACGCCAAACATAACGTTTTTCATTGTTGCCAAAAAGTTCAATTTTGGTTTCATCTGACCAGAGCACCTTCTTCCACATGTTTGGTGTGTCTCCCAGGTGGCTTGTGGCAACCTTTAAACAACACTTTTTATGGATATCTTTAAGAAATGGCTTTCTTCTTGCCACTCTTCCATAAAGGCCAGATTTGTGCAATATACGACTGATTGTTGTCCTATGGACAGAGTCTCCCACCTCAGCTGTAGATCTCTGCAGTTCATCCAGAGTGATCATGGGCCTCTTGGCTGCATCTCTGATCAGTCTTCTCCTTGTATGAGCTGAAAGTTTAGAGGGACGGCCAGGTCTTGGTAGATTTGCAGTGGTCTGATACTCCTTCCATATCAATATTATCGCTTGCACAGTGCTCCTTGGGATGTTTAAAGCTTGGGAAATCTTTTTGTATCCAAATCCGGCTTTAAACTTCTTCACAACAGTATCTCGGACCTGCCTGGTGTGTTCCTTGTTCTTCATGATGCTCTCTGCGCTTTTAACGGACCTCTGAGACTATCACAGTGCAGGTGCATTTATATGGAGACTTGATTACACACAGGTGGATTGTATTCATCATCATTAGTCATTTAGGTCAACATTGGATCATTCAGAGATCCTCACTGAACTTCTGGAGAGAGTTTGCTGCACTAAAAGTAAAGGGGCTGAATAATTTTGCACGCCCAATTTTTCAGTTTTTGATTTGTTAAAAAAGTTTGAAATATCCAATAAATGTCGTTCCACTTCATGATTGTGTCCCACTTGTTGTTGATTCTTCACAAAAAAAATACAGTTTTTTATCTTTATGTTTGAAGCCTGAAATGTGGCAAAAAGTTCAAGGGGGCCGAATACTTTCGCAAGGCACTGTATAAAGTTGAATTTGGAAGTTTACATACACCTTAGCCAAATACATTTAAACTCAGTTTTTAACAATTCCTGATATTTAATCCTAGTAAAAATTCCCTGTCTTAGGTCAGTTAGGATTACCACTTTATTTTAAGAATGTGAAATGTCAGGATAATAGTAGAGAATGATTTATTTAAGCTTTTATTTCTTTCATCACATTCCCAGCGGGTCAGAAGTTTACATGCACTCAATTAGTATTTCTTAGCATTGCCTTTAAATTGTTTAACTTGGGTCAAACGTTTTGGGTAGCCTTCCACAAGCTTCTCACTATAAGTTGGGTGAATTTCGGCCCATTGCTCCCGACAGAGCTGGTGTAACGGAGTCAGGTTTGTAGGCCTCTTTGCTCGCACACGCTTTTTCAGTTCTGCCCACAATTTTCTATGGGATTGAGGTCAGGGCTTTGTTATGGCCACTCCAATACCTTGACTTTGTTGTCCTTAATCCATTTTGCCACAACTTTGGAAGTATGCTTGGGATCATTGTCCATTTGGAAGACCCATTTGCAACCAAGCTTTAACTTCCTGTCTGATGTCTTGAGATGTTGCTTCAATATATCCACATAATTTTCCTACCTCATGATGCCATCTATTTTGTGAAGTGCACCAGTCCCTCCTGCACAGCAAAGCACCCCCAGAACATGATACTGCCACCCACGTGCTTCATAGTTGGGATGGTGTTTTTTGGCTTGCAAGCCTCCCCCTTTTTCCTCCAAACATAACTATGGTCATTATGGCCAAACAGTTCTATATTTGTTTCATCAGACCAGAGGACATGTCTCCATGTGCAGTTGCAAACCGGAGTCTGGCTTTTTTTATGGCGGTTTTGGAGCAGTGGCTTCTTCCTCGCTGAGCGGCCTTTCAGGTTATGTCGATATAGGACTCGCTTTACTGTGGATATAGATACTTTCTACCTGTTCCTCCAGCATCTTCACAAGGTCCTTTGCTGTTGTTCTGGGATTGATTTACACTTTTCCCACCAAAGTAAGTTAATCTCTAGGAGACAGAACGTGTCTCCTTCCTGAGCGCTATGATGGCTGCATTGTCCCATGGTGTTTATACTTGCGTACTATTGTTTGTACAGATTATATGGTACCTTCAGTTGTTTGGAAATTGCTCCCAGGGATGAACCAAACTTGTGGTCTACAAATTCTTTTCTGAGGCCTTGGCTGATTTCTTCTGATTTTCCCATGATGTCAAGCAAAGAGGCACTGAGTTTGAAGGTAGGCCTTCAGAATCCATAGGCTGGATTATCAAAGCACGTCTCTCGACTATGCATGTCAAAATACCGCTATAACATTTCCCCTGCTTCTCTGTTCTGTCTCATACTTTCCCCCCATATAAGAGCTTCTGTAAAGAATGTGTGATTAGCAACAGCATGAGAGTAGATCTGGGTATTTATAAAGAAGAGTTGTATGGATCAGTTTTAAGATGGTCAGACCATGGATCATTTAGATATTTGATGTAACATTTTTGGATCCCTGTAGGTATATATATATTTTTAAACAAAATATTTGATTAAATATTGAATTTGGCCTTTACTACTATAGCCCATAGAAATGTGTTCTTCTAGTTTGGCGTGATCCTGGACAACACCCTGTCGTTCTCAACTAACATCAAGGCGGTGGCCCGTTCCTGTAGGTTCATGCTCTACAACATCCGCAGAGTACGACCCTGCCTCACACAGGAAGCGGCGCAGGTCCTAATCCAGGCACTTGTCATCTCCCGTCTGGATTACTGCAACTCGCTGTTGGCTGGGCTCCCTGCCTGTGCCATTAAACCCCTACAACTCATCCAGAACGCCGCAGCCCGTCTGGTGTTCAACCTTCCCAAGTTCTCTCACGTCACCCCGCTCCTCCGCTCTCTCCACTGGCTTCCAGTTGAAGCTCGCATCCGCTACAAGACCATGGTGCTTGCCTACGGAGCTGTGAGGGGAATGGCACCGCAGTACCTCCAGGCTCTGATCAGGCCCTACACCCAAACAAGGGCACTG
Source organism: Oncorhynchus masou masou (assembly GCF_036934945.1). Taxonomy (NCBI): domain Eukaryota; kingdom Metazoa; phylum Chordata; class Actinopteri; order Salmoniformes; family Salmonidae; genus Oncorhynchus; species Oncorhynchus masou. The sequence continues at coordinate 87,260,665 of NC_088242.1, read as the reverse complement.
CTTTCATCCACCTCTGGCCTGCTCGCCTCCCTACCACTGAGGAAGTACAGTTCCCGCTCAGCCCAGTCAAAACTCTTCGCTGCTCTGGCCCCCCAATGGTGGAACAAACTCCCTCACGACGCCAGGACAGCGGAGTCAATCACCACCTTCCGGAGACACCTGAAACCCCACCTCTTTAAGGAATACCTAGGATAGGATAAAGTAATCCTTCTCACCCCCCTTAAATGATTTAGATGCACTATTGTAAAGTGGCTGTTCCACTGGATGTCATAAGGTGAATTCACCAATTTGTAAGTCGCTCTGGATAAGAGCGTCTGCCAAATGACTTAAATGTAAATGTAAATGTAGTTCTGTCAGTGCAGGAATATCTAACAAGTAATCTAACAAATTCACAACAACTACCCTATACACATAAATGTAAAGGGATCAATAAGAATATGTACCAAAAAAATATATGAATGAGCCATGGCCGTGCGGCGTATGCAAGATGATGCAGCTGATGGTATAGAATGCCGTTTATGCATATGAGATGAGTAATGTAGAATATGTAGACATTATTAAAGTGTTATTTAAAGTGACTAGTGATACCTTTTGTTAAATCCATTCATTAAAGTGGCAAGAGATTTGAGTCTGTATGTTGGCAGCAGCCACTGTGTTAGTGATGGCGGTTTAACAGTCTGATGGCCTTGAGATTGAAGCTGTTTTTCAGTTTGCATTGAATAACACATTGATAAATGGCAAAACACACAATCCAAAAGTATAAGGAATAAGATGTTGAAGTGTCTGTCCCATAGAGCCCCGCATAGAGAGATATACAATATGGTTATCAAAACGTCATGCCAGGGTAGGCCTACATGAAACACAGCCCTTATTTCAAGTGTTTCCCCTATGGGAACAATGAATGGTGGAAAAACGATTGGAATTTCCCTATTTGACAGCTTGGTTTCATGTGTATTATGACTCATATGGTGGTACTCTATATCTAAGAATACTCAGGAAATATATATATATTTACATATAACCCCCTTTTTTTTCTTGGCACAAAACTACCTCAATACTTCCATTCATTTGTTTAATCAGGAACTGGTTTACCATTGTCACGTTCTGACCTTTATTTCCTTTGTTTTGTCTTTATTTAGTATAGTCAGGGCGTGAGTTGGGGTGGGCAGTCTATGTTTGTGTTTCTATGTTTGTGTATGGTTCTCAATCAGAGGCAGCTGCTTATCGTTGTCCCTGATTGAGAACCATATTTAGGTAACCTGGGTTTCACTGTTTCCGTGTGTGTGTTTGTCTCCGTGTGTGTGTTTGTCGCCACACGGTACTGTTTCGGTTTGGTTATTTTAGTTTGAGTTAATTTTTATTTTTACAGGGACAGTGCACATTAATCAACGTTTCAGTAAAAGTGCCGGTTTTAGCCAGCCGGCTAATTTTCAACCGCAGTCCCTGGGCAGGTTATTAAAAACAATTACAATATAGACAATAGCAACATAGAACAAGCAAGACATAGCAACATAGGACAAGCAAGACGTAGCATACAGACAGAGCAAAAAGCAGCAAGACAAAATTCATAAAAGCAACAAAGTGTTTCCACACCTCACAAGCTACAGACAACAGACAACATGGAAAGCGGCAACACACAGCTAGGGACCATGTTCACAAATCTTATTGACCTTTAGCCATGTCTTCAAGCATTTTGTGAAAGTGTGATATGTGGTGCAGTTATGTGTGTCTGATGGCAGTGTATTCCAGACATGGGAAGCTCTCACAGAGAATGCAGATTTACTAAAGGTGCTTTTCCTTAGGGGAACTATACAGTCACCTCTCATGGCAGACCTTGTGGATCTGCTGCCATATGTCTGGGTTTTCTGTTTAACAAAAATATTGAGTGGAGGGGGAGCCAGGCCATTAAGGATCTTGAATACAAGACATGCGTCGGTGTATTGCACAAGATTTTCCCAACTCAAGAGCTCATGCTTTCTAAGGATGTGACAATGATGATGGCTATTGGGCTTCCTATCAAGCACTTTGAGAGCCTGTTTGTAGACAGACTGAATAGGTTTTAATGTTGTACAGCAAGCTTGGGCCCAACTAGTCAAGCAGTATGTTAAGTGGGGAGTATCATAGAGTTGAAGTACAGTTTTGCTACCTCTGTAGTCAAACAATTTCGTATAAATCGGAAATTAGCTAGGTTGAATTTAGTTATTTGAATTACCTTTTTCACATGCTTTTTAAAAGAGAGGTTGGAATCAAGTATGATGCCAAGGTACTTAAAATCGGATACCACCTGGAGCTTCTCCCCTGACACATAGACATCTGGCTCAGTAGCATCTGTTGCCCTCTTTGTGAAGAACATGCAAACAGTTTTTTTCACATTGAGATGCAAACACGAGTCACTGAGCCACTTTTTAACCTGGACCATTACAGTAGTGAGTTCTTGTGCAGCTTGTTGTTTGCTCTTTGCATGCACATACATCACTGTATCATCTGCATACATTTGAACTTCAGACCCAGTACAGACAGAAGGCAGTTCATTAATGTACAGGCTGAATAGGAGGGCCCCCAGTATTGACCCTTGGGGCACGCCCACATCATAGCTACGATAGGGCGACAGCTCATTGCTCACTCTGACACACTGAGTTCTGCCTTCAATGTATGATTTCATCCATCTCAAGGCATCAGGGGAAAAGTTGAACTTTGACAATTTTGTGACGAGAACCTCATGGTTAACAGTATCAAAAGCCTTCCTTAGGTCCAGAAACACAGCCCCAACAGCACCCCCTTTGTCCATCTTGGACTTCACATTTTCCAGAAGAAAGGAGTTGGCCGTTTCTGTAGAGTGTTTCGCTCTGAAGCCAAACTGCATGGAGTGTAATGTGAAGGGGCTGTTGTTGAGGTGGGCAATCAGTTGTTCTGCTACACACTTTTCAACAACCTTTGACACCACAGGTAGTATACTAATGGGCCTGTAGTTACTCACGTCAGCAGGGTCGCCTGATTTAAAGATGGCCGTTATTATGGCCGACTTCCATACCCTTGGAAACACACCGAGACCAATAGATGTGTTGGTGACCTTAGTAATGGGGCCAATGAGTGACTCTTTGTAGTTTTTAAGAAAGGTAGAGTCCATCCCAAACAAATCTTTGGCTTTCGAGTTCTTTAGTGAGCTAATCACCTTGTTCACCTTTGACTCAGAAACCTCCCTTATGATGAAGACAGGTTGAGTGTCATTCACTAGCACTGAGCCCAAGAAACCGGTGGAGGGGTTCTGTGTCAGTGCCCTGACAGAGTCAATAAAGTAGGAATTGAAGGCTATTGCTATTTCGACTGCATCCTGTGTTAGATTGTTATTCACCATGATTTCTAGTCTTTTTCAGTGTTACTATGGTCTTTCCCTGTTAACTTTTTTAGATTCTCCCATATCAATTTAGAATTTCCCTTTGCTTCACCAATTATGTTAATAAAAAAGTTTGCCTTGGCCTGTCTGATTTCTTTCATCACCTTATTTCTCAACATGGTAAACCTACGTCTGTCATGCTCTAATTTAGATTTTAGGGCTATTTTTAGAGCATAATCTCATCCTTTCATCAATTTCCAGATTTCTCCATTTAGCCAAGGAAGAGTGCTCTTTTGGCCAGGTTTGGATTTGATTTTCTTTAGGAAGCCATTTATTGTAGTCTGGATTGTGGATAGAAAAACCTGACTATCAGCTTCCACGTCTGTATAGGACAAGAGATCATTCCAGTTTATTCCCTTAATTGCTTTTTCAAAATAGTTTAATTCACTCTTAGGTATTCTGAGTTGATCCGGCTTTCTAACAGTAGAGAGGTTAAACCTGCTCTTAGACAGCTTTCTGGCTATAAGTGTCAGATTATGATCAGACAGCCCAGTAACCATATTGAATGATTTAGTCACTCTCTCTGGTTTATTACTGAACACCAAATCAATCTGTGTTTTAGAGCATTTCACATATTCCTTTATTGTTTTTGTCTTTCATAGTGTTCAGTGCTTTTCTTATTAAAATCGTCATGAACACTTGCCACGCCGCATCTTGGTCCGATCCTTACTCTTCTTCAGAGGAAGAGGAGGAAATTTGCCGTTACAACCATCAGACGAGTCCTGTGACACTTGTGGGAGAGAACACCATCATGTTCATGAGAATCTCATATATCTCATATATCTCATATTTCCAAAGAGTGGTCATATTATTTTGTAGCCCAAATGTTTCCACGCTACAGACAGAAGTTGGCACATCCGTGGTACTGACTTCAGACGAGTGGGGCTCCATTATTACATATCAGTTTTATTTGCTCTGAAATCTTTGGCGCAGCCAAGCCGGGGAGAATTCTGGCATAGTGACCATATCTTAGTTGGCACTTCTGATTTTGCTGTATTTCCCCAGACCCTTCGGATAGATATGAATATTTCCCGGTATAGAAACTTGGTAGATTTTCAGGAAAATGTTCATCCCTATCACATGGTAAAAGGAAAGCTCAGTTTCCGAGATCTCTGATAATTGATTTGACTAGTGGCATCAAGCCCATCAGCTCCTAAAAGTAATTGGTGAAAGCTGGAAACAATGATAGTACATATTAAATTGTCCCTTGTCCCCCATGTCATTAAAGGTGAGCCTCAGCTGCAATTCCACCGCCAGCTGAATCGTACTACACCCGACGCTCGTATTATGTGGCAGGGCTTGCAAACTATTACAGACTACAAAGGGAAGCACAGCCGCGAGCTGCCCGGTGACACGAGCCTACCAGATGAGCTAAATCACTTCTATGCTCTTCTCGAGGCAAGCAACACTGAGGCATGCATGAGAGCATCAGCTGTTCCGGACGACTGTGTGATCACATTCTCTGTAGCCGACGTGAGTAAGACCTTTTAACAGGTCAACATTCACAAGGCTGCGGGACCAGACGGATTACCAGGATGTGTGCTCGGGGCATGTGCAGACCAACTGGTAGGTGTCTTCACTGACATTTTCAACATGTCCCTGATTGAGTATGTAATACCAACATGTTTCAAGCAGACAACCATAGTCCCTGTGTCTAAGAACACAATGGCAACCTGCAGGGTAGCCTAGTGGTTAGAGCCTTGGACTAGTAACCGCAAGGTTGCAAGTTCAAATCCCTGAGCTGACAAGGTACAAATCTGTCGTTCTGCCCCTGAACAGGCAGTTAACCCACTGTTCCTAGGCTGTCATTGAAAATAAGAATTTGTTTTTAACTGACTTGCCTAGTTAAATAAAGGTTAACATTTATTTTTAATAATAAAAAAATGACAACCTATACCCCCTCAGAAAATGAAAAAAGATTTGGCATGGGTCCTCAGATCCTCAAATGGTTCTACAGCTGCAACATCGAGAGCGTACTGACTGGTTGCGTCACTGCCTAGTACGGCAACTGCTCGGCCACGACCGCAAGGCACTGTAGAGGGTAATGTGTATGGCCCAGTACATCACTGGGGCTAAGCTGCCTGCCATCCAGGACCTCTACACCAGGCAGTGTCAGAGGAAGGCCCTAAAAACCCCAGTCATTGATTATTCTCTCTACTACCGCATGGCAAGCGGTACCGGAGCGCCAAGCCTAGGACCGAAAGGCTTCTCAACAGCTTTTACCCCCAAGCCATAAGACTCCTGAGCAGTTAATCAAATGGCTATCTGGACTATTTGCATCGTGTGCCAGGTTATGTAGACGAACAGTGCAATTTGTGTAACCAATAGTGAGGGGTGTGTCATAATGATTAAGTTAATTAAAATTAATTAGTGAAACTGTTAAAAAAGAGTATATGGCATATTAAATATATTATGCTATTGTTATCATATAGAAACATAATGGATTATTGTACATATTAGCATCAACATACATTATTGTTTCATTCAATTTCGCATACTAATTTTGTATTTCATTTCATATTTGTTACATGTAATCTTTTGGTTCAACTTTAATATATATTGAGCATCATCAACAGGGGGAACATATTAGGTGTACACTAATAAGCTATTAAAATAATATATACATTCATAAGACTTGTTCATAAAGGAAACATTTGTTCACGAGAAGGGCCTGAGATCAAAGTCAATATTCAGACCACGTGGGGTCAATGTTTTTAGATAGGACATCCAGTAAGCCTCTCTTTGTAGTAGAGGGATCTTGACGTTACCTCCTCTCCTTGGTAGAGCAACATGCTCAATGCCTGTTTATTTGAGAGAGGAGATTGAATGGTTAGCTTCAACAAAGTGAGCTGCTACTGAATAATCAATGTTCTTACACCTGATTGAGCTGCGGTGTTCAGCTATACTTTTTTTAAATTGTCTTTTCGTTTGTCCTACGTAGGCTTTTCCACATGAACAGGTGATGAGATAACTTACTCCCTTGGTCTTGCATGAGATGATACCCCTAACAGGGATCTTTCGACTTGTATGTGGGTGTCTGAAGAAAGACAGGTTTAAAGTTCTAGTGCCCATGAGCCACATTTGTAGTTTCCATTTGGGATAGGTGTCAAGAGTGTCTGAGTGGGCTCAGGGGAAGGTCAGATCTCACCAAGCTATCTCCAATATTATGACCACGCTTTTAGACCACCAGTGCGGGTTCCTTGAAGAGGTGTGCGATTATTTTGTTGTTGTTGCTTGGCTGAGAAGCAACCCCACACATTAATAGTCTCAGGATGCTTTACTGTTGGCATGACACAGGACTGATGGTAGCGCTCACCTTGTCTTCCCCGGACAAGCTTTTATTTGGATGCCCCAAATAATCGGAAAGGGGATTCATCAGAGAAAATGACTTTACCCCAGTCCTCAGCAGTCCAATCCCAGTACCTTTTGCAGAATATCAGTCTGTCCCTGATGTTTTCCTGGAGAGAAGTGGCTTCTTTGCTGCCCTTCTTGACACCAGGCCATCCTCCAAAAGTCTTTGCCTCACCATGCGTGCAGATGCACTCACACCTGCCTGCTGCCATTCCTGAGTAAGCTCTGTACTGGTGGTGCCCCGATCCCGCAGCTGAATCAACTTTAGGAGACGGTCCTGGCGCTTGCTGGACTTTCTTGGGCGCCCTGAAGCCTTCTTCACAACAATTGAACCGCTCTCCTTGAAGTTCTTGATGATCTGATAAATGGTTGATTTAGGTGCAATCTTACTTGGCAGCAATATTCTTGCCTGTGAAGCCCTTTTTGCGCAAAGCAATGATGATAGCTCGTGTTTCCTTGCAGGTAACCATGGTTGACAGAGGAAGAACAATGATTCCAGGCACCACCTTCCTTTTGAAGCTTTCAGTCTGTTATTCAAACTCAATCAGCATGACAGAGTGATCTCCAGCCGTGTCTCCGTCAACACTCACATCTGTGTTAATGAGAGAATCATTGACATGATGTCAGCTGGTCCTTTTGTGGCAGAGCTGAAATGCAGTGGACATGTTTTTTGGGGATTCAGTTCATTTGCATTGCAAAGAGGGACTTTGCAATTAATTGCATTTCATCTGATCACTCTTCATAACATCCTGGAGTTTATGCAAATTGCCATAATACAAACTGGGGCAGCAGACTTTGTGAAAATCAATATTTGTGTCATTCTCAACTTTTGGACACTTTGGCCACAACAGTACGGGCCACAATCAGACATAAAACACGTCATAGAGTTCTCATTACAAATCATTATTAGAAATTCAGAATTGGGATTTCGAAGTTCATGATTGGGAAGTGTTTGGGGAAGTGTTTAGTATTGACCTAAAGTACCTTGTCGCCAAAGGTTGTGGATATGTGATGGGGCCTCCAGGATGCCATCGCCGTGGACCAAATAACCACAGAACTGTGTCTTCAGGAAATACAGGCTTGCAAGAGAGTGTCTGTGGGACCAAGTTTCCTTGTAGATTTACTGTGTAGATGTGCTATTCCTCTAGCACAGGAGTCCAACTCCAGACTGGAGAGCTACTGAACATGCAGGCTTTGTTCTAGACCAACATTAACACACCTGAATTAACTGTGCTTTAGATTGAAGACTGATGAGTTGATTATTCAGCAGCTTTCCAGGTCTAGTGTTGGAGAACCCTGCACAAATGATCATTGGCTTTTCTTTTCCTTGAATTAAGTGGGTCTTTAAATCTATAATCCCAACAGTATTTTGTGTAGTTTGATTTCATTTAATTTGATTCAATTTGTCCCCAGGCTCTCAAGGCTCTGCTAGGGGACCAGTATGGACACCGCCCTATCCCCGTGTACTCTGTGGGAAACAATTTGAGTTGCTGCTGTCCAAGCTACTACAGGACCAGCTGGGGCTTCTTCATAAATGTTTCAGGAAAGAAAGCAATGCAGTCCCGCCCGTATACATAACTCTGTTGCCTCACTACAATGACCTTTGCCCTGACAGTGGGCTGCTGCAGGACGACAATGTAATTTCCTGGCGCTACACAGAGGCTCGACTATTGCAGCTCCACGCTCTGCGGGCCGAGCAGGTTGAGGAAGACGGGGATATCACCGCTGAACAAAAATACCAGTTCTTCAAATATGGTCAGAGTTTAGAAGTATCTTGGATCAGTTATGTTAGAATAGGAGCGAGCTAAAACCAGTTGTTATGTTTGCCTTGTGGTGTGTAGACAAGTGTTGCTAGATCAAGGTATGTTCTCATGGTGGCTTTCTAGTTAAATTTCCACTTAAACTACTATGCATTCACAATGACTTGGTAGCTTATTTGCTTACCAGCTGTAACTTATTGTAGAAAAATCCACATTGTAGAATGGATCAACCCATTTTCTGGTGTTCTCCCTCCGTAGTGATGGAGCATGAGATCGAAGAGTTTCTGCAAACATCGAATGGGGACAAGATCAAGCCCTCCACCGTCCTCTTTGTGTGGTCCAACTGCACAAGAAGGACGGCAGCTGGCCCAGTACATGGACGTGATGGCTGATGGCCTGCTGGATACCGAGTTGCGTGTCTACACCTCCACAGCTGGCATCCTCAACCTGCACTGTGTGGAGCTGAGCAAGGGAGACATCAAGCCCAGCTGCAAGGTACTGTGCTGCAAGCACGCACAGTACCGGGAGAGCCTCTGCGAGCAGTTCGTGTCCCAGACCAAGGCTGCTGCTCCAGTTTCAACTGTTCTGCCTGTGGCTATGGAACCCTGACCTGTACACCGGGTGTGCTACCTGTCCTAGACCTGCTGTTTTAAACTCTCTAAAGACAGCAGGAGCGGTAGAGATACTCTCAATGATCGGCTATGAAAAGCCAACTGACATTTATCTCATGAGGTGCTGACCTGTTGCACCCTCGACAACTACTGTGATTATTATTATTTGACCATGCTGGTCATTTATGAACATTTGAACATCTTGGCCATGTTTTGTTATAATCTCCACCCGGCACAGACAGAAGAGGACTGGCTACCCCTTATAGCCTGGTGCCTCTCTAGGTTTCTTCCTAGGTTTTGGCCTTTCGAGTGAGTTTTTCCTAGCCACCGTGCTTCTACACCTGCATTGCTTGCTGTTTGGGGTTTTAGGCTGGGTTTCTGTACAGCACTTTGAGATATCAGCTGATGTAAGAACGGCTATATAAATACATTTGATTTGATTTTGATGCTGCTTCCCAATTAGCGGCTGGTTCGGTGAGGATGAAGGGGGCAGGAGGAGATGAAGGGCAGGGGGAGGGGGAAGAGGAAGAAGACCAAAGGTGGCTGCTCCAGGAGCTGAGCCACCACATGGCTCTGAGCACCAGGAAGGGTTTGGGTGTGTTCTGCGGCAGGGAGGACCTCCTGGGGAAGATCTGCCTGGCCATGTGGGAGCACACCAACTTCTGACATGCGCCCCTGATGGTGCACAGGCTTCCGGGCGTGGGTAAGACAGTGCTGCTCTGCAAGCTGGCTCAGGAGGTGCGTGGACTACTGGATCCCAGGGCCGTGGTGGTGTTAAGGTTTCTGGGGATGTCAGCCAAGAGCTCCGACGTGGACTGCGTCCGCCGGATCTGCACTGCGTTCAGTTTGCCGCCACCCACCTGCTAACCTCAAACATGCATGAGGACCTGATGAGGTTCTTCCATAGCCTTCTAGCTGGGGTGTCGGAGCGAGGACACACACTTTTTTATCTTAATAGACGCCCTCGATCAATTGTACAGCGTTGTACAATTGTACAGTGTACAGTGTTTGTATAATTTGATATGGTAATATGAGTGTTGAGGACAATGCGTGTGAAATCTAGATCTGAATCAAAATGGTCTGGACAACCCACTTTAACAATTTGAAACAGTGCGAGGGAGGTAGATGAGGTCAGAGCAGCGGGCTGAGAGACACAGCGTCCTGGCAGAGTACTTCCTGGCTAGCTGGAGCCAAGGCCAATTTATAGCTGTCCTTTGACCTCCACTGAATACCACAATGGATGCTGACCTCAAGGTAACAGAATGATGGGATTTCAGTTCAGTTCGACCAATTATCTCACGCCACCTACAGCCAGAAACTCACAGTAAATAAGGACTGAAACTAGCATGAAGCTAACCGGCCGTGTTTCCAGTGTGAAAATGTTCCCATGGGACATTTGTGTGGTGTTGAATCATTAATATACACCTGTCTTCTCAAGGTGCCCCCTCAGCCCCCGTGTTTCGTTAAAGGAGTGGCTAATGTCAAGAACGTCAATTTTAATTGTTGATGCCCTTACTGTGTATGATGATGTCATATTACAAAGTCTACTTTCAAGCTGAGACTATTTTGCCCCACAGGCAGTAGTGAGTGGCTGTACTGTAAGTCTCTGACCTGTGGGGTGGCCAGTGTCATTGAGGACCTGACCCTCTGCACCGAACTCATGGACTGTCCCGAAACTCAACTGATCCGAGACACGTTCATTCTCCTCAAGCCCACCCTGGACTTCCTAGATGGACAGATGGGGCAGTCTCTATTGGGTCAGGGGCTGGCATCTTAGTCAAGTGTCACGTTTGAATTGACACATGTTCTGTTGGTTTTAAATCTGTCCTGTTTCTGATAAAGAAGATCACGATTTCACATATTTAGAAGCCATTCTGTAGGGTAGATGATTTGGTTATTGATGGATATGAGTCCCTAATACATTCCTCTATGGCTTGGAACCAGAAACATTGACATTATACTTAGGATGGATGAGCTGGGTAGATGGATGGATGGGCTAGATGGATGATATCAGGAGAGCCTGCTCTTCACACTGTCTCACCAACCATCTCACTCCATTCTAATACTATGTTTCCTTTCCAAAGACCCCTCCCTTTTCTACATGGAGGTCTTGGCCAGGCTCCACTCTTTCGCTGAGATGTACCCTTCACTGATAGGACGACTCTGTAACCTCTGTCACGACTGGTTCTTGTGCTGTCCCGACCCCATCCTCACCCCCAAGTGCACCTTCCTCCAGTCTCCAGGAGGAGTGCTAAAGACAACGCTTGCTGGTTTCCAGGAAGGTTGGTACACAGTACTGTAGGATTCACTTATTTAATGCGAATGAGCCCAGGAGTATAGGATGATCCAAGTTTAGTCTCTATTTCACCTCTCTAATCATTAAGGTTAGGATTTAGTATGGGTACGCTGTCAGGCATATTTACATTTTGCTTATTCTTGCTCATTCTTTCTCTCTCTCTGTGTGTGTGTGTGCGGGCATGCATTTCGTAGGAAAGGTATTTGATTGTGTAATAATCTCCTTGCCAGAATCGCAGTCAGTCATATTCAAATTCTGCTTATTCTTGCTCAGTCTTTCTCTGTGTGTGTGTGTGTGCATTCATTTCTTAGGAAAGGTATTTGATTGTGTAATAATCTCCTTGCCAGAATCGCTGTGAGGCATATCTGAAGTCTGCTTATTATTTCTGTGTGTTTATGTGTGTGTGTGTGTGTGTCTACTTGTTTGTGCTCTACAGCTAAAGTGCTATTAGTGAGAGCAATTGACAGCGGCGATTGGCTTCTGATGGGACTCTGAGGAGGTGGAGCCTGTTGAGTGGCAGGCAGCTGTACTGTATGCTGGAGGCGGTGTCTAGTAACCCCTCGCCTTCCACCTCACACATCCACGTGTCTGAGGAGTGGGCCCTCGTCTTTACCCACTCAGGAGGCCATGTATGACATGGATGTGAAGGAGTCAATTGTCTTATATCAAATAAAAAAATGCACTTTTCAATCATTCTGTTTCTAGCTTTTTTTGATACGTACAGTAGTGACTCCCCAAATGAATATCATCAGCCCATTAACACTTCTGCTTTACCTGCAGGTGAAAGTATGGCATCTTAAAACAGCAGACATACTCCAAGTCAAATATACGGGTATCTCCATAATTCTTGGAGTATTGAACAGAATGGTCGTCTCCCTCTCAGACGCAACACATCTTCCCACCCATCCGCCGAGGCCAAGACAGTGCAGACCAGTTTGGAAAACTCTTCACATAGTTTAACCCTTACAACTAACCTTTGACTGCAAAACATGGCAGACTACTTATAGCATCCAAGAAGGGCGTTCTCTATCAGGTACAGATTACTGAAACAGGTCGAAGTCCATTTAGTCCTTGTGTTATTATTTTTCTATTATTTGGAAATGACAGTCCATCATTATTTTAAGACATGAAGGTCAGTCAATACGGAACATTTCAAGATCTTTGAAAGGTTCTTCAAGTGCAGTCGCAAAAACCATCAAGCGCTATGATGAAAATGACTCTCATGAGGATCGCCACAGGAAAGCAAGACCCAGAGTTACCTCTGCTGCTGAGGATAAGTTCATTAGAGTTAACTGCATCTCAGTTTGCAGCCCAAATAAATGCTTCACTACTAAAGGACACCAAGAAGAAGAAGAGACTTGGTTGGGCCGAGGAACACGAGCAATAGACATCAGACCGGTAGAAATGTGTCCTTTTCTCCGGAGTCCAAATTGGAGATTGTTTGGTTCCAACCACCGTGTCTTTGTGTGACACAGAGTAGGTGAATGGATCATCTATGTTTGGTTCCCACCGTGAAGGATGGAGGAGCAGGTGTGATGATGTTTTGTTGGTGACACTGTCTGATTTATGTAGAATTCAAGGCACACTTATTCTGCAGCCATCCCATCTGATTTGCGCTTAGTGGGAATATCATTTGTTTTTCAACAGGACAATGACCCAACACACCTCCAAGCTGTGTAAGGGCTATTTGACCAAGGAGAGTGATGGAGTGCTGCATCAGATGACCTGGCCTCCACAATCACCTGACCACAACCCAATTGAGATGGTTTGGGATGAGTTGGATCACAGAGTGAAGGAAAAGCCTCCTTCAAGATTGTTGGAAAAGCATTCCTCATGAAGCTGGTTGAGAAAATGTCAAGAGTGTGCTAAACTGTCATCAAAGCAAAGGGTGGCAACATTGAAGAATCTAAAATCTAAAATATATTTAGATTTGTTTAACACTTTTTTGGTTACTACGTGATTCCATATGTGTTATTTCATAGTTTTGATGTCTTCACTATTATGCAAATTCTAGTGTATTGAAGGATTAAAATGGCTTCTAAAGTTTAATTTTCATTCACATTTCCTGGTGCTACAGGATTATTTTCCTGATGTGAGAAACTGTTCAAACTAGGATAGAACATCCGTTTCAAAATAAACGGATAAATAAACTTTTCCTGTGGTTGGAAATCATGTATTTGATCGTTAATGCCTTTGCTTTCTGGCTTGCAATGAAAAACCCGGCAATGATCAGAATCACAGTTTTAATAACATATAAACATCAAGGTCACATCTGTGCACAGTGGACCACACAGTGCTTTCTTGAACAACCTTTTAACATGAAAGTACATAGATTCACAGTGCGTACACACAACTTCTGTTCAAAGCTGTTGCTCATGTACAACTCTAATGGACCAAGAGGGCCCTTTCATTCCTTATTGAAGTCCCAGGAAGCAGGGTACCAAACATTGCTGTCTAGTCTTTCTCTAGTCAAGGAAGGATGTTTTCCACCATCTTGTTTTGTCCTCTGTTGAACCGTCTTTATACGAGACACCTGACAAGATGCCAAAGTAATCATACACAGCTGCAAAAGAAAAAAAAAGTTGGTACATGATGAAAAAGAATGGCCACAACAAACATGCCTACAATCACTCATATTTTCTCAAGTCCTTTTTGATGCACTGTCTTTGTGTTAATTTAGAAATCACTGTCTTTGTGTTGATTTAGAAATCACTGTTTTTTTGTTGATTTAGAAATCACTGTCTTTGTGTAGATTTAGAAATCACTGTCTTTGTGTTGATTTGGAAATCACTGTCTTTGCGTTGATTTAGAAATCCCTGTCTTTGTGTTGATTTAGAAATCCCTGTCTTTGTGTTGATTTAGAAATCACTGTCTTTGTGTTGATTTAGAAATCACTGTCTTTGTGTTGATTTAGAAATCACTGTCTTTGTGTTGATTTAGAAATCATTGTCTTTTTCTTTCTGTCTCTGTGACTTGTGTAGCTTTATGTGTTTCTGCTTGTTTTCAACTGAACTGGCACAGTATATCTTCAAATGTGATTAAACATGTTATTGGACTGGTTTGGTGGCCTCTTTTCAGCTGAGAATTCCCTATTCCCTAAACTCAGCAAAGAAATAAATGTCCACTCACTGTCAACTGCATCTATTTTCAGCAAACTTAACATGTGTACATATTTCTATGAACATAACAAGATTCAACAACTGAGACATAAACTGAACAAGTTCCACAGACATGTGACTAACAGAAATGGAATAATGTGTCCCTGAAGAAAGGGGGGGTCAAAATCAAAAAGTAACCGTCAGTATCTGGTGTAGCCACCAGTGCATTAAGTACTGCAGTGCATCTCCTCATGGACTGCACCAGATTTGCCAGTTCTTGCTGTGAGATGTTACCCCACTCTTCCACCAAGGCACCTGCAAGTTCCCGGACATTTCTGGGGGGAATGGCCCTAGCCCTCACCCTCCGATCAAACAGGTCCCAGACGTGCTCAATGGGGATTGAGAGCTGGGCTCTTCGCTGGCCATGGCAGAACACTGACATTCCTGACTTGCAGGAAATCACTCACAAAACGAGCAGTATGGCTGGTGGCATTGTCATGCTCATCCTGACATTGTCATGTCAGGATGAGCCTGCAGGAAGGGTACCACATGAGGGAGGCGAACCCACAAATGCTGATGCTCCAGATACTCAACTAGTCTAAAGGCCAGTTTTATTGCTTCTTTAATCAGAACAGTTTTCAGCGGTGCTAACATAATTGCAAAAGGGTTTTCCAGTGATCAATTAGCCTTTTCAAATGCTAAACTTGGATTAGCTAACACAATGTGCCATTGGAACACAGGAGTGATGGTTGCTGATAATGGGCCTCTGTACGCCTATGTAGATATTCCATTTTAAAAATCAGCCATTTCCAGCTACAAAGTAATTTACAACATTAACAATGCCTACACTGTATTTCTGATCAATTTGATGTTATTTTTATGGACAAAAAATGTGCTTTTCTTTCAAAAACAAGGACATTTCGAAGCGACCCCAATCTTTTGAACGCTAGTGTGTATACATTGTATATTTGTTCATGCCATCTTCTTACTGGTTCTTCATACATTTGATTCCTAATGATTTTAAATGGATTTTTGTTGCCAGGTAGATTTCCAAGTAACACATGTATTTAAATTGTAACTGCTGAACTGCACTACATTGGAAAGGGGTTTGTACTTTTCCAGAATCTACAAATGTTTGCAATCTTCTAATACTGAGCCATGTCTTACCTCGAGGCAGAGCAGACCCACAGTAATCCCCCCCACTAGGAAGAGGTTCTGCTTCCCCCACCACAGAACCTTATCCAGGCAGCCGTTGGTGTACACACTCCTCCCTGCTGAACTGGGCTCCATACTCTGGACCTCATAGCCACACATGGTGTTGAAAACTGTCTGGGGGAATACAGTGGATATAACATTAGTAAGCATGAGTTTTGGGACAGACACTGAAGTCCAGGAATGGCCAACGCTCCTCCTGGAGAGCTACTGGGTGTGCAGGCTTTTGTTGCGGCACTGCTATAAAACACCTGAATCTTCTGAGACCAGGCAAACTGATTGACTATAGTGAATAAACTTGATTAAATGTTTTCCCCCTGAGGTTTAGATTGAGTTGCTTCACTGCAGTTGCGTCATTCTATTCTAGGATAGTAGGTTGTGTTTCATTGCTCTTGCATGGATTCTGCTAACACAGGAAGTATTTCAGTCGAGTCAGCAGCCTTCTGTCCATTGTTCCGTCGGTATGCAGTGCATAGTGTTGTGGTCTCCTTCTTCTCATTTCATAATCATAGCAAAGGTTGTTCCCAGAGGTCATTTATATACTGTAGTGTTTTAATAAAGCTGAGTGAAGGAAATATCAATGATTTATGAATGTGTTATTTTGAGGTTATTTGTTTGTCTGACCTCATTGTGCAGTCGTAGGCAGCAAGAGAAAGGCACTCCACAGGCTTCCAGACTGGGGTTTTCCGCAGAGCAGTGGAAGTAGACGTTATCGGACCAGTCCTCATAGGTGTGAACACCACAGCACTGGAACTGCAATCAGAACCGACAAGTGCATTAGTATCAATAAACCCCTGTACAGCAAAGTGAACAGTGCTGTACTTAAATAGATAATATAGTAATAATATTTTAATTTATCAGATTATTTTATCCAAAGTGTCACGACTTCCACCGAAGTCGGTCCCTCTCCTTGTTCTGGTGGCTTTCGGAGGTCGACGTCACCTGCTTTCTAGCTACCGCCGATCCACTTTTAATTTTCCATTTGTTTTGTCTTTGTTTCACATACCTGTTTTCAATCCCACAATCACCTGTTCATTATTTAACCCTCTGTCCCCCCCCCCATGGTTTTTGTGAGTGATTGTTTATTTGTATTTTGGTCTGAGATGGTGTGCGTGTATTCTGTTACTTTGTATATATTCATTTTTTGAGTAAAGTACATTTGATTCCTCATATCTGCTGTCCTGCGCCTGACTACACCAGTTACACAAAGACACCAATACACAAATACTTGGTGTATGTGATCTAGAAAGAAATAAAACCCTCAATTCTAGTAATTCTATTTTAGGGCCTGCACCATGCTTCGTCCAACTGAACCATCGGAATCACTTTGACAGTGATTATCAGTGTAATTCACCTTTTTTTGAACAAAGTCAATAACATTTTCCAAGTCCAAATCCTCCCGATAGCTAACAATTGCCTTTCTCATTAACTTCTCAGTCCTCTCCAAAACCTGAAAGAACATCAGAAAGCATCTCATGAGTCAAAAGTATCTAATACAACATCATTTGATTATGGTGTTAACTTGTATTTTAAATGTTGGCATGCTGAGAATTGCATCCTGCTTGGCTATAAAGGGGATGCAATTCTCAGCATAAAACCAACTTTCAAGGTTCTCACATTACCTTGTCAGTGAACAGGAATCCAAGCACTGCAGCTGTAATCTGTAGGAGAAGGATTACCACCAATATCCCTGAAAACTAGAAACAGAAGGGACATTTCAACCTTGCAGTAGACCAGGACAGTTGCATTAATTACTCTCTGTAATCATTATAATGATTAACAATGTTTAGATAATTACATGTCTACTATTCACCACCATCTATCTATGGCTTTCCAATGTACTTAAATCAATATGTTATGTGTGGCTAGCTCATCACAGTGATAATGTAAACTATTGTCTCAAGCAAGGAGCGACTCACTGTCTTCAGTAGGCAGGTTCCATTGCGTAATGCACCGAAGCATCCAAAAAAGGTGATCATAAACATTAGGGAGCCAATGACGATCAGCAAGAGAGCTGGGTCAGTCATCAAAGTGTCCACAACATCTGTGGACACACACACACACACACACACACACACACACACACACACACACACACACACACACACACACACACACACACACACACACACACACACACACACACACACACACACACACACACACACACACACACACACACACACACACACACACACACACACACACACACACACACACAGTCTCATCAGTGGCATGTATCACACTAAATAGGCTATATGTGTCAGTTGAGTCTAGACAAGCACTTGTCATTGAAAATGTGTGTTTATTACATTTAGACTGACCTTTCTCTTTGGAAACTTTGGCGTAGATTCCTACTGCTATAAGAACAGCACTTGCTACCTGGAGAAAGGAATGTTGAACGAACTGTAATATAGCATGCAGTCGGATTTACAAACTTGTCATTTGTATTTCATAGTAGCCTTTCACTTGGAATATTCTGTGTAGGCAGGCTGTCATTAGCTACAAGGAATAGTCAATCACTGAACTTTAAAGTAAACACAGCAGGCTTTTTGTGAAATTGTGACTGTTAACGACATACACCCAGGTCTTATCTTTCTGATGAGAAAATAGATTAGCAGAGCATCCTTTGACAATATTAAAAGAAAATATATACGGGCTACACAAGGCATGTCTCTGCTAATGATATAGTTTTTGCCAACTTACCCAAAAAATGTAACAGCAGACGAATAAAGTGTATTTAATGGTTATATATTTTTTAATTCCTTTCACCATTCTCCTTGTGTATTATGTGAGTTCTTGAGAAGTCAGGTGTGGTAGTTTGAAATCGAAAGTCTACAGCAAAGAGTTGTCTTCCCCTTTCCCCTCTCCTGCTTATACTCTCAAGATGTGTCTCAGCTTGTCTAGGGACTGGTTGCAACACTACAAGACACATTCTTTACACCTGATAGAGAACTTTGGCTACCTGACGTTGACCCCAAATACATTCCTCATTATTTATAATGGTCAAGTTCACTTAAAACTGGATTCTTGTAATTGAAACAATAACAAAGCGGTCACCACGCCTGTGTTTTGGTCAAAAGCTGTAACCGCACTCAAATTCAAAGAGAGACCTACGTATGCAGGACTCTCCATCCATGATGTCAAAAGTATAGTTTTAACCATGTTATGAGGCTATATGGTGTTTGTTTACATTTATTTTGTTTACCAACATTGGAGTATAACAATGTACAGAATGTACATTGTACTACAATATGTACGGTTCTGATGGAGTATGACAGTTGAACTAAGCTCTTTAGGCACTTATAATACACTTCAAGAATCAATGCATTCATTTATAATAAAGAAAAAATTGATGTATCAACTAAGGAACAGGTGTCAAACTCGCCATGGAGGGCCAGTGTCTGTGGGTTTTCGCTCCACCCTTGAACTCCCCTCACCTGGTTGTCTAGATCTTAATTGAAAGGAAAAACCAAAAACTGCAGACACTGAGCCCTCCGTGGATGGAGTTTGCCTCCCCTGAACTAAGGATTCTAGCTTTAAAGTTGAAGTTGCCCCATGGCACATATGCAGGATCAGCTTACCTTTCCAAAGGGCTAAACTTCAACATTAGTGTAAAAACGCAAAACTGACCTGAGGTCATTGTCTAGGCCAGGGCTTCATTCCAGTCCGAGCGGGCCAGCCAGCAGAGGGCTCACTATGAATGCATACACTGACACCTACTGGGTAACATAATACATTGCACACAGCAACAAATATTATTCCCGTTGGAAATAGAGACAAATTATAGGCACATACCCATATAATTGCAGGTTGTTAACCTGCTGAAATGAATACAGTGTAGCGGATACACCTGTTGGAATTTGTCACTGTACAACTTCAGAGAATTATAACCTGTAGCCTTTTCCTTTTGGGTTCCTTCTAGCCAGACGTGATCATTGACGATTCCCTCTCCACCGCAAAATGACGCACCCAGGGATTCTCCAGCAAAGCGGATTGAGGAGCCGAAACATGTCCCGTCAGCGGATTTGAACTGCAGGTTACTTAGATCTCCACAGGGATTTTTTAAAATTATATTATTTACGTGTTTACTATTATAATTTACCCTTAAGAAACTCCGAAACGTGTAATAGTTCACCATGGGAATCTCAGAACTACTTGACAAACTTCGAGATCGCGCAGATACATTTCTAAATGAGAAAAACATAGTGACAGATTTCCTTGGGAAACTGGAGGAGAAAACGGGGATCAAGAAAAAATGTTTTGCCGTAGGTATGTCATTTTGTGTAGCCTATTATGATGACACCTTTTATGTGCATGAAAAGATGATAACTGGATACCTAAATCGAAATATGATGTCTAATTATGTCTATGATGGCAACCTGTGAAGGCTATAATGCATTGTAAACCTATGTTCGTTGAATACACAACACGTTTCGGTTAATCCTGGCAGTGAACACGAACTACAGCCAGCCAAATGGTAGACCTATACGTAAATTAGGCTGTCTCAAACAGTTTGGTATTGACCAATTTACACACTCTCATCAGGGGAAACTCTATCAATGTAACTTGAAATAAATCGAACTACTTAATAATATAATGTTTTTATGTTTGGGAATAGGAATATTTTAATGGTGCATTATTATAATATAAAATGCTATTGCTGTTACTATGTAAACAAAAACAACGCAACTTCATTCAAAGATTTCACTGTCAGAAATCCAACCACAGTGTCAATACCATGCCATTTATGGGCTCAGTGCTAGAGGGGTCACTACAGACCCTGGTTCGATTCCAGGCTGTATCATAACCGGCCGTGATTGGGAGTCCTATATGGCGGTGCACGATTGGCCCAGCCTCGTCTGGGTTAGGTTTTGGCCAGGGTAGGCCGTCATTGTAAATAATAATTTATTCTTAACTGACTTGCCGAGTTAAATTTAAATGTCTTCGTAGTTATGTCTAATGCATCATTGTCAGCCTCCAGAGGACAAGGCAAGGAATGGGACAGGTGTATTCATGCCAGTGGGTGGTACTGATCACTGGAGTCTGGAGGAGAGGAGGAGCTATAGGAGGATGGGCTCATTGTAATGGCTGGAATGGAATTGATGGAACGGAGTGTAATGTGGTTTTCCCATCTTTGATGTGTTTGATACCGTTCCATTAATACCATTCCAGCCATTGAGCCGGTCCTCCTATAGCTCCTCCCACCAGCCTCAACTGATACTGATCCATGTTACATGTTGGTATTAGCCCTGGACAGCGCCACCATACTCAGAGCATTTCGTATTATTCTGTACGTCAATCAGAGACACTCCATTGAGTATGATATGTTACGTTTGGTCTTTAGAAATTTTAACAAATGTATTAAAAATAAAAAAACGTAAAAACGTACCCTTCCCCAGATCTGTGCCTCAACACAATCCTGTCTCAAAGCTTTACAGACAATTCCTTCAACCTCATGGCTTGGTCCTCCTCTCTCTCTCTCTCTCTCTCTCTCTCTCTCTCTCTCTCTCTCTCTCTCTCTCTCTCTCTCTCTCTCTCTCTCTCTCTCTCTCTCTCTCTCTCTCTCTCTCTCTCTCTCTCTCTCTCTCTCTCTCTCTCTCTCTCTCTCTCTCTCTCTCTCTCTCTCTCCCTCTCTCTCTCTCGCTCATCCATAATTATGAAGACAGTTATGCATTTTGCATGGCATTCTACCGTTCTGTAAATCATTTATCTAAGTCAATAACAGCGTTTGAGACTCTTTTCCTCATTTCCGTAAGACTACTTACATTCTCATGAAGCAGCAGTGCAATGCTTGATTAAGATATTTGTGCAGTATAAAGTTTGACCTCTCGTCGTGTCCTTTCTGTTATCGACAGGTGCAGTGTCTCTGACAGGACTGTATTTGGTATACGGCTATGGCGCCTCCCTCCTCTGTAACATGATTGGTTTTGTGTATCCTGCATATTATTCGTAAGTACAGTAGCAAACTAGGTTTAAAGTTACATGTATTTAGCATTAACTTAAAACTGTATATCTTTATGTACTGTATATCTACTTCTAATGTACACTACATCAACTACCTAGAATGATTATAAAGGAACATGTTCAATTGCTTTCATGAGATTTTCTCTCAATGCCCTGAGTTTAAGACAAGGGTTTAGCAATCTTGGAATTAAGAACATTTCCAATAAATGTATTTTCAAGACTCTAATTTCTTCTTAACTTTTTGCTTAAGGAGAAACATGAGAAATTGCATAAGAAAATTTACAAGAACCTTTTGGAGGAATAACAACTTAACTTTCTACTTAAGTCTATAGTTAAAGAAAAAATGAAATGTCAGTTAAGAAGAAATGTCTTCTTAAGAAGGTTTTGTGAATCTGGGCCCATGACAGATTCCTGATCGTAGAGACCTGATAGTATTATTTATTAGCCAGACTGTGTATGTATTGCCATTTTATTTTATGTAGTACCTTGCCTCAAGTAGGCTTATGTAATGTTGGTTACTTTTTCCACTCTTCTATGTAGAATCAAAGCCCTCGAGGGTAAAAACAAAGATGATGACACAAAATGGCTGACCTATTGGGTGGTCTACGGAATCTTCAGTGTGGGGGAATTCTTCTCCGACATCTTTCTTTATTGGTTTCCTTTCTACTATGCTTTCAAGGTAAGGAGAGCATTAGATATGTTTCACACAGAAAGACACTATCTGTGTGCTTTATGTTCTAAGCCAAAACTGATTCAACTCACTCAACTCACTCATCAACACACTCACATCTGCCACACTGATCCTCAACACGGGGGCCCTTCAGCGGTGCGTGCTCAGTCCCCTCCTGTACTCCCTGTTCACTTATGACTGCATGGCCAGACACAGCTCCAACACCATCATTAAGATTGCCGACGACACAACAGTGGTAGGCCTGATCACCGACAACGATGAGACAGCCTATAGGGAGGAGGTCAGAGACCTGGCCGTGTGGTGCCAAGATAACAACCTCTCTCTCAACATGATTAAGACAAAGGAGATGATTATGGACTACAGAAAAAGGAGGACCGAGCACGCCCCCTTTCTCATCAACGTGGCTGTAGTAGAGCAGGTTGAGAGCTTCAAGTTCTTTGGTGTCCACATCACCAACAAACTATCATGGTCCAAACACACCAAGACAGTCGTGAAGAGGGCACGACAAAGCCTATTCCCCCTCAGGAGACTGAAAAGATTTGACATGGGTCCTCAGATCCGACAGGGTAGCCTAGTGGTTAGAGCGTTGGACTAGTAACCGAAAGGTTGCAAGTTCATATCCCCGAGCTGACAAGGTACAAAACTGTCGTTCTGCCCTTGAACAGGCAGTTAACCCACTGTTCCTAGGCCATCATTGAAAATAAGAATTTGTTCTTAACTGACTTGCCTAGTTAAATAAAGGTAAAAAAAAATAAAAAATTGTCACCAACTACTGACCTTACAATTACACTCTAATTCAAAATCACTATAGACTATGGAATATGGTATATAACACATTAATAAACAATTTACAAGCCATTATGAGTTAGTTATACATACAATTCATACATTCCTGTCAATAAATTCTGGGTATGCTGTGAAATACCTGTCGTCAAACACATGTATTTATGGTTTATTATGCTCATGGAGGAGTCATGCTTTGCTTATGTTGTTCCTTTAGTATGTGCTGCCCTTCAACGTGTCACAATGTTCCTGTTTTTTCCTTCCCTCTTTCCCAGTGCTTGTTCTTGTTGTGGTGCATGGCCCCCGTTGCATGGAACGGCTCTCAGATCCTGTACAACCGGGTGGTGCGACCCTTCTTCCTCAAGCATGAGGCCACTGTGGACAGCATGGTCAATGACCTCAGCGGGAAAGCCATGAACGCAGCCGAGTCCGTCACCAGAGAAGGTACAGAGAAACTGCTAGCTCCAAGCCCCATTGTATTTAATGTACATCTCAAAGTGATAGTTCACTCTGTTGAAGTATTAGCTTATTTTCAACCTCCCTAGGGCAGGGGTGTCAAACTCATTTAGTACTTTGTTGAAGCACCTTTGGCAGTGATTACAGCTTTGAGTCTTCTTGGTTATGACGCTACAAGCTTGGCACACCTGTATTTGGGGAGTGTCTCCCATTCTTCTGAGAGTCTACAGGAGCCTTTTGGCAAACTCCAAGCGGACAGTCATGTGCCTTTTACAGAGGAGTGGCTTCCATCGGGCCATAAAGGCCTGATTCGTGGAGTTCTGCAGAGATGGTTGTTTTTCTGGAAGGTTCCCCCATCTCCATGGAGTAACTCTGGAGCTCTGTCAGAGTGACTATCAGGTTCTTGGTCACCTCAATGACCAAGGCCCTTCTCTCTCGATTGCTCAGTTTGGCCAGGTGGCCAGCTCTAGGAAGAGTCTTGGTGGTTCCAAACTTCTTTCATTTAAGAATGATGGAGGCCATTGAATCGTACTACACCGTCTCCAACACCAGTCGGATGTGGCAGGGTTGCAAACTATTACAGACTACAAAGGGAAGCACAGCGCAAGCTGCTAAGTGATACGAGCCTACCAGACGAGCTAATTTACTTCTATGCTTGCTTCGAGACAAGCAACACTGAAGCATGCATGAGAGCATCAGCTGTTCCGGATGACTGTGTTATCATGCTCTCCGTAGCCGATGTGAGTAAAACCTTTAAACAGGTCAACATTCACAAGGCCGCAGGGCAGCATGTGCTGACCAACTGGCCAGTGTCTTTACTGACATATTCAACCTGTCCCTGACTGAGTCTGTAATACCAACATGTTTCAAGCAGACCACCATAGTCCCTGTGCCCAAGAACACTAAGGTAGCCTGCCTAAATGACTACCAACCCGTAGCACTCACATCTGCCACACTGATCCTCAACACGGGGGCCCTTCAGCGGTGATTGCTCAGTCTCCTCCTGTACTCCCTGTTCACTTATGACTGCATGGCCAGACACAGCTCCAACACCATCATTAAGATCACCGACGACACAACAGTGGTAGGCCTGATCACCGACAATGATGAGACAGCCTATAGGGAGGAGGTCAGAGACCTGTCCGTGTGGTGCCAGGATAACAACCTCTCTCTCAACATGATTAAGACAAAAGAGATGATTGTGGACTACAGGAAAAGGAGGACCGAGCACTCCCCCTTTCTCATCAACATGGCTGTAGTAGAGCAGGTTGAGAGCTTCAAGTTCTTTGGTGTCCACATCACCAACAAACTATCACGGTCCAAACACACCAAGACAGTCTTGAAGAGGGCACGACAAAGCCTATTCCCCCTCAGGAGACAGAAAAGACTTGGCATGGGTCGTCAGATCCTCAAACAGTTTTACAGCTACACCATCGAGAGCATCGTGACTGGTTGCATCATGGCCTGGTATGGCAACTGCTTGGTCACTACATAGGGTAGTACGTACGGCCCAGTACATCACTGGGGCTAAGCTTCCTGCCATCCAGGACCTCTGTACCAGGCGGTGTCAGAGGAAGGTTCTAAAAATTGTCAAAGACTCCAGCCACCCTAGTCATAGACTGTTCTCGCTGCTACCGCACAGCAAGAGGTATCGGAGCGCCAAGTCTAGGTCCAAAAGGCTTCTTAACAGCTTCTACCCCCAAGCCATAAGACTCCTGAACAGCTAATCAAATGGCAACCCAGACAATTTGCATTGCCCACACATTACGCTGATGCTGCTCTCTGGTTATTATCTATGCATAGTGACTTTAACTCCACCTACAGTGCCTTGCGAAAGTATTCAGCCCCCTTGAACTTTGCGACCTTTTGCCACATTTCAGGCTTCAAACATAAAGATCTAAAACTGTATTTTTTTGTGAAGAATCAACAACAAGTGGGACACAATCATGAAGTGGAACGACATTTATTGGATATTTCAAACTTTTTTAACAAATCAAAAACTGAAAAATTGGGCGTACAAATTTTTCTTTTTTTTTTTTTTTCTTTCACCTTTATTTAACCAGGTAGGCTAGTTGAGAACAAGTTCTCATTTACAACTGCGACCTGGCCAAGATAAAGCATAGCAGTGTGAACAGACAACACAGAGTTATACATGGAGTAAACAATTAACAAGTCAATAACACAGTCGGAAAAAAAGGGGAGTCTATATACAATGTGTGCAAAAGGCATGAGGAGGTAGGCGAATAATTACAATATTGCAGATTAACACTGGATTGATAAATGATCATGTACAGGTAGAGATATTGGTGTGCAAAAGAGCAGAAAAGTAAATAAATAAAAACTGTGGGGATGAGGTAGGTGAAAATGGGTGGGCTATTTACCAATAGATTATGTACAGCTGCAGCGATCGGTTAGCTGCTCAGATAGCTGATGTTTGAAGTTGGTGAGGGAGATAAAGGTCTCCAACTTCAGCGATTTTTGCAATTCGTTCCAGTCATAGGCAGCAGAGTACTGGAACGAAAGGCGTCGAATGAGGTGTTGGCTTTAGGGATGATCAGTGAGATACACCTGCTGGAGCGCGTGCTACGGATGGGTGTTGCCATCGTGACCAGTGAACTGAGGTAAGGCGGAGCTTTACCTAGCATGGCCTTGTAGACGACCTGGAGCCAGTGGGTCTTGCGACGAATATGTAGCGAAGGCCAGCCGACTAGAGCATACAAGTCGCAGTGGTGGGTAGTATAAAGTGCTTTAGTGACAAAACGGATGGCACTGTGATAAACTGCATCCAGTTTGCTGAGAAGAGTGTTGGAAGCAATTTTGTAGATGACATCGCCGAAGTCGAGGATCGGTAGGATAGTCAGTTTTACTAGGGTAAGCTTGGCAGCGTGAGTGAAGGAGGCTTTGTTACGGAATAGAAAGCCGACTCTTGATTTGATTTTCGATTGGAGATGTTTGATATGGGTCTGGAAGGAGAGTTTGCAGTCTAGCCAGACACCTAGGTACTTATAGGTGTCCACATATTCAAGGTCGGAACCATCCAGTGTGGTGATGCTAGTCGGGCATGCGGGTGCAGGCAGCGATCGGTTGAAAAGCATGCATTTGGTTTTACTAGCGTTTAAGAGCAGTTGGAGGCCACGGAAGGAGTGTTGTATGGCATTGAAGCTCGTTTGGAGGTTAGATAGCACAGTGTCCAATGACGGGCCGAAAGTATATAGAATGGTGTCGTCTGCGTAGAGGTGGATCAGGGAATCGCCCGCAGCAAGAGCAACATCATTGATATATACAGAGAAAAGAGTCGGCCCGAGAATTGAACCCTGTGGCACCCCCATAGAGACTGCCAGAGGACCGGACAGCATGCCCTCCGATTTGACACACTGAACTCTGTCTGCAAAGTAATTGGTGAACCAGGCAAGGCAGTCATCCGAAAAACCGAGGCTACTGAGTCTGCCGATAAGAATATGGATATTGACAGAGTCGAAAGCCTTGGCAAGGTCGATGAAGACGGCTGCACAGTACTGTCTTTTATCGATGGCGGTTATGATGTCGTTTAGTACCTTGAGTGTGGCTGAGGTGCACCCGTGACCGGCTCGGAAACCAGATTGCATAGCGGAGAAGGTACGGTGGGATTCGAGATGGTGAGTGACCTGTTTGTTGACTTGGCTTTCGAAGACCTTAGATAGGCAAGGCAGAAAGGATATAGGTCTGTAACAGTTTGGGTCCAGGGTGTCTCCCCCTTTGAAGAGGGGGATGACTGCGGCAGCTTTCCAATCCTTGGGGATCTCAGACGATATGAAAGAGAGGTTGAACAGGCTGGTAATAGGGGTTGCGACAATGGCGGCGGATAGTTTCAGAAATAGAGGGTCCAGATTATTCAGCCCCTTTACTTTCAGTGCAGTAAACTCTCTCCAGAAGTTCAGTGAGGATCTCTGAATGATCCAATCTTGACCTAAATGACTAATGATGATAAATACAATCCACCTGTGTGTAATCAAGTCTCCGTATAAATGCACCTGCACTGTGATAGTCTCAGAGGTCCGTTAAAAGCGCAGAGAGCATCATGAAGAACAAGGAACACACCAGGCAGGTCCGAGATACTGTTGTGAAGAAGTTTAAAGCCGGATTTGGATACAAAAAGATTTCCCAAGCTTTAAACATCCCAAGGAGCACTGTGCAAGCGATAATATTGAAATGGAAGGAGTATCAGACCACTGCAAATCTACCAAGACCTGGCCGTCCCTCTAAACTTTCAGCTCATACAAGGAGAAGACTGATCAGAGATGCAGCCAAGAGGCCCATGATCACTCTGGATGAACTGCAGAGATCTACAGCTGAGGTGGGAGACTCTGTCCATAGGACAACAATCAGTCGTATATTGCACAAATCTGGCCTTTATGGAAGAGTGGCAAGAAGAAAGCCATTTCTTAAAGATATCCATAAAAAGTGTTGTTTAAAGTTTGCCACAAGCCACCTGGGAGACACACCAAACATGTGGAAGAAGGTGCTCTGGTCAGATGAAACCAAAATTGAACTTTTTGGCAACAATGCAAAACGTTATGTTTGGCGTAAAAGCAACACAGCTCATCACCCTGAACACATCATGGAGTCTATGGAGTCTACAAAAGACCTGAGACTGGGACGGAGATTTGTCTTCCAACAAGACAATGATCCAAAACATAAAGCAAAATCTACAATGGAATGGTTCAAAAATAAACATATCCAGGTGTTAGAATGGCCAAGTCAAAGTCCAGACCTGAATCCAATCGAGAATCTGTGGAAAGAACTGAAAACTGCTGTTCACAAATGCTCTCCATCCAACCTCACTGAGCTCGAGCAGTTTTGCAAGGAGGAATGGGAAAAAATTTCAGTCTCTCGATGTGCAAAACTGATAGAGACATACCCCAAGCGACTTACAGCTGTAATCACAGCAAAAGGTGGCGCTACAAAGGGGGCTGAATAATTTTGCACGCCCAATTTTTCAGTTTTTGATTTGTTAAAAAAGTTTGAAATATCCAATAAATGTCGTTCCACTTCATGATTGTGTCCCACTTGTTGTTGATTCTTCACAAAAAAATACAGTTTTATATCTTTATGTTTGTGTTACGGTTTTCTGTAGGCGAAGGAGAGTCGGACCAAAATGCAGCGTGTAGATTGCGATCCATGTTTAATCAAAAAACGTAAACACGAATAATACAAAAACAATACTACAAAAACAAGAACGTAATGAACGTAACGAAAACCGAAACAGCCTATACTTATGTAAATTAACACAGCGACAGGAACAAGGACACTAAGGACAATCACCCACGAAACACACAAAGAATATGGCTGCCTAAATATGGTTCCCAATCAGAGACAACGATAATCACCTGACTCTGATTAAGAACTGCCTCAGGCAGCCATAGACTAACGCTAGACATCCCACAAAACCCCAAGACAAAAACACACCACAATAACCCATGTCAAACCCTGGCCTGACCGAATAAATGAAGAATAAACATAATATATTTCGACCAGGGCATGACAGTTTGAAGCCTGAAATGTGGCAAAAGGTCGCAAAGTTCAAAGGGGCTGAATACTTTCGCAAGGCACTGTACATGTACATATTACCTCAATTACCTCGACTAACCGGTGCCTTCGCACATTGACTCTGTACCGGTACCCCCTGTGTATAGCCTCACTACTGTTATTTTACTGCTTATCTTTAATTATTTTTTTATTGATATTTTTTTACTCAAAACTTTTTTTCTTAAAACTGCATTTTTGGTAAAGGGCTTGTAACTAAGCGTTTCACTGTAAGGTCTACTACACCTGTTGTATTCAGCGCATTTGACAAATTAAATGTGATTTGATTTGATTTGACTGTGTCCTTGGGGACCTTCAATGCTGTAGCAATGTTTTGGTACCCTTCCTCAGATCTGTTACGCGACACAATCCTGTTTCTGAGCTCTATGGACAATTACTTTGACCTCATGGCTTGGTTTTTGCGCTGACATGCACTGTCAACTGTGGGGCCTTATATAGACAGGTGTATGCCTTTCCAAATCATGTCCAATCAATTGAATTTACTACAGGGGGACTAAAATCAAGTTGTAGAAACATCTCAAGGATGATCTACGGGAACAGGATGTACCTGAACTCAATTTCGAGTCTCATAGCAAAGGGTCTGAATACTTTTGAAAATAAAGTATTTCTGTTTTTCATTTATTATAAATTTGCAAAAACTTCGAAAAAGCCTGTTTCACTTTGTCATTATGTGGTATTGTGTGTAGATTGCCGAGGAATATAAAATTAATGTAATCCATTTTATAGAATAAGGCTGTAACGTAACAAAATGTGGAAAAATTCAAGGGGTCAGAATACCTTCCGAAGGCACTGTACATTGAGTTCCTACCCCCACCAAAAATCAATGTTCAAATTCAGTGGCAACTGGTGCTGTTTAAGATGAGGGAGGATGATTTTTTTTAATGAGCATGGCCTTATTCCTATTACAGCATGTTGGATGACTGTAATTTATATTCCATTCACCCAGTTCAATGAAACATCAATAGGTTTAGGCTACTACATGATACCCAAATTTTCCCCATACCCATCATGAGGTCGCTACAACCTAGCCTAGGAATTAAAGTTTACAAAGTAGGTGCACAGGTCGAGAGAATATTGAGTAATCAAGATGTCAGACAGTGACACATTCAATACCACCTTGCACACTCTTCCTGCATCTAGCTGAACTAGGGTATAATCATTAGTCCAACAGTTGCAAATGAGAGTTTCTATTGGACAAATTCAGGTATGTTTATCCCTGTTTCGTTCCGTTTCGTCCTGTTTAAGAAACGTTTTTCAACAGAATCGGCGGAATGAATACACCCTTGATCACATGCAAACAGTTCACTTTCATAGCAGCCACATAAAAACAGCATGATCACTTTGCTCTTTGTATATACAATTCCTCCTCCAACTATCTACGTGCTCTCCTCCTCTCATCTTTTCCCTCGCTTGTGGACTTCAGTGCACAACACATCAGCTGTCTGTGGCCAGGTGAAAAACCCCTACACACAGACTACATAGTCACTTCATTGTCAACTAGAACTACTAGAACTAACGCGTTAGTAAACCCGCTACAATCACGCAGTACAGTGTACAGTCAGAAAACAGTTTAGCAGTTACACCGGCGGGCCCCGATGACAATAAATTAATAAAACCAAACACTTAGCTTGACTTGGAAGAGTTCCAGTGTTGGATAGCCATAGCCAGCTAGCTAACATAGCATCCCTCTCTGTTTGAGCCAGGTGTTTGAATAGACTAAACTAGCTAGCTGTATTTGCTAGCTAAGTGAAAGTTAAAAAACATAAAACCAAATATACTGTATCTAGCGCTCTCTCTCTGCCGCTTCTCCTTAATTTAGGAGGACATTAATTTGTTCAAAACTGTTAAACTATTGTCTTCCTATCTCTTTGTGTCAACTACTCACCATATTTTATGCACTGCAGTGCTAGGTAGCTGTAGTTTATGCTTTCAGTACTATATTAATTCTCTGATGCATTGATTGGGTGGACAATATGCCAGTTCATGCTGCAAGAGCTCTGATAGGTTGAAGGAAGTACTCTGGAAGTTTTTTACTGTGTAAGTCTATGGAAGTGGGTGAAAACTATGAACCTCCTAGGTTTTGTATTGAAGTCAATGTTCCCAGAGGAGGACAGAAGCTAGATGTCCTCCAGCTACACCATGGTGCTACCCTACAGAGTGCTGCTATTGGTTCTGTAGACCTTCATGGCAAAACAGTGTGTTTTAATAAATTATTTGGTGACGTGAATATATTTAGTATAGTTTTATCTAAAAAGGATAACCTTTTGAATGTTTCACTATTTTTATTTTTTTCTGAAATTCACTGAGGAGGATGGTCCTCCCCTTCCTCATCTGAGGAGCCTCCATTGTTTCAATTATGCATGTTTGGAGAATGTAGCTGTCAAGGCAGATTTCCTCCTCTTCCTCTGAAGAGGTGAAACAAGGATCAGATCAATACGCAGCATGGTAGGTATCCATGGTTTTTAATAAGAAAAACTAAACATGAACACAAATACAAAATAATAAAGTGAACTAGCAACGAAACAGTCCCGTGTGGCACAAACACTGACACAGGAAACAATCACCCACAAAATACCCAAAGAATATGGCTGCCTAAATATGGTTCCCAATCAGAGACGATAGACAGCTGCCTCTAATTGAGAACCAATCTAGGCAACCTTAGACATACAATTACCTAGAAAGGAAACAGCCCCAAAAACTTGCAAAACCCAGAGACAAGACAAACACCCTAGATGAGAAAAAACATACATCACCCATGTCACACCCTGGCCTAACCAAAATAATAAAGAAAACAAAGATAACTAAGGCCAGGGCGTGACAGTAGCAATGCTAATGAAAACGTATTGTATCGGTTAGCAGTGCATTTAAAACGATGCCCAACATATTGCACCAGATTCAGCTACATACTATTTTCCCTATGCTGTCCCTAAATTACTTGGTATTTCACAGTATAAATCCTATTAGAGACCTGCGTGTAAACAATGAGGATAGAATCAATGTGCTGTAGACTACTGTATGAGGTCACACCAGTGGTGGAGTTCATAAACTGGCAAATGGTCTAGCAGGGATTAACATTGTCGGCTGAGGTCATAGACAGCTTATGGCAGTTAGACGAAAGGATGGCAGGAACCAGGTCAGCTGATATAAATAGATCTGTTGAAAGATGCAACCTGTTGAAAGAATGCATACTTGCTTTAAGAATAATGCAAAGTACACGGAACAATCTAATTAGCCTAAATATTGAGATCCGTTCAATTTTCAGTAAAAACAGAGCTATTCTGTTGTGTGTGCAAGCGGGTGCATATGTGTGTGTGTTTCAGCCTTGATTATTTCTATACAATTTTTCCAATGACTGTTGCAATAACATATGCATAGATTGCTTGTTTGTGATGGAACCTTTGTCTCTTTGTTTGCATGTCTCTTTCTCTCTTTCCTGTCTGGCCTCAGTCCTTCAAACACTGGTGAAAAACAAGACTATACAACAAGCATCAGAGACAAAAGGCTTACCCAGCACATCAGATTCACCTGTATGTAAAACAAACAGTTTATTTTCATATATAACTCCTTATTACTTTATTTCCTTGGTCCATAGTTACTCCCTAACAACCCTCCAGCTCAGCTAACATAGTCCCACTATTCGTTAACTTGCACGTTAGCTGTGTCTGCGAGTTGTTTCCCTTAGATCATGAAAAGGGCTTACCAAGAAAAATTCCAAAAGGACAAATTTGTGGCAGAAAGGAGTTGCAGCACTCAACAAGAGATTCATTTATTATTAGCTCACTTTACTCCATTGTTCAGAATGAGTGTACAGGTGACTGATCTCATCTTGAACAATGGTTCCCTTTTCTCGGCTTATGACACTCCCATTGGTAATGTGAATTGATAAACTTATCTACATATTATGTAAATTGAAAAATCATCCCGATATCTCCACTCCAAGTCTCTTCAATGAGAATAGGCCCTTAGTCCTTTAAGAAGTCTTGCTTGGCAAGCCTCCTTTTCATGATTTTTGTCATTTTGTTGTAACCTTATGCAAACCACTCCTTCATTCTAGTCGCTTGTCAGTCCCTTAATGAACATAGCCATAGAAAATCAACAATATCAATCAAATCAAATGTATTTATAAAGCCCTTTTTACATCAGCAGATGTCACAAAGTGCTGTTCAGAAACCCAGCCTAAAACCCCAAACAGCAAGCAATGCACATGCACATGCAGTTACAAGCCTGGCTTGACTTAGCAGCAGGTGTTGGATCAATAGAAAATCAACAACAGAAGATGAAAACACTCAGTGGGATTGAAAGTCAAAACACTATTGAAAGTGCTTGTCATTGTACGGTGCAAGTGTCAAGCCCCTCAGTCACACGGTGGACCACTATTTTCTCCCCTTCGGCTGGTAAATGTTGTTGGTGTGTCCTGAGCGATTCCTCTGTAGAGTCAGGCTGAAGTTAATGGGGGTGCCAACAAACCAATCCCTCTCCTCTGTGGACAATGGATACTGATAATGCTGCCATGAGTAGCAAAGCTATTTTTCTCTTTCTGCAAGCTTGAATGTGGGTCTATTGTACATTCAGTTTTGTGAGTGCCTTGTGAAGGAAATGTAGTAGGAAGTGCAGCCTCAACACAAAATAAGCTTTCATATATGGTTCGTCAGAGACTTTATCACAGCAACCACATGGTGAGGCCTGAACTTGAGGGCTGTTTTATGAAGAAGGAAAACAAGGACATAAATCAGCAAATCCCGCTTGTGAGAAGAACACATGCCGGGACTAAAGCTTCTCCCAGGCTTCCCTCCTCAGGGTCTTATCTAGAACCACTACAACAGCCATTACCTGAGCTGTGAAAAGAGGTATTCGACTATCGGCCAATTAGCCTATATTTCAAGGATGCTAAACGTATGCTTCCCACTGCTTTGTTTCCCTTTCATAACATGGTTGTGAAGCTCGTTTGAAAGTAATTCCTCCTCATTGTCTTGTTTGGTCCTATTCCATGTCTGTTCATAAGATGATTCATGAGTTGACCTACACTGAACCCAAAGTAGACTAATGGTAAGTGACACGCAGTGATACTATGTGTACACAGGATTACTCACTGTATTCACCTGGTCAATCACAAGGGCAGAGGCTGGATCTGGTGGCATAGATAGATTACTAATTGCATTAAGCAAAATACCTAACCTCTTAAAAGCATCGTTCACTCCAAAAGTTTGTCAGATGTTTTCAGTCTTCCAAAGTTGTCTCATGTCGATATGAGTTCATGTTCCATGACATCATTGTGTAGACCCAGCTATGCCTCAATCGCAAATGAATAATAGAGACATAGACATGGTCTACTTTCAACCTTTGGGATTTGAAAGTATTTTACAAAATTAGATTTTGTGAACTATGAGCAACTTTGAGTGAACAATGAGCAACTTTGAGTGAACTATGAGCAACTTTGAGAGAACAATGAGCAACTTTGAGTGAACTATGAGCAAGTGTCTTTTATTATATTTACAGATCCACAGGTAGAGGCATCGTCTCAGTGATGGTACTGAAGACAGCAAACCAAACCATGCCAGATTCACCGGAAGGACTTTGGTTTCCATGTTGACTTGCAAACTGCTGAACCACTTATACTTGATGCCCTATGGTGGGAAAACGATGAAACAAATCTGACAGAGATGGGATACCATTACACAGACAGATAACGGGACAGGAAAAACACATAGCCAAGCTTTATATGGACCAAAACCACTGCAGCTGAAAGTCCCTTCACAGCCGCGTGGTCGTGTGTCTGGTCAGTTGAATGCTATGCAATGTCTGATATTTGACCTTCTCATCACCTGATTAGAGTAACTGAATTTGTCTGATATGTCTTTGCTTTACAATCAATGTCCTTGTCTTCCGATAAGGGAGTGTGTGGGCTCAATGCTTCAACAATAGGCACAGTGTTCTAGTCTTAGACCTCTTTGTTTTTGTTTTCACATAACTCATTTACGCTGAATGAAATATTTATTCATCATTGTCTTTTGTTTCTTTTTTTTATTTTAACATGTTTTTTTCTCTTTTTGTCTTGTAAAACTGTATTATAGTCAGATCTAGGCTGTATTAAAATTAAATTGCCACATACCTCTACTGTAAGTTAGATTTTAATGCAGTGGGTCTTGGAATTCTGGTGAAATCATTTTCCGATGGTAAATACTGCTACTATGTATTTAACCAATAATTTAAATGGAATGAGAAACTGAGTAAGTGCTACTTATTGTAGTTGTGAGTTAGCAATGCAATAAGATATTTCAATAACATTCCATTATTATTAATATTAGTATTATTATTATACATGTACAGATGTTGTACTCTCAAAAGCACATACATTTGTACCAATTGTGTATGAATACGTGTCCTCTTATTTAGTGTGTTTTTT
The DNA here is from genome assembly GCF_036934945.1 of Oncorhynchus masou masou. Lineage (NCBI taxonomy): Eukaryota > Metazoa > Chordata > Actinopteri > Salmoniformes > Salmonidae > Oncorhynchus > Oncorhynchus masou. The sequence goes on along the minus strand of NC_088242.1, from coordinate 87,225,060 downwards.
ACTGGACATGTTGCTTCTCAAGATGATCACAGATTCTTTGGCAGGGAGCAACGGAGACAAAGCATTTTAGAGGAGAGTACCCTCTATTGGTTGTCATCCTCATTGTCTCAACAGCGATGAAAAACGGCTTCTAAATTGCGTGTTGGCAATAAAAACATACAATTTGATGTATTATTCAACAGATATAAAAAATATAAAAAAACACAAGATTAAAAACATAATGAACAAGGTTATCAAAGAATAGAACAAATACGTGCGTAATGACGTGTCTGCCTCACACAAATGACGTCTCAACTTCAGGTCCACGCATGCACACAATAATGATTTTTTTGTTGCATATTGATATTGTTTAAGTTATGTTGTATGCACAGTTCTAAATGTTTGTAAGACAACTTGGTCTTCAGCTAGCTACCAACAGAGAAGTGGCAAGTTTAGGAGACCCCATAAAACCATGACTGTCTTAGGACATTTGACATGTGTAGACAGACACCAGTAGCAAGATAGGACTCTTAGCTATAATAGCTAATTGAATATATAAATTAGCTGGCTATCTTAAGACATACTTCTCCACAGTGCCATTATTCCAGATAGTCCGCATTTTGGTTCTGCAGATTGAATATCAGCATGGGTGCTAAAATAAGAAGCGAGTGGTGCTTCATAGTCGACCAGATCCGCCCACTGTGGGCCTCTTGATGGACATCAGAGCCTTTCCGAAAGATCCAGTCTTCAGCGTCTTGGAGGATGCCATCCAAGGTATGCACCTAGCTACTGTACATCTGTCAAATAGACGACACTATTACTAAGTGAATTCAAGCAGGCACCCTTTACTTTACATCACATGTAATGTTATGAGGGAGAGCATCTAATTTTGAGCTTTCAGAAAATTGTCTACTCGATTTGGTGGCCTGTGTTTTAGGAAACCTATTGAACTAAACTGGATTTCCCCCTTCCACAGATGCCAAGAGGGGGTCATCAGACAATGAAGTGGAGACAAAGTATCTTCAGAGCTGCAGGTACTTGGAGATGAACAAGAGGCTTCAAGAGGTCAGAGGTGAACTCGTGCAGCAGAGAGAGGAACTGAGGACAGCTGGAGAGCAGTTGGGGATCAAGGTCAAAGGGAGAGCCCTCGAACCAGTCTTTGAGGCATCACACTTCAGGGCTGGGAGAGCACCTTACCTCAGGGCTTGGGGAGCACCTTACCTCAGGGCTGAGGGAGCAATAACCTCAGGGCTTGGAGAGCACCTTACCTCGGGGCTTTGGGAGCACCTTACCTCGGGGCTTTGGGAGCACCTTACCTCAGGGCTGGGGAGCACCTTACCTCAGGGATTGGGAGCACCTTACCTCGGGGCTGGGGAGCACCTTACCTCAGGGCTTGGGGAGCACCTTACCTCAGGGCTGGGGAGCACCTTACCTCAGGGCTGGGGAGCACCTTACCTCAGGGCTGGGGAGCACCTTACCTCAGGGCTGGGGAGCACCTTACCTCAGGGCTTGGGGAGCACCTTACCTCAGGGCTGAGGGAGCTATAACCTCAGGGCTCGGGGAGCACCTTACCTCAGGGCTGGGGAGCACCTTACCTCAGGGCTTGGGGAGCACCTTACCTCAGGGGTGGGGGAGCTATAACCTCAGGGCTTGGGGAGCACCTAACCTCAGGGCTGGTGGAGCACCTTACCTAAGGGGTGGGGAAGCACCTAACCTCAGGGGTGAGGGAGAACCTAACCTCAGGGCTGGGGGAGCATCTAACCTCAGGGCACGGGGAAAACCTTACTTCAGGGCTTGGGGAGCACCTAACCTCAGGGGTGGGGGAGCATCTAACCTCAGGGGTGGGGGAGCACCTAACCTCAGGGCTGGGGGAGCACCTAACCTTAGGGGTGGGGGAGCACCTAACCTCAGGGCTGGGGGAGCATCTAACCTCAGGGGTGGGGGAGAACCTTACCTCAGCTTGAACAGATTCATCACGAGAAAACTTGGCGTTCCTCGAGTCACACCACCTCAATCTCACACTGGAGGGTCTCAGAAATGGAAATGGGACTCAACAGATTGATTGTACATTGTCAGTTGATTGTTGTTCCAAATAATTGTTGGCATTATCATTGTCTCCATAAAATGGTGTGACTTTTCACAAATGGTCAAACAAATTAGTTATGTGTATTGTCTACATTTCTAGATTTTATGTAATGAATATGGATCAAATATGAATTTGTGAATAAATATAACTTGGTTTTAATGTTCAACCACACTGACTTTATGTGCATGGATCGAGTGTCAGGCAGGAGATAAGCTACATGGGTCATATGAATATCTAGCCATGTGATCACATCTAGCCATGTGATAACATCTAGCCATGTGATAACATCTAGCCATGTGATTATATCTAGCCATGTGATTATATCTAGCCATGTGATTACATATAGCCATGTGATAATATCTAGCCATGTGATAACATGTGATAACATCTAGCCATGTGATAACACCTAGCCATGTGATAATATCTAGCCATGTGATAACATCTAGCCATGTGATAATATCTAGCCATGTGATAACATCTAGCCATGTGATAACATCTAGCCATGTGATAACATCTAGCCATGTGATAATATCCAGCCATGTGATAACATCTAGCCATGTGATAATATCTAGCCATGTGATAACACCTAGCCATGTGATAACACCTAGCCATGTGATAATAGCTAGCCATGTGGTAATATCTAGCCATTTGATAACATCTAGCCATGTGATAACATCTAGCCATGTGATAACATCTAGCCATGTGATAATATCTAGCCATGTGATAACATCTAACCATGTGATAATATCTAGTCATGTGATAACATCTAGCCATGTGATAACATCTAGCCATGTGATAACACCTAGCCATGTGATAACATCTAGCCATGTGATAATATCGAGCCATGTGATAATATCTAGCCATGTGTTAACATCTAGCCATGTGATAACATGTGATAACATCTAGCCATGTGATAACATCTAGCCATGTGATAATATCTAGCCATGTGATAACATCTAGCCATGTGATAATATCTAGTCATGTGATAACATCTAGCCATGTGATAACATCTAGCCATGTGATAACACCTAGCCATGTGATAACATCTAGCCATGTGATAATATCGAGCCATGTGATAATATCTAGCCATGTGATAACATCTAGCCATGTGTTAACATCTAGCCATGTGATAACATGTGATAACATCTAGCCATGTGATAACATCTAGCCATGTGATAACATCTAGCCATGTGATAACATCTAGCCATGTGATAACACCTAGCCATGTGATAACATCTAGCCATGTGATAATATCTAGCCATATGATAATATCTAGCCATGTGATAACACCTAGCCATGTGATAATATCTAGCCATGTGATAACATCTAGCCATGTGATAACATCTAGCCATGTGATAACATCTAGCCATGTGATAACACCTAGCCATGTGATAACATCTAGCCATGTGATAATATCTAGCCATATGATAATATCTAGCCATGTGATAACACCTAGCCATGTGATAATATCTAGCCATGTGATAACATCTAGCCATGTGATAACACCTAGCCATGTGATAACACCTAGCCATGTGATAATATCTAGCCATGTGATAATATCTAGCCATGTGATAACATCTAGCCATGTGATAATATCTAGCCATGTGATAACATCTAGCCATGTGATAACATCTAGCCATGTGATAACATCTAGCCATGTGATAACATCTAGCCATGTGATAACATCTAGCCATGTGATAACATCTAGCTATGTGATAATATCTAGCCATGTGATAATATCTAGCCATGTGATAACATCTAGCCAGGTGATAACACCTAGCCATGTGATAACATCTAGCCATGTGATAATATCGAGCCATGTGATAATATCTAGCCATGTGATAACACCTAGCCATGTGATATTTTTTTTAAACTTAAAGGTCATTATGAAATTAATGCCAGGATGAAATGTCAGTGTAGAAGTGCATTTGTTGATATCCCGATGAGCTCATAAAACTGTCAGGATGTCCACATTTCATTGAGTGCATGCTAAGTCAATATAATGGAAAGCCCATTTGATTGTTTTGACAAATTCAAGAAAAATTCAAATGAAGATTTTAGTCAGCCAGGTTAATGAAATGTGTCCACAATTTATTTGATGAGAACATTTATTATGATGACTTTCATTCCTTGGCCTATATCACATTGTACCATTTGCTGCCTATGGCTCTGTTCACACCTGGCATGAGATTTCTTGTCCCCCATATCTGATCTGTTATAATCCTCCTTCCCTTCACCTAGTTGTCCAACTTCATTTATTCTAGTTGTAGCAAAGTGGGTAATGTCAAAATGACAGTTATCTTCACAGGAAACTGCTACAGTAGACCAGTTCCAAGTCATGGCCGATGCAAATCAGCTTTTATGTTCCAACTTTGGAGGTGATTTCATTAGACTCGTTCACAGCCAGTTTGCAAATCATTCTGGCACTTCCAAGCACTGAATATAACTTGAAGTAATGTAATGCCAGGTGTAAACAAAGCATATGACATTCATGGTGGACGACCTTGGACATTTTAATCGTAACATATCATATACAACACTTCAGTTGTAAGAATCTTGACAAAACTTTCAAAGATAATGTCTTCGTCTTTGACAAAACTTTCCTACACACTGTACACTCACTATTTGTCTTTAAGGGCTGTTTATACAGTATCAATGGCCATTATGTGACAATGTTTGTGTGACAAAGAGACTTGGTTCATTGCATTACTGAAAACACGAGTAAAACATGGACATGTTATTTGTTGACACAATTCAACACTGCACATTTAATGAGAATAAACAGCCCTTAAATGTCATGGAGATCAAGCCAGATTAGTTAAATTTTTGTCAAGAACTTTTGTCTTGGTTACATCTCTCAGAGAACATATGACCGGAGAACATATGAACAGGTGATGTTACAACTACAGAGAATATTAATTATTTTAATTTCTAATACTTGAGTTCTTTGACCTATCACTACTGGCAGCAAGACGTTTAAGCAAATATTAACACATTTCTGTAAATAGTTATACAGAATAATTTCTGTAAGAGTACACGTCTGTAAAACCCAACAGTTGTTTCTCTCTTAGTGACCATCAGCCACCTTAACACCATCTTTTACCTGCCTGTGATTACTTTAAGTATAACTGATTCTAGAGGCAAACACAAATATGTTATAGCATTCAATAGACAAAGGCATTTACAGCTATTAAGTTGAAATACAGTCAAGTCATTTAGCCTGTTCATGTACAACGAGCATCAATGAGCATGACGTTACTTCATTGCCACTTGATCCAGATTGCAGATGGACTAGAAATGCATGTTTACTGGTTATTTTTTGTTGAACTTTTTAAATAATGAAGAATACCACTGAGAAGTTGATTTTAGTCCAACATCCACAATATTAAGAGGTGTAATACAGGTGTATTTAACATGCTGTAAGGAGCAACACAGAGTTGTTTTTGCTCACTGGGAAGCTTATAGTTCTACCGTATGCCTGCACGCATTTAAATACTACTTTAAAGACAGAATACAGATAACACAGAGTTCCAGCAGTGCTATTGTTTAAGGTTAACTATTAGCAATAATAATTCCTTCAGTGGTTCAAAAGTGAACGCTAACAGTGTTGTATCCTCAGTAGTGAGGTGAAGGCGAAGCAGTGACATGTGAGTACATCAGAAATACTGTACATGAGATTATGTCCTTATTTTGATGTATTTCAATGGTCTTTCTCAAATTAGTTTGGAGACACAGTAGTACCTTTCCAAAAACACAAACTCTTCCAGACGGTTTTCACTCAATAATTTGCATATTGTTTTTCATTAATGGTACTTCTTCCATTTTGATGATGGTACTGTATGTCTTGGAATCCACATACAATTTTCTTTTTTGTATGTTGTCACGTCTACACTACTTTTCTAACAGGCAATGATTTATTTACAAATACAAAAGTACAAAAATGTTATTTTGTAAGAGAATAGGCTATTCCCCGTAACTCCTCTCTAAAGGATAGTGTTAGTCTATCCATTGAAGTCTTGTCATCCAACTTGTATGAATGGCATGTGGGATCAGATGATTTGACATGACAAGTCTTCTTTTTTGAAGACATATTTCTGATGCAGTGAGGAAAAAAGGTTCAATACCCGAGGTAAAATGATTGATATTCACAACTAAACCATCTGAGTGTTAGTATCAATCAGGAACACAGTAGGATTTTATTCATCTCAAATGTACAGAAGTACATACGGTACTACGTAGTAGCTACTGCGCTTCAGATTTATCACATGACTTCTCATTGATTGTTGTTTCTTGGCTCAGTTTGTCTTGCAGGCAGCAAGCCATGGGGCTGGGTATGTAGTTGAATGGGGTAACCCTAACCGCCATGCTGGGGGAGCTCTGACGGAAATGACCGACGCCACCTGTGTGAGTTTCCACAGAGTGTGAATTTCCAGTAGAGGCTGTGCTGTAGCTCTTTAGGGATCCATCAGAGCCTCCATCTTGACCGGAGCCAATGCTGATCTTTCTAAGGAGGGCTAGTCTCGCTGCCTCCTCTGAGATGATTGGAGCTGTCTCAACAGTTGGAGAGGTGCTTGAGTTGGTCTTGTTGGACAAGAAATCCTCTGTTTGGACTGTGGCATCGCTCGTCTTTCTTGAATTAAGTAAAATGGTCGGCAGTTTCCCTGGCAGTGCCGGTGGTTTAGGTTTTGGCACTTCGGGAACAGGCAACAGAGGCAGTGCAGTAGATGGCAGAGTGCTCTTCAAGATTTGAGGAACATCCTCATCCCGAATTCTCCTCCAGGTGACTCTGTCATTGAGACGTGATCCAGTTCTCTGCTGCTTCTTATTTGTATCGTCCTCACTCTTGGCTCGACCACTTGAGTCAGAGGACGAGGAGCGGAGGGAGGAACGGCTCGTTACTCTGCTCAGTATGTTAATGCTGGGCGATGAGGAATGGCGCTTGATTGTGTCTCTTTCCTGCTGCTTGGTTGCAGAGATGTTCCTCTGAGGCAACCTGCAGGGACTCTCTGAGCTGGTTCTCCTGGCTGGATGCCTGGTTGAGAGGTCTCGGTCACTAGAGCAGGCTCTGGACAGAGTCACAGTCTGCCTTTGTAGCCCCTGCCTTGACTCTTGCCTTTGTCCTGGCCCCCTTTCTTGCGTCCTTCTTGGTCCCTGAGCAACTGCCTTTAGCTCTTGGCATCGAGATGAGCAGAGGAAGACTGCAGGAGCACCTGGGATTGCTTTTCTGGGCGATGCATGTTGTGAGGTAGGAACAGAGCGTGAGGACGGACCGTCACGTCTCATCATAGTCTTTGATTCCTTGATGAAGGTCAATTGCCTCAGGAACCCATTGCGGTCAGATTCGCTGCAGCTTGAATGGACAGATGTCATGCGATTGGCTGGAGGTATTCTTTTTCCTGCCACCTGACTGTTTTGCCTGCTGATACTTGTGGGTTGGTTGGTTACCAATGGTGATAGAGTTCTGGACTGTCTTGCTGCATTCTGCATGAAGGGTATTCGGACGGGTGACTTCTGTGTTTTGTGTGCTGGAGATTTTGGGGTCGGATTTGAAGGAACAGTAGAACGTCCATTCCTTTCAGGTGGACTACTTGCTGGTGTGGTATCTTTTTTGGAAACAGATTGACTAGTTTGTGAGGGGAAGGTTATTTTCTTTGGGGACTGTCTCGATGGAGTAGAGCTTTGAGATGATCCAGATGATGAGCTCTTTGGTATCCTCGGAGGTGGGGTTGAGCTTCTTTTCGGCAAACACCACTGTGTGGAGTCATGGGGTTGTCCCAAACGGTGGAGACTCCTTGACCTCTGTTGAGCAAGGTTTGGATTCTTTGGAGCATCTGTCTTGGGTGACATTTTGTTAGGAGGAGGTATTTGTGAGAGATTTATCTCTTTCTTAGGGGTGTATGTCACTGTTCTACCTCTGAAGACCACTGGCAGATTTGGAACTGGCTTACGTTGGTTAAAGTCCAGAGGTTTGTTAGCTTTTTTGTCCTTAAAGATCTTCTTTTCTTTAGGAGTAAAACTAGATCCAGACATAAATGAGAGGACAGATTCGGTCTCTTCAGAGGACGGTTCTTGAGACTTTGATGCTTGTAACCGTGTGACAACAGAATTAGCGCCTTCTTGTATTTCTCTCCATTCAACACTGTTGAGGTCTGAGTCTTTATCCGAAGCCATATCCTCACTGTCAAATTCTTGTTCTTTGTTCCATCCACTGGCCACATTCTGCATGACGTTTCTTTGTTTCTGCTTCTTCTCTGCTTTCTTTCTTGCAGAAAGCTTCTTCCTCTGCTTGGGCATTGCAGATGTTATGCATTTTTGCAGAAGATCATCCTCTGAATCCATACTGACTGAGCTTGGTGAGCTTTGTTCCTCATACTGATTGTGGATGTGCATTGGTCTTTTTTGTTGGGCCTGGTTAGATATCTTGTTGTGTTTGTTTTTCACCCATATTTGCTGGGCTTTTGATTGGTGTTCCTCAAATTCTGCATCAATCAAAGAGCTAAGAGATCCACTAAGAGAATAACATGGGGGTGTTTCGTCCATTATTAGTTTGTGCTTGATCCTATTAAAACCTTTGGGTCTTGTCTGGGAATTGTCAATCCGACCAATATTAGTCATACTTCGGGAGAGAGTGTTCTTGCTGGACTCTCTCATCTGTTTTTTCCCTGCCCTTTTAACCACTCCCTCCTCTTTGTCTGTCTGTTCATTGTATAAGCAGTGAATGGCTTCCTCTGTGGGACACCGGATGGACTGAAAAACCTTGTTCCCCTGGAGTGCACTCTGAATTTGGTTCCCCTCTGTGTTTGGCTTTATGATAGGCAGATCCAGTTTCCTTGTCAGGACCTGTCCCTGCTTTTGTCTTTGTTGAATGAGTGATTGATCATGCTTTCTCTGGTTAGCCACTCTATCAGCCACCTCTTTGCTCTGCATCAGTACTCTTTGAGTGGGAATGACATGTTTGATTGACCTGTTCATTTGACTGACTGGTATGTCAGGCTGACTGGTCATTTTAGTGTTCTTGTGGAAGTGCGAGAAAACCCGAAGGTCTTCAATTCTCTTTGCCTCTTGATCCAACAATTCCTGTTTGTTCATATTTCTTACCCTCCAATCTTTTGCCCCCTTGTCCCTCACTGGGTACTGAAGTGTTTCGTCACTTAACGATGTCGTGCTGGAAAAGTTTACGGGAGTGCCCTCGGCAGAATCAGTATATGAGGAATCATCAAGATATAAGTCCTTTTGTTGCATTACAATCCTTCTCCCTGAGCACATTTGATTGGCATTGTTAGGAACCATCATATAAACAGGTATAGGTTTTCGGGTTTGTGAGTTTAGAACATGGGTGGGTAAGGTGGAGATCAGGGAGGGTCTTACTTTCCTGAACTTGGAGGGCATTGCTGAATTGATGCATTCTTTGAGAATTTCTATATCATCATCTGAATTGCCCTCACTATATCTTTCCCCTTGGTCCATAAAGGAAGGATGCTCATTGTCATCTGTCTCTCCCTGAGCCTGTGGGAATGTTGGATTGTTGTCCTTTTGCTGGAGTATGGGGGTCAATTTCAGTTCAACATCCTTCTGAATGAAGTGCTCATGAAGAGGTAGAGCACTCAAGCTAGAGGCGCATGAAAAGTTCTCTGTCGGCTTTTCCACTGTAAAGTAGATCATGGTGTCTAAATCTGGAGGCAGGTTGAACCTTTCCTTAAATTCTGCAATGTCCATGAACTTGCGCAAGCTGCTTTCCCACTGCCCTGCTGTCCCGGCGTTTTGGCTTTCTGTACCATTTGATTCAGCAAAGCATGGAGTTTTGCTTCGACTGGGAGGCATGGTTTGCCCTGGACTGTCAGGAAGATCACTTGGACTTATGGTCCCACTGATCATTTCGCTGCATGGATCACTTAGTATGGAGCTGGCAATTGAGTGAGATTCAAAGCTACCAAGTGAGCTGACAGAGCTACAACGACTCATCACAAGTGGGGTCTCATGGATGTAGTTCTCTGACGAACTTGAAGGTGATCTGTCCTCAAGTATGCCTGGTGAGACACCCCTCAGGAACACCTTTTCATGTTTGGTTGGGCAGGTAATTTCAATTGGATCAGTCCCAAGGCTTTGACAGGTTTTTGAATCAGTGACTAGCAGTTGGCTATCACTAAGATCCTCCAAGGTCTCATTCTCCTCCTCCCTCTTTACCAGATCCTCATCTTCCACTTCAATGATCTCAAGTGATGAGTCACTCTCCAACTCATTTTCACTTTGACTCTGCCCGTCAAGAGCTTCATCACCAGAGGAGAGGGAGGACAGGGAACTGCAACGGGAGAAACAGATCGGTGTGTTCTCCACTGAATACTTCTGCAGTGTCTCCATTGGTCCAATGGTAGGACTTCTAGCAGAGCTCATTGGAGAAAACTTGGTTAAACTCCCCCCAGTCATCACAGTTGGGACCCAGGCTTGTCTCCTCATTGCTTGAGCTGCATGTATATTGATGGCAGTCTTTGCAACACCAAACTTAGCAACACTTTGAATTAGAGGGACATGTTGATAGGAAGGGGACAGCTTTATGGAAGTCATGCTGACATCAGAAGAGAATTTAGTTGATAGGCTAGCTGGTGTTTGAGGGGGCAACGCTTGGCTCTTCTCTGTTTCTGTGCTATTAAGATCAGGCAATTTCACATTTTTGCTGTCCACAGAATCTCTCTCTGGTACGTCGATCTGACTTGTCTCATTGAGGACATGAGCTCCGACGTTAAGGTATTCTTGATGGGCCACCTTAAGATCAAGCTTGTTAGGCCGTCTCGCTGAGGGTCTAATCTGGTCCTTGCTACCACAATAGCCATCACTGGTGCTGCCACTGTTCAGACTGTCAGTGGACAAACTTGCATGGGTAGTTTTGAGACGTAAGATAGCATGGGCTCTGTTTAGACGTTCTCTGTGTGCATAGCTGCTGGTATCAGAGAGGCGGCAGGGGGAGCATGACTTGGCCCGGGCCTCATGGAGTTCATCTGATCCATAGGGTAGGTCTGCAAAACGATCCTCTGAGCTAAGGCTGAAGCTGTCCTCCGAAGATGTATGCATGGTAATGTCCTCCACAAGCTTATCAATCTTAGCCACAGTGTTGGTGATCTTTTTTGCTAATTTTTCTGCTGCAACAGACACCTCATCTTCTGGAGGCACTGGCTTCTTTTCCTCTGTCTGTGGTGGCTCCACATCTCTCTCCGGTTCACTGTCCTTCTTGCGAGGCTGGTTTTGAAGAAAGTTGGAGTTGGTCAGAAACATGGAGAGCATGGAGAAACTCCCTGTGTCCAGACTACTGGAGACATTAGGGGCCTCATCATCGTCAAAGCAGCCCGAGTCAGATGCATAATCTTTTGCTAGGCTTTCGATGTGCCACAGTGGCTTGTTGATGCTTGGATGCTTGGCACAGTTTTTTTTTTCAATAGAATCGAATGTCTCCGTAAGGTGCTTTGCATCTAGCTCAGCCTCTAGTGCTTTCTGCTTCCTCATATAGAGTGAGGGCATGCAGGAACCAGGGGATATGACCGCGGCATCCTTATACTTGAAGGGCCGGTTCGTGAGCAGGTTCCGTAGAGCTGCGGCACTTCCCATGGCTATCATTTTGTGCTTGGAGTGGATGAGGTTGCGCAGCATGCTGACCGCTCCCAGGTCCCACAGCAGTTCCTGGTCCTTGGGACTGCGGGCAGAGAGATTCCAGAGGGTCCCACAAGCGTTGCTCACAATTGTCAGGCTGTGGGAGCGCAGGTGCTGTAGCAGTGTTTGGAGGCAGTTGTGGTCCCTGAGGATTTGCCTGTGTTGAAAGAATGAGAACATACTAAGTATACAAGCATGTCAGAATGACATGTGCAGAAATTGATGACAATACTCATTGAACAGTTGCACTGATGTAGAATTCCATTCAAGGAAATACCTGTAATCGTCCCTGGTGGCCACAAGACTGGACACATTACGCAGGATGCCACCTCCACTCTCAATGATTGCCAGTGAATTGGTCTGACATCTGTAGGTGAGGGTGCTGACCAAGAAGCCCAGAGCCCCATCTACTGAGCAAATGGCCACCTTGTTCTCAGGACTGTGTGCTGACAGATTCCACAGAGCGCTGAGGAGGCTCTTCAAGGTGGATTCCTAAAATGGGATTTTGCATTAACATTGCATTAGAGATTTAAAAAATATATTGTATTTTGCAATTATTTCCTTTGATAATTGCTTTGGTTACAATTGCCAACATGAATTAATCACATAATATAGGTATGATTTTACCTTTGTAGCTTGAAGAGCACAGGTTATCAATCCTGTTACACTCCCCACGTCTCTAAGGACCCTCTTGCTGTTGATGTCTGCACGCCATGACAGATTTCTAAGAATACTCGACACTACCTGTGAGGGAACAATAGACATCACCTCTTCAGCCATGTGGTATTGTAAAAATGTATTTGAAGCACTGAAACTAAAAAGAGTAATGCCTAGTGATCCTGAAAGGGTGACAGAATTAATACACTCTGGAAATAGCTTTAGTATAGTAGTAACAACATCGAACCTGATGTAGTTCCTCACTATCAGATGCAAGTTGGGTGACAATGGCCTGCAGGCAGCTTTTCTTTGTGCAGAGAGTGGCCTGTGTAAAATAAAGGTCAGACATATTGTTGAAGTCGGAAGATTACATACACTTAAGTTGGAGTCATTAAAACTCATTTTTCAACCACTCCACAAATTTCTTGTTAAGAAACTATAGTTTTGGCAAGTCGGTTAGGACATCTACTTTGTGCATGTCACATTTCCAACAATTGTTTACAGACAGATTATTTCACTAATCATTCACTGTATCACAATTCCAGTGGCTCAGAAGTTTTCATACACTAAGTTGACTGTGCCTTTAAACAGCTTACAAAATTCCTGAAAATTATGTATTGGCTTTAGAAACATCTAGTAGGATAATTGACATCATTTGAGTCAATTGGAGGTGTGCCTGTGGATGTATTTCAAGGCCTACCTTCAAACTCAGTGCCTCTTTGCTTGACATAATGGGAAAATCAAAATAAATCAGCCAAGACCTCAGAAAAAAATTGTAGACCTCCACAAGTCTGGTTAATCCTTGAGAGCAACTTCCAAATGCCTGAAGGTACCACGTTCATCTGTACAAACAATAGCACGCAAGTACAAACACCTTAGGGCCACGCAGCCATCATACCACTTAGGAAGGAGACGTGTTCTGTCTCCTAGAGATGAACGGACTTCGAAAATTGCAAATCAATCCCAGAACAAGAGCAAAGGACCTTGTGAAGATGCTGAAGGAAACGGGTACAAAATGATCTATATGCACAGTCAAACAAGTCCTATATCGACATAACCTGAAAGGCCACTCAGCAAGGAAGAAGCCACTGCTCCAAAACCACAAAACAAGTCAGACTATGGTTTTCAACTGCACATGGGGACAAAGATCATACTTTTTGGAGAAATGTCCTCTGGTCTGATGAAACAAAAATAGAACTCTTGGCCACAATGACCATCGTTATGTTTGGGGGGAAAAGGGGGAGGCTTGCAAGCCGAAGAACACCATCCCAACCGTGAAGCACGGGGTGGCAGCATCATGTTGTGGGGGTGCTTTGCTGCAGGACGGACTATGCACTTCACAAAATAGATGGCATCATGAGGTAGGAAAATTATTTGGATATATTGAAGGAACATCTCAAGACATCAGTCAGGAAGTGAAAACTTTGTTGCAAATGGGTCTTCCAAATGGACAATGACCACAAGCATACTTCCAAAGTTGTTGCAAAATGTCTTAAGGACAACACAGTCAATGTATGGGAGTGGCCATCACAAAGCCCTGACCTCACTCCTATAGAACATTTGTGGGCAGAACTGAAAAAGTATGTGCGAGCAAGGAGGCCTACAAACCTGACTCAGTTACACCAGCTCTGTCAGGAGGAACTGCCCAAAGTTCACCCAACGTATTGTGGGAAGGTTGTGGAAGGCTACCCAAAACATTTGACCCAAGTTAAACAATTTAAAGGCAATGCTACCAGATACTAATTGAGTGTATGTAAACTTCTGACCCACTGGGAATGAGATGAAAGAAATAAAAGCTGAAATCAATAATTCTCTCTACTATTATTCTGACATTTCACATTCTTAAAATAAAGTGGTGATCCTAACTGACCTAAGACAGGGAATTTTTACTAGGATTAAATGTCAGGAATGGTGAAAAACGGAGTTTAAATGTAGTTGGCTAAGGTGTATGTCTTTGTTTTCAAAATGCCTTTACAAATCAGATAAATATGTAAAACTTTCAGTGGTTCGATGCTTTTCGGATCATACCTTGTTGACGACATCTCCGAAAGTAAGGTTCGTCAGTGCCATTCCCGCGTAGCGTCGAAGTGCCATATTGATGGGATCGTTCTGCATGCCGTACAGCTCCTGGTCCAAGTGCATCACCTCTGCAACCACCTGCAACCCTCCTAAACAGATACACCCACCAAGCACATCACAAACTGAATAATAGATTCATTCACATATCATATTTTTCTTTATGGTTATGCTTATCGTCTGTATATTTCCCATTGACGTGTTGTTCACTAACCGAGTTCATTCATGGCCCTTCGGTACTCCTCCTCGAAGGAAAGCTTCATGACAGCACACATGGCCTGGCAGATCTGCGGCTCCACTGGCTCAGGGATGTCTGAACGGAACACGGACAAGTACATCTTGAATTACTCTCACATCACTATATAATCCACAGTCTGCTATAGAGATCACATTAATCTCCTAAAATAATCATTTTCTACTAACCTGTGGTTGTAGTACCTCCAGGAGAGGGAGTACGCACATGGCTCTCAATCCAGTCCCAGCCGCTGTCACAGTGCGAGCGGATCTGCTCCAGCACGTGCAGCACCCTCATCTCCCGCCGGGCCTGGCCCTCGTCGGGCTGGGAGTACACTATGTTATGCAGGGCAGTGCTGGCTCTGGACTGGGCCTCCCGGCTGCATGCTACACTCCTGGCCGACTCTCCGGCGCCCCCTGGGCCGTCGTGCAGGATCTGCACCAGCAGGGGAACGCAGCCGGACTTGCGCATGGCGATGCAGCTGTCTTGGGAGCTGGACAAGGCCAGCAGAGTGCGGGACATCTCCTCCTTGTCCCGGTTGGCCAGCATGGAGAGCAGCCAGAACACCATCTCCACCTAATCCAGGTGAAATACATGGCCGTGGAGAATACATATTTTATTCATTAATTTATTTACCTTTATTTGGCAGATAAGTCGACTGAGAGATGCCTCAATATTTTATAGCAATGATTATAAGCATAACTTGCATATTATGTCTAATACCTTTGTTAAAACCAAGCATATAGTTTATTTGTTATAATTCATTGATATTATATTTAAAAGGTGATTGAATTGCTCCTGATTTGTTATGTCGTTAATGCATTTCTTTTGAAGCAATGTTT
The DNA here is from genome assembly GCF_036934945.1 of Oncorhynchus masou masou. NCBI lineage: Eukaryota > Metazoa > Chordata > Actinopteri > Salmoniformes > Salmonidae > Oncorhynchus > Oncorhynchus masou. The sequence continues at coordinate 87,209,546 of NC_088242.1, read as the reverse complement.
CTTTAATGTACAAGTGAATAGGTTGGTTTACTGTTAAGTTTAAGTTTCCCATGTATTTGGTTAAGTTGTAACTAATGAAGTCGCTTGTTATGATGTGGCCAATGGGAGAGTTGACCTGGTTAACAGGAGGCCTGGGTTGAAAAAAAGAGAGAGGGGGACTTTGAAAAAAGAGAGAGGAGAGACGTTATCAGTGTTGGTGAAGAAAAACGACTAAAGAAGACTATAAGGAGGGAACAAAGACATACCTACAGAGTTTTGAAGGGAAATACTGATTTTATTTTTTCCAAGAGAGTATTATTATATTGTTAAGAAATACCTATTGGAGACTGGAGCTGCCTTCACATTGTGGATACATTCAACATCCTCAAGGCTAGCCTAGCATCTTGCAAGGTCTGGAGAGAATTACTTGTGGACGATCGGCGAATTATGGTTTCCACGGGATATCGGTTACTGGCTGCATTGAAAACTGTGTTTGCTATGGATCTTGTGAGGACACCTCACCTGCACCAAACTGCTATACGGTGCTGAGGAAATATCTACGAGTAGTCAGTAACTGTAAGGACCAACGCTAGAGTAGAGAAACAGGTATGGTGAGTCAAACATTTAATTAGGAACAGACATGAAACAAGACAGGAACAGAGTCAGCACACGGGTATACAAGGACATATGACAATCAATGCTGAAGCCGGGAACAGAGCGGGGGAACAGACAGATATAGGGGAGGTAATGACAGAGGTGATTGAGTCCAGGTGAGTCCAATAATCGCTGATGCGCGTGACGAAGGAAGGCAGGTGGGCGTAATGATAGTGGCAGGAGTGCGTAATGCTGGGGATCTGGCGCCCTCGAGCACCAGGGGGAAAGAGCGGGAGCAGGCGTGACAGTACCCCCGACGAACCGGCAGAGGTGTGAGAGCCTGGCGAGCCGGCTGAGGCATGAAGGGCTGTTAATCCCGCTGAGGTGTGGGAGTCAGATGATCCGTCGGAGGCCCAGAAGCCTGACGAGACGGCTGGGTGGAAAAACCTGACGATCTGGCTGAGGCTTGACGTGGGATGGCCGCCTTCCAAGCCAACCGGGGCAAAAAACCTCTCGACCCAGCAAGGGCGTAACAGCCTGACGAGCTGGCTTAGGCACCCCCGGTTCTATTGGTGGCGGCCCCCGGACCCGACGTCACCACCAACCGGAAAGCCAGCACTCCCCGATGCTTCGTTTGTAAAGCCCTTTTTACGTCAGCCGATGTCACAATGTGCTGTACAGAAAAACTCCCTAGAAAGGCCAGAACCTAGGAAGAAACCTACAATTTAAAATTTTATCTGAAGTTATTACCCTAGTTTGTAATCACCCTGGCGAGTTTACAATAGGGATTCTTATGTCCTTCTCACCTAATATCCCATCTCGTTCAGAAATCTAAGTAAGGTAATATTGTAAGAGTCAAATTCGAGCCTGGTGAGAGGGTTACATATGTAAAACCATTGAAATACCCCGTCGGAAAATGGTGGTTAAATATTATAATAAGCATGTAAGATCTACTTTCACGACACATGGCTCAATGGGATCTGATTATTGTCCACACACAAATAGTCATCTAAATAATGCAGAGCCACTAATGCAAACTCCATTCATTATTACTAAAGATGTGATGATGGCCTTACTTTGCTTCCATCTCCTTGTGCATCCAGAGCAGAAGCAGTCAATGCATGTTCAGTTTCAGGAATAGGCTGCTTTTCACAGCTTGAGATCTGCAAAGAAAGAGAGGGATCGTAAATGACATGGTTTCAAATTTCTCATTTTGTAGCATAAAAGTCAATTGCAGGCGGTTTGCTTTGATCTTTCTATTAGGGCTGGGAATTGCCTCACAATACGATATTATAACAATACATCGCTGCTGATACGGTATGTATTGCGATTATCACGATTCTACTGTATATGTATTCTATACTGTGATTCTATTGCAATTTCCTCAGCATATTGCTCACTATATGTCGGCTGCAGAGAGACGAGAGAGCATGAGAAAAATGTTGATCAGTCATGGAAATAAAAGTGCAGAAAAAACTTAAATAGAAGATGAGAAAAACAAAAGAAGAATAGGATGAAAAATACCAGAGTTTTGTGGAGTTACAGCCGACAAGCGCTAGCTAATACTACCTAGAAAAAAATGATAATAAATATATATATACAGTACCAGTCAAAAGTTACTCATTCCAGAGTTTTTCTTCATTTTTACTATTTTCTACATTGTAGAATAACAGTGAAGACATCTCAGAGAGAATGCCAAGAGTGTGCAAAGCTGTCATCAAGGCAAAGGGTGGCAATTTTTTAAAGAATCTAAAATATATTTTGTGTTATTTCATAGTTTTGATGTCTTCACTATTATTCTACAATGTAGAAAATAGCAAAAAAAACAAAACTGGAATGACCAAACCTTTGACTGTGCTTCTACACCTGCATCGCTTGCTGTTTGGGGTTTTAGGCTGGGTTTCTGTACAGCACTTTGAGATATCAGCTGATGTGAGAAGGGCTATATAAATACATTTGATTTGATTTACTGTATATATTACAAAAATTGTTCAAAATCGATACTTGGAGTCAAAGTACTGATATAATATCATCCAAAACAAATCAAGACTGGCCTTCAAGTTCCCTTGAAAATGTTTATTTTGTTATTAATTTCAGTCTAAATTACAATTGTATTGATTATTTAAAATAGAATATCTAAAATAGACTAATATCTTTGTAGATAAATTATATTCTATAATTATATTCAATACTGAATGTACACAATTGGAGTTGGTTAAGTTTATTGGGTTTAACACATTTATTTTGAAATAATTACATCTGAATAGAAAGATTATGAACATCAAATTTAAAATAATGTTTGTTAATATCCCATTAAAATTATTGTGCAAATATAATTATACCCGATAAATAGGCCAGAATAAATAACAAATGTATCCAGCCTCTGGCATTAGTAGATCATAGGAAAAAAAATAAATGACCTAAATTTGCTGTCCAAACATAAAAAAGTATTTAGTAGTCAGCATCAGTATCTCCTGAAGTGAACACCAGTGAGATGTTATTGTCAGTAGTCAACTAACCGATATCAATACATTTAATTACACCTCCTGCATCTTAATATTGGCCGTGCAGACAGACATTCATGTCTGTTCTCATAAGGTATGAGTTGCACACTCCCAGCATACAGACACACTCCATTTGGATTCAACAAACCGATTGGCTCCATCACAAATCTTCAGAGAGTCATCTATCAACTCTTTCATTCCCCCAGTCGATCACCATGGTAACCAGGCTTGTGCCTGATCACACCGAAGACAAGCTTTCAGACAAAGGGGAAGGGCTATTAGACATGCTCGTCTGAATAGCTCCACCATGTTGTAAGTAATAAAGTGTGATCTCGCCGATAACAAGATAAACATGCTAAATGTGTCTGTGTTTTGATGGATTGAATCTGTCGTGGATTTTACCCCTTTAATTGTCGTAGCCACACAGTTCAAATAAATAATCAAACGCTCACAATGGATTGCATAGGAACCTGCTGTGTGATGCAAGATGGTTGACAATAGCCCAGAAAAACATGGAACAATGTGTCTATTGTTGTCCCTTTTAATTCACATTCTTCCTGCATCCTGGTACTAGAGAACTCATTGCTATTCTCCTACAGAGCCCCAGAGGATAGATACACAGACACCTAAACGGGCCGGTCTGAGACCCACTCAACCGAAACACCCACTCCTGCTGTGCCAAGCTTGCAGTGCCCAAGCAACACTATACTCTTTGGGAGGAGCTACCAATTGGAGCCAAGCTAAAGAGGGGCAAAGCCTGTGTTCTGCATAGCGGCACGGCACCGATAGAGAGCAAGGTAAGTGGGATGGAGAGAGAGATAGTGGGGCGATGGAGGGGGATAGAGAAAGTGAGAGAGATACAGAGGGGGATGGAGAAAGAGAGCAAGAGAGGGAGGGGTTAGAGAGAAAGAGATAGAGGGGGATAGAGAGAGAGAGAGAGAGATAGAGGGGGATAGAGAAAGTGAGAGAGAGATACGGAGGGGGATGGAGAAAGAGAGCAAGAGAGGGAGGGGTTAGAGAGAAAGAGATAGAGGGGGATAGAGAGAGAGAGAGATATGGAGGGGGATGGAGAAAGAGAGCAAGAGAGAGAGGGGTTAGAGAGAAAGAGATAGAGGGGGATAGAGAGAGAGAGATAGAGGGGGATAGAGAGAGAGAGAGGGATAGAGAGAGAGGGATAGAGAGAGAGAGAGAGAGAGAGAGGGATAGAGAGAGAGAGAGAGAGAGATAGAGAGAAAAGTGGATTAACTGTATATTACAGGATAACACAACATTCCACAAACAACAGTATTATAAACTCAGCAAAAAAAGAAACATCCCTTTTTCAGGACCCTGTCTTTCAAAGATAATTCGTAAAATTTCAAATAACTTCACAGATTCATTGTAAAGGGTTTAAGAAAAATACTGGCAGGTGACTTTTGCGCACCAATTTCGGCGCAGGACACCGGGCGGACACCTGGTAAATGTGGTCTCTTATGGTCAATCTTCCAATGATCTGCCTAAAAATACGTCACAATGCTGCAGACACCTTGGGGAAACGACAGAAAGGGTTGACTCACTCCTCTCGCATTCACAGCCATATAAGGAGACAATGGAAAACAGAGCCTCAAAAATCCTTGTCATTTCCTGGATGCCATCTCATCTTGGTTTTGCCTGAAGCTCACGTTCTAGGGCACGCACAGAGAATATCTTGGTATTTCTGGACACGTCAGAGTGTTTTCTTTCGAATGGTATCAATTATATGCATAGTCGAGCATCTTTTTGTGACAAAATATCTTGTTTAAAACGGGAACGTTTTTCATCCAAAAATGAAATAGCGCCCCCATAGATGTAAGAGGTTTTAAACAGGGGCTGTGGGAAGCAAGGCAGAACATGGTGAAGACAGGGAGAGATTGGGGGGTGGAAGGGATAGTGAGGAGGGTGGAAGGAGATTTGAGGGGGAGGATGAAGAGGGAGGAGAGGAAGTGGGGGCAGTATGCTGCTCGGGAGAGGTGGAAGGGGGTTTAGGGCTGGGTGTCATTTAGATTTGTAAGAGGATAGATTAGGGACGGGGAGATAGGGAAAGGTATTTTGTAGGGTGACGGGAGGGAAGATGCTCCCCTGAGGTTTTGTTTGGGGTTTATGTTTAGTTTAATTAGTTTAATTAAAATACCATTATTTGAGTATGTATGTAAATTATGAGTTGTAAAGAATGAATGGTATTGAAGATAATAAATTATTTTGTATTTAAAAAAAAGATTTTTCTGTTTTCGTACTTTTGTTATTTTGCTAGTTTCATCGTGTATAGTTTCCTTATTAAATAAAATGAATCACAACTACGCTGCATTTTGGTCCGCTCCTCCTTCCCACAACGAAAGCCGTGACAGTATGCTTACTTCGATTATGACCTAACGGCGATTTAAGATAAGCAGAGTAAGGTTTTTACATGACTAATGCCATACTTGGCTTACTGCCATACTCAGTTTAATATCAAATTATTAGTCTGCATGTGAACATACTGTATTCAGAGATTGAGACAAGCAAGTGACAGTGACAGATAATCCTGTGTTCTGTTTTCACACAATGATTTTGTACTGTAAAAATGAAAGATGACAAGGATTATTTTCTGTAAATAGCCACGCTACTGTTATTTTTCACTTTTTATTTCTTTACATACCCATTGTTCACTTTCCTTTTTTTTGCACTATTGGTTAGAGCCTGTAAGTGCCTCCTTGCAGATGCCTAAGACATGTTCTCGCAGATGAGCAGGGACCCTGGGCATCTTTCTTTTGGTGTTTTTCAAAGTCAGTAGAAAGGCCTCTTTATAGTGTCCTAAGTTTTCATAACTGTGACCTTAATTGCCTACCGTCTGTAAGCTGTTAGTGTCTTAACGACCGTTCCACAGGTGCATGTTCATTAATTGTTTATGGTTCATTGAACAAGCATGGGAAACAGTGTTTAAAGAGACTCATGAGAAGTCAGAGCAGAAACCTGTCCCTATCCGTCCCTCTCGCTCTCCCTACACCCCTCTCTAACCTGGCCCACATCAATACAAAATCCCCCTTTACCAAACCTAACAACACCCGTGCCCTAGCCCATACTACTCCGGCAAAGGCACAGTCCCAAAAGACATGGCGCACAGTCTCCTCCCTGCCACAAGAGGATCTTGGACAGGTGGGGGATTGCACCAAACTATACCGGTACAAGATGGAACGTACCGGCAAACACTTATGAAGGCTCAACCAATTCAGGTCCTTGAGCCTGTTGTCCAGACCCCGCGCCTGCACTCCCTCCCAGACCACTTCCGAGATGCCCACTACAGGCGCCGGACTCCCTGCCTTTCTGACCTCCTCGTACAGGTGCCTATGATCTAAACCTACTCGGGCAACTTCAACCTCAGGGTGCGCACGCAGCCACTTGGCTGCATGACCAAAGTGCCACGGCAGCTGTTCCGCCCGAGGACTCGTGTTAGACCACACCATTATGCTTCTCGCCTGATACGAGAAAAATACCCGCAGGAGGTAACCGGATGGGTGTATCACTGGCTGAGCAAGCTCCGTTTACAAGAAAGAAACAAAAATTGTGTCCAGCTTGAGGGGGAAATGTGGTACCCCCCTACCTCCCTCCCCGATGGGACAGATCATGCGTGCCCTGGCAACCCACTCGCACCTGCCACTCCACATAAACTGAAACACAAGCCTCACTAGGGTAGATGTATGCCAAATACAAAAGAGACGGCAACACATCCACCTTTAGGACCAGGACTTTGCCCTAGCTTTCCACATTGCTAGCTTCCTCTGTACCACTGCGATACGCATGTTCCAGCTTAGTGTCGCTGAGCCGGAGGTCTCAAAATGGACCCCGAGAATCCTCAGGGCCCCCTCACAGAGAGATAACCCCCCAGGCACATCCGTTCTACAGCGCCATCTTCTTGACGGAAGACTTTGCATGGTTCAGAACTGCTCCCGACGCTCGGTGAAATCCCCAAAGATGGCAAGGAACCTTGTCAGGCACGAGTCCTTGCACAACAGCAAGGAAGTGTCGTCGGCGTACTGCGTCATCTTAACACGCAGCCCACCACTTCCAGGGATCAGCAAACCTTCCACCCCTGTGTCTGCCCTAATGGCAGCCCCCAGAGGCTCCATGTACAGAACGAAGAGGAGAGCCGAGAGTGGGCACCCCTGCCTGACCCCAGACGAGAGGTCAAAAACGTCACCCAAGTGACTATTTACACTAACTCGGCACCCCGCTCCGACATATAATGTACGAATCCATCCAATAAACTTCTCCCCAAATCCTAATCGACCTAACACTCTGAATAAAAAGGATCTATTCACGCGATCGAAGGCTTTCGCCTGATCTAGCGCTGCTACCATAAAAGGCAGTCCTCTATCTTCAACCCAAGCGATGGAGTCCCTGATTAACTGTAGGTTCCATCTAATAGAGCGGCCCTCTACCCCGCACGTCTGATCCTCATGAACGACGTAGGGAAGGGCTGTGCGCAACCGGTCTGCTAAAACCTTTGGAAGTAGCTTGTAATCTACACACAGCATGGTCAACGGCCGCCAGTTGCCAAGGTCTGTTACTTCCCCCTTCTTATATAAAAGTGACAGCACACCAACAGCCATTGATCCCCCCAGGACCCCCGTCTCAAGGATGGCCTTCAAGACTTCGAGGACCACTGGTCCAAGTATACCCCAAAACTTGAGATAAAACTCAGCCGGCAACCCATCCATCCCAGGCACCTTCCCTTTTCCCATCCTCCTAAGAGCGCTCTCAACCTCTTCTAGTGAGATCTGGGCCTCCATCACTTCTCTAATGTCCTCCGGCAACCGCCTGGACAAGTGTTCTAAAAACACATTTCCCTGCTCTACATCTATTTCCCTTTCCTTAAATAAACCTTGGAAATGATCAGTTGTCACCCTGACCATATCCTCTGGTTCTCTAACTATACTACCATTTTCTTCCCTAACACCATGCATTACCTTCCTACTCTGTCTTGCCCTAACCAACTTAAAGAACATAGCAGAACAAGTCTCATTATGTTCTAGAAAGCCACTATGCGCACGCTCCAGGAAAGCTCGAGCCTTCCGCTCCTGCAACTCCCTGAGCTGCGCCTTTAGGGTTGCGGATCTCTCCCAGTCAAACAACCCGCCGAGGTTGCCTGCCTCGTATTCAAGTTCAATTAACCTTTGGATACGATCCACCTCCCTCCTCGCCTCCCTTTTTTCCTCTTGCAATACCCTATTATAAAAGCCCTAATCCTCACCTTAACTAATTCCCACCACTCTAACACCCCCTCGCACATGGACCGGAGGCCCTCAAGCCTCCAAAAGAAACCATAAAACCCGTCAACAAAAGCCTGCTCCTCCAGCACATCCCGATCTAGCTTCCAGTACCCCCTACCAAAGAGGCAGACTGGCGACCCCACCTGCAGGAGCACCCCGTCGTGATCCGAAAAGTAAACAGGCAACAGCCGCCCAGACAACTTACCCAAAGACCTGGGTACAAAAATATAGTCGAGCCTCCGCTCAACCCCCCTGGAGTTGCGCCATGTAGGACCGTCCATTTTCGGAGTAGTGTGCAGACCACCATCTACCAGACTATGGCAAGCCATTAGCCTGGCAATGGCGCCTGCACTGCTATCCCCCCCTCTTCCTAAATCTGTATTAAAATCCCCCCTATCACTAATTTCCTATTTGTGACACACAGGGGCGTCAGACAGTCCACCATCTCCCTCCTGTCTGCCACCACCTGTGGCCCATACACCACCACTAATCTAAATGTACAATCCCTTATTGTGACATCCACCCCTATAACCCTCCCCTGCATTACCACAAAAGAATCCTCCACTTTTACCTCCCTGTGCCCACACAAAATCCCTACCCCCGATGAGTGCACCCCCCCAACACCCCAAACCGACTCCCCCTTGTCCCACTCCCTCTTAAACCTACTAACATCCCCTCCATCCCTCAGGTGAACCTCCTGTAAAAAACAAAAATCAAACCCCACACCCTCCAAATAACTAAAAACCGCCCTCCTCTTAACAAAATCCCTTAAACCCCTTACATTTAAACTAACAAAAGTAAAATTAGACTCCATGAAAAAATAAAAACATGTAATACACTCAAATTCTAAACCCAGACAGAAAAAAAAAAAAAACCCAGGAGACTCACCCGATGCTCCCCTGCTCCATATCTACCGGTGAGAACACCATCCATAATCCCGACATCCCCCCCTCTTCCTCCATCACACCATCCCAGGATGCAGGAATAGTGTTTGGCTCCGGGGTGCCCTGCACCCTGGGTCTACCCCCACAATCCTCCCCCTCCCCAGTGTTGCAGCTGGTTTGGAAAAAAATTGGGGAGGCTGAGTCCCCAAACAAAAAACTCCCCACCTCCTCCTGTACCCAGTCCTGAGTCTTGTTAGGTGTGTCCCCACCCAACAGAAGTTGAGGGCCTGGGGAAACCAGCAGCAACCCAGAGGTTTCTCCCACCCCCATCACTCTCTTGGCCATCCCCTCCCCCTCACTGTCGGCCAATCGCACCCTCCTCTTCATTCTCTTCTTTGGTGATGGCGGCAGTGGAGAGATACCACCCCCCCCCCGCCAGCTCCTCCACCATACCCCTCATCTCTTCCACCAGGGCACTTTCCCCCCAGTCCACTTGCTCTTCCACCGTCTCCTTCTCCACCACTCCTCCCTCACTTTCTTCTCTCTCATGCTCCTCCACTCGGTTGCCTTCTTCCGCCGCTTTTCCTGGTTCTCCTACTCCCGTGCCTTCCGTTTCCTTCTCTCTTCCATCCGCCGCTTCTTGCTCCTCTTCCTTCCTTGTGGCCTTCCCCTCTGGACCTGTACTCTGGTCATGAGGCGTGCTTCCTTCCCCTCCTCTTCTTCCCCCATCCCCCGCTCCTGCTCCCCCCCCAGCCGCAGACGCATATGACCTCTGACGGGCCGGGCACCCCCGCCACAGGTGTGCTGATGAGCCACACCCATGGCACGTCTTAGGCTTGTCACAATCCCTCGCCTCGTGATCCTCAGATGCACAAAATCTGCATTTTCTTGTACTGCACGAGGCGAATATGTGACCGTAGGCCATACAGCGCCTGCAAAATGGGGGCTGACGTGCATAAAACAACGTCCCCCTGTCTGCCCCTAGGGATAACATAGCAGGAGGATGGAGGTAGCCACCATGTCCCTTTGGGTCTTCTCTGAGGAGGGCCTGGAAGCCTCTCCTCCCATTCCAAAACCCAAGGGAGTCTTTGAGGTGCCTTGCTGAGGAGACGTTATCCATGTATCTCCCCAGAAAAGCCCTCACCTCTTCGTCCTTAACGTAAGGGTTGTAAATGTTGACAGTTACAACCCTAAAGTTATTCTTCGCCAGGCTTGTTATTTCGTAGTGGCACATCGGCCTCTCACCTCCCACTGCTCTTGCCCTTCTCAGGATATCATCGTGTTTTTCCTCTGTATATAGTGCCACGTCGTATGCTCCCTCCAACGAGTTGCCTTGGAAACAAAACACGTCCTTCACCGTCAGCTTTAGAATCCCCATCAATATTATCCTTCCAAAAGATTCCCGTCCTAAAGGCTCCAACTCCTTTTCCTTCCAAGCAAACCGAATCGTGTTGGCCAGCCCAATCCCGACCGTGTTGATGTATTTAGCACCATCTCCGCAAGGAGAATGGCGCTCGTTCTCTTCTCTTCCAAAACAAGTAAAAAGAAAAACCAAAGTGACCGAGCCTATCTGGTGAACACTACACAGAGACAGGAACAATCACCCACAAACACACAGTGAAACCCAGGCTACCTAAATATGGTTCCCAATCAGAGACAATGACTAACACCTGCCCCTGATTGAGAACCATATCAGGCCAAACACAGAAATAGACAAACAAGACATCCAACATAGAATGCCCACTCAGGTCACACCCTGACCAACCAAAACATAGAAACATACAAAGTAAACTATGGCCAGGGCGTGACACATACGCCGATTAAAACACCTGGTTTTATGAGCAATCTTTCATGTAAACTTCTTAATCATACTTACTGTGTTGTATTTGATCTGCACATGTGCCAGCAAGAGCAGTGCGAGCTTACTTCTTTTGCGCGACTGAAGTGGGTTCGGGAAAAACTGAAAATATGCATCTAGAAACAGTTTTCAAATACAAACTTTATATGTCCGAACTGTGTTCTCACCTCACACAGGATCTTCTCCTGGGTGCTTCTGGACTCCTGGGCCTCCTGTAGTTCTTTCTCCAGCTGTTCCAGGCGAGCCACACGGATCTGTGAGGGGAGACAGAGAGAGAGTCTTTAGTTGCCACAGTCATTTTGTGGCACGACAAACATTGTCCAAACATTGTACAACACCCTCTGAGAGCAGTTTTAATTTCTTGGTTTTTCATGCAAAATGTGTGTGTTGCATCCAAAACATGTTTCAGAAAGAAGTTCCACACGCAATAATGTAATTGAAGATATTGAGAACAGTTGCCAAATGTTACTGTGTGTGTTGCCATGACAGAGACAGACATGGTAGAGAGGGCCTCTCCTTACCTGTGTCCTCTGGACCATTTCATCGCTGGTTCCGAAGCGTTCCTCCATGACAGAACGCAACTGCTGTGCCTCGAACTCCAGCTGCTGGCGAATGAGGTCAATCTGTATGGAGAACTGTTAAGATAAGGAAAAAGAGATTAGTTTCCGCACAACACAAGCCTCCATTTTGGGGCATTCTGGACGCTAGCTTCTCTGCCAAAGAGTTGAACCAAAGATTTAACCCAAGATAGACCAGAGCCTGTTGTTTCCAATGGGACCAAATTAATCATAGTGGGCAGGACCAAGCATGAGCTGGAGAGATCCTACTGGTGCAATCTAGCATTTATTTGCATATTTCTGTTATGGAACGCCTACTCTGTGAAGTGCGCGTGTGCAATAACTGAATTCGCCCTTGCACTCCTTCTAAACAACAACAAAAAATGTGAAACTTTGGCAAAGGGTAAAGTCTTTAAGAATCAGTCCACTCTGTTTGTTACAGATTATAGTTTTGGAAAGAGAACTGCATGGAGACTAAATGCTTCATTGACGAAAAAATCTGCAGAATGTCGGCCAAAATCCATCACGCTCCATCTTCTCACACTGCCGGCTGCTGGGCTTCCTCTCATCACCATATTTGGTAGTGAGTGGAAACACCAAGTGGATGCTTCACATTTATACATCCTGTGAAATATCTGGCTCATTGTTCTACTTGATAGTTTAACTATCGCCTGTTAAAACAATAATGAGTTGATTTCATGACAATGAACATGCAAGAAAGCAATGAGCAATAAGACATGTTGTGTCTGTCTATGAAATAATAAAGTAATGCTCTACTCATACTCTAAACTGTTTCCAAAGAGTCATTTTCAAACAACAAGCACACAATGAAGTACGAGGGGGCGACAGTTTACATTTCCTGCAACTGAGTGCTGAGTACAAGTATACTTTGTACTGTATGTTATGGTCCACTGTGTCTGAGCACTGTGCAGGAGAGAATATTCTGGAGACTCAGTGGTGTTAAAGTGTTCTCACCGTGTCGATGCGTGGCAGTTGGTTCAGCCGCTGAGACAGTCCCTGGAGCTGGCTGTAGTACCAGTGACGCTCCCGCTCCTCCTTGTCTATCTCACTTAGCAACATCGTTCTGGAACACACCCAGCTACATTTAACACTTTGACTACCATCCACCACAACATCACTGGGGATTCATAGTACCTCACTTTTTTGTTGTTGTTGAAGGGACTACTGATTTATAGTGAATTATTATTTTGAAGGTATTATTTTAAAGATGTTTGACTTAGTATTACTAGTAATACATACATCTGATTGAACTATGGTAAAGTGCTAACCTCTCTTTGTAGAGGTCTTCCAGATGCTGGGCCGTGATGCGTCTGTCTCCCAGCATGGCTTTGGTCAGGGCTCCAGGGTTCACAGCCGTGCCCTCCCCAGACAGAGAGGAGCTCTGGCGGGATGAAGGCCGCAGGGGGCTCCTGGCTCTGGAGGAGGAGGGAGGCAAGCAGGCCAGACAATCGTCCATGTCACCCGACTGAGCTGCCAGACTGGCTAGACTGTCTGGGAGAACGCGCATGTTTTGCGGCTGGTACTTCAGCTCATAGTAGTTGGTCAAGTCCATGTGCAACTCTGAGAAAGAGAAATGTCATTAATATTTGTAAAATTAAATATGATTTTATTTTATAAAAATGAATGATTGGAATAGCTGATATTGAATTAATTAATGAGTTCTGTACAATATCAGTCTAAACAGACATTAAATAGTGGGAAAATAGACAGAAAAGCACAGGGTGAAGGCACACATACCTTTGAGCTGGTCCAGCACATCAGTCCTCCCGGAAGAGGCCAAAGTGCTAGCCTCCAGCTCCAGTTTGCTTTGCAGCCCCTTCAGAACCCCCTAGGGAAGAGAAAACAATTCACTATCTGTGTCCAACCAGAATCCCAGTCAAATTAAATTGTTGTGGCCACAGTGAATCCAAAAATGAGTCACAACCTGTTGGAATTACAATGTCCTCCTAGAGATGAAGAAAGCAAAGCAACTACTGCATGCCTCCTATTCCTGTCCTTTCTTTTTCCTCAGTAGGCCGCCTGAAATCACAGCCAAGTCAATGTAAAATCCAAGCCTTTTCCTCAAATCAATATTCTCCAAGGGGTTGTTTTGAGGTTGGAAGGTTAGGTCTATTTGCCACCAGTGTCTGGCTCTGTGAGCTCCCTACAGAGCGTCCTGGTTGTCTGCTGATAGCTCAAGCTTCCCTCAGGAATATAAAGGCTTTAGCTGTGGATAATCCAGCTGTGTGCCAGAGGAGTGATAGGGCGTACCAACATGACCTGGGGTTGCACCTACAATTAAATCATAAAATGGTGACCTATCCAGACTATTACATGATTGATGTTGCTGGCTGGAATGGAGAAATTGTTTTGGTATGTTTTGTTGTTCACTTTTGTCAATTCAGATTGAAATAATTTGTTATGAAAGAAGGACGAGTGGGACGTTTTCAATGACCAGATTCTGATATATGTTTTGACCTTTCTGCTCATGCCTCAGAATCAGGTGACCAGTGTTTCAGTGGTAGTCCACAGTACACAGCATTTAGGCTAAAGCCACACTAAAGCACATTGGGAACCCTGATTCCACACCTCGTGGGATGGTCCCTAATTCTGCCAGTAATCCAAACTCCCCACAAACTGGGATTCTGGCAACGTTTAATGCTCGCCTGGCACAAAACTGTGACCTAGGCTATAATATCACCACAGACCCTGACACAGATATCCTCTTATGATGCATGTCTATAAAAGCCAAACGTTTTGTTGACAAACAGACAGATACCTAACAGTAAACCCTAATTGCACATGGTGTGACAGGGAGGAGTGTACAGAAATTTGAAGCAGGTTTAGCCACAGAGAAAAAAATGACTATATCAAAGAAGAAATATCCTGTCAGACAAGCTGGGATTTCAAGCAACAAAATAATCGCTAATGAGAAAATGTCATAGCGGGCTATGTGGTCTATCCTTCTTCCTCTGCAGCTTGTCTCAATCCCTGGTGCTATCATTACTGTAACGAGGACAACTGGTTAGATCAGTGCAGAAAGAGGAATGATTTTAAGGGTAGCTCAGTGCCTCATCTATCCAGGCCAGGAATTCTAGCCATGAAGCATTAGTGTCTTCAGTCACTCAGGAGAGAAACCGGGTCTATAGCGAAGGAGTTACATTAAGTCTACAGCATCCTTCAGAATTGGGGATGAACTCTATCCATCTGAGGCAGAACTGAGTGGATTTTGAATGGGGAAATGTCCTATCTCTATCTAAATCATACTATCAGCCATGGCTTGACAAAATGGAGGGAATGTAGGCATAGAGAGAAGAGAGAGAAAATTCCAAATGAAAAATGTGTCCTTTTAAAAAACAAATGACAATTGCTGCCATTATTATGAGCTATCATCAAAGCAACATATTCTCATCTGTCTTCATATTTTTAAAAAATCTTAAGTCCAGATGCATAGAAATAATAAACAACAAATGAAGAGGTCAAGGAAATCTGGAAATGTTTGAAAATCCACCTTTCTAACCAATCATCAAATCAACAGCCCAATGTTAGCCTCCTATTCTTATTTCTCCCTTAGCCCTGGGCCCTCTAACCTCTCTCACCTTCATGTCGGTGGTCTCGTTCTCCAGCTTGGACAGGTGGTTGGAGTTGTCCTCCAGCTCTCTCCGCAGATGGGAATTCTCCTGGCGGAGAGCTTCAACCTGGTAGACCAGCTGGTCATAGGAAGCCGTGGAGTTTGCCATCTTCAGACAATGTTGTGGTTCCTGCAAGGCAGAAGAACAAGTGGGGCTGGAGGTTAATGAGCGTTGGAGATGAGTTTCATGGCTAACTCCAGCACATTATGCATTGCTTATTATAATTCCATTGTGTCTTTGTAGCAACAGTTATAGGAAAACAGGCAGTTTATTTCCTAATACAGAGCATTCGGGAAGTATTCAGACTGTTTACACATTTTGTTAAATTACAGCCTTATTCTAAAATGGTCCTCATCAATCTACACACAATACCTCATAATGACAAAGCAAAAACAGATTTTAATGTTGTTGTTGTTGTTTTTTTTTTTTACAAATATAGCATTTACATAAGTATTCAGACCCCCAGAAATTACAGCATTGAGGTCTTCTTGGGTATGAAGCTACAAGCTTAGGACACCTGTATTTGGGGAGTTTCTCCCATTCTTCTCTGCAGATCCTCTCAAGTTCTGTCAGGTTGGATGGGGAGCATCGCTGCACAGCTATTTTCAGGTCTCTCCAGAGATGTTCGATCGGGTTCAAGTCCGGGCTCTGGCTGGGCCACTCAAGGCCCAAGTCACTTATGTATGTTTGTAATAGTGTGTTATATGTGAAAATGTTTTCGTATTATAAATGGTATTTTAATGTTTAAGGACTCTTGGAAGATTAGTCCAAATGGGGACTAAAAGAGATCCAAATAAAATAAAATAAAAATCAAGGACATTCAGAGACTTGTTCTGAAGCCACTCCTGCGTTGTCTTGGCTGTATGCTTAGGGTTGTTGTGAAGGTGAACCTTCGACCATGTCTGAGGTCCTGAGTGCCCTGGAGCAGGTTTTTTTCAAGGTTCTCTCTGTACTTTGCTCTGTGCATTTTCCCTCGATCCTGACTAATCTCCCAGTCCCTATATACAAAATAGCTCACCCATCTAAAAACATTACCCCATAACGACAAAGGGAAAACATGTTTCTATAATTTTTTTCACATTTAGTGAAAATAAAATAAATAAATATCTGCAAAAGTATTCACACCCCCGAGTCAATACTTTGTAGAAGCACATTTGGCAGTACTTATAGCTGTGAGTCTTTCTAGGTAAGTCTCTAAGAACTTTCCACTCATGGATTGTGCAACATCATAATTTTCAAAATTATTCAAGCAAACTTTTGCCAATTATTCTTTTATAAATTCTTCAAGCTCTGTCAAATTTGTCAAAACTCACATTCTCAAACACATAGATCCCCTGAACGCAGCTCATTCTCCAGATCCCAATAACCTGAATTCTGATCACCTGTTCACACACCGGTATGTCATTATCACACACTATTTGGTTCAGTTCGTTGCCCCCCATTACTGTGAGGTATTGTTTGTTTAGTGACACACTTCTATTTGGAGAGCTGTTTTTTCCTGTGATTTTCTCCTCCCGTGTATGTTAGTTTTTGCCTGCCTCACTAACGAAGCCTTTTGCCTTTTCCCTGCCTGTACCTCGGATTTCCTGTTATCAACCTATTGCCTGATCTCCCAGATGACGTTTCTAGCCTTTTCCCTGCCTGTACCTCGGATTTCCTGTTATCAACCTATTGCCTGATCTCCCAGATGACGTTTCTAGCCTTTTCCCTGCCTGTACCTCGGATTTCCTGTTATCAACCTATTGCCTGATCTCCCAGATGACGTTTCTAGCCTTTTCCCTGCCTGTACTGTTGCCTTTTTGGAACCCTGTGTATGACCTTCCTGCCCCTGGACCCAGCTACCTGCGCCCACCTGTGGTCCTTCACAAATAAACACCTGCTGTGCGCTGCATATGAAACCAGCTCTCTGTCTCCCATCATGTTCATTACAGCTAGAAAACCATTTTCAGGTCTTGCCATAGATTATCAAGTAGCTTTACGTAAAAACTGTAACTCGGTCACTCAGGAACATTCACTGTTTTCTTGGTAAGCAACTCCAGTGTAGATTTGGTGTTTTAGTTGTTGTAATGCATCTCACAGTGTCTGGTGGAAAGTAGACTGAATTTTATTTTACACATTTTTTAAAATGTAACCTTTATTTAACCAGGTAGGCCAGTTGAAAACAAGTTCTCATTTACAACTGCGACCTGGTCAAGATAAAGAAAAGCAGTGCGACAGAAACAACAACACATAGGTTCACATGGAATAAACAAATGTACAGTCAATAACACAATAGAAAAAATCTATATACAGTGTGTGCAAATGGCGTGAGGAGGTAAGGCAATAAATAGGCCATAGTAGCGAAGTAATTACAATTTAGCAAATTAACACTGGAGTGATAGATGTACAGATGATGATGTGCAAGTAGAAATGCTGATGTGCAAAATAGCAAAAAAGTAAATAAAAACAATATGGGGATGAGGTAGGTAGATTGGATGGGCTATTTACAGATGGGCTGTGTACAGATGCAGCGATTGGTAAGCTGCTCAGATATCGGATGCTTAAAGTTAGTGAGGGAAATATAAGTCTCCAACTTCAGCAATTTTTGCAATTCGTTCCAGTCATTGGCAGAACTGTAAGGAAAGGTGGCCAAAGGAGGTGTTGGCTTTGGGGATGACCCGTGAGAAATACCTGCCGGAGCGCGTGCTACGGGTGGGTGTTGTTATGGTGACCAGTGAGCTGAGATAAGGCAGAGCTTTACCTAGCAAAGACTTATAGATGACCTGGAGCCAGTGGGTCTGGCGTCGAATATGTAGCGAGGGCCAGCCGACGAGAGAATACAGGTCGCAGTAGTGGGTGGTATATGGGACTTAGGTGACAAAATGGATGGCACTGTGATAGACTGCATCCAGTTTGCTGAGTAGAGTGTTGGAGGCTATTTTGTAAATTACATCGCCGAAGTCAAGGATCGGTAGGATAGTCAGTTTTACAACAGTATGTTTGGCAGCATGAGTGAAGGAGGCTTTGTTTGCGAAATAGGAAGCCGATTCTAAATTTAATTTTGGATTGGAGATGTTTAATTTGAGTCTGGAAAGAGAGTTTATAGTCTAGCCAGACACCTAGGTATTTGTAGTTGTCCACATATTCTAAGTCAGAACCATCCAGAGTAGTGATGCTAGTTGGGCGGGCGGGTGTGAGCAGCAATTGGTTGAAAAGCATGCATTTAATTTTACAAGCGTTTAAGAGCAGTTGGAGGCCACGGAATGAGTGTTGTATGGCATTGAAGCTCGTTTGGAGGTTTGTTAACACTGTCTAAAAATGGCCAGATGTATACAGAATGGTGTCGTCTGCGTAGAGGTGGATCAGGAAATCACCAAGAGCGACATCGTTGATATATACAGAGAAAAGAATCGGTCCGAGAATTGAACCCTGTGGTACCCCCATAGAGACTGCCAGAGGTCTGGACAACAAGCCCTCCGATTTGACACACTGAACTCTATCTGAGAAGTAGTTGGTGAACCAGGTGAGGCAGTCATTTTAAAAACTAATGCTGTTGAGTCTGCCGATAAGAATACGGTGATTGACAGAGTCAAAAGCCTTGGCCAGGTCGATGAAGACGGCTGCACAGGACTGTCTTTTATTTATGGCGGTTATGATATCGTTTAGTACCTTGGGCGTGACTGAGGTGCACCCATGACCAGCATCGGAAACCGGATTGCACAGAGGAGAAGGTATGGTGGGATTCGCAATGGTCAGTGATCTGTTTGTGAACTTGGCTTTCGAAGACTTTAGAAAGGCAGGGCATGATGGATATAGGTCTATAACAGTTTGGGTCTAGAGTGTCACCCCTTTGAAGAGTGGAATGACCGCGGCAGCTTTCCAATCTTTAGGGATCTCGGACGATACGAAAGAAAGGTTGAACAGACTGGTAATAGGGGTTGCAACAATGGCGTGGATAGTTTTAGAAATAGAGGGTCCAGATAGTCTAGCCCAGCTGATTTGTACGGGTCCACGTTTTGCAGCTCTTTCAGAACATCTGCTATCTGGATTTGGTTGGAGAAGCTGTGGAGGCTGTGGCAAGTAGCTGCGGGGGGTGCAGAGCTGTTGGCCGTGGTTGGGGTAGCCAGGAGGAAAGCATGGCCAGCCGTAGAGAAATGCTTGTTGAAATTCTAGATTATCGTGGATTTATCGGTGGTGACAGGGTTTCCTAGCCTCAGTGCAGTGGGCAGCTGGGAGGAGGTTCTCTTATTCTCCATGGACTTTACAGTGTCCTATAACTTTTTGGAGTTAGAGCTACAGAATGCAAATTTCTGTTTGAAAAAACTAGCCTTTGCTTTCCTAACTGACTGCGTCTATTGGTTCCTGACTTCCCTGAACAGTTGCATATCGCAGGGACTATTCGATGCTAGTGCAATCTGCCACAGGATGTTTTTGTGCTGGTCGAGGGTAGTCAGGTCTGGAGTGACCCACGGGCTATATCTGTTCTTAGTTCTACAAAAGGGGCATGCTTATTTAAGTTGGTGAGGAAATTACTTTTAAAGAACGACCAGGCATCCTCTACTGACTGGATGATGTCAATATCCTTCCAGTTCGATTAGAAAGGCCTGCTCACAGAAGTGTTTTAGGGAGCATTTGACAGTGATGAGGGATGGTCGTTTGACCGCGGATCCATAACGGATGCAGGCAATGAGGCAGTGATCGCTGAGATCCTGATTGAAAACAGCAGAGATGTATTTGGAGGGCAAGTTGGTCAGGATAATATCTATGAGGGTGCCCATGTTTATGGATTTGGGGTTGTACCTGGTGGCTTCCTTGATAATTTGTGTGAGATTGAGGGCATCTAGCTTAGATTGTAGGACTGCCGGGGTGTTAAGCATATCCCAATTTAGTTCACCTAACAGAACGAACTCTGAAGATAGATGGGGGCAGTCAATTCACATATGGTGTCCAGGGCACAGCTGGGAGCTGAGGGGGGTCTATATCAGGTGGCAACAGTGAGAGACTTATTTCTGCAGAGATTAATTTTTAAAATAAGAAGCTCAAGCTGTTTGGGCATAGACCTGGAAAGTATGACATAACTTTGCAGGCTATCTTTACAGTAGATTGCAAAGCCTCCCCTTTTGGCAGTTCTATCTTGACGGAAAATGTTGTAGTTGGGGTGGAAATCTCAGAATTTTTGGTGGCCTTCCTAAGCCAGGATTCAGACACGGCAAGGACATCAGGGTTGGTGGAGTGTGCTAAAGCGGTGAGTAAAACAAACTTAGGGAGGAGGCTTCTAATGTTAGCGTGCATGAAACCAAGGCTTTTACAGTTACAGAAGTCAACAAATGAGAACGCCTGGGGACATGCATGGCCTCTGATAACTTCCACATCACCCAAGGAACAGAGGAGGAGTAGGATGAGGGTACGGCTAAAGGCTATCAAAACTGGTCATCTAGTGCGTTGGGGACAGAGAATAAAAGGAGCTTATTTCTAGGCATAGTAGGATAGATTCAGGGCATAATGTACAGACAGAGGTATGGTTGGATGCGGGTACAGTGGAGGTAAACCTAGGCATTGAGTGACGACAAGAGAGGTTGCATCTCTGGACGCACTAGTTATGCTGGGTGAGGTGGGACAAAGGAGGTATCTGAGGCATGTTGAGTGGGACTAGGGGCTCCGCAGTGAACTAAAACAATGATAACAAACCTAAACAACAGTATACAAGGCAGTTTTGACATTAGTGAGAGTCATAAAGCGAGGCATAAAGCAATCACAGGTGTTGATTGGGAGAGCTAGCTAAGACAACAATGGGTAAGACAACAACAGCTAATCAGAGAAAACAACAACAACCGGTAAAATGGCGATGATTGGGCAGAGAGGGTCAGTTAACTACATACGGCCTGAGTTCGAGGCTGGGGCCAACAGATAAACAAAATACACAAAATGGAGTACCATGATTAATGAACAGTCCAGCAGGCATCAGCTATGTAGCCAAGTGATCATAGGGTCCAGCAATGGATGAAACAGGGAAGCCGCTAGGTAGTCGTTACTACGCTAGCAAGCGAGAGACACAGCGTTCAAAAAAAGTTAGCAGGCTGGGGCTAGTAGAAGCGTCTGCTCCGATGTCCGGCAAAGGCCGGTTGGGGGCACAATGGATGGAATTATGTCGGCAGACAAGTCGTGATGGAGTGACGGGGCTCCGTGTCGACAAAGGGTCCAGGCCAGTTGGCAAAAGAGGTATTGTAGCTGGAGTAATTTTGTTTGCTAGCCAGGAGATGTGCCTGGCTCGCGGCTAACTGATGCTAGCTTCAAGACAAGGGCGTTAGCCACTATAGCCACTCGGTAGCAGCTAGCTAGCAGCAATGATCTGATGCAAAGGTCCAGAGCTTACGGCAGGAATCCGGTGGTGCAGTGGATTCTAGTCGTGTTAGTGAAGAGTTCGGGAGGCATCAGCTATGTAGCAAACTTATTATAGGGTCCACTGAGCAGGCCGGGAGATGGGCCTGGCTCAAGGCTAGCTTCGGGGCTGGGCCACTCGGTGGCACTAGTTAGCTGCGATAATCTGGAGTAATGGTCCAGGACTTATGGCAGGAATCCGGTGTTGTAGTGGAGAAAAACTGTCTGGCAGATTGGCAGGCTGGCAAGTATTATCCAGGCTAAAAGCGGCTGGTGTCTGTGCTAAAGGTAAAGGCCACTAGCAGTGGCTAACAATGAATAAATAGCTAGTAGCTAATTAGCTGGTTAGCTTCTGATGGATAGCTTCTGATGGAGGTTCTGGCTATAAGGTCTAAAAATAGCAGATCGTATCACATTGGGTGAGGCGGGTTGCCGGAAGGTATATTTAATTTAAAAAAATGGAAAAAGAGATTGAAAATATATTGAATTATATACAAAAAGACGAAAAATACAAAATGTACACGGGAGAACGACAAACAACGTCTGCATTGCTACGCCATCAAAGTCATCATTGGCGTCATGATGAAATCCCTGAACGGTTTCCTTCCTCTCCGGCAACTGGGTTAGGAAGGGCGCCTGTATCTTTGTAGTGACTGGGTGTTTTGATACAAAATCCAAAGTGTAATTAATAACTTCACCATGCTCAAAGGGATATTCAATGCCTGCTTTTTAAAATGTGTCCCCATCTACCAATAGGTGTCCTTCTTTGTGAGGCATTGGAAAACCTCCCTGGTATTTGTGGTTGAATCTGTGTTTGAAATTCACTGCTCGACTGAGGGCCCTTACAGATAATTGTGTTGGATACAGAGATGAGGTAGTCATTCAAAAATAATGTTAAGCACTATTATTGCACACAGATTGAGTCTATGCAAATTATATGACTTGTTAAACACATTTTTATTCCTGAACTTATTTAGGCTTGCCATAACACAGGGGTTGAATACTTATTGACTCAAGACATTTCAGTTTTTAGTTTTGAATACATTTGTAAAAATTTCAAAAAACATAATTCTACTTTGACGTCATTGAATATTTTGTGTACATAATTCCACTTTGAATCCATTTTCAATTCAGACTGTAACACAACAAAATGTGGAAAAAGTCAAGGGGTGTGAATACTTGGGGCTCTTCCATACATATAAACAACGGCCACATCTCTCCTCTCTGCAGTGCATGGTTGGTAGCAGATGGTACACAGAGAAACATATCATCTGTCAAATCAAGTTCAGCTCCGTTTTGATCAATGTTTGCGCTTGGCCGAGCCTGTATTCACTCTGTGTGTGGCCATTCAATATGCTACAAAACACACAGACACAGGACTAAAAGGCAGCGAGCGTCTATCCCGTTTTCAAGCCTCATGACATGGTAACACAGATGCTCTGTGTTTTGTTTAAGCATCTTGTTAATCTGGTTAAGAAACTGTTATTGGTACAGATATTGGATGTTATTATGGTATAAGATATTTTATTTAACTAGGCAAGTCAGTTAAGAACAAATTCTTATTTACAATGACAGCCTACTCTGGCCAAAACCGGACAACGCTGGGCCATTTGTGCACCGCCCAATGGGACTCCCAATCACAGCCAGATGTGATACAGCCTGGATTCAAACCAGTTACTATAGTGACACCTCTTGCACCTAGATGTAGTGCCTTAGACCGCTGTGGCACCCGGGAGCCTTGCTGGTTACATCAGTTGAATACCAAACCATATCAAATTGACATTACAGCATACTTATTATAGTTACTCGTGATTTTAAAACCTCTGTGCCCATCAATTATGTATGCATCAAATTCATAGATTTTGTCTGGGCTATGTTCTTTGATGATTTGGACCTCTTTTTACAACATCAGAAATGTGTGAGGGAGGGATGTGTGTCAGTGAGGGAATACAGTGCAGCCATTTTGATAAATGACTGTGTGCAGGGAGCCATTGCTGCTTTGCTAATGAGATTTCAAGGATTTGAAAGTGTATCATAAATATATGACGCATGCAAAAAATCGAATATGACTCACTTCTGGTGGCTTTAATGCCATTATATAGAAACAAATCAAATTCACCCCCTTGTCACCTTGACATCAATGAAAAAAAATGAAGCCAGTATGCATTTGTGCATAATGCCTGAAGCAGTCAATCACTCTGCGTTTTATGGAGACTCAGACGACAGTGACAGGTGTGCATTATTAACGCCTTCCTGCTCTTCATGACTGGTGATAACAGCACCTGCGACAGTGATTCTCCTGGGCCTGTAATTTCACACATCATTTTCAAGCATAAAGCTTGCATGGCAAGTAGTTTGAAAATGTAAACATAGTTGGCTTTTCAGAGAGAGCAAGCGCAACCATCTGCCCTACTATTGTTCTGAAGGATCATGCCAGCCCACCTATTCCCTAATTACCCTCTGGACATGCCCCCTCACCTGCCAACTTTGTTTGGTTAGCATGTTTGTTATACTTGTACATTTCTCCTTAGTTATGGCACTTTGTCTTCTATGTAAATGTGTTGTATCTACCTCTCAGTGGAGGCTACTGAGGGGAGGACGGCTCAAAATAATGTCTGGAATGTATTTTGATACCATTCCACTAATTCTGCTCCTCCGCCACTACCACAAGCCCATAACTTTTATCACAAACTAACCTACCTGCTTTATAAGCCATCAAATCTCCATCCTACTTCTTGTGTCCTGGTGCTGGGGTTGATTGTTAGTTAATAAATACCCTGAGCTGGAAACCTTGTCTCCAACAATGATGCACCATAGTGGCAACATCACTCCTTACCTAGCCTACTGATACAGTCCACCCTAGTCATTTTCTTTAATTATGGAATTACAATGATTGCTATTTTTAACAAAGAAATTAAAGTTAACGCAAGCATTCATTTTTGTAAATATTATCTGGAGAATTTGTTTAACAATTACTCCTATGAATACACACAGATACACAAAAAAAGGGGTCTTATTCAATGGATTTTGACGACACATAATTTCATTTGAACAGACGTTCATTCCTGCACAGTGTAGCCATCTAAATTGCTAAAGGACCTCGGCCAGTTCTTTGTCAGCCTGAGTGATGAGATTTCCTCCCCGCAGCGGCAGTGTTGATGAGGGGGGAGGTGCTTTCCAGACATGAGAGGTATTTCTGCACACACCAGCACAATTCAGGCCACTTCTATATTACTGGGGAGGGCATCTACGCCTTTGGCGGGTCACAAAGGTCAGGCTATGGACCACTGCTTTCGGGCAGGCAGGCAATGTCAGTGCAGAAATACCCTCCCCTGGAATAGCGTTGCATTTCATTACAGCGTGTCTGTCACCACTTAGGAATTCACAGTGGAACAAAATAGAGATCAGGCTGATGGAGTATTGTACATGTTTAAATGTTTTATATTTAAGCAATAAGGCCCGAGGGGGTTGTGGGATATGGCCAAGCTTCACCGTAGGGATGGTGCAAGGTTTCCACCAGACGTGACACTTGACATTCAGGCCATCTGGTTTCTTATGGTCTGAGATTCCTTTAGGAGCCTTTTGACAAACTTCAAGCGGTCTGTCATGAGCCTTTACTGAGGAGTGGCTTCCGTCTGGCCACTCTACCATAAACCCAGAGGGTTGGAGCAATGAGAGAGGTGGTATTTTTCCTACTTTTTTCCATTAGTGAGTCGCATTTCTTTACACATTTATCTGTATCCACATATAGAGATAAGCAAGGCAATATGTACTGACAATAGGCAGGTGCAAGATAATATATGCCTCCGGCCTGCACAAAGCAGCCTCAGCACGTCTAGCTAATGGCTGTGGACATATGGAGAGACATCATTGCCCAAGCCTTGAACACACCACTCTCTTTATCATTTCTAAGTGGGAGACATGAAACACATTTATTATTCTGCTGGACAGCTTTGAAGGCAGTGTGGCAGTGTGTTACTGAAGGCCAGCCACTGATAGTGAGTAGAGACTGAGAGGGGGCGTGCTGAATGGTGGTCCTAAGGGAATTGAATACAGTCGGTTGATTTTGCCCATTAGGTTTCTTCCATCAAAGCAATATATTCATGAGCTGGCTTGCGGGCCAATGTTATCGTGACCTTCTTCCATCTTAATTGCCCCGGTGGCAAAAGCATTAATTGCAGTGACATTTGTCAGGTGATGTCTATTTCTCTGGCGTTTTTTCCCTCCCTTTCTCTTTCTTCCCCCCAACATGGCTCTTTATGTTGTGTCCTATTTGCTGCTAGTGGGGCCGCAATGCATGCTGGATAATCTGGAGGAGGAAATCGTCCCCAAGAGGAATATAATTCCGACGGAGCCGTGCGAGTGTTAGCGAGCCTGCCAATGGTGTGCTACAGTTCGAGACAGTTTCTATGGCAACGCTCAGAAAAGGTGGTAAAAGAGAGGATGAGATGAATAAAGGCAAAAAGCAGAAGGGGTATTAGGAGGGTAATCGATGTCATAGAGCAAAACAACGCCATATCATATACTCATATACTCTGTCCTGCAACCATGTTGGACATCACACCCCTGCTGTATGTGGTTAAGTGGGCATCTCATATAGTGTAAGGCTATTGATACCAGCTAAACGAATGCCGCTGACATGATGTGCTGTCGACTTCACAACTGGTCTGTGCAGTTTCCATTCAGAACCGCAATCTGACATTAAATGACTGTTTATTTTGAACAGTGAGTGACTCTAATATATGCAGTAGACAGAGCTTACACAAACCATGACCTGGAAGAAGTCAGCCTTCAGCTGGCACTACTATCTCACCTACTGTGAGTAACACAGAACACAGCAACTCTCTATGGAGCAGTTGAGTAACACAGTACACAGCAACTCTCTATGGAGCAGTGTGGCAAGATGAACCCGAATGGACTTATGGCCAGTTTAGGACTTTGTAATAACCATGTTCAGACAATCTAAACAAACAAAGCGTAAAACCGAGCCTCATTCCATGCCTATAAGGTCAGGCTGAACATCAACCATGCTAGAGCATAGATGCCCCACAGCAGCAGTGGGCTAGGGCCGAGCAGAGCTGTGATTAGCTAGTAAGCTCTGTACAGCCGGCTCTTTCTATCTCCAGTCATGCAAACAGAATAGGAGCCAAAGTTCTGAGCCACATCCACTGGATGCAACTGCCGCTTGTGTAGCCAGCGAACCAAGTCAGGTGAAACAGAGGCTAATCAAGAGCACTTTCTCCTGACGGACGATGACTTAAACGCTGTGTGGACATAAATGGGGATCTGAGTTTGAAAGAACAAGCAGACTTGGTTTCTGAGTATTGTCTGTTGTGGTTAAGCAGTCAAGGGCTCAAGTCCAGGGGTCCATGAGTGTTAGTCAGAGCCAAACAGGCTGTTTGTTGCCTCTCCCATCTTGTTTTTCTTCATTATGGTCATTTGTTTAAGTAATTAGCTACTAATAGCAGGTTTGTTGTCTGTCAATGGAAGCTTGTACAAAATAATTCATTCCCTAGTCGAATCCGTAAAAACATTCTTACCACAACTTAAACTGTAGTAACAATATTGTTATTAGTAATGATGAATAAAAACTCGTAATTATTTATAATACAAATAGGCTACTACTATGTTCTATCATTACTGAACTTCTGCATGTATTTCAGTCTTAAAAAAGATTAGTAGTAGATTTGCATTATCATGATTATCATAGCTATAGGTTTACTTTTATTACGTTATCACTGTTATTATAACATTTTTTACAGTGTGAGTCATCGATACAGTAAACGAAGGCCATGAATGTGAGCCGGAACAAAGAAAAGGAGTAGCATACATAATAGGATTCTCCCCCAACCAACACGCCCGCCCACCTCTGCTGCATTTCTTCCTACATCACCCTGTCACTCCAAGACTGTCTGGTTACCACGACAACGGCACCTGCCAGTGAAGATGTCGAGCCTGAGAATCTCTCTCCTCAACCAGGCTGTCTTGTCCTTGTGCACAATTGAATAGAATCAATCTTATCATACTGTAGGTGTAGGTTAAGAATCAACATGGCTCTTACAGTAGGGCAGTACCATGGGCGCGTTCAAGGTGTTGATGAATGTCTAAACCGCTATTAAGTATTTTGCTAGTATAAAATGCAATAGAATAATAGCCATAGGCTACGGATTAACAATGAGGCCTTGCTCAGGTTGTTGGAACCTACCTATTATTATGGTCAATTTCGTCCAAAACATATAGTCAAACACAGGTGTTTAATGAAAACTAGTTCTTATACGTATGAAGCAGTATAAGGGACATTTTCCATCTTACATGAAATACATCACCACAGCCCCATTTTCCAATAATGGAGGAACCCACTTCCATGGATTGAGCATGGGGTCAGACCAGCCCATACTGACAGAGATGGAGCTTTTGGGGTCAAAAGGCCAGGTAATATACTGTCATTCCAAAACACTTTGATTGACCCAAGTAGGAGGAGCATTTACAATTTCATCCAAAATGAAACCCAGAACATCAATTATTCAGATATTGT
Source organism: Oncorhynchus masou masou (assembly GCF_036934945.1). NCBI lineage: Eukaryota > Metazoa > Chordata > Actinopteri > Salmoniformes > Salmonidae > Oncorhynchus > Oncorhynchus masou. The sequence continues at coordinate 87,181,382 of NC_088242.1, read as the reverse complement.
AAACGGGGGAAGAAGTCGTGCACTGATCAAATGCTTATACTCTAATGGTAAAGTTATGTGTGGTTTCCAGACACAGATGTTTCTCTTCTTTCAAAATGGTGACTGTCATGACAGGTGGACACATGCTAAGCTTACAGAAGGATTGTCCTCGCATGGGGAAATATCATAGAGCAGAGTGTTTTTTTTTGATTGAGCTACCACATAGCTTACACAGCATTGTCAGCACATACAATAGCTAGCACAACATAGTTAGTAGGCCTTCTTAGCTAGAACATTGCTAACGTTACAGCTAATGCTAACAGCACAGATCTTTGCTAGCCTGGAACTGACTGGCCATCCCAGCTTAGGGAATGGACTGTAAAGGCTAGTCTGATTCTATCAGTTTGTCACAGCTGGGATTGACTATTCTGTACATGCTCTCTAAGTGAAGAATCAATATGGTGTTATCATCAGAGTTGACTGGAATTCACTTGCCAAAAAGCCTCTCAGCGACAGCCTTTGACTCGGTGCACAAGTTCTTAAAAGACCCAGACGCAAAACGATCTATCTCTCTGAGGACACGTCCTTCAGAAGTGACCACAACATTTTGTTTTCATCAATTACATGGGTGTATTACATGTCAGATGTAAAGGGAGATATGCGCATGGTAAAAACCACTAAAGAAGATTGCATAATCTTAGTGACACGCCCTGGGCCTTTTGTTTATACAAGCCTACAACAAGAAGGGAAAGGCTTTTGCTAGCTATAGCTGTCTCTACAGATTCTAAAACCATACATGGGTCCCAATGACAGACATACGATCAAATCACATCAAATGTTATTTGTCACACTCGCCGAATACAACAGGGGAAATGCTTACTTACTACAAGCCCTTAACTTCTTATGGCTGGGAGCAGTATTGAGTAGCTTGGATGAATAAGGTACCCAGAGGTGCCCAGAGTAAACTGCCTTCTACTCAGTCCCAGAAGCATAGATATGCATATTATTAGTATATTTGGATAGAAAACACTCTGAGGTTTCTAAAACTGTTTGAATGATGTCTGTGAGTATAACAGAACTCACATGGCAGCCAAACACCTGAGAAAAAAAATCCAACCAGGAAGTGGGAAATCTGAGGTTTGTAGTTTTTCAACTCATTCCCTATTGAAGATACAGTGGGATATTGGTCATATTGCACTTCCTAAGGCTTCCACTAAATGTCAACAGCCTTTAGAACCTTGTTTGATGCTTCGACTGTGAAGTGGGGGCGAATGAGAGGGGAATGAGTCAGAGGTTTGGCAGAGAGCCACAAGCATAGTCTCGCGGGCTCATGTGAGAGCCAGCTCTGTTCCATTGCATTTCTACAGACAAAGGAATTCTGCAGTTGGAAAATTATTGAAGATTTATGTTAAAAACATCCTAAAGATAGATTCTATACTTTGTTTGACATGTTTCTACGACCTGTAATATAACTCTTTGGACTTTTCGTCCGTACTTTCCGCTGGACTTGCACGCGCGTTGTGAGATTTGTTTACCAAACAGGCTAACAAAAGGAGGTATTTGGACATAAATGATGAACTTTATCGAACAAATCAAACATTTATTGTGGAACTGGTATTCCTGGGAGTGCATTCTGATGAAGATCATCAAAGGTAAGTGAATATTTAAATGCTATTTCTGACTTCTGTTGACTACACAACATGGCGGATATTTGTTTGGCTTGTTTTGGTCTCTGAGCGCTGTACTCAGATTATTGCATGATTTGCTTTTTCGGTAAAGCTTATTTGAAATCTGACACAGCGGTTGCATTAAGGAGAAGTTTATCTAAAGTTCCATTCATAACACTTGTATTTTCATCAACATTTATGATGTGTATTTCTGTAAATTGATGTGGCTCTCTGCAAAATCACTGGATGTTTTTGGAACTACTGAACATAACGCGCCAATGTATACTGAGATTTGTTTATATAAATATGAACTTTATCAAACAAAACATACATGTATTGTGTAACAGGAAGTCCTATGAGTGTCATCTGATGAAGATCATCAAAGGTTAGTGATTCATTTCTCTATTTCTGCTTTTTGTGACTCCTCTCTTTGGCTGGAAAAATGGCTGTGTTTTTCTGTGAATAGACACTCACCTAACATAATCGTTTGTGGTGCTTTCGCCGTAAAGCCTATTTGAAATCGGACACTGTGGTGGGATTAACAAGAAGTGTATCTTTAAAATTGTGTAAAATACTTGTATGTTTGAGGAATTTTAATTTATGAGATTTCTGTTGTTTGAATTTGGCACCCTGCACTTTCACTGGCTGTTGTCATATCGATCCCATTTGCGGGGTCTCAGCCATTAGAGGTTTTAATCAACAATGCAGTTTTAAGAAAATAAGAGACAAGAAAAACAAACAATTAGTTAAAGAGCGGCAGTAAATAACAATAGCAGGGCTATATACAGGGGGTACCGATACAGAGTCAATTTGCGGGGGCACTGGTGTCGGGGTAATTGAGGTAATATGTACATGCAGGTAGAGTAATTAAAGTGACTATGCATAGATAATAACAGAGAGTAGCAGCAGCATATAAGAGGGGGATAGCCAGTTGATTAGATGTTCAGGAGTCTTAAAGCTTGGGGCTAGAAGCTGTTTAGAATCCTCTTGGACCTAGACTTGGTGCTTCGGTACCACTTTTCGTGCGGTAGCAGAGAGAACAGTCTATGACTAGGGTGGCTGGATTCTTGAACAATTTTTAGGGCCTTCCTCTGACACCTCCTAGTATAGAGGTCCTGGATGGCAGGAAGCTTGGCCCCGGTGATGTACTGGGCCGTATGCACTACCCTTTGTAGTGCCTTGCAGTCGGAGGCCAAGCAGTTGCCATACCAGGCAGTGATGCAACCCGTCAGGATGCTCTCGATGGTGCAGCTGTAAAACCTTTTGAGGATCTGAGGACCTACACCAAATCTTTTCAGTCTCCTGAAGGGGAATAGGTTTTGTTGTACCCACTTCACGACTGTCTTCGTGTGCTTGGACCATGTTAGTTTGTTGGTGATGCCAAGGAACGTGAAGCTCTCAACCTGCTCCACTACAGCCCCATCGATGAGAATGGGGTGTGCTCGCTCCTCTTTTTCCTGTAGTCCACAATCATTTCCTATTGTCTTGATCATGTTGTGGGAGAGGTTGTTGTCCTTGCACCACACGGTCAGGTTTCTACCCTATAGGGCGTCTCATTGTTGTCAGACAACTTAATGATGGTGTTGGAGTCATGTCTGGCTGTGCAGTCATGAGTGAACAGGGAGTACCGGACAGGACTGAGCACGCACCCCTGAGGGGCCCCCGTGTTGAGGATCAGCGTGGCGGATGTGTTGTTACCTACCCTCACCACCTGGGCGCGTGTCCATCAGGAAGTCCAGGATTCATTTGCAGTGGGAGGTGTTTAGTCTCAGGTTCCTTAGCTTAGTGATGAGCTTTGAGGGCACTATTGTGTTGAACGCTGAGCTGTCGTCAATTAATAGCATTCTCACATAGGTTTTCCTTTTGTCCAGGTGGGAAAGGGCAGTGTGGAGTACAATAGAGATTGCATCCTCTGTGGATCTGTTGGGGTGGTATGCAAATTGGAGTGGGTCTAAGGTTTCTGGGATAATGGTGTTGATGTGAGCATTTCATGGCTACAGATGTGAGTGCTACGGGTCGGTAGTCATTTAGGCAGGTTACCTTAATGTTCTTGGGCACAGGGACTATGGTGGTCTGCTTGAAACATGTTGGTAATACAGGCGCAGACAGGGAGATGTTGAAAATGTGAGTGAAGACATTTGCCAGTTGGTCAGCGCATGCTTGGAGTACACATCCTGGTAATCCATCTGGCCCTTTTGAATGTTGACCTGTTTAAAAGTCTTACTCACATCGGCTGCGGAGAGCGTGATCTCACAGTCATTTCATGCATGTTTCAGTGTTACTTGCCTCGAAGGGAGCATAGAAGTTATTTAGCTCGTCTGGTAGGCTCGTGTCACTGGGCAGCTCTCAGCTGTGCTTCCCTTTGTAGTCTGTAATAGTTTGCAAGCCTTGCCACATCTGACATGCATCAGAGCCGGTGTAGTACGATTCAATCTTAGTCCTGTATTGACGCTTTGACTGTTTGATGGTTCGTCGGGGGCATAGCGGGATTTCTTATAAGCTCCTTGAAAGCAGCAGCTCTACCCTTTAGCTCAGTGCAAATTGTGCCTGTAATCCATGGTTTCTGGTTGGGGTATGTACGTACAGTCACTAGATAGACCAACCCTATGGTATGTAACCTAAGGGGGTCTCCTAGCGACTATTACAGTAAGGATGAGTCAAAAGAGGAGGTTAGCATTACACCATCAACCAATGAATTTACAATGGAAAGAGGTGGTAGGCTACCATGGGTAGAAGGGATGACATTTCCTATAGTTTAGGTGACAGAGGTCAACAATATCCCACTATAGCCTCTATGGATAAGAGATCTTCCATTGCATTCTGAATGACGTACATTCATTGTGAGCAAGGCAAGCCTTTGTTCACATTGGCTAATTATGTCAATGACTTTGGCTTGGAGTTTAAAGGCACTGCCTCAGAGATTGTATCTGAAGCAGCGTCATCAGCAGCAACATTTCAGCGTCCATTACAGGAAAGAATGTGTTCAGTGAAAATGGAAGGAAGGCCATTATTAACTGCAGGAGATTTGCGTTCCTTCCTACCAATGTTTGGGAATGTCAATTGCAGTAGGCTATATAGAGAGAAACTAGCAAACTGCTCAAATGTCTAGATGGTTGTTTTCTCAATTTAATAGACATGCATCTGAGCTGAGGTTCAGCAACCAACTGCCAAAATATTAGGAAAATAGAAATGTATATGATTAGGTGATATACATTTGTAATCTGAAAACATTGCTGAACTTGGATATTCCCTTGAGAGTGTCAAGAAATACACATCATCCTTAGGAAAAACAAATATATCATAGCTACTGTACTGTAACAAATGCCTCCCTCAAGAACCATGTCTTACAAAGAAATATATAATACCAATTCTTCATACTGATTCTCTGGGTTTGGTTGACCATGTCATTAGACACTCATAAAGTGAGTGTCACACAAAATTACCATCAAATTTCAACGTGAAGATGACAATCCACACGCAGAAAGGATGAATTTTGACTATACCAGCCAGAATATAGCATGAGCTTAAAGTATGGCAACTTGGTATGAACTTTGAACTCTTATTCACTAAAGAAGTGATACCTCCTAAACTGTTGCGTTAGTGCAGCAACTATAGACGTGGGCTAGGAGAGGAAGGACAGAGTATCCATTCTACCATGCACCAATTCACCACTAGACATTCTTCAGAGGACCAGAGATCCATGCTGGACCACCCCGCCTTCTATCTACGACCAATCTACCGAAGCGCAGCTCAGAGTAAATATTTATTGCATTTTCCTTTTTCAAATGGGCGGTTATTTAGACTGCATAAGATACTGCATTTACGATAGCATAGCTGCCTACAGCCCAATAGAGACACAAAACCTTTTTGCTCCTCAGTCTTCCCGCTCTTTCACTCAAACCCAATCCCCTTTCTTTGTGTAACCAGCCGTCATATCTGTTACGTCTGCTAGGGATGTTTTCCTATATGACTTAATTTGTAATCAATATATGATACATTCTGTGTATATGTAATTAATTCTGTGTGATTATTTAGGTATTTAGTAAATAAATAATTAAACCAAATTTTGTATAGCGGATTCAACTTCTTAGCCAGGGTTTGTGAAGATTACTAGGTCTTTAAGAGTTTACTCAGAAGATAACAGCTCTATAAACATTATTTCGTGGTGCCCCGACTTTTGAGTCAATTACATTTACATGATTAGCTTAATCAGGTATTATTAATTACAGAGAAATGATTTTATAGAGTAGCATGTCATATCACTTAATCCGGCATAGCCAAAGACATGACAATGGTCTCTTGGTGAGAAACTAACCTAATTGATTCATCATCCTTGTTGAATCTTAATTCCAGACTTCTTGTTTTCCTTACAAAGAATAAACAGTCCACCTCTTTCTAACCACATCAGGGTTCAGTTGTTTACCTTCATCAAATCTGGCGTGTCAGTTACACTATAGTGCCTTCAGGAAGTATTCAGACCCCTTGACTTATTCCACATTTTGCTATGTTACAGCCTTATTCTAAAAATGATTAAATCATTTTTCCACCTCATAAATCTACACACAAAACCCTATAATGACAAAGCAAAAACAGGTTTTTAGACATTTTTGCAAATTTAATACAAATAAAAAATGGAAATATCACATTTACATAAGTATTCAAACCCTTTACTCAGTACTTTGTTGAAGCAAATTTGGCAGTGATTACAGAGTCTTCTTGGATATGACGGTACAAGCTTGGCACACCTGTAATTGGGGAGTTTCTCCCATTCTTCTCTGCAGATCCTCTCAAGCTATGTCAGGTAGGATGGGGAGCATTGCTGCACAGCTATTTTCAGGTCTCTCCAGAGATGTTCGATCAGGTTCAAGCCCGGGCTCTGTTTGGGTCACTCAAGGACATTCAGAAGCCACTCCTGCATTGTCTTGGCTGTCTGCTTAGGATTGTTGACTGGGGCGAAGGTGAATCTTCGCACCCCCAGTCTGAGGTCCTGAGCACTCTGGAGGAGGTTTTCATCAAGGATCTCTCTCTGTACTTTGCTCCATTCATCTCTCCCTCAATCCTGCTTAGTCTCGCAGTCCCTGCCGCTGAAAAACATACCCATAGCATGATGCTGCCACCACCATGCTTCACCGTAGGGATAGTGCCAGGTTTCCTCTAGACGTGATGCTTGGCATTCAGGCCACAGTTCAATCTTGGTTTCATCAGACCAGAGAATCTTGTTTCACATAGTCTGAAAGTCTTTAGGTGCATTTTGGTGAACTCCAAGCGAGCTGTCGTGCCTTTTACTGAGGAGTGGCTTCCGTCTGATTGGTGGAGTGCTGCAGAGATGGTTGTCTCTCTGGAAGGTTCTCCCATCTCCACAGAGGAACTCTGGAGCTCTGTCAGTGTGACCATCAGGTTCTTTGTCACCTCCCTGACCAAGGCCCTTCTTCCCAGATTGTTCAATTAGGCCGGGCGGCCAGCTCTAGGAAGAGTCTTGGTGGTTCCCAACTTTTTACATTTAAGAATGATCGAGGCCACTGTGTTCTTGGGGACCTTCAATGCTGCAAAAAATGTGGTACCCTTCCCCAGATCTGTGCCTCGACACAATCCTGTCTTGGAGCTCTACGGACAATTTCTTCGACCTAATGGCCTGGTTTTTGCTCTGACATGGACTATCAACCTTATATAGACAGGTGTGTGCTTTTCCAAATCATGTACAATCAATTGAAATTAGCACAGGTGCTCCAATCAAGTTGTAGAAACATCTCCTGGATGATCAATGGAAACAGGATGCACCTAAGTTCAATTTTGAGTCTCATAGCAAAGGGTTTTTCTGTTTTTAATAGATTTACAAAAACATTTAAAAACCTGTTTTTGCTTTGTCATTATGGGTTATTGTGTGTAGATTGATGAGGAAAGAAAATGATTTAATCAATTTTAGAATAAGGCCGTAACGTAACAAAATATGCAAAAGGCCAAGGGGTCTGAATACTTTCCGAAGGCACTGTATATACAAAAGTATGTGGACACCCCTCCAAATAAGTGGATTAGGCTATTTCAGCCATACCCATTGCTGTCAGGTATATAAAATAGAGCACACAGCCATGCAATCTTCATTGACAAACATTGGTAGTAGAATGCCCTTACTGAAGAGCTCAGTGACTTTCAATGTGGCCCCGTCATAGGATGCTACCTTTCCAAGTCAGTTCGTCAAATTTCTGCCCTGCTCGAGCTGCCTTGGTCAACTGTAAGTGCTGTTATCGTGAAGTGGAAACGTCTAGGAGCAACTAATGCTCAGCCGCGAAGTGGTAGGCCATACAAGCTCACAAAAAGGGACCGCCGAATCCTTAAGAGCGTAAAAATCACCTTTTCTCAGTTGCAACACTCCAAACTGCCTCCGGAAGCAACGTCAGCACAAAAACTGTTCATCGGGAGCTTCATGAAATGGGTTTCCATGGTCGAGCAGCCGCACACAAGCCTAAGATCACCATGCGCAATGCCAAACATTGGCTGGAGTGGTGTAAAGCTCACATCTATTGGACTCTGAAGCAGTGGAAATACGGTCTCTGGAGTAATGAATCATGCTTCATCATCTGGCAGTCCGACAGAAAAATCTGGGTTTAGTGGATGCCAGGAAAACATGATCTGCTCCAATGCATAGTGCTAATGTCACGTTCTGACCATAGTTCTGTTATTTTATTCTTTGTTTTAGTATGGTCAGGGCGTGAGTTGGGGTGGGCAGTCTATGTTTGTTTTCCTATGTTGGTTTTTGTGTTCAGCCTAGTATGGTTCTCAATCAGAGGCAGGTGTTGTTAGTTGTCTCTGATTGAGAATCATACTTAGGTAGCCTGGGTTTCACTGTTCGTTTGTGGGTGTTTGTTTCCGTGTGAGTGTTTGTCGCCACACGGTACTGTTTCGGTTTTGTATATTTTCACTTCATCGTTGATTGTTTTTGTTTGAGTGTTCATTTGTCTTTATTAAAAACATTATGGACACTTTCCACGCTGCACCTTGGTCCTCCTCTCCTTCACCAGAAGAAAGCCATTACAGCTAACTGTAAAATTTGGTGGAGGAGGAATAATGGTCAGGGGCTGTTTTTCATGGTTCAGGCTAGGCCCCTTAATTCTAGTGAAGAGAAATCTTACTGCTACAGCACACAGTGACATTCTAAATGATTCTGTGCTTCCAACTTTGTGGCAACAGTTTGGGGAAGGCCCTTTTCTCTTTCAGCATGGCAATGCCCCCGTGCACAAAGCAAGGTCCATACAGAAATGATTTGTTGAGATCGGTGTGGAAGAACTTGACTGGCCTGCATAGAGCCCTGACATCAACCCCATAAAACTCCTTTGGGATGAAATGTAATGCCGACTGCGAGCCAGGCCTAATCGCTCAACATCAGTGTCCGACCTTACTAATGCTCTTGTGGCTGAATGGAAGCATGTCCCCACATAAATGTTCCAACATCTAGTAGGAAGCCTTCCCAGAAGAGTGGGGGCTGCTATAGCAGCAAAGGGGGTGGGAAAAACTACATATTAATGCTCATAATGGTGGAATGATACGAGCAAGTGGTCATGTAGTGTAGTAGCCCATCCCTTCCCCTAAATAATCATCACACTATATAACATTATGTAAGCGCCTTCCATGTTGAGGCCTTTTAAAGCCTGGCAATGCTTAGTTTCCAGGCCTAAAGGGGCTATGAATCGATGGTCTGTTTAACCTGGCAGTTCTCTCGGTGGTCAAGTTCAGTTCCATTGGGCAGTTTTGTCCAGACAGTGTCCAGACAGCTCAGAACATCATGGCATACAGTTTCGCAACTAGTTCACCAACTGCAGTGGGGAAGTGAAAACTGAGAAAATAGCATTGGATTCCTGGATCTTGTTGTGAATGCTTGATATGAGACATATGTAACCGGTCTGAAATGGCTGGCTAGTTAGCGGTGCACACTAGTGGCATTTCAATCGGTGAAGTCACTCGCTCTGAGACCTTGAAGTAGTTGTTTCCCTTGCTTTTGTGTAGCGATAGGTAACAACCCTTCATGGGAGGCAGTTGTTGATATGTGCAGAGGGTCCCAGGTTGGGGCAAGGACAGGGACGGAAGCAATACTGTTACACATACACCGATGGCAACAGAACTAATAGGGCACAGCCACACCCTAGTTGTATGATAGAAGCCACTCACAGGATAATCAAAGCCATGGCCACAGTGGGTGGCCAGTCCCTAAGAGACTCATTAGAGTAGGATCTGTACTGATTACCATTGTGTGTCTACAGTGAGAGCAATGATTTAAAAAATAGGTCTTAAAATGTCTTCTCTACTTCTGGGTTTACACATTATTATTCATGTAGTATTGTGCTGTATGTGGCTACTAATTTCCTTTGCATACAATATCGATTTTTCTAACGAGGTGTGATGTAATTTTACACAAATGGCACAAAAATTATATTTTACACTGATGAGGTTCCAGTGATTGATTCAAACCGACAAAAATAACCTAATTTTATTAACTTTTTGTGTGTGCATGCATTCTAATGTAAATTCGTACATTTTGTAATCCACAGGCTACAAAATAAGGACAGACACACACGCAGCCTCCTGCGCATTAGCCAGTACAGCTCTAAATGTCTATCCACCATTCTCAATAATCAAGTGTAGGCCGTATATCTCTGGAATTTACCATATAGGCCTAGTAAAAATGTAATTGCTTAAAACAGCATGCATTGTTGTTAAACATTGTGCATATCCATTTGGCCCTACATTGCTCAGCCAAACAACTTACTAAAAACAACTGCAATTAGGAGTCCATCAATCACACAACAGCGATGGTCTACTGTTTTCTTCCATTGGCGACGTCAAATAGGCCACCACGTAGCTATGAAAATACACGAATCGATTTCAATGCAAAATATGTCCATGATTTATTGACGTCGAGAGGAGAGATGATCAGTTAGAGAAATAGCCTGCACATGTACCGTTTCGAAAGCATCACATTAGGTCAACTGGACAAGCCCACCTATTTCAATCGACCTTGTAATACATTTTCAGTACCTGCCTATACATTGGACAATCTGGGCTACAAATACATTTTTGCAGTGATGACTGAACATAAAATGCATTCAAGGTTAAAAGCGTCATGTGTATCTTCAAAAACAAACACTTCCATGCATCCGCCTGTTTTACATTGTATTCGCATCAGGACTATTCTCCCTCAGCTCGCAACGTAACCAACCCGACCAACCCGACCTCCATTTTCATGCAGAATCGTAAGAAACCGATAAAACAAACAATTCGTAGCTTTAAAATCTACGTTTCATGATGCATTCGTTGCTGGCATGTAAAATAATTATAATACATACAATTGTGCTTTATTCTTACCTCATTTCCCGAGCTGTGTTGATTTCAATGGGGTGTGGAATGAGACCTCGGGATTCTGTGGGAGTGATACTGAATTCGCCACTAGCAGATGCGTGTTACTGTTGTGATGCTAGTCTGTCACACACCACAACCCTCTCTCTCGCGCTCTCTCTCGCGCTCTCTCTCGCTGTCTCTCAATTTCACTAAAAACGCTATTTATTTGTCTTGGTACGCAATTTTGAATATAGAAAGTATTATAATGCGCTTCATACGTTCGGCGTAAAGACTGGTTAGCAAAATCTAAGCCTAAACTTTTAACTTGAACTTTAAACGTGTATATGGAAGTGCGGGAAAGCACACAGATGTCACATTTGGTTCCCACCTATAATGTGTGCATCTGTGAATCATAATACTGTGCACATTTTGGTCGTATCAAGGCTTAGTTTTGACATGTTCTGCTCAAAGCTTGCCAGGGGTTGCTGTCCATGGTGCTGAACAGGTGAATGGCGCCGCTGCCTTGCCAGGGGTTGCTGTTCATAGTGCTGAACAAGTGAATGGCGCCGCTGCCTTGCCATGGGTTGCTGTCCATGGTGCTGAACAGGTGAATGGTGCCGCTGCCTTGACAGAGGTTCCTGACCAGGGCAGTGGGGTGCTGAACGGACAGATCCCCTGAGTACTTTGCCAATCCAGGTATAATTTAGTTATTCAGTCACCTGACCCAACTCGTTGATGAATAATGAAGAAAGGCACATGACCCCGTTCATAATTGGTTAACCATGCGTCATTGTTTTGGAGGTGGGCGTTGCCTCTTATTCTTGTAATTTCTCAATTTACCACTGGAGGGAGACAACAGCTAATCTTTTGTGTCAGCTGCACCAAGAATGGCTGTCTGGGAAAATGTACAGACAGTGGCGCCATCCCCCTCACATCAGCGATGTTTTCTCAGTATATCGCAGTCAATGGGAAAATATGAGTGTCACAGGGTTAACGTTTTTCTTGTTCATCTCATGTCTGTCTCTCTCTCTCTCCACCTTTTTATTCCCACTCCTTTTCTTCTCTCTCCTCCCCCTTCTTTCAACCCACCCCCACCTTCTCTGTCTCTCTCTCCCCTCTCTACCCCATCCCTCACTCTCCCCTTTTCTCTATCTCCCTCCTCCTTCCATTCTCTCTCCTTCCTCTCTCTCCCATCCCTCTGGCGGATCCTGGCTGACTGGCGGCTCTGGCGGCTCCTTGCAGACTGGCGGCTCTGGTGGCTCCTTGCAGACTGGCGGCTCTGGCGGCTCCTTGCAGACTGGCGGCTCTGGCGGCTCCTTGCAGACTGGCGGCTCTGGCGGCTCCTTGCAGACTGGCGGCCCCTGGAGCTGGTGTAGTATGATTCAATCTTAGCCCTGTATTGATGCTTTGCCTGTTTGATGGTTCGTCGCAGGGCATTGCGGGATTTCTTATAAGCTTCCGGGTCCCGCAATTTGAAAGCGGCAGCTCTACCCTTTAGCTCAGTGCGAATGTTGCCTGTAATCCATGGCTTCTGGTTGGGGTATGTACGTACAGTCACTGTGGGGGGGGGGGGGGACGTCCTCAATGCACTTATTGATAAAGCCAGTGACTGATGTGGGGTACTCCTCAATGTCATCGGAAGAATCCCGGATCATGTCCCTGTCTGTGATAGCTAAGCAGTCCTGTAGATTAACATCTGCTTCATCTGACCATTTTTTTATAGACCGAGTCACTGGTGCTTCCTGCTTTAATTTTTGCTTGTAAGCAGGAATCAGGAGGATAGAGTTGTGGTCGGATGTACCAAATTGAGGGCGAGGGAGAGCTTTGTACGCGTCTCTGTGTGTGGAGTACAGGTGATCTAGAATTATTTTCCTCTGGTTGCACATTTAACATGTTGATAGAGATTTGGTAGAACTGATTTAAGTTTCCCTGCATTAAAGTCTCCAGGCCACTAGGAGCGCAGACTCTGGGTGAGTGGTTTCCTGTTTGCTTATTTCCTTATACAGCTGATTGAGTGTGGTCTTAGTGCTAGCATCTGTCTGTGGTGGTAAATAAACAGCCACGAAAAGTATAGCTGAGAACTCTCTAGGCAAGTAGTGTGGCCTCCAGTTTATCACAATATACTCAACTTCAGGCGAGCAAAATCTAGAGACTTCCTTAGATTTCGTGCACCAGCTGTTGTTTACAAATATTCACAGACCACCCCCTCTCGTCTTACTGGAGTGTGCTGTTCTATCCTGCCGGTGCAGCGTGTATCCCGCTAGCTGGATATCCATGTCGTCATTCAGCCACGATTCCACGAAGCATAGGATATTACAGTTTTTTTATGTCCCGTTGGTAGGATATTTGTGATCTTACCTCGTCTAGTTTATTGTCCAATGATTGCACGTTGTTGAGTAATATTGACAGTAACGGCAGCTTTCCTAGTTGTCTTCTGCGGGTCCGGACGAGGCATCCGGCTCTTCTTCCTCTGCATCGCTTCCTTTTACGAATAATTGGGATGTCTGCCCTGTGGGTTCTTTGGAGAATATTGTGTGAGTCCTGCTTGCTGCTGTTGTTGTTGATGAAATCTATGTCTAATTCGAGGTGAGTGATCGCTGTCCTGATATCCAGAAGCTCTTTTCTGCCGAAAGATACGGTTGCAGAAACATTATGTACAAAATAATTTACAAATATTGTGAGAAAAACCACAATAGCACAATTGGTTAGGAGACCATAAAACGGAGGCCATCGCCACCATGATCTCATATGTATATATTGTGTTCTATACCATCTATTGCATCTTGCCTATGCTGCTCGGTCATCACTCATCCATATATTTATATGTACATATTCTTATTCCCTTCACTTAGATTTGTGTCTATTAGGTAGTTGTTGTGGGATTGTTAGGTTACTTGTTATATATTACTGCACTGTTGGAACTAGAAGCACAAGCATTTCGCTACAGCTCCACTCACATTAACATCTGCTAACCATGTGTATGTGACCAATAACATTTGATTTGAAGGGATAATCTTAACACTTCAGCATACAATGACATTCTAGACGATTCTGTGAAGTTTGGGGAAGGCCCGTCCACAAAGCAAGGTCCATACAGAAATGGTTTGTCGAGATCGGCGAGGAAGAACTTGACTGGCCTGCACAGATCCCTGACCTCAACCCCATCGCACACCTTTGGGATGAATGAACACTGACTGCCCAACCTCACGAATGCTCTTGTGGCTGAATGGAAGCAAGTCCCTGCAGCAATGTTCCAGCATCTAATGGAAAGCCTTCCCAGAAGAGTGGATGGAGTCTGTTATAACAGCAAAGGGGGGACCAACTCCATATTAATGCCCATGATTTTTGAATGAGATGTTCGACGAGCAGGTGTCCACATACTTTTGGTCATGTAGTGTATATTGACGTCAGATTGATATGATACTATTCCAGCTTCTCTAAACAATAAACCGATTGAGGTTTCACCAATAATAGTCTATAACCTAAAAATAATTACAAAGATTGAATCAGGCAACCATATTAGGTATTGAAAAGAAGAAAGACAAAGACAGAGTGGAATGAGAGACAGATCTCAGACGCTGAGCTATAAGATGGAGCTTACATCTTCAGCAAAAGCAGGAAGCAGTGTCAAGAGCGCAAGATTGCTGGAATCGATCTGCCCATTCGCTTGCGTCAGTATTCGATGAGAGACGAAATGGAAAGTAAAGCACCTCCTATCTTTGGCATCAGGGGGTTTAAATCAGAAAGAGCGAGAGAGAGATGCAGTAAAAAGAGGAGGACCTGGCTCAACAGCACATCACGCATACTGTAAAATGCTATTAGCCTACTATACAAGGACTCGAGCATCAATGTAATTTTTTACAAGTGTTACATGTAGGCATATGTAAATCCGCAAAATCACAACGGATCTGGGGAAGTTAGCTTAAGGTAAGTTCGATTAATTTCAACTCAACACGTACATCCATCCACTCATTCACTCACTCTCCATTCCCCCACTAATCTAGCCTACTGACTCATTCAACATTCTAATTTCCATTGTTCAGTATCTGGTGGACATTTTTAATTTGCGTTTTGCTACATGTTACAGCGGTATCATGAGGCCAATCCTTTGTTTTGCCGTGTGATAATGATACCTGGTCATAGGATGAGACACTGTCGCGGCGTTTTCAAGATAAGTTTATGAATGAAATCAGATGCGTCTGACGGACCGACAACCACCGTTGTGTTCAAATAAGTTTGTGTTATGCAGGTCTCGAAACCCTACATTTCTCTATCAAAGTTAACCCCACAATAAACTTTGCAAATATAAGCTTAATATGATTTGGATTTATATCTCATTTCTGACTTCCCATAGTTTACCATAAGATTCACTGTTTTATAGGGCTATCGTAGCTGCTATAATATCATATGGACATGCATATGGAATGTACTACAATGCGGAGTGTGTGTTTGTGTAGCATAACAGCGTGTGATGGAGGGCCATCAACGTGTCGTACATTCAACCCACAATGGGCAGGTAGCCGCCAAACATTATGCCATGAATGAGTGATTGATGCTAGGATTTAGTGTCGTTAAATCAGTAGTTTGGCCCGTTAAGTCAAATACCTAGATAATTATCCAAGACGCGTGGTTGCAATTATGTCATACATTTTCTATGGGGTTTAGGTCACGCGTCAAACACAAGGCCCGCGGGCCGAATCCAGCCAGTGACACATTTCTATCTGGCCTGCGCAATTATTTGGATTGTCAATTCATTTTGGCCCCTATCATGCAGTCCGCAACGCGCTGCACTACAAGTCACAGCAAGCACTGTCAAAGTGCTGCAAGCCAAACGGCATTGCCTCACACCCACCAACACACGAGCCAGCCTGCGCTCTGTATCAAATCATCAGTCTTTTACCCGAACTAAAGTTGTAGACGAAATGGCCATGCCAAGTTGCAGTTCCAACTGGTCATTGCTGTAGCCTGTCATCTTGGTTGTCAAAAAGTTACAAGATAAAGGATTGACATGCGGGTATAAATGACTACTCCTGGGCAATAGGACAAACAAGCGAGCATAAATGAGTCAACAGTTGAGTATTCTAATTTATGAAATTACAGTCTAATGTGCTCGCATTCGTGAATTCAACTTCAATTGCGCTGCTTTCATGTGTCCCGACAGCACTCAGTGGAGGGAGAGTGAAAAAAATGAAACACTTTTACTTTTAAATAGGTACGTTTTTGTTATTTGGAGTAATTCAATCCTCTTTTGATTTTAGGGTCACAGCATATTATGTACATCTGCAAGCATAGCAGCAAAGGCTGGACAAATATCTTATCTTGTTTTAATACAGCATCCTATGTACATAAGAGGATATTATAAAGGTCCCAATCTTTTCTAATAAAACAATTGCCAGTTTGGGCCAGTTGTATTCCCTTCTTTTCTGTTGTTGAAAAACAAACATAATAAGCTGTTTGTTCCGTGCCCTGATTGAGTTTGACACCCCTGGTTTAGGTTACCTGTGCAAATCCATTCACATAACACAGGGGAAAGAAAAACAGCAGGGAGACTGAGGAATGTAACAGTTGTGAAAGATACTAAAGGTCCAATCTGGGTGGGACCATGTAGAATGGGCAAACAGGTCTGTCCGAACAGGTCTGTCCGAACAGGTCTGTCCGAACAGGTCTGTCCGAACAGGTATGTCCGAACAGGTGTGTCCGAACAGGTCTGTCCGAACAGGTCTGTCCGAACAGGTCTGTCCGAACAGGTGTGTCCGAACAGGTCTGTCCGAACAGGTCTGTCCGAACAGGTGTGTCCGAACAGGTGTGTCCGAACAGGTGTGTCCGAACAGGTCTGTCCGAACAGGTCTGTCCGAACAGGTCTGTCCGAACAGGTCTGTCCGAACAGGTCTGTCCGAACAGGTCTGTCCGAACAGGTCTGTCCGAACAGGTCTGTCCGAACAGGTCTGTCCGAACAGGTCTGTCCGAACAGGTGTGTCCGAACAGGTCTGTCCAAACAGGTCTGTCCAACAGTCCGAACAGGTCTGTCCGAACAGGTGTGTCCGAACAGGTCTGTCCAAACAGGTCTGTCCGAACAGGTCTGTCCGAACAGGTGTGTCCGAACAGGTCTGTCCGAACAGGTCTGTCCGAAAAGGTGTGTCCGAACAGGTCTGTCCGAACAGGTCTGTCCGAACAGGTCTGTCCGAACAGGTCTGTCCAAACAGGTTTATTAGATATTGGGTTCAACCACACCACACAGTCCTCTGTTTTGACAGCTCACCGACGTGAAAGTCTATAAGAAGAGGTTCCATGTAAAAAGAATAGAAAGGGATAAACATGAGTACTGACTTACATTCAATACACACTGAGTACACCAAACATTAAGAACACCTTCCTAATATTGAGTTGCACCCCCTTTTGCCCTCAAAACAGCCTAATTTTATTCAAGGCATGGACTCTAGAAGGTGTCGAAAGTGTTCCCCACGGATGCTCGCCGATGTTGACTCCATTGCTTCCCACAGTTCTGTCCAGTTGGCTGGATTTCCTTTGGGTGATGCACCGCTCTTGATACACACGGGAAATTGTTGAGGATGAAAAACTCAGCGGCATTGTAGATCTTGACACAAACCGGTGTGCCAGGCACCTACTACCTTACCCTGTTCAAAGGCACTTACATTTTTTGTTTCACCCATTCACCCTCTGAATGGCACACATACACTACCGGTCAAGAGTTTTAGAACACCGACTCATTCAAGGGTTTTTCTTTATTTTTACTATTTTCTACATTGTATAATAATAGTGAAGACATCAAAACTATGAAATAACACATATGGAGTCATGTAGTAACCAAAAAAGTGTTAAACAAATCAAAATATATTTTATATTTGAGGTTCTTCAAATAGCCACCCTTTCCCTTGATGATAGCTTTGCACACTCTTGGCATTCTCACAACCAGCATCACCTGGAATGCTTTTCCAACAGTCTTGAAGGAGTTCCCACATATGCTGAGCACTTGTTGGCTGCTTTTCCTTCACTCTGCGGTCCGACTCATCCCAAACCATCTCAATTTGGCTGAGGTCGTGGGATTGTGGAGGCCAGGTCATCTGATGCAGTACTCCATCACTCTCCTTCTTGGCAAAATAGCCTTTACACAGCCTGGAGGTGTGTTGAGAATAAGGATGACGTTTTAAATGTCCCCAACCAATTGTGTTTTTTGTTAGTTTATTTGCTTTGTCTGTAACTTATTTTGTACATAATGCTGCCGCTACCATCTCTTATGACCGAAAATAACTTCTGGACATCAGGACTGCAATTACTCACCACGGACTGAAATAATATTTTTTTCCTTTAACGAGTCTGACGAATCCGATGCAAATAATGTACTGCTTTCTCAGGAACAGGCCCAGATCCCTGTGATTTACATAAAGAGGAGGCAGAGAAAAAGAGACCAGAGGGCGGGCTGCCTTTTGAGATTTCGTAGTTGATCAAATAAACCTCCACTTCCTTCCATTCTGCTCGCAAACGTGCAATCTTTGAACAATAAAATAGATGACCTTTGCAGAAGACTGAGCTACCAATGGAACATTCAAAACTATAATGTCTTATGCTTCACAGAGTTGTGGCTGAACGACGACATTGTCAACATACAGCTGACTGGTTATACGCTGTACCGGCAGGATAGAACAGTGGCGTCTGGTAAGACAAGGGGTGGCGGACTATGTATTTTGTAAATAATAGCTGGTGCATGATATTTAAGGAAGTCTCAAGCCATTGCTCGCCTGAGGTAGAGTATCTCATGATAAGCTGTAGACCACACTATCTACCTAGAGAGTTTTCATCCATATTTTTCGTAGCTGTTTACATACCACCACAGACTGAGGCTGGCACTAAGACAGCATTGAATGAGCTGTATTCCTCCATAAGCAAACAATAAAACGCTCACCCAGAGGCGAGGACGGGAACTTTAATGTAGGGGAACTTAAATCTGTTTTACCAAATTTCTATCGGCATGTTAAATGTGCAACCAGAGGGAAAAAAACTCTGGACCACCTTTACTCCACACACAGAGTCGCATACAAAGCTCCCCCTCGCCCTCCATTTGGCAAATCTGACCATAATTCTATTGTCCTTACAAGCAGGAAGCATCAGTGACAAGATCAATAAAAAAAAGTGGTCAGATGAAGTGGATGCTAAGCTACAGGACTGTTTTGCTAGCACAGACTAGAATACGTCCTGGATTCCTCCGATGGCATTGAGGAGTACATCACATCAGTCATTGGCTTCATCAATAAGTGCATCGATGACGTAGTTCCTACAGTGACTGTATGTACATACCCCAACCAGAAACCATGGATTACAGGCAACATCCACACTGAGCTAAAGGGTAGAGCTGCCGCTTTCATTGAGGTGAACTCTAACCCAGAAGCTTATAAGAAATCACGCTATTCCCTCCGACGAACCATCAAACAGGCAAAGAGTCTATACATTACCAAGATTGAATCCTACTACACTGGCTCTGACGCTCATCGGATGTGGCAGGGCTTGCAAACCATTACAGACTACTAAGGGAAGCACAGCCGAGAGTTGCCCAGTGACACGAGCCTACCAGACGAGCTAAACTACTTCTATGCTCACTTCGAGGCAAATAACATTGAAACATGCATGAGAGCACCAGCTGTTATGGATGACTGTGTGATCATGCTCTCCGCAGCCGATGTGCGTAAGACCTTTAAACAGGTCAACATTCACAAGGCTGTGGGGCCAGACGGATTACCAGGATGTGTACTGCTAGAATGCGCTGACCAAATGGCAAGTGTCTTCACTGACATTTACAACCTCTCCCTGTCCGAGTCTGTAATACCAACATGTTTTAAGCAGACCACCATAGTCCTTGTGCCCAAGAACACTAAGGTAACCAGCCTAAATGACTACAGACCCTTGGCACTCACGTCTGTAGCCATGAAGTGCTTTGAAAGGAGGTCATGGCTCACATCAACACCATTATTCCAGAAACACTAGACCCACTCCAAATTGCATACCACCCCAACAGATCCACAGATGATGCAACCTATATTGCGCGTCACACTGCCCTTTCCCACCTGGACAAAAGGAACACCTATGTGAGAATGCTATTCATTGACTACAGCTCAGCGTTCAACACCATAGTGCCCTCAAAGCTCATCAATCAGCTAAGGACCCTGGGACCAAACACATCCCTCTGCAACTGGATCCTGGACTTCCTGATGGACCGTCCCAGGTGGTAAGGGTAGGTAACAACACTTCTGCCACGCTGATCCTCAAAATAGGCCCCTCAGGGGTGCGTGCTCAGTCCCCTCCTGTACTCCCTGTTCAATCATGACTGCACGGCCAGGCACAACTCCAACACCATCATTAAGTTTGCCGATGACACAACAGTGAGACAACGAGACTTCCTATAGGGAGGAGGTCAGAGACCTGGCCGTGTGGTGCCAGGACAACAACCTCTGCCTCATTGACGGGGCTGCAGTGGAGCAGGTTTAGAGCTTCAAGTTTCTTGGTGTCCACATCACCAACAAACTAACATGGTCCAAGCACATCAAGACAGTTGTGAAGAGGGCACGACAAAATCTATTCCTCCTCAATAGACTGAAACGATTTGGCATCAGTCCTCAGATCCTCAAAAGGTTCTACAGCTGCACCATCGAGAGCATCCTGACGGGTTGCATCACTGCCTGGTATGGCAACTGCTCAGCCTCCGACCGCAAGGCACTACAGAGGGTAGTGCGAACGTCCCAGTACATCACTGGTGCCAAGCTTCTTGCCATCCAGGAACTACATACCAGGAGGTGTCAGAGGAAGGCTCTAAAAATTGTCAAAAACTCCAGCCACTCTAGTCATAGACTGTTCTCTCTGCTACTGCACGGCTAGCGGTACCGGAGCACATAGTTTAGATCCAAGAGGCTTCTAAACAGCTTCTACCCCCCAAGCCATGAGACTCCTGAACATCTAATCCAATGGCTACCCAGACTATTTGCTTTGCCCTCCCCCCCTTTACACAGCTGCAACTCTCTTTTGTTACCATCTATGCATAGTCACTTTAATAACTCTACCTACATGTACATATTACCTCAACTAACCGGTGCCCCTGCCCATTGACTCCGTACCCCCCTGTATATCGTCTTGCTATTGTTTTTCTACTGCTGCTCTTTAAATACTTGTTTGATTTGATTTTTGCGGTTATTGTCCTGCTGAAAAACAAATGATAGTCCCACTAAGCCCAAACCAGATGGGATGGCGTATCGCTGCAGAATACTGTGGTAGTCATACTGGTTAAGTGTGCCTTGAAGAATTATAAATAAATCACAGACAGTGTCACCAGCAAAGCACCCCCACCCCATAACACCTTCTCCTCCATGCTTTACGGTGGGAAATACACATGCAGAGATCATCCGTTCACCCACTCCACGTCTCAAAAAAACACCGCGGTTGGAACCAAAAATCTCAAATTTGGATTTGTCCACTGCTTGTGTTTCTTGCCCCAAGCAAGTCTCTTCTTCTTATTGGTGTCCTTTAGGAGTGGTTTCTTTGCAGCAATTCGACGTGATAGCCTGATTCACACAAATGTGTCTGTTGCATGAACTCTGTGAAGCATTTATTTGGGCTGCAATTTATGAGGCTGTCCTCATGAGAGCCAGTTTCATTATACTGCTTGATGGTTTTTGCGACTGCACTTGAAGAAACTTTCAAAGTGTTTGAAGTCTTCCGTATTTACTGACTTTCATGCCTTAAAGTAATGATGGACTGTCATTTCTCTTTGCTTATTTTTTATTTTATTTTATTTAACCTTTATTTAACCAGGTAGGCCAGTTGAGAACAAGTTCTCATTTACAACTGCGACCTGGCCAAGATAAAGCAAAGCAGTGCAACAAAAACAACAACAGAGTTACACATGGGATAAACAAACATACAGTCAATAACACAATAGAAGTCATTACAATTGAGCAATTTACACTGGAGTGATATATGTGCAGATGAGAATGTGCAAGTAGAAATACAAAAACAATATGGGGATGAGGTAGGTAGTTGGTTGAATGGGCTATTTTCAGATGGGCTCTGCACAGCTGCAGCGATCGGTAAGCTGCTCTGACAGCTGACGCTTTAAGTTAGTGAGGGAGATATAAGTCTCCAACTTCAGCGATTTTTGCAATTCGTTCCAGTCATTGGCAGCAGAGAACTGGAAGGAAAGAAGGTGTTGGCTTTGGGGATGGCCAGTGAGAAATACCTGCTGGAGCGCGTGCTATGGGTGGGTGTTGCTATGGTGACCAGTGAGCTGAGATAAGGCGGAGCTTTACCTAGCAAAGACTTATAGATGACCTGGAGCCAGTGGGTTTGGCAATGAATATGTAGCGAGGACCAGCCAACAAGAGCACACAGGACGCAGTGGTGGGTAGTATATTTGGTAACAAAACGGAATGCACTGTGATAGATTGCATCCAATTTGCTGAGTAGAGTGTTGGAGGCTATTTTGTAAATTACATCGGCAAAGTCGAGGATCGGTAGGATAGTCAGTTTTACGAGGGTATGTTTGGCAGCATGAGTGAAGGAGGCTTTGTTGCGATTTAACTTTCGATTGGAGATGCTTAATGTGAGTCTGGAAGGAAAGGAGAGCTGTTTGAGCTTTTCTTACCATAATATGGACTTGGTCTTTTACCAAATAGGGCTATCTTCTATATACCCCCTACCTTGTCACAACACAACTGATTCGGTCAAACGCATTAAGAAGGAAAGACATTCCACAAATGAACTTTTAACAAGGCACACCTGTTAATTGAAATGCATTCCAGGTGACTACCTCATGAAGCTGGTTGAGAGAATGCCAAGTGTGCGAAGCTGTCATCAAGGGAAAGGGTGGCTATTTGAAGAATCTCAAATATAACATTTTGATTTTGATTTGATTTTGATTTGTTTAACACTTTTTTGGTTACTAAATGTTTCCATATGTGTTATTTCATAGTTTTGATTTCTTCCCTATTATTATACAATGTAGAAAATAGTAAAAATAAAGAATAACCCTTGAATGAGTAGGTGTTCTAAAACTTTTGACCGGTAGTGTACACAACCTATGTTTCAATTGTCTCAAGGCTTAAACATTTAACCTGTCTCCTCCCCTTCATCTACACTGATTGGAATGGATTTAACAAGTGACCTCAATAAGGGACCCTAGCTTTCTCCTGGATTCACCTGGTCAGTTTATGTCATGGAAAGAGCATAATGTTTTGTACACTCAGTGTACACACATCATGACATAGTATATACAATCTCTATACTGCTATGACATGATATATAACTTAAGGGACAAAATCAAACACACAGGCGATTACAAAAACACTTGAGGTAAACAGTACAACGAGTCCATTCTCTTCTGACCGGAATCTCACTCTGACGGCGGGAGTGGGGTTGAGTGAGGTGCACAGGGAAAGGCGAAATGTGATTGGCCAATACAAGTGGGGTGACTTGCAGGTACGACTAATAAGAAAATAAGGGGTGTCGGACATGTACAACTAACTAATAGTTAAGTGGTGCTGAAACTGCCAAATCAGAAATGTCCTTTTTATCAGCCACCCCCAAATGTACTGTGTAAATGTGAACTCTAAACAAAAGGCTCTATCATAAGGTCACTTGTGTGTGTTCATTCACTTGGACAGGGAGGCAGAGCTGTGAAGGAGCCAGACAAGAGAAAGTCCAGTCCTTGAGTGTGTCTGGCCACCCCTTCAGAAACATCATAGAGCATAGGCATCTGGTCAAGCAGGAATTGTTTTTTTGGTGCATCTGGCCACCCCAGCAAGTAGGTGTTTGAGGTCACCAAACCTGGCTGTTTGATGAGGCCGATACCAGTGCAGGCTGTGCAGCAGTTGTGGAAGAGGAGCGCCAACCTCTGCCAAGAAACAGGCAACAGAACGACCTGGGCAGTGAGGGCAGGTGAGACCCCCAGCTGAGGAACAGGAGTCATCTTGACCCACAGCATGGGGTCAGCTGAGGTCAGTCGGACTGGAGACCTCAAGGTCACAGCGACAGAGCTCAACAAGGAGTCTGAGACTGGATACTTGGGTGGCTGGACTCACGGAGCAGCAACAGGCGGTGGCCACCGGACAGGCCAGACCCAGGCTGAGGAACCAGGCGAAGGCCTCGCATCAGGAGACCAGAGCAAAGTAGGGTGACCAGACGAAGGCCCCGGGTTGTGATGCTAGGCCGCAGCAGGAGAGCTCAGCTGGTCCCCTGCTGCGACGACAGGCGAGGGGGCTATAGACTGAGGACCTAGTAGGGCAGAGCGTGAGGTGTCTTTTACGACGGGACACTGAACACCTCAGACAGGAGGGTCCCCCACTTGGACATCAGGAGGGTCCCCCACTTGGACATCAGGAGGGTCCCCCAATGGGACGTTCTAATTCAAAGAATTAATCCAGGTACTGTAGGTCATTTTCTTTGCTTATTAATAGAATTGAAGCATTGGCAAGGTCTTGTTATTGCAGCGTTGACAAGGTACACTCTTAGAACAAACAAAAACATCTTGAGATCTTCAAGGGTTCAGCTGGGAACCTTTTTTCATTTGAGAACATTCAGAAGACAGGGTTCTAAAAGGGTTCTTTGTCACTTCCTCAGTTTATTTAGTCAGCATTAATGTTGTTATGTGTCCCTTGTCCAGACACTGTTCGTGTTTTGTTTCCTGTCTGTTTATTAATTAAATATTCACTCCTTGAACATTTCCTTCTCGTCTCCCAGCATCTGTCCCTGCAGAATGATGACTCCTCAATTAGAAGCATCAGGGAGTTTTTTGTTTTTGTTGGTGGCTATGGGTCCGGGTGCCGCTGTCGAAGCAACCGGGGATGCCTCAGCTGGCTCGTCAGACTCCCGCGCCTTGGCCGGCTCGTCGGGCTCCCATGCCTCGCTGGCCCTCTCCCATGCCTCGCCGGCCCATCGGGCTTCCCCGGGGGGGGGGTACTGTCTCGTCTGCTCTTGCTCCCGCTCCCCCTCGCTAACGCTTATGGTCACCAGGCTGCTTATCATTACGCACACCTGTCACCATCGTTACGTGCATCAGTGCTTCATCGGACTCACCTGGACTCATCACGTTATTAATTACCTCCCTTATATCTTCTGTCACCTCCTCAGTTTCTTTCCCGAGTCAGCATTAATGTCGTAATGTGTCCCTTGTCCAGACGCCGCTCGTGTTTTGTTTCCTGTCTGTTTATTCATTAAATAGTCTCCCAGCGTCTGTCCTTACAGATGTATGAAAGATGCATTGTAGGGGTGAGACCCTGATAATGATAATAATAATAATAATCAAAATTAGGGCGTGCTTATATAGTCCTGTTTCTCTGTATGTACAAGTGGATAATCACTACAGGTGTGAAATGGAAATGTGTTTTTTGAATATCTCACTCCCCCTGAGACACCCTCGGAGAGTGGGGTCCCAGCCAGGGGATCAGCCATTATTGACGGCTACCCTGGAGCAATTAGGGTTAATTGCCATGCTTAAGGGCGAAACAGAGTTTTATATTGTTACTGGCCCAACGCTCCTAACCGCCAGGCTACCTGCCACCCCTGACTCTATAACCGCTAACCTTAGCATGTGTTAGGAAAGTAGTGGGGCAATCATCACATCTTGATCACTATAGGGAATCATTAATCATTTTACCACCACCAATCGAGCCGGAACCAACTCTACATCAATGACCCCTGTACCAGATGTTAAGAATATATTAACGTTTTAACCATTGACAATTTTCCAATCTAGCCTACGCTATATTACAATGACTTTTTTCTGCTATCATTTTGGTTGATGTGTGAAATTTTCCAACATATCCAATCGTTTCAAATCTCAACATTCAGGGGTATGGAGGAACTAGGGGTTGTTCATGTTTGTGGATGGGTCTATTAGTGTCATGGGGTTGTGGCACAGTGGGTGAGTGGTGGGTGGTTAGTGGTGAGTGGTGTGTGGCGGGTGGTGGGTGGTTAGTGGTGAGTGGTGAGTGGTGTGTGGCGGGTGGTGGGTGGTTAGTGGTGAGTGGTGTGTGGCGGGTGGTGGGTGCCACTATAAACGTGTAGTAAGGGAATCGCAGCCAAGGTTTCAAAAGTATTGAAACTCAGTCCCAGTGGAACAATCTGTCCAACCATTGAAAAATTGATGTGCGTTCCTGCGAACGTGTTTGTGTTGCCATTGTTTTGCAGTTGTGTTGCCATGGTTTTCCTCGCCAAAATGCACAGGAATCAAGATATTGGAGGCTGGCATTATTTCCCAATTGTCATAACATCAAAATCCCCCTCTCTTGACATACTGTTGTGGTCTGTCTACTACCTCCCCCACACCATTCTGGCAATACTGGTCTGGACGTCACTTAATGTCTATTATAAATTGCTCTCTCTGTGTGTGTGTGTGTGGTTTGTGTGTGTGTTGGTAGATAGCTCATCCCCAGAATAGGCTATATACTTAATCACGTGTGGCACCTTGGACTGTTGTTAGCATCAGCATGTTTCGCTCAAACACACATTCTCAGGACAGCGTGCTGCATTCTCCAGGGTATCGTCCACACAAAGCCCAAGACTACACTGGGGGAGGCAGGCAGGGAAGAGAGGCACTAAGCTGGGCCTAAGAGAGATGGCAGAACTACTCCCTTTATCTGGGCTGTTACATGCCTGCCACAGACAATGCCATTCATTAGGTGTGTGTGAGGAAGCCATGTTGTTCACTGGACGATTCTCTGGATGAGTTCTCCATCTTGGCTGTTGTTGTTGATGTTGGTGGTGGAGCGATGAGATACAGTGCCTTGCGAAAGTATTCTGCCCCCTTGAACTTTGCGACCTTTTGCCACATTTCAGGCTTCAAACATAAAGATATAAAACTGCATTTTTTTGTGAAGAATCAACAACAAGTGGGACACAATCATGAAGTGGAAAGACATTTATTGGATATTTCAAACTTTTTTAACAAATCAAAAACTGAAAAATTGGGCGTGCAATATTATTCAGCCCCCTTAAGTTTTATATCTTCATGTTTGAAGCCTGAAATGTGGCAAAAGGTCGCAAAGTTCAAAGGGGCTGAATACCTTCGCAAGGCACTGTATGTAGCTTTGGCATTCTTACAATGTGGTGGTTTGTGTTTTTAGATAGTTATTACTGTAATATGAAATGCTGGTGTGAATATGATTACTACAGTAGGTAGGCATCTATGCAGATGGCTAGGCGCTACACAGATAGGATATGTGTAACGGTCGTTGGCGGAAGAAGGTGAGGACCAAGGTGCAGCGTGGTACCTGTTCGTCATTTTATTAAATAGCACTGAACACTAAATACAAAGTAACACAAGGAACAATCGAAACAGCTCTGTCAGGTGCAAAACACATTAAACAGAAAATAACTACCCACAAAACCCACGTGGGCAAGAGCTACCTAAGTATGGTTCTCAATCAGAGACAATGACAGACAGCTGTCCCTGATTGAGAACCATACCCGGCCAAAAACAAAGAAAGACAAAAACATAGAAAAAAGAACCCCCCCCCAAAGGTGCGGACTCAAAACCTGATTCTAAATGGTAGGGTCCGGGTGGGCCTTCTGTACGGCGGCGGCTCGGGTGTGGTACGTGGGGACCCTCACAACTGGCCCCGGACTGAAGACCCTCGTAGAGGGTGCCACTGGACTGAGGGGCGGCGGCTCCGGAGTGAAGGACGGCTCTGGCAGCTCCGGACTGGAGGGAGACTCTAGGCTCTAGACTCTAGGCTCTGACTCACGCCAGGATAAGCCTACACAAGATACTGCCCTTATTTTAAGTGTGTCTAAAATCCCCCATGGGAAAAATGAATGGTAGAAAAACGATTGGAACCATTTCCCTATTTGACCTCTAGGTTTTATGGGTATTATGGTTCAAACTGTGGTACTCTATATGGCTAGCAAGTTGTCAATTCTCAGTAATGGTCCAAACATTTGACAATGATAGGAATTGCCATACTGTCAATTTCAGAAAGAGAGTCTGAGAAAATTTGACGTCAATCCCTGACATTCTCTTGTTGTGTTGTTGACCTCTCTGAAAAAAGATATGACATAAAAGCGTGTGGGCAAGTAACCATGGCAACTGAGTGATGACAGGGGCGATGACATGTTTTTAACCTGTCCCAAAATGTACAAGTCATCACCCCTCTGCTGTATTTGTCTATCTCCTTTAACACACACGCGCGCACACACACACACACACACACACACACACACACACACACACACACACACACACACACACACACACACACACACACACACACACACACACACACACACACACACACACACACACACACACACACCCTCTCTTCCTCTGTCATAGATTTTCCTCTGGGCCTTGTTACCACAGTAACCAGAGATCTCCTAGAGATCTGTAGAAAACAATACACAACAGAAATTCCAGAGCTGCAGGGGAGAGAACACACACACACACACACACACACACACACACACACACACACCCTCTCTTCCTCTGTCATAGATTTTCCTCTGGGCCTTGTTACCACAGTAACCAGAGATCTCCTAGAGATCTGTAGAAAACAATACACACAACGGAGAAATTCCAGAGCTGCAGAGGGAGAGAACACACACACACACACACACACACACACACACACACACACACACACACACACACACACACACACACACACACACACACACACACACACACACACACACACACACACACACACACACACACACGGCAAGCATACATGAACCAAATCTTGGGAGTAGATTGATTACCAGACCTCCAAGTCATTCTTCTAAATCTGTCTCTCACTGTGGGTAGAGGGCTGACGTTAAACATTAGAAACTAAAAAAAGCTTCTTCTGGAGGTGACACTGTGTGAATTAACTTGTAATCTTTTCATCTTTAAGCTCTGTTCAAAAATATAACATTAACTATAACATTAACTTTAACATTAACATTAACTATATAGAGAGATTGAATTTATCTATTTGTAAGTTATTTATAAACAAAAACAAGAAGCACATGTGATGAAACAATATTAGGTGTCTATTCCACATTTTGTTGTGTCACAGCCTGAATGTAAAATTGATTACATTTATATTTTGTGTCACTGGCTTACCCACAATACCCCATAATGTCAAAGTGGAATTGTGTTTTTAGAAATGTTTACAAATTAATAGAAAATTAAAAGCTGAAATGTCTTAAGTCAATAAGTATTCAACCCCTTTGTTATTGCAAGCTTAAAAAGTTCAGGAGTAAATATTTGCTTAACAAGTCACATAAGTTGCATGGACTCTCTGTGTGCAATAGTAGTGTTTAACATGATTTTTGAATGACTACCTCATCTCTGTATCCCACATATACAATTATCTGTAAGATCCCTCAGTTGAGAGGAGATTTCAAACGGAGATTCAACCACAAAAACCAGGGAGGCTTTCAAATGCCTTGCAAAAAGGACACCTATTGGTAGATGGGTAAAAAACAAACAGATATTGAATATCCCTTTGTGCATGATGAAGTTATTAATTACACTTTGGATGGTGTATCAATACACCCAGTCACTACAAAGATACAGGTGTCATTCCTAACTCAGTTGCCGGAGAGGAAGGAAACTGCTAAGGGATTTCACCATGAGGCCAGTAGTGACTTAAAATCAATTAGAGAGTTTAATGTTTGTGATAGGATAACTGAAAATAGATCAACAACATTGTAATCACTCCACAATACTAACCTAAATGACAGAGTGAAAAGAAGGAAGACTGTACAGAATACAAATATTGCAAAACATGCATCTTGTTTGCAATAAGGCACTATAAAACAGCAAAACATGTGGCAAATAAATTAACTTTATATCCTGAATACAACACGCTATGTTTGGGGCAAATCCAACACAACACATCACAGAGTACCACTCTACATAGTTTTAAGCATGGTGGTGGTCGCATCATGTTATGGGTATGCTTGTCATCTGCAAGGATTAGGGAGTTTTTTGGGATAAAAAGAGATGGAATAGAGGAAGACAGGAAAAATCCTAGAGGAAAACCTGGTTCAGTCTGCTTTCCAACAGGTACTGGGAGACAAATTCACCTTTCAGCAGGGCAATAACCTAAAACACAAGGCCAAATATACACTGGAATTGCTTACCAAGACGACAATGAATGTTACCGAGTGGCCAAGTTACAGTTTTGACTTAAATCGTCTTGAAAATCTATGGCAAGACATGAAAATGTCTGTCTAGCAATGATCCACAACCAACTTGATAGAGCTTGAAGAATTTTAAAAGAATAATGTTCAAATATTGTACAATCCAGGTGTGCAAATCTTAGAGGCTTATCCAGAAAGATTCACAGCTGTAATAATTGCCAACGGTGATTGTAACATGTAATTACTCAAGTTTGGACACACCTTGTCATGTAAGGGTTTTTCTTTATTTTTTTACTATTTTCTACATTGTATAAAGTAGTGAAGACATCAAAATGATGAAATTACACATATGGAATCATGTAGTAACCAAAAAAGGGTTAAACAAATCAAAATATATGATATATTTGAGATTCTTCAAAGTCGTCACTGTTTGTCTTGATGACAGCTTTGCACACTCTTGACATTCTCTCAACGAGCTTCATGAGGTTGTCACCTGGAATGCATTTCAATTAGCAGGTGTGCCTTGTTAAAAGTTCATTTGTGGAATTTCTTTCCTTCTGAATGCATTTGAGTTCAAGTAAGCAAAGAAAAACGACAGTCCATCATTACTTTAAGACATAAAGGTCAGTCAATCTGGAAAATGTCAAGAACTTTGAAAGGTTCTTCAAGTGCAGTCACAAAAACCATCAAGCGCTATGATGAAACTGTCTCTCAGGAGGACTGCCACATGAAAGGAAGACCCAGAGTTACCTCTGCTACAGAGGATAAGTTCATAGAGTTACCAGCCTCAGAAATTGTAGACCAAATACAAACATCAGAGTTCAAGTAACAGATACATCTCAACATCAACTGTTCAGAGGAGACTGCGTGAATCAGGCCTCCATGGTCGAATTGCTGCAAAGAAACCACGCTTAGTGGGACTTATCATTTGTTTTTCAAAAGGACAATAAACCCAACCCACCTCCAGGCTGTGTAAGGGCTATTTGACCAAGAAGGAGAGTGATGGAGTGGTGCATCAGATGACCTGGCCTCCACAATCACCCGACCTCAACCCAATTGAGAGGGTTTGGGATGAGTTGGACCACAGAGTGAAGCAAAATCAGCCAACAAGTACTCAGCATATGTGGGAACTCCTTCAAGACTGTTGTAAAAGCATTCCAGGTGAAGCTGGTTGAGAGAATGCCAAGAGTGTGAAAATATAAAATATATTTTGATTTGTTTAACACTTTTTTGGTTACTTCACGATTCCATATGTGTTATTTCATAGTTTTGATGTCTTCACTATTATTCTACAATGTAGAAAATAGTTTTTAAAAAATAAAGAAAAACCCTTGAGTGAGCAGGTGTGTCCAAACTTTTGACTAGTACTGTAAGTAATCAAGATATATTAGTGTTTTATTTTTCATTTTAGTTCTTTCAAATGTTAGAATTTTTTTTACACTGACATATTTTGTGTAGATCGTTGACCAAAAAATGTAAATTAAATCCATTTTAATTCCACCTTGTAACACAACAAAATTAGGAGAAAGTCAAGGAGTGAAGGAACAGTGCCTTTACAGTGAAGGCACTGTAAATCATGAAACAAATGACAATGTAACTGTAGCCAGGAGAGAATTTCCCTGGAAATGGCCTCTTGGGCTAACAGTGGCCTCTTGGGCTATATGGTCTGGCCACCAGACATGCAGGCCAGGGGGAGCCCAGAGCAGCAGTGTCCAGGCTGTCATTACGCATTGCTATCACAGGCAGATAGATGGGGGTGGTAGTATGGAAATGTCTCTGCGGGGGACCCTATCTCTCCACTGGTCTACAGAGCCTTCATTACCAACCCAGCAATCTCTCTGGGTGGACACAGCAGTACAGCAGGCACAGACAGAGACAGAGCAGCGACTTAAACACCTAGGAGTGACACATCACCATTTCAATATGTAGAAATATAAACAAACCTGATATAAAATCAGAGTTGTTTTTTAAGTTCATCATACAGGACATTAATGTTGTGCTATAAGCAACAACATTAACATTGTGCTGTAAGCAACAACCAGTTATTTTCACTGTTTACTAGCAAAAGGACAACCTTGTATGCATTAATCAAAGTCCAGCTAAAATATGTAAATTACCCCAGAGGAGACTGGTGGGAGGTGCTATAGGACAACAGGCTCATTGTATTGGTTGGGATGTACTACAAACAGTACTACAAACAGATTACTATGCATGGTGCCGCACAGGAGCCTTCATCCACAGACGAACAGCGGAGGTCCATCTAGCATCTGTCTGGTCCATGGGAATCATTTGGCTGTAACATACAAGGCTCAGATACCCACACAGGGAAATATGTCTCCTACTGTTCGCTGAGCTGAAAGCACTGAATAGGTAGGAGCAACATGGTGTAGTCTTCTAGTACAGTACATTCGAATGATAGTTTGCTTGAAAAATCCAAGTTGCTAAGATGTTTTCAGACATCAGATGTGGTCTCATGTCGAGATGAGTCTATGTCCCACACCTTGTGAAGCTAGAGTGGACTATCCCTTTAACATAAACGATCATGGGTGTGATGATATTGCTTCTACCTGCTCAGCTTTAATGATAAATACTCACAAGATAAGCAAGGCATAGAGGTGGAGTATGCTACCTAATATGTAACCCTTTACGTCTCTATTCACTGTGATTGACTTATAGCTGTTGATTTGTGACACCTAGACCCTCCATTATCCGAATCCCAAACATGTCAGTGTCTCTGTACTCAAGCACTCTCCTGCAGTAGACATTAATGGCTGGGGTATTTCCACTACTGCTCTACTTACTGAAGGAACTCCATTCTTGATCTTAGAGGAATTCTTGGAATCTTGTGTTTTTTGAAAGTCAACAACTAGCAGGTGGATATGTTTGCTGATAGCAGATCCAATATTACGTTTTGTCTCCCCCATAGTCTCTGAGTTTAAGGGCATACCATTCGGTTTAAAAAATGCTCCAGCAACCTTCAGAGACCCATGAATCAAGTCCTGGTAGACTGTCTTGTAGATGAGTGTTGTCTTGTCCTATGAACCTTGATATTCCATTTTGATGGTCACCTGGATGGCCTTGGTTATGGCTTTTGATTGCCTGGAATAGTCTGGGTTGACACTCAAACTGCAGTAATATAGTTGAAGTGATATTTTGAGTGTTTTTAATGTCACTTGGAGTACATAGATAGAACTGATAGTGATCACTTGATTAACTGACAGAAAGCTGGCAAAACGCTCTTTTGACCATGTCCCTATGTTTGAGCAAACCCCCCAACCAAAACCTTGAATTAGTCATTCTTATCAGGATAAGGTAAGACCCAGACCGTGTTGAAGTAACAGTGTTTATTATAGCAACAGAGGCAAAGGTACAGGACAACAGGAAGGCTCAGGGTCAGGTCAGGCAGAGGTCTGAAATCCAGAAAGGGGCAAAGGTACAGGGCGGCAGGCAGGCTCAGGGTCAGGTCAGGCAGAGGTCTGAAATCCAGAAAGGGGCAAAGGTACAGGACAACAGGAAGGCTCAGGGTCAGGTCAGGCAGAGGTCTGAAATCCAGAAAGGGGCAAAGGTACAGGACAACAGGAAGGCTCAGGGTCAGGTCAGGCAGAGGTCTGAAATCCAGAAAGGGGCAAAGGTACAGGGCGGCAGGCAGGCTCAGGGTCAGGCAGAGTGGTCAGGCGGGTGGGTTCAGGGTCAGGACAGGGAAGGCAAGGGTCAAAAACCAGGAGGGCGAGAAAAAGAGAGTCTGGGAAAAAAAAACAAGCACTGACAGGACAAATGCTGGTAAGCTTGACAAACAAGACAAACTGGCAACAGACAAATAGAGAACACATGTATAAATACACAGTGGCTAATGGGGAAGATGGGCGACACCTGGAGGGGGGTGGAGACAATAACAAAGACAGGTGAAACAGATCAAGGCGTGACACATTCTGACACTAGATCCGGACTGTTCTTCCTCTTAGTCTCTCACTCAGTCATCTTCCCACTCAGAGTGGCAATCTGTCAGCCCTCCCCAGGCTTGGCCCCCTTCCATTCCACCTTGTTTCTCCACCTACACACCCAAAGACTGATAGCCCACTGCTCAGCCACCGCAAGATTAATGACTTCCTAATACACCCTGACTATAGTGCTGATGGCAGCAAACACACGATCTTTCACACACATGCCTGCGCACAGACACATACCTTAACACTCCCACGAGTGTACTTATTTGCATGTCTGAACCTGTGCTCATGTGACTGATTGGTATTGAACCTGGGTTGTCTGTCACCTCAGGATTGTGTTAGCCCACTGAGCTAAAGACTGGGCAAAGTTATTCAAAATGCAAGCATAGCTTACTGAACCACCTCCTTTACACTCATTGTCATGCACATGAGTTTGCGTCTGAAAATGCAATAGGCCTACATGACACTCCAACTACGGAGCTACAGTTTCGCATTTAACATACATATTTTATCCATTACCAACTAATGTACATTAAGATTAATGATACAGTACATATAATTATTTTAATTACTATTTGAAAAATAGTACTATCACTATTTTGTGTTGATGTTTTCCATACCTTTCTATTCTTTGACATTATTGCAATGCAGCCCCCATGTAACATTGGATCGCACAAGCACTTGCCTAGTCCGAGATATGTTTTGCAGTCTTGCCAATTCGTATGGTAATTGTCATTCCAAAAACTGTTTGCGTGACAATTCCAAGCAATCTCCATAGGAGGTGGCAAGACAGCACAAACAGATCTTGGATCAAACACGCATTTGACAACAATGTGCTTGGCATCTTCTGCCCCCTGTGCTGTGGATAGATCTGAGAACTCATTGATTTGCATAATCTATGATGGCAAGCTTGGCTTTAAAGGGAAAAACAAGCTTATCATCACTGTCAAAATCGTTTGTAGAAATGGACCATGTTGAGTTCCACATAATTTATTAATCGTGAAACTTAGCAAAAACAAACTAATAACAACAGTGACGCCAATGGATTGCTGACATACAACTACCCATAAGCAATATCCCACAAAACACAGGTGGAAAAAGGCTACCTAAATATGATCCCCAATTAGAGACAACGATTACCAGCTGCCTCTAATTGGGAATCATACAAAATCACCAACATAGAAAACAAAACTAGAACCCCACATAGAAATAATAAACTAGACTAACCCCCAGTCACGCCCTGACCTACTCCACCATAGAAAATAAGGACTCTATGGTCAGGACGTGACAATCACACTGTTTATCTCAGTTTAGGGTCGCTTATATATTGTTCAAGTGCACAACAAGATCTGTGTAAGCGAGGATGCTATTTAGATAACAACTAGTTTTATGCCATGATTAAGATATTGTGTTGGGTATGGCCTCCAGGACCAGTTTTTATATATATACTACCTACCGTTTAAAAGTTTGGGGTCACTTAGAAATGTTCTTGTTTTTGAAAGAAAAGCTATTTTTTGTAATTAAAATAACATAAAATTTATCAGAAATACAGTGTAGACATTGTTAATGTTGTAAATGACTATTGTAGCTGGAAACGACTGATTTTGATTGGAATATTTACATAGGCGTACAGAGGCCCATTATCAGCAACCATCACTCCTGTGTTCCAATGGCACGTTGTGTTAGCTAATCCAAGTTTTTCATTTGAAAAGGCTAATTGATCTTTTGCAATTATGTTAGCACAGCTGAAAACTGTAGTTCTGATTAAAGAAGCAATACAACTGGCCTTCTTTAGACTAATTGAGTATCTGGAGCATCAGCATTTGTGGGTTCGATTGCAGGCTCAAAATGGCCAGAAACAAAGACTTTCTTCTGAAACTCATCCGTCTATTCTTGTTCTAAGAAATGAAGGCTATTCCATGCAAGAAATTGCCAAGAAACTGAAGATCTCGTACAACGTTGTGTACTACTCACTTTACAGAATAGGCCTGAGTAGGTGAACGGATGATCTCCGCATGTATGGTTCCCCCTGTGAAGCATGGAGGAGGTGTGATGGTGCTTTGCTGGTGACACTGTCTGTGATTTATTTAGAATTCAAGGCACACTGAACCAGCATGGCTACCACAGCATTCTGCAGCGATACGCCATCCCATCTGGTTTGGGCTTAGTGGGACTATCAGGACAATGACCCAAAACACACCTCCAGGCTGTGGAGGGCTATTTGACCAAGGACAGTGGAGTGCTGCATCAGATGACCTGGCCTCCACAATCACCTGACCTCAAACCCATTTGAGATGGTTTGGGATGAGTTAGACTGCAGATTGAAGAAAAAGCATCCAACAAGTTCACATATGTTGGAACTCTTTCCAGACTGTTGGAAAAGCATTCCTCATGAAGCTGGTTGATAGAATGCCGAGAGTGTACATAGCTGTCATCAAGGCAAAGGGTGGCTACTTTGAAGAAACTAAAATATTTTTGGATTTGTTTAACACTTTTTTGGTTACTAAGTGATTCCATGTGTTATTTCATAGTTTTGATGTCTTCACTATTATTCTACAATGTAGAAAATAGTCAAAATAATGAAAAACCTTTGAATGAGTAGGTGTGTCCAAACTTTTGACTGGTGCTGTGTATATACAACTCAATTGGGGTCTCAACTTAACCACTAAGAATAGTAGAATACACCCGGTGCAATTTTCGAAATGTGGTTATGCATCAGCAGTTTCTCTCTCAATTAGCATTGTCAGCTAAACATTTTCATGTTGGTACTTTGTCTAGCCAGGTAACCTCAAGGGTGCTCCCATTGATTTTGTTATTAATTCTCACTCAGATATGCTATTAATAGGGCATGTCATTACAAAATGTGTAGAATGGCATAACATTTGCTTTAAACCTGCAAACATTTCTCTCCACCCCATGACAAAGTGGGTAGAATTTAAGGAAATTTGCTTTAAAACTGCAAAAAAATTATCTCTGTCCTATGGCAAAATTTGTAGACTTGCATGAAATGTGTTATTAAATTGCAATGTTTTCTTTCTGCACCATGGTAAAATGTGTAATTGCAGAAAACTTGTTTTAAAACAGCAACATTTTCTCTACGTCCCATGGTCAAATAATAGAATTGCAGGAAATGAACTTTCAAGCTTAAATTGTTCTCTCCACCGTCAAGAGGGGGGCTACTAAAAGGTTTTGCCGAAAGGTGGGGGGCCCTACAACCAAATCTCGCTTTGGGCCCACCAAAAGGCTAAAGCCTGCCCAGGTGTGATTGTTATGTTGTTGTTGTTTTATAGCCGTGTCCCAAACTGGTTGAAATTACATCATTTGACATAATTTCAACCACTGGAGTAGCTTCAGCAAGAAAAATCGCAATCCCTCCTACAAGCATTTTGCTACACCCACAAGTATTTCGCTACACCCGCAACATCATCTGCTAAACATGTATATGTCACCAATAAAATTAGATTTGATTTGAATCAACAAAGAATGGCATTCATGTTTTTCCTGATACTGCTTCTGTTCCCCTCCATTGATTACCTGATCTTCTCTTTCTTCTCTCTTCCTTAAGTCTTAGGAAACAGGTCTTAGGAAAACTCAGGTCTTAGGAACCCCCCCCCCAAGAGGCCCAGCATGCCGGAGCAGAGCAACGACTACCGTGTGGTGGTGTTTGGGGCCGGCGGCGTGGGCAAGAGCTCCCTGGTCCTCCGCTTCGTCAAGGGCACCTTCCGGGACACCTACATCCCCACTGTGGAGGACACCTACCGTCAGGTGATCAGCTGTGACAAGAGCGTGTGCACCCTCCAGATCACCGACACCACGGGCAGCCACCAATTTCCCGCCATGCAGCGCTTGTCCATATCCAAGGGCCACGCCTTCATCCTGGTCTACTCTGTCACCAGCCGCCAGTCCCTGGAGGAGCTCAAGCCCATCTACCAGCAGGTGCTTGCCATCAAGGGTAGTGTGGACGCCATCCCTGTCATGCTGGTAGGCAACAAGAGTGACGAAACCCAGCGTGAGGTGGAGACCACGGAGGGTGAGGCGCAGGCTGCAGCATGGAAGTGTGCCTTCATGGAAACCTCTGCCAAGATGAACTACAACGTCAAAGAGCTCTTCCAGGAGCTGCTCACCCTGGAGAAGAAGAGGAACATGAGTCTGAGCATCGATGGCAAGCGCTCCGGCAAGCAGAAGCGTGCCGACAAGCTCAAGGGCAAGTGCAGCATCATGTAGGGAGGGAGAGTTGATGCCTGACCCTTAGAAGGAAAGACTGGGGTTGGGGAGGGTGGTGGTGGTGGTGCAAAGTGTAGATGTTCTTGAAGAGAGTCACTTCGAGGAATGGAGGGAAGGTAGGGGTGGGACGGGGCTCGTCTGAGAGGGGTTATTTTATCCCAACAGAGGTGACCCCCCCCCCCACAAAGAGGCTATTCAAGTTCAAAGAGAAGAGAAGATCAAGCCTTGATGCAATTCTACTTTGATGAGAAAAATGAAAGAATATGGAGCCCTGACAATTGATATCCTCTCAAGTTCAGGGCATTATTACAAACTCAGAACCCATTTCAATATTCTT
This sequence comes from Oncorhynchus masou masou, assembly GCF_036934945.1. Classification (NCBI taxonomy): domain Eukaryota; kingdom Metazoa; phylum Chordata; class Actinopteri; order Salmoniformes; family Salmonidae; genus Oncorhynchus; species Oncorhynchus masou. Next base: position 87,142,779 of record NC_088242.1, on the reverse strand, counting down.
CACCCCACGTTCGCCCTCTTCTCCTATAGCTGTCTCTCTCCTGCTAATATGAGACACCCTGCAAACAATAATGAGTTGTTAAGACGTCCCCAGGACATCACAAAATGGTCGCCTAAAGTCGTCAGGATGTTGTGTCAATGTCCCCTGGAGGTTTTGTCTTGTTCCCGGTTTGTTCCGAGGATGTTTTTAGGATGTTCTTGGGACGTTGTGCCATAGTCCCATGGAGACTTTGCACTTAAAATGAAATCTCAGCACTGTGAAACATACACTACCGTTCAAAAGTTTAGGGTCACATAGAATTGTCCATAGAAATAAAAGCACATTCTTTGTCCATTAAAATAACATCAAAATGATCAGAAATACAGTGTAAGCATTTTTAATGTTGTAAATGACTATTGTAGCTGGAAACGACAGATTTTTTAATGGAATATATACTGCTTCATTAAGTACACACAAAACACCAGTCTCAACGTCAACAGTGAAGAGGCTACTCTGGGATCCTGGCCCTCTAGGCAGAGATGCAAAGAAAAAGCCATATCTCAGACTGGCCAATAAAAAGAAAAGATTAAGATGGACAAAAGAACACAGACACTGGACAGAGGAACTCTGCCTAGAAGGCCAGCATCCCAGAGTTGCCTCATCACTGTTGATGCTGAGACAGTGTTTTGCAGGTACTATTTAATGAAGCTGCCAGTTGAGGACATGTGAGGAGTCTGTTTCTCAAACTAGACGCTCTAATGTACTTGTCCTCTTGCTCAGTTGTGCACCAGGGCCTGCCACTACTCTTTCTATTCTGATTCGAGACAGTTTGCGCTGTTCTGTGAAGGGAGTAGTACACAGCGCTGTACCAGATCTTCAGTTTCTTGGCAATTTCTTGCATTGAATAGCCTTCATTTCTCAGAACAAGAATAGACTGACAAGTTTCAGAAGAAAGTTATTTGTTTCTGGCCATTTGGAGCCTGTAATCGAACCCACAATTGCTGATGCTCCAGATACTTAACTAGTCTAAAGAAGGCCAGTTTAATTGCTTCTTTAATCAGAACTACAGTTTTCAGCTGTGCTAACATAATTGGAAAGGGGTTTTCTAATGATCAATTAGTCTTTTAAAATGAGTAACTTGGATTAGCTAACACAACGTGCCATTGGAACACAGGAGTGATGGTTGCTGATAATGGGCCTCTGTACGCCTATGTAGATACTCCAATCAAAATCAGCCGTTTCCAGTTACAATAGACATTTACAACATTAACAATGTCTGTATTTCTGATCAATTTGATATTTCTTTAATGGACAAAACATTTGCTTTTCTTTTAAAAACAAGGACATTTCTAAGTGACCCCAACCTTTTGAACGGAAGTGTACACTCATGAAAAGGATTATATTTGTCATAGTGATTCAGGAATAACATTAAAACAGAAAAATATGCCCCACCAAAATTAGACAACTATTCTGAAAATCCAAACTCAAATTGCTGAAATAGGTAATTGAAATAAATTAGACAATACTCAGATTAACTCAGTGACGTCCTGGGAATTTACAGGGACCTAAGACAAAGGTCCCCCAGAGAATGTTCCCTTGAGACCATCACGCAATGTTCTTAGAAAGTTCTCAGAACGTCACAAGGATAACGTCAAGCTGAAACACTTAAGGGACCTAAAGGAACGTCACTGAATGTCCTCAGGATGTCCCCTGTTTGCTGGGCAGCCACTTGACTCCTATGATTGGATACGTAATAGGGTGGATTTGCAGGAGAATGAGAGAGGTATCATGTTTAATGTTGGAGTAATGGAAACACGACTTTCATCAATTCAAATGGACGTCCGTAAGCACAAGTTGGGCTTTCGCCTTCAGTATCTCCATGTCTACCCGTAACCTGGTGAATGGATGGGATTTGAGAACTAGGTATTGCATTCAATAAAGTTGTTAATTGAAAGTTTAATACATTATACAGTATATTACAGGTACAGATTAGTCCAGATTAGTATTGCTAATTAACAGTAGCATGTGACTGTGAGTGTAGATAATAAAAAAAGATGGAAAAGATAGCTGCAAGTGGTCTCTGCATTTTGCTGCAAGTGGTCTCTGCATTTTGCTGCAAGTGGTCTGCATTTTGCTGTACATTTGAAATGCCTTTCCTACCAGTTGACTAGACATTTTGCATAATTTCATAATCAAAGTGAGCTTTAGCTGAACAAAGCACAACCAGAACAAAAACAACAAGCAGACAAAGCACGTTTGAAATGTAAATGTTTTTGAATACATTTATTTAACAAATGTCTGGACCCTCATACCATCAATGTAGGTGTCTATATCAACGTTGATTTTACCTTCGATAAAAATCTGATGGATTTTTTATTTTATTTTTTACAATCCACTGTTATTTATATATTGTATGCTCTGTAAATAATATATTTATACGCTCCAAATGCTCTTAATGCCCCCCATTTGAATATTTTTTCCAATCCCCAAATCACATACTGCTGCTTTAGCAATATGACATGACAACACTTTGAGGATTTGGAGCACAGTGACATTTGATCTTCTGGTAAACCCTTTGATGCTCTCTGGTTGCCTCACACATTCTCCTGTCTTATACATGAACACTTTCACTTGAATCATGTGAAGGAACTGCTAAATAAAGACAACTAAATGTACATATAATTAATTGGTCATTGGTTAATTCACATATTTCTAAAGTATGAGTCGCTGTCTCTAGTGGCAAAATGTATTTCGAGTGAGCATGAACCTGCGGTAGGTAGGCTGCAGTAGGCTGCATGATAATTGTATTCAGATGTATTATACATGTATAGAAAAAAGACTTGTTCTCAGGTGTGTTATACATGAGAAGGAAGTATTATATGAATTCATATTCAAATCGTGGGGGGCTGGAATGAGCAGGCTAAAATCAATGGCTGGATCTTCTCAGAGGGATTGGACAGGCCGCAGCCCGACAGTGTTTGATTACCGCTTAGAACGAGCGCGAGCTGTCATCGGGATGCTTAATAAGTAGAAGGCAGAAGGGAGGGACAGGGAGAGAGAGATAGAGGTACACTTGTTTGCAGTGGGCCAACAGACTGCCATAAGGGGATTACACAAGGTCACTTGGCCATAGTAGTAGCCTAGCCAGGGCACCGATGTACACTACAGAATACAGGGTTACAGAGTGTCACTGTTTGACTGACAGATACAGATTCAAGGCTGTTATATCTCATAATTAGCATAACATGACTGACCCCAATGTGCTCTGACTGACTGGGGAAGGGTCAAGAAGAATTGTTCCCCATGACAGTTTAAAGTTTCACTTTATATTAACACCATCGTCCAGAGATATGTTACCTCCATATCATGCAATTATGAACAACACCTAAATGTAGACAACTCTGTATTTGTTTTGATTTGAGGGTCAAGTGTAACGGCTCTCTTTAGGTGAAGTAGAGTCGGACCAAAATGCGGCGTGGCTATTGAGATTCATGTTTTAATGAAACAAGGAAAACATTAATCAATACAAAAACAACAAACGTAACACGAAAACCGAAAGAGCCAAAACTGGTGCAAAGTAACACAGAGACAGAAACAAGGACAATCACCCACGACACACTCAAAGAATATGGCTGCCTAAATATGGTTCCCAATCAGAGACAACGATAAACACCTGCCTCTGATTGAGAACCACTTCAGACAGCCATAGACTTAACTAGAACACCCCACTAAGCCACAATCCCAATACCTATGAAAAACCCCAAGACAAAACACACCACATACCAAAACCCATGTCACACCCTGGCCTGACCAAAATAAATAAAGAAAACACAAAATACTAAGACCAGGGCGTGACATCAAGGGTCAACTTCAATTACCCTAAAACCTGTTTTACTGGGTGAGAATGAAACCACACCCAGGTCACTGCACTACACAGGATCTTATATTTGATTAGACATTTTAATTTATCTTGTTTCGATGTTGATAGTAAAATGGCATCTTTGAAACAACGTCATTGTTTCGACGTCATGCCATCAACCTAAATAAAGAGGTATAATAAATAAAACTAGAAGCCACCATCCAACGATTCCTGCCTGAACAGTGACTTCTACTGATATACACTGAGTGTAAAAAACATGTCGAACACCTGCCCATTACATAGACTGATATGTAATGGGCAGGTGCAGCATGATTGGAGTTCCACATATGTTGTTTTTCACTTTGGAATAAAGATGTGGAACTCCAATCACGCTGCGCCTTGGTCCGTCTCTCCACACGAACGTGACAGAATATCCCACCAACAAAGGACCAAGCAGCGTGAAAATGAGGTAAGGACGTTTTGGACTTGGGAGGACATGAGAGGACACGAGACCCTTCCTTGGCGGAAGTCACCAAGGAGCATGGAAGGACAGCGACGACACCAGGGACCACGGCCACAGAAACCCCAAGATGTTTTGGGGGAGGGGGCACATGGAACTGGCGGTCGAGCAGCGGAGAGTGCCAGAGCCTGTTTGGGAGTTGGAGGAGGAATTTGATGAAAGATTCCAGAGAGAGGTGGTAGCGATGAGAATGCTGCCGTACAGGCGTGCTGAAGAGCGTGACATCTGCACCGGTTTCACACATCTAGCCTCCAGTGTGCCTTCCTGTCTGGTATGTCCTGTGCCCGCTCCCCGCACTCTCCCTGAAGTGCGTGTCACCAGTCCAGTGCCACCTGTGCCGGATCCACACATCAGGCCTCCAGTGCGCCTTCCCTGTCTGGTACGTCCTGTGCCCGCTCCCCGCACTCTCCCTGAAGTCCGTGTCACCAGTCCAGTGCCACCTGTGCCGGATCCACGCATCAGGCCTCCAGTGCGCCTCCCCAGTCCGGTACATCCTGTGCCTGCTCCCCGCACTGTCCCTGAAGTGTGTGTCACCAGTCAGGTGCCACCTGTGCCAGATCCACGCATCAGGCCTCCAAGTGCGCCTCCCCAGTCCGGTACGTCCTGTGCCTCCTCCTTGCACTCGCCCTGAAGTGTGTGTCACCAGTCCGGTGCCACCTGTACTGGCTCCACGCACTAGGCCTCCAGTGGCAACGGTTCACAGACCAGAGCTTCCGGCGACGGTTCACAGTCCGGAGCTTCCGGCAACGGTCCCCGGTCCGGAGCCCTGACCATAGAGAGCCCTGGTTTCTCTATGGTGTCGTAGGGCTTGACTAGGGGGCATTCTAGATTATAATTTCTATGTTGTGTTCTAGTTTATATTTTATATGTTAGTGTTTTGTATGACTCTCAATTAGAGGCAGCTGGTAATCATCATCTGTCCCCCCCCCAAAACATTTTTGGGGCTGCCTCTCGGGTTTCCGTTTTGTCCTCTCCTCCTGACCACACTGCTTGGTCCATTTGTCGTGTGGGATATTCTGTTATGGCTGTCTTTGGAATGAGACCAAAGTGCAGCGTTGTAGGCGTACATTTTGAATTTATTAAATGAACACAAAAAAACAAGAAAGATAAACAGCACGTAAAGTATTGTAGCCCTAAACCAGCAACTAACAAAAGATCCCACAACAGAAAGTTGGCAAAAGGGCTGCCTAAGTATGATCCCCAATCAGAGACAATGATAGACAGGTGTCTCTGATTGGGAACCATACTCAGCCAAAAAAACAAAGAAATAGACAACATGGAATGCCCACCCCAAATCACACCCTGACCGAACCAGATAGAGAAATAAAACGGCTCTCTAAAGATCAGGGCGTGACAGTTACATGTTCCTCACTACACAATCACCTACACAACAATATAACAAACCTTACCATGCGGGGCTGGGACCAGTCAGGTCTTTGACCCATTCACCCACTCCCCAGCTGAAAGATCAGCCACAAAATGCTGGCACCATTGTAACAGGTTGTAATCACTCTCTGGTCTCCATGGGAATAGAAGAGGAGACCTGGTGAAGTAGTCTCAGGTTGAAGTACTCCAAATCATCTTGGCTCTGACACACACACACACACACACACACACACACACACACACACACACACACACACACACACACACACACACACACACACACACACACACACACACACACACACACACACACACAAGCTTTGCAGGTCCATCAACCAATTTAAGTAGCTCTCACTCTACAGTAACCTTCGGCTCATGAGAGAACCTTCATATGTCAGCAGATCTGTCACGTGTGCTCCCTCTCCGGCCTCTAGGTCACCAGGCTGCTCGTTACAGCGCACACCTGTCACCATCGTTATGCGCATTAGCGCATTTTGACACTCACCTGGACTCCATCACCTTCTTATACCTGCCCTATATATGTCACTCCCTTTGGTTTCATCCCCCAGGCGTCATTGTTTCTGTTTCAGTTCTGTGGGTTGTTTGTGTTTTGTATTATGTTCTCATTTATTTATTAACTGATTCACTCAATGAACTTGCTTCCCGGCTCTCAGCGCACATGTTACAAGAACGTTAATAACCTATTTATTGAAACTTTATGTAATGTCCTTACTTTAAAGTCAGACCCCTTTAGTAATGTATAACACATACATAAATGCCTTGTATCATATGATGCTGCACTTGCCATAAAGTGAGACATCTTTAGTCATCCATAACATATACTTAAAGGCTTAATGATGTAAACACAAATGTATTAATACTTAGGGAATTATCACTAACAGTTAAAAAAATAAACATTAAAGACATGTTTAAGCCATACATTTCCTCACATTCTTTAAACAATACACATACATTAAGTTTAAAAAAGTCCAGCAATGTAAATACATTGAACATTATTACACAGGGCTGTGTACAATGTACAGTGAACAGTGTGTATAGTGAACAGTGTGAACAGTATAGCTTGTTCCTGAGCTGGTGGATGAATGGTTATTGCCTCTGCCTGCTGGAGGTACTGCATATTCCCACCAGCAACAAATCAAGTATGTAAGGAAATGCCTTTGTCACACCATCTGGATAAGGGAATTTCTTTGCTGGGCCAGAAATACTCCAAGGGGGATATGGGAACCTCCATTCTTATTTTTGTATTCCTCTTTTATATACACATCTCATGACATGGCTATGAGATGTGGCTGTATCTCAAGGGATTTAGCTGATCCTGCTAGCTAGCTAAATTTCATTAGCGAGCTAGGTAGCAATTGTTGTGAAGTCACTGAAATTATTTGAAATAACTATTGAGGTAGCTATGTAATCTAACTCAACACTTAACTGCTACAAGCTAATTTAAATTACAATAAACAAAAGTTAACTTACTATTTTTTAGCTGTCCAGTGACATCACAAGTGGGCATTTGATTTGCAAACTCATGTGCTCTACATAAAAACTGCTAACCAAACAACACTGCAGGGCATGTTTACTGAAATAAAGTTTCTTGAAAAAAAAATCCCCAGGCCTCAAAAGTAATCCCCTGGTGTGGTTTAAGCAAATTGATTGCCCCTCATTTATCTTCAGAGTTCATTCAGTTAGATGACCTAAACTGGGATATGCTTAACACCACGGCAGTCCTACAAGCTAAGCCAGACCAACTTGCCCTCCAAATACACCTCTGTTGTTTTCAATCAGGATCTCAGCAATCACTGCCTCATTGCCTGCATCCGCTATGGGTCCACGGTCAAATGACCACCCCTCATCACTATCAAATGCTCCCTAAAACACTTCTGAGAGCAGGCCTTCTAATAATCCTGGCTCGGGTATCCTGGAAGGATATTGACCTCATCCAGTCAGTAGAGGATGCCTGGCCGTAATTTCCTCACCATCTTAAATAAATATGCCACATTCAAAAAATATATAGAACTACGAACAGATATAGCCCTTGGTTCACTCCAGACCTGACTGCCCTTGACCAGCACAAAAACATCCTGTGGCGGACTGCAATAGCATCGAATAGTCCCTGCGATATGCAACTGTTCAGGGAAGTCAGGAACCAATACACGCAGTCAAGTCAGGAAAGCAAAGGCTAGCTTTTTCAAACAGAAATTTGCATCCTGTAGCTTTAATTCCAAAATGTTTTGAGACACTGTAAAGTCCATGGAGAACAAGAGCACATCCTCCCAGCTGCCCACTACTACGATAAATCCATGATAATCGAACATTTCAATTAGCATCTCTCTACGGCTGGCCATGCTTTCCTCCTGGATACCCCAACCCTGGCCAACAGCCCCCCCCAGCTACTTTCCTGAGCCTCCCCAGCTTCTCCTTCACCCAAATCCAGATAGCAGATGTTCTGAAAGAGCTGCAAAACCTGGACCCATACAAATCAGCTGGGCTAGACATTCTGGACCCTCTATTTATAAAACTATCCACCGCCATTGTTGCAATCCCTATTACCAGTCTGTTCAGCCTCTCGTCCGAGATCCCTAAAGATTGGAAAGCTGCCGCAGTCATTCCCCTCTTCAAAGGGGGTGACACTCTAGACCCAAACTGTTATAGACCTATATCCATCCTGCTCTGACTTTTTAAAGTCTTCGAAAGCCAAGTTCCCAAACAGATCACTGACCATTTTGAATCTCACCGTACCTTCTCCGCTGTGCAATCCAGTTTCTGAGCTGGTCAAGGGTGCACCTCAGCCACGCTCAAGGTACTAAATGATATCATAACTGCCATCGATAAAAGACAGTACTGTGCAGCCGTCTTCATCGACCTGGCCAAGGCTTTTGACTCTGTCAATCACAGTATTCTTATCGGCAGACTCAATAGCCTTGGTTTATCAAATGACTGCCTTGCGGGCCGACTCTTTTCAATGTATATATCAATGATGTCGCTCTTGCTGCGGGTGATTCCCTGATCCACCTCTACGCAGACGGCGTCTACGCTATACATCTGGCCCTTCTTCGGACACTGTGTTAACTAACCTCCAAACAGGCTTCAATGCCATACAACACTCCTTCCATGGCCTCCAACTGCTCTTAAACGCTAGCTAAACCAAATGCATGCTTTTCAACTGAGTAGAGTATTGGCAGCTATTTTGTAGATGACATTGCCGAAGTCGAGGATCGGTAGGATAGTCAATTTTACTAGGATAAGTTTGGCGGCGTAAGTGAAGGAGGCTTTGTTGCGAAATAGAAAGCCGATTCTCGATTTGAGTTGGTTGAAGGACAGCCAACTTCCATCCTCCTCTGGGTACACTGACTTCAATACAAAACCTAGGCAGCTCTTTGTTGTCACCCCCTTCCATAGACTTACACAGTAATTATGACAGCTTCCAGAGGATGTCCTCCAACCTATCACAGCTCTTGCAGCATGCACTGAAATGTTGTCCACCCAATCAAAGGAGCAGAGAATTAATCTAGAACTGAAAGCGTAAGCTACAGCTAGCTAGCACAGCAGTGCATAAAGTGTGATGAGTAGTTGACTCAAAGAGAAAGACAATAGTTGAACAGTTTTTAACAAATTAATTTCTTAAAAAATGTAGGAGAAGCAAGAATGCGAGATTTTTTTTTTTCACTTTCACTTACTTATTTATCAAATGCAGCTATCTAGCTGGCTATGAGTATCCAACACAACACTGGAACTCTTCCAATTCAAGGTAGCTATTTGGTTTTACAAATGTATTGCCCGCTGGTGTAACTGCTAAACTGCTTACTGACTGTGCACGGCAACGTTACCATATAATTGTAGCGGGTTTACTAACGTATTTGTTCTAGAAACTATCTTGACGAATGATGTTGCTTTAGCTAATATGGTGACAATGATGTAGAGTGTGTGTAATTGTTCTGTTATGGTTTGGCTCTAAAGTTTTTTTTGCCTGGTCACTTACAGCTGATGTGTTGTGTATTGAAGTCCATAAGCGAAGGGAAAGGGTGAGAGGAGGAGAGCGCACAGGTTTTTTATTTCACCTTTATTTAATCAGGTAGGACAGTTGAGAAGTTCTCATTTACAACTGCGACCAAGATAGCCAAGATAAAGCAAAGCAGTGCGACAAAAACAACACAGAGTTACAAACAAACGTACAGTAAATAACACAATAGAAAAATCTAGATGCATGTGTGCAAATGTAGAAGATTAGGGAGGTAAGGCAATAAAAAGGCCATAGAGGCAAAATAATTACCATTTCGCATTAACAATGGAGTGATAGATGAGCAGATGATGATGTGCAAGTGGAGATACTGGTGTGCAAAAGAGCAAGAAGATAAATAATAATATGGGGATGAGGTAGTTGGGTGTGCTATTTACAGATTGGCTGTGTACAGGTACAGTGATCGGTAAGCTGCTCAGACAGCTGATGCTTAAAGTTAGAGAGGGAGATATAAGACTCCAGATTCAGTGATTTTTGCAATTCGTTCCAGTCATTGGCAGCAGAGAACTGGAAGGAAAGGCGGCCAAAGCAAGTGTTGGCTTTGGGGATGACCAGTGAAATATTCCTGCTGGAGTGCGTGCTACGGGTGGGCTTTGCTATGGTGACCAGCGAGCTGAGATAAGGCGGGGCTTTACCTAGCAAAGACTTATAGATGACCTGGAGCCAGTGGGTCTGGCAACGAATATGTAGCGAGGGCCAGACAAAGAGAGCACACAGGTCGCAGTGGTGGGTAGTATATGGAGCCTTGGTGACAAAATGGAAGGCACTGTGATAGACTACATCTAGTTTGCTGAGTAGAGTGTTGGAGGCTATTTTGTAAATGACATCGCCGAAGTCAAGGATCGGTAGGACAGTCAGTTTTACGAGGGTATGTTTGGCAGCATGAGTGAAGGAGGCTTTGCTGCAAAATAGGAAGCCGATTCTGGATTTAATTTTGGATTGGAGATGCTTAATGTGAGTCTGGAAGCAGAGTTTACAGTCTAACCAAACACCCAGGTATTTGTAGTTGTCCACATATTCTAAGTCAAAACCATCCAGAGTAGGGATGCTGCTATGAAAGTGAACTGTTTTTACATGTGATCAGGGGTGTATTCATTCTGCCGAATCTGTTGTAAAATGTTTCTTAAACGGAAGCAAATAGAACGGAAGCAAACATACCTGAATGCGTCCAATAGAAACTCGTTTGCAACTGTTGGACACATGATTCCACTCTAGATCAGCGTGATGCAGGCAAGTGTGCAAGGCGATGTTGAATGTGTCACTGTCTGTCACCTAAACATTTTCTCTCAACCTGTGTTGCACCTACGTTGTAAACGTCCATTCATAGGCTAGGTTGTAGCAACCTCATGATGGGCGTAGAGAAAATTTGAGTATTATCTAAACCTATCATGTAAGCCTAAACCTATTAGTGTTACATTGAACTTGGTGAATGACAGTCGTCCAAAAGTTATTAATAAACCAATTAGGCACATTTGGGCAGTCTTGATACAACATTTTGAACAGAAATGCAATGGTTTATTGGATCAGTCTAAAACTTTGCACATACACTGCTGCCATCTAGTGGCTGAAATCTAAATTGCATTTCAAAGATGATGGTGCAGAAAAAAAGTTGTTTTTTCTTTGTATTATCTTTTAACATATCTATTGTGTTATATTCTCCTACATTCCTTTCAGATTTCCACAAACTTCTAAGTGTTTCCTTTCTAATGATATCAAGAATATGTATATCCTTGCATCAGGTCCAGAGCTACAGGCTCAGATTTGGGTACGTCATTTTGGGCAAAATGTTTTTAAAAAGGGGCGGATCCTTATGAGTTTTAAGTGTGCCTTGAATTCTGTCACAGTTTTCTTCCTGGGAAGGAGAGGCGGACCAAAACGCAGCGTGGTAATTTATAAACATCTTAATTGAAAGATGAAAACGTGAACACTATACAAAATAAGAAAACGTGGAAAAACCGAAACAGTCCTAACTGGTGCAAAACACAGAGACAGGAACAACCACCCACAAAATACCTAAAGAATATGGCTGCCTAAATATGGTTCCCAATCAGAGACAACGATAAACACCTGCCTCTCATTGAGAACCACTCTAGGCAACCATAGACTTACCTAGACAACTACACTGAACAAGACCCCATAAATCTAATAAACCCCTAGACAAGACGAAACACAATAAATCACCCATGTCACACCCTGGCCTAACCAAAATAATAAAGAAAACACAGAATACTAAGGCCAGGGCGTGACAGTACCCCCCCCCTCCCCAAAGGTGCGGACTCCCGGCCGCACAACTAAACCCATAGGGGAGGGTCTGGGTGGGCGTCTGTCCACGGTGGCGGCTCAGGCACGGGACGTGGACCCCACTCCAACATAGTCTTAGTCCGCTTTCTTAGCGTCCTTTGAGTGGCGACCCTTGCCGCCGACCTTGGCCTAGTAACCCTAACAAAGGGCCCACCTGGACTGAGGGGTGCCTCATTACTGAGGAAGCTCAAGACCGAGGGGTAGCTCAGACCTGAGAGGTAGCTCAGGACTGAGAGGTAGCTCAGGACTAAGAGATAGCTCAGGCAGGTTGACGGCTCTGGCGGATCCTGGCTGAATGGCGGCTCTGGCGGATCCTGGCTGGCTGGCGGCTCTGGCGGATCCTGGCTGGCTGGCGGCTCTGGCGGATCCTGGCTGGCGGCTCTGGCGGATCCTGGCTGGCTGGAGGCTCTGGCGGATCCTGGCTGGCTGGAGGCTCTGGCGGATCCTGGCTGGCTGGCGGCTCTGGCGGATCCTGGCTGGCTGGCGGCTCTGGCGGATCCTGGCTGTCTGGCGGATCCTGGCTGACTGGCGGCTCTGGCGGACCCTGGCTGACTGGCGGCTCTTGGCTGACCCTGGCTGACTGGCGGCTCTTGGCTGACTGGCGGCTCTGGAAGATCCTGGCTGACTGGCGGCTCTGGAGGATCCTGGCTGACTGGCGGCTCTGGAGGATCCATGCTGACGGGAGACTCTCGCGGCTCTGGACAGACGGGAGACTCTCGCGGCTCTGGACAGACGGGAGACTCTCGCGGCTCTGGACAGACGGGAGACTCTCGCGGCTCTGGACAGACGGGAGACTCTCGCGGCTCTGGACAGACGGGAGACTCTCGCGACTCTGGACAGACGGGAGACTCTCGCGACTCTGGACAGACGGGAGACTCTCGCGACTCTGGACAGACGGGAGACTCTCGCGACTCTGGACAGACGGGAGACTCTCGCGACTCTGGACAGACGGGAGACTCTCGCGACTCTGGACAGACGGGAGACTCTCGCGACTCTGGACAGACGGGAGACTCTAGCGACTCTGGACAGACGGGAGACTCTAGCGACTCTGGACAGACGGGAGACTCTAGCGACTCTGGACAGACGGGAGACTCTAGCGACTCTGGACAGACGGGAGACTCTAGCGGCTCTGGACAGACGGGAGACTCTAGCGGCTCTGGACAGGCGAGGCGCACTGTAGGCCTGGTGCGTGGTGCCGGTTCGGGTGGTACTGGACCGAGGACACGCACCTCAGGGTGAGTGCGGGGAGGAGGAACAGGGAGTACTGGGCTCTGGACATGCACAGGAAGCCTGGTGCGGGGAGCTGCCACTGGAGAGCTGGTGTGTGGAGGTGGCACTGGATGGACTGGACCGTAAAGGCGTACTGGAGATCTTGAGAGCAGGGCTGGCACCAACCGCCCTGGCTGGATCTTTACCCTAGCCCAGCAGATGTGGGGAGCTGGGATGTAGCGTACCGGGCTAAGCACGCGTACTGGGGACACCGTGTGTTCCACCACATAACACGGTGCCTGACCAGTACCACGCCCGCCATGGTTAGCACTGCTAGGAGCACTGTAGCGCTGAGCTGGCACAGGACGTGCAAGGCTAGGGAGGTGCACAGGAGGCCTGGTGCGTGAGGCTGGCACAATCTTCACCAGACGACTAACACGCACCTCAGGACGAGTATGGAGAGCTGACCCATCAAATCCCGACACACTCCGTCGGGCGAATGCCGTGCCTCATGCACCAACACAGCAACTCCCTCATAACTCTCTCCTCCAATTTCCCCATTAACACCTTCACAGTCTCTGTTTCGCTCACCTCCAACACTGGCTCTGGTTCTGGTTTCCTCCTTGGCTCCTTACGATAAACAGGGGGAATTGGCTCAGGTCTGACTCTGCCACACTCTCCCTGTGCCTCCCCCCCAATAAATTTTTGGGGCTGACTCTCGGGCTTCCATCCGCGCCGCCGTGCTGCCTCCTCAAACCGCCGCCTCTCCAATTTGTCTGCCTCCAGCTCTGCCTTTGGGCGGTGATATTACCCTGGCTGTGCCCAGGGTCCTTTCCCGTCTAGGATCTCCTCCCACGTCCAGGAGTCTTCTGCCGCTGTTGCTGCTGCCCGTTACCACGCTGCTTGGTCCTTGGTTGGTGGGTGGTTCTGTAACGGTTTTCTTCCTGGGAAGGAGAGGCGGACCAAAAGGCAGCGTGGTTATTTATGAACATCTTTAATGAAAGATGAAAACGTGAACACTATACAAAATAAGAAAACGTGGAAAACCCGAAACAGTCCTAACTGGTGAAAAACACAGAGACATGAACAACCACCCACAAAATACCCAAAGAATATGGCTGCCTAAATATGGTTCCCAATTAGAGACAACGATAAACACCTGCCTCTGATTGAGAACCACTCTAGGCAACCATAGACTTACCTAGACAACTACACTGAACACAACCCCATAAATCTAATAAACCCCTAGACAAGACAAAACACAATAAATCACCCATGTCACACCCTGGCCTAACCAAAATAATAAAGAAAACACAGAATACTAAGGCCATGGCGTGACAAATTCTAAATAAATCATTGACAGTTTCACCAGCAAATCACCCCTACACTATCACACCTCCTCCATGCTTCACGGTGGGAACCACACATGCGGAGATCATCCGTTCACCTACCCTGTGTCTCACAAAGAGACAGTGGTTGGAACGAAAAATCTCAAATTTGGACTCATCAGACCAAAGGACAGATTTCCACCAGTCTAATCTCCATTGCTCATGTTTCTTGGCCCAAAGGAGTATCTTCTTATTATTTCCATCGTAGTGTTTTCTTTGCAGCAATTTGACCATGAAAGCCTGATTCACACAGTCTCCTCTGAACAGTTGATGTTGAGATGTGTCTGTTACTTGAACTCTGTGAAGCATTTTTTGGGTCTGCAATCTGAGGTGCAGTTAACTCTAATGAATTTATCCTCTGCAGCAGAGATAACTCTGGGTCTTCCTTTCCTGTGGCGGTCCTCATGAGAGCCAGTTTCATCATAGCACTTGGAGGTTTTTGTGACTGCACTTGAAGAAACCTTTGACCTTCATGTCTTAAAGTAATGATGGACTGTTGTTTCTCTTTGCTCATTTGAGCTGTTCTTGCCATAATATGGACTTGGTCTTTTACCAAATAGGGCTATCTTCTGTATACCACCCCTACCTTGTCACAACACAACTGATTGGCTCAAACACATTAATTAAGAAGTTAAGTAATTCCACAAATAAACTTTTATCAAGGCACACACATCAACAAATTGACATGCAATACAGGTGATTACATCCTGAAGCTGGTTGAGAGAATGCCAAGAGAGTGCAAAGCAGTTATCAAGGCAAAGGGTGGCTACTTTGATGAAAACTCAAATATAAAATATATTTTGATTTGTTTAACACTTTTTTGGTTACTACATGATTCCATATGTGTTATTTAACAGTTGATATCTTCACTATTATTCTACAATGTAGAAAAAATAAAAATAAAAAATAAAGAAAAACCTTTGAATGAGTAGGTATGTCCAAATGTTTGACTGGTACTGTACGTAGGTGCAAGTCCTGCAATTCTTTGAAATGTGACAAACTTATAAATGTATTGATCAACGGTCACTGATTCGCCAAAAGTGATCCACTGGAACGCGCTCACACACTCCGTCAAATAATGGATTATATATCATTGCTATGGTGGCTCAGGTTTGTTGACATGATTCCCTGCAAAGTTCTGAGATTAAGTGAAAGTGTAAGAATGGCGCTCTTATAATCAGATATTCTTCTTCTGAGCTTACACCTTTGTTCGAGGTAGACATAAAAACATCTCCTGACTACAAACCAACTCATTTTACGTATAGGTCTTCATGCTCTCTTCAGAACCTTCATGATCTGACGATTCCCCCTGACGACCAAAGGGGGAATTGGCTTTGGGGGTGACCAGTGAGATTTACCTGCTGGAGCGCGTCCTACGAGTGGGTGCTGCTATGGTGATCAGAGAGCTGAGATAAGGCGGGGCTTTACCTAGCAGAGACTTGTAGATAACCTGTAGCCAGTGGATTTGGCAACGAGTATGAAGCGAGGGCCAACCAACGAGAGCGTACAGGCCGCAATGGTGGGTAGTGTATGGGGCTTTGGTGACAAAACGGATGGCACTGTGATAGACTGCATCCAGTTTGTTGAGTAGAGTGTTGGAGGCTATTTTATAGATGACATCACCGAAGTCGTGGATCGGTAGGATGGTCAGTTTTACGAGGGTATGTTTGGCAGCATGAGTGAAGGATGCTTTGTTGCGATATAGGAAGCCGATTCTAGATTTAATTTTGGATTGGAGATGCTTAATGTGAGTCTGGGAGGAGAGTTTACAGTCTAACCAGACACCCAGGTATTTGTAGTTGTCCACGTATTCTAAGTCAGAGCCTTCCAGAATAGTGATGCTGGACAGCCGGGCAGGTGCGGGCAGTGATCGATTAAATAGCATGCATTTAGTTTTACTTGCGTTTAAGAGCAGTTGGAGGCCACGGAAGGTGAGTTTTATGGCATTGAAGCTCGTCTGGAGGTTAGTTAACAGTGTCCAAGGAGGGGCCAGAAGTATACAGAATGGTGTCGTCTGCGTAGAGGTGGATCAGAGACTCACCAGCAGCAAGAGCGACCTCATTGATGTATACAGAGAAGAGAGTCGGTCCAAGAATTGAACCCTGTGGCACACCCATAGAGACTGCCAGAGGTCCGGACAGCAGACCATTCGATTTGACACACTGAACTCTATCAGAGAAGTAGTTGTTAAACCAGGCGAGGCAATCATTTGAGAAACCAAGGCTGTCGAGTATGCCAATAAGAATGTGGTGATTGACAGAGTCGAAAACCTTGGCCGGGTCGATGAATACGGCTGCACAGTAATGTCTCTTATCGATGGCGGTTATGATGTCGTTTAGAATCTTGAGAATCTTCGGGATGTAGTGGGCCTACCTGCGCCAACAAGTGTGCTAGAGTGTTCCAATGTTTGCCCTTGAAATCTTTATTTTTTTTAAATAATATACACTACCGTTCAAAAGTTTGGGGTCACTTAGAAATGTCCTTGTTTTTGAAAGAGAATCACATTTTTTTCCATTAAATTAACATCAAATTGATCAGAAATACAGTGTAGACATTGTTCATTTTGTAAATGTCTATTGTAGCTGGAAATAGCTATCTACATGGGCGTACAGAGGCCCATTATCATCAACCATCACTCCTGTGTTCCAATGGCACGTTGTGTTAGCTAATCCAAGTTAATCATTTTAAAAGGCTAATTGATCATTAGAAAACACTTTTGCAGTTGTGTTAGCTAATCCAAGTTAATCATTTTAAAAGGCTAATTGATCATTAGAAAACACTTTTGCAATTATGTTAGCACAGCTGAAAACTGTTGTTCTGATGAAAGAAGTAATACAACTGGCCTTCTTTAGACTAGTTGAGTATCTGGAGCATCAGCATTTGTGGGTTCGATTACAGGCTCAAAATGGCCAGAAACATTGAACTTTCTTCTGAAACTCGTCAGTCTATTCTTGTTCTGAGAAATGAAGGCTATTCCATGCAAGAAATTGTCAAGAAACTGAAGATCTCGTACAACGCTGTGTACTACTCCCTTCTCAGAACAGAGCGAAACTGTCTCTAACCAGAATAGAAAGAGGAGTGGGAGGCCCTGGTGCACAACTGAGCAAGAGGACAAGTACATTTATGTCTAGTTTGAGAAACAGATGCCTCACAAGTCTTCAACTGGCAGCTTCATTAAATAGTATCCGCAAAACACCAGTTTCAACGTCAACAGTGAAGAGGCGACTCCGGGATCCGGGCCTTCTAGGCAGAGTTGCAAAGAAAAAGCCATATCTCAGACTGGCCAATAAAAATAAAATATTACGATGGACAAAAGAACACAGACACTGGACAGAGGAACTCGGCCTAGTAAGATTGGATTTCTTGCATTTATAGCCATGGGGCAGAAATCACAGAAAAAAATAGCAAAGTTCCAGATGTGCTCCTGCTACTAACCTGCTTAAGTGTGTGCATTGCAGTTTTTTTATGTGGGGATAGACAACTGGCAAGGGACTACTGTAGTTTGATCTATGAATCTCTCTGGCTTCAAAGAATCGACAGGGCATACTTTTCTGTTCAGCTTTGTTTTTCTATCAGGCTTGTGATGAGGTCACTGTTTCTCTCCTAAATTCTACCAGGACCCTTTGTAGTAGTAATTGATGATAGACTTGCTCGGAGCACTAATTGTTAGTATCAATCACTTTGCTTTTAAGACAGAGTAGCTGTAATTACATCTGCAGCTTTTATAGCTACTTGTGGGCCATGTTAAATGCATGGGAGCTAAGCTAGGCTATCTTAGTGTTGTATGCAGGACCATAATACTGTAAAATAGGCTGTTATGTTCTAATGACATGCCAGATTGGCTGCTTGTTAGCTCTATCAATGCAGGTTCAATTCCTCAACACTAACAGCAACTTACTTTACGGCAGCATTTTTCTATGGTGCAAATTCGTAGGTTTGTATTTGATACTGTCACGAATATTACCGATGTTGGCTCCCCTTCTGGTTCAGGTGGCGCTCGGCGGTCGTCGTCGCCGGTCTACTAGCTGCCACAGATTCTGTGTTCGTTTGTTTTTGTCTAATTGGTTTCACCTGTTCCTTGTTTGGTTGTTAGGGTGGGGTTATTTAAGTTTGTTTAGCCCGCTTCTGTTTGTGCGGGCTTGTTCTACTGTAATTGTGAGAGGTGTTAGTATTCGTGTTGGGTTTTTTCGCTGTCCTAGTATTTTACCAAAGGGTACTATTTGTTTACATTAAAGCGTGTTTTTTCCCCGCATCCTTTGCTCTCTGCGCCTGACTCCACACACACTCACTCATTGAGCGTTACAGATACGTCACCTATTATTCAATCATACTTTAAATATGTGGTTGCTTCTACACCTGCATTGCTTGCTGTTTGGGGTTTAAGGCTGGGTTTCTGTACAGCACTTTGATATAACAGCTGATGTAAGAAGGGCTATATAAATCAATTGGTTTTGATTTGGTTGTATAGAAGCATACTTTAAATTGGATTAAATATATTAGGAAGGGAGCAATTGCATACCAATAAGCAGAGATGCTTGTTTCAGGTTAGGAGTCCCATGACTCTTCACATGCTTCTCAATACTGTTTGATCTAGCACCAGGGTCCAACATGTTAGATTGCCATGCCATCTAACCTATATCAGAGCAAAATAACTCCGAATAAGAATAACACTATGTAGATATCGTGGTTTAGTTTTGGTTATATGTCATAACAGGTTGGAGCCATCACACTGTCACAATTACCTTGAGTAGCCAAAATACTGTATTGTAGTGATTAGGCGCCACCTGGTGGAAATATTTCACATTTCCAATCACATTACTGTGCTGTTTCATGTCTGGATTTGTGGTACTTACCTTATAATACGTGTCATTATGTTGTGATACTTGCCCAGCTAAGCCTGTACTGTATTAGTATGGAATGGTACTAACGAGTATCATTCATATTACCTCAACTACATTGAAACCCTGCACTTTGACCTTGTACTGGTACTTCTTGTATATAGCCTTGTTATTGTTATTTATTGTGTTACTCTTTCCTATTTTTTGCTAATTTTCATACTTCTTCATACCCTGAATTGCTGTGAAAGGGCTCGTAAGTAAGCATTTCACAGTAATGTTTTATTCAGCGCATGTGATCCTGAGCATCAACAAATTATTCATCTAGTCTGCTTGGGATTCAAACCAGTGGCCTTTAGGTTACTGGCCCAACACTCTTAAATGCTAGGCTACCTGCCGTACAAAGTCAGTCTTACCCCTGTCTTGAGATCTGCTCCTCAGGTAAGCGCGCAATCCCTCAGTTGGTGAAAACTAGCTCTGTCGGGTGGCAAGTTGCTGACGGAACATGTACCATTGCTCTTGAGTTGTCTATATAAGTGAACAAAATTCTTTCTTGATACAACTGCATAATCAGTGAGCTTACCTTTAGGACAGGGATTAAGCATGGCTTGTATTATGTTAATTGGATCCCTAATGGTGCAGCGGTCTAAGGCATTGCATATCAGTGATTCCAGGATGTACCACAACCGGCCGTGATTGGGAGTCCCATAGGGCGGCACACAGCGCTGTCCTGGTTAGGGTTTAGCCGGGGTAGGCAGTCATTATAAATAAGAATTTGTTCTTATTAACTGACTTGCCTAGTAAAATAAAATAAATAAAATATCCCATTGGATCTCACCCTGTTGCCACTACAGAAGACACACTTGTGTTCAGAGCTCCTTCAAAACAACACGGACATCCGGCCAGATATCTCTGAGTTAGCTCCCCGCACCAAATGCTAAGTTGATAACCAGCTAACGCCCATCTCAGGCCCAGGGCTGTTGCACAAAGACTTCCATGTACTGTACAGCTGACCCATCCCACAACACATGGTATCATGGTACAGGTGGCCAACAAAGGTCCAGTGGGTTCAGGAAAAGAGGGGTAATTGCCTAACTCACACACACTTGAGATCTTTATTTTATGTGTAGAGTGTGTGTGTTAAAGTATGTGTGTGTTTTTCTTCACAGTCTGCGTTGTGCCATGACTTAATATTAGAAAGGTGTTCCTAATGTTTTGTACACTCAGGGTACAGCCACAGGCCTTGGCAATTCCAGTCCTCGGGGGCCTGATTGGTGTCACTTCTCCCACCATCCCTAGCAAACACACTTGATTTAAACTAATTGCATTTTTAACTGAAGATCATGATTAGTTGATTATTGGAGTCAGGTGTATTAGCTGGAGCTGGGCAAAAAGTATGACACCAACCAGGCACCCAAGACCTGGAGTTTCCCAGGCCTGGGGTTAACTTACAAATAGATGCCTAATAGTCTGGAGGCCTAGAAGCCTAGGAAATGAGAACATATCATACCACCGTTCTCTGATGGACAGGATACAGGATAAGAGAGAGCTTCATTCCATTTATACCAGATCTGAACTGTTTGTATTCAAAAAGAATTGTTGACCAATCCACAGACCAAACCAAAGTTAATAAAACGAAGATATCCAATCATATCAAACCAGCCATCATCCTCTAGGAAGGGGGTCATTTCTATGTGTGATGGCCGGAGGGTGTGGGCTGTGTAGGACCATTGCGTACAGTATCATCAGAATTCTCTCTGAACAACGACAAGGAACCACAGAGATCATACATCTAGATATATGACATCAGAGTCCCCTTCAGGGAAGAAGTTACACATAGATACCAAACATGAATAGTATAGTATTATTCCATCACACATTCAGTAGTCAGTTCTCTGTATACTGTACCAGACATTCAGTAGTCAGTTCTCTGTATACTGTACCAGACATTCAGTAGTCAGTTCTCTGTATACTGTACCAGACATTCAGTAGTCAGTTCTCTGTATACTGTACCAGACATTCAGTAGTCAGTTCTCTGGATACTGTACCAGACATTCAGTCGTCAGTTCTCTGGATACTGTACCAGACATTCAGTAGTCAGTTCTCTGGATACTGTACCAGACATTCAGTAGTCAGTTCTCTGGATACTGTACCAGACATTCAGTAGTCAGTTCTCTGGATACTGTACCAGACATTCAGTAGTCAGTTCTCTGGATACTGTACCAGACATTCAGTAGTCAGTTCTCTGTATACTGTACCAGACATTCAGTAGTCAGTTCTCTGGATACTGTACCAGACATTCAGTAGTCAGTTCTCTGTATACTGTACCAGACATTCAGTAGTCAGTTCTCTGTATACTGTACCAGACATTCAGTAGTCAGTTCTCTGGATACTGTACCAGACATTCAGTAGTCAGTTCTCTGGATACTGTACCAGACATTCAGTAGTCAGTTCTCTGTATACTGTACCAGACATTCAGTAGTCAGTTCTCTGGATACTGTACCAGACATTCAGTAGTCAGTTCTCTGGAAACTGTACCAGACATTCAATAGTCAGTTCTCTGGATACTGTACCAGACATTCAGTAGTCAGTTCTCTGGATACTGTACCAGACATTCAATAGTCAGTTCTCTGGATACTGTACCAGACATTCAATAGTCAGTTCTCTGTATACTGTACCAGACATTCAGTAGTCAGTTCTCTGGATACTGTACCAGACATTCAGTAGTCAGTTCTCTGTATACTGTACCAGACATTCAGTAGTCAGTTCTCTGGATACTGTACCAGACATTCAGTAGTCAGTTCTCTGGATACTATACCAGACATTCAATAGTCAGTTCTCTGTATACTGTACCAGACATTCAATAGTCAGTTCTCTGGATACTGTACCAGACATTCAATATTTACATTTTTGGCCCCTCAGACTTACATTTTGACCCCTCAGTGGAGGAAAGGCGATCTGACCCTTAGGTATTGTCTTGGGCCATGACAGAGAGCACGTAAATTAGGGTCGAGCCTACAGTAGCTTATTTTCTCCTGTTGTGTTAATGGAGCATTTCGTCTCCATGATAAAGATGAAGAGCTCCAGTGTGTGTGTGTTGATGGTGCTAGACGGTGAGCTTCAGGGGGTTACAGTGACTCAGGCTCTTTCAGAGGGGTGTATGTGCACGTGTGTGGACTGGTTTATAGGTAATGAACACTTACGCACATGGGCTTTGCTCATGGAAGACAGGTTAGAGTAGAGGTCAAGCACAGATCTAGGATCAGGGGATCCTACACTCAGTTCCATGCCAATCATTAAAGCTAGGTGTGGAAATGCAAAATGGAGCACAATCTGCTACTGCATACAGTTTCAGCTCACATCTTAACGGTCTCCGCCCCTCTGCTTACAAACAACACAGCCATGTAGACATGCTGTTGTGTTTTATCTCTTAGGCTATGTACTGTTCGGGCTGATTGAGCGAGAGCTCAAGGTTTGGACTCCTGGGAATTGGGTTTATGGTGCAAAAGAAACAGCAAGTGGTAAATGCAAGCACCGCCCAGGGAAATGCTCTCTATCCACATAGAAGTCCTGTTTACTGTAAATGCTGAACTAAAGCATTGGGGTTTAGTTGTCCGTACATCACAAGTGTGTTGAGGCTATGATTGGAAATGCAAGAAGAGAGAGGGACTCATTAACAACAGTTTTGCATCATTGACAGTTAACTTTGTGGTCGGTTTACGTTTCTGTTTACTTTATCATGTGTTGCAATGAATAACTGTATGACATTAGAGGACGTCAATATCGTTTCAGGGTTGTATTGTTACTATACTTCAGTGTTGAATATTGTGTCTTAATGCTTCATTAGTACAGAAACTCTAGTAATGCCAAATTCATCACTCATAACCACTACAAGCCCAATACAACAGGATTGACCTAATCACTATCCTTCCCCACATACACTTCTGTCATCAAAACCCTCATTATCATCATCATCATCACATCACCATCATCATCATCATCACCATAATAATCATCATCACGATCATTATCATCATCATTATCACATCACCATCATCATCATTTACCATCATCATCATCATCATCATCACCACCATCATTGTTATCATTATCATCATCATCACTATCATCACCATCATCATCACCATAATCATCACCACAATCATCATCACCATAATCGGTATCCTTCCCCTGCACATACTGTATGTGGTAGCTAGTTGTGAACAATACAAACCACGAGGAATGAATGAAGTGCTTACATCGTTTTAGCATCAGGGCCCAGGCTTAAGTCTACAGTAAGTGTTCTTGCACTGGCCCTACTTTCTATACCATACAAGCCTCCCACCACTCGGACTGTACAGAAGCAGATTGAGATATATGTTTGTTTACCACCCTGTCAAGTTCATTACATATAGCTTAAAAACGTGGCTCCAGTCCACAGCCGGTTCCTAGGGAAAGTAGAGTTTGAGTCAATATGAAGGCTTCAAGGACACGTCACACAGGCAAGGCTGGGCTCTGGGCGTTCCATCGGAGTTCACAACAACAAGTGCCTAATCCCGCTTCTGTACAGATGCTCTATCACACAGACCGGAAAACTGTACCACATACACAGGCCTTGAACATTCTCAAAGAGTGCAGCTACTAAACTCAATGTTTCTGTAACATGGATTGGGTAATTATGCATAAAATAAACTCTTGTCAATGTTTTCAGCACACAAGTGGATAAATGCTTGGGCACGATGCTACTGTCTGGGTCTACGTGTCTGTCTTGGAATCTATAGCATAGGAGGACTTTGCATTGTGGGAGTCTGGGAGACACATCTGCATCAGAACAGTGCAACAAAGAAAAATGAAGGACCCATAATTGTTTCTCCACTTGTGAGAGCAGGCTTTGTGTGTCAGCAGGCGGTAGCCAGATGATAAAGGAGCTGCCCTCTGCATCATCCCCCCCCCCCCCTGTTTTTGGAGTTGGTGATTACCCACATCTCTGAGCCATCAGGGACCAGACACATGGGTGTGTGTATATCAAAGTGTGTGGGTGGGCGTGCACACTCCCATGTGTGTATGCTTGCACGACAAATTATGTCTATGTCTCTGCATGGATGAGATTACCTCACTTTTTGATTAGCATTAAGTGTTTGGTACTGATGTAAGGTGGAGTCGAAAACAATTATGGGCTCATGGGTTTCAGTCCCACTGAGATTGAGGGTTAGGCTGTGTTCCAAACTCTCTGAACAGGCCTCTTCTCGTCTCCTGTCGTCAGTGGGTTTCAAAGGGCTAGGTAGGTGAAGGCAACTCATTTCTCTTGCACTGCTCACTGTTTAGGATGGAGACATGGCCGTGGGAAGATGTTTTGGGGTGGGGTTGCTGACAATTTCTGAGCTAATTTCTTTCTCCATGCGCTGCTGGTGACTATTTTTGTCCACTTATACAGGAGTAATATACAGTTGAAGTTGGAAGTTTATATACACCTTAGCAAAATACATTTGAACTCAGTTTTTCACAATTCCTGACATTTAATCCTAGTAAAAATTCCCTGTCTTAGGTCTGTTAGGATCACCGCTTTTGTCTGAGGTCTTGGCTGATTTCTTTTGATTTTTCCATGATGTCAAGCAAAGAGAGATTGAAGGTAGGCATTGAAATACATCCACAGGTACACCTCCAATTGACTCAAATTATGTCAATTAGCCTATCAGAAGCTTCAAAAGCCATGACATCATTTTCTGGAATCTTCCAAGCTGTTTAAAGGCACAGTCAACTTAGTGTTTGTAAACTTCTGACCCACTGGAATTGTAATACTTTATAAGTGAAATAATATGTCTGTAAACAATTGTTGGAAAAATGACTTGTTGTCATGCATGTGTAATAGGTGTATAGGTGGCAGGGAAGTTAGGCGCAGGAGAGTCAAACTGAGTGTAAAATGGAGTCTTTTAATAAAGTTCCAAGAGTATGCTCCATAACACTAAATGTACAAACAAACCAAACATGGGTACGAGGACCCGACGCGCACCTATACAACCATCACACTATACTGACAATAAAACAATCTCTGACAAAGACATGAGGGGAAACAGAGGGTTAAATACACAATAGGTAATAAATGGGATTGAAAACAGGTGTGTGGGAAGACAAGACAAAACCAATGGAAAATGAAAAAAGGATCAATGATGGCTAGAAGACCGGTGACGTCGAACGCCGAGCACCGCCCGAACAAGGAGAGGCAACGACTTCGGAAGAAGTCGTGACACTTGTGTCATGAACAAAGTAGATGTCCTAACTGACTTGCCAAAACTATAGTTTGTTAACAAGAAATTTGTGGAGGGGTTGAAAAATTTGTTTTAATGACTCCATCCTAAGTGTACATAAACTTCCAACATAATCTGTATATATTTTTTTTTAATTTAACCTTTTTTTTAACTAGGCAAGTCAGTCAAGAATAAATTCTTATTTACAATACTACTGGGGAACGGTGGGTTAACTGCCTTGCTCAGGGGCAGAACAATATATTTTTGCCTTGTCAGCTCAGGGAGTCAATCCAGCAAACTTTTGGTCACTGGCCCAATGCTCTAACCCTTAGGCGACTCGCCACCCTAATTAATACAGGACCCCTACTTCCTGCGGCTATGGATGGAGATGCACATTAAGGATCCAAGCTTTAAAGTGGAACTTGAGTTGTCTCTTGGCCTTCCCTATATAAAACAGTGTTTCTAACCCTAACCCTTTTCTGTAATGGGGAACAACAAGCTACAGCAGGAGCATCCCACCCTGATTCTACTAGTCACTGACAATAAAACAATCTCTGACAAAGACATGAAGGGAAACAGAGGGTTAAATACACAACAGGTAATGAATGGGATTGAAAACAGGTGTGTGGGAAGACAAGACAAAACCAATGGAAAATGAAAAATGGATCAATGATGGCTAGAAGACTGGTGACGTCGAAAGCCGAGTACCGCCCGAACAAGGAGAGGCAATGACTTCGGCAGAAGTCGTGACATCAGCAACCATCACTCCTGTGTTCCAATGGCACGTTGTGTTAGCTAATCCAAGTTTATCATTTTAAAATGTTAATTTATAATTAGAAAAACCTTTTGCAATTATGTTAGCACAGCTGAAAACTGTAGTCCTGATTAAAGAAGCAATAAAACTGTCCTTCTTTAGACTAGTTGAGCGTCTGGAGCATCAGCATTTGTGTGTTCGATTACAGGCTCAAAATGTCCAGAAACATTGAACTGTCTTCTGAACCTCCTCAGTCTATTCTTGTTTGGAGAAATGAAGGCTATTCCACACGAGAAATTGCCAAGAAACTGAAGATCTCGTACAACGTGGTGTACTACTCCCTTCTCAGAACAGCACAAACTGGCTCTAAACAGAATAGAAAGAAGAGTGGGAGGCCCTGGTGCACAATTGAGCAAGAGGACAAGTACATTAGTGTCTAGTTTGAGAAACAGACGCCTCACAAGTCCTCAACTGGCAGCTTCATTAAATAGTACCCGGACTGACCATAGACCCCTCACCTCAGCATAGTCTCTCTGTCTCTCTCTGTCTCTCTGTGTCTCACTGTGTCTTTCTGTGTCTCTCTGTGGCTCTCTCTCTTTATCTCTCTCTCCACCTCTCTCCCTCCCTCTCTCTCTTTCTCCCTCTCTATCTCTCTTTTTCTCTCTCTTTCCCTCTCTCTCTCTTTTTTTCTTCTCTCTCTCTCTCTCCCTCTCTCTCCCCCTTTTTTCTCTCTCTCCATCTCTCTCTCTCTCTCTCCCCCCCTCTCTCTCTCTCTGTCTGTCTGTCTCTGTCTCTGTCTCTCTCTCTCTCTCTCTCTCTCTCTGTCTCTCTCTCTCTCTCTCTCTCTCTTATGTAAAGTATGAATCAGCTGCTGCTCAGTCATTAGTTAGACAGGCAAACAGGCACATACAATGCTTTATACTGCATGTGTGCATGCATGTTTGCACGCTTGTGCAGGTGTACTTTCTGTGCTTCTGTAAATGTTTGTTTGTGTTGATTGGCTTTAGTGTAAGTGATGTAAGCTGCTCTTATGGAATCTTCCAGCTCTGATGTACATGTGTGTGATTGGGTAATATTCTCTGGCTGTGAATAGCCTGGGGTAGAAGAGTACAGTCAGTGTAATCCTCTGCCCTACTTTTCTTTTATCCTTGTCTGTCTGGAACAGGTCATGTGACTAAAGAGAAACCTCTATATGTCTCCTCCCACTCAACACAGGTAATTAATCTCCATTAATCTCATTATGGACCACTCTGTCAACACACACGCACAAACACACATGCACACGCCAAAGCTAGAATAATCCAGGGGTTACTCACAGTAAAACCAATCACGACAAAACAATAAACAAACATCTACAAAAGACACACAAACATAACACTCCCTCTCAGAGGCTCTCATACAGCAATAACACTGTAGCCCGTCTAATAGTTTATTAGGATACATTTTTATGGAGCACAAGGTCAATCTTTATTGGAGTGATTCAACATTTTCCTGTAACAACTGGGTCCTAAATGATACAGTAACAGGGAGCTGTTTGTCCTCAGAAGAAATGATCAGTATGATACATTATCTGTTGTTCCATTTCCTCCTTGACCTGGACCCACGTCAGTACGGGTGCTGCTGTCTGGCCGGATAACTGTGGACACACACACACACACACACACACACACACACACCCATACACACACACACACACACACACACACACACACACACACACACCCATACACACACACACACACACACACACACACACACACACACCCATACACACACACACACACACACACCCACACACACACACACACACACACACACACCCACACACACACACACACACACACACACACACACACACACACACACACACACACACACACACACACACACACACACACACACACACACACACACACACACACACACACACACACACACAACCCAGTGGCGGTCTGTGCCATTTAAGATGAGAGAGGATGATTATGTTATGGCCTTATTTCTATTACAACATATTGGATGACTGTCATTTATATTCCATTCAACCTATCGATAGGTTTAGGCTATTACAAGATGCTCTAATTTTCCCTGTATCCATCATGAGGTTGCTACAGCCTAGCTTATGAATGTTAGGTTACAATATAGTGCACAGGTCGAGATCATTTTTAGTAATCAAGGTGACAGACTGTGACACATTTAATACTGCCTTGCACACTCTTGCCTGCATCCAGCTGACCTTGGGTGTAATCATTAGTCCAACAGTTTTCTATTGGCAAATTTCTATTGGCAAATTCAGGTATGTTAATCACTGTTCTGTTCTGTTTGCTTCCGATTGCAAACTGTTTTTTTCAACAGAATCTGTGGAACGAATAAACCCCTGATCACACGCAAACAGTTGTCTGTGACCAGGCAAAAAAAACGTTACAAGCTAAACCTTCATATCATGATCTGTAACCACTACACACAGCCTAAATAGTTGTCACATGTTGTTCAACACAGCTATTAGAACTAACACGTTAGTAAACCCGCTACAATCATGCAGTACAGTGTACAGTCAGAAAGCAGTTTAGCTGTTACACCATCATTTCATGTGTTATTTCATCATTTTAATGTCTTCACTATTATTCTACAATGTAGAACATTTAAAAAATAAAGGAAAACCCTTGAATCAGTAAGTATGTCCAAACTTTCGACTGATACTGTATATTTTTTTTATATATTTTTTTATTTCACCTTTATTTAAACAGGTAGGCTAGTTGAGAACAAGTTCTCATTTACAACTGCGACCTGGCCAAGATAAAGCGTAACAATTCGACACATACAAGAACACAGAGATACACATGGAATAAACAAAACATACAATAGTACAGGAGAACAAAAGAAAACAAGTCTATATACAGTGAGTGCAAATGAGGTAAGTTAAGGAAATAAATAGGCCATGGTGGTGAAGTAATTACAATATAGCAATTAAACACTGGAATGGTAGATTGGCAGAAGATGAATGTGCAGGTAGAGAGACTGGGGTGCAAAGGAGCAAAATAAATAAATACCAGTATGGGGATGAGGTAGGTAGATAGATGGGCTGTTTACAGATGGGCTATGTACAGGTGCAGTAATCTGTAAGCTGCTCTGACAGCTGGTGCTTAAAGCTATTGAGGGAGATGTTAGTCTCCAGCTTCAGAGATTTTTTGCAATTCGTTCCAGTCATGGGCAGTAGAGAACTGGAAGGAAAGACGACCAAAGGAGGAATTGGCTTTGGGGGTGACCAGTGAGATATATCTGCTGGAGCGCGTGCTACGAGTGGGTGCTGCTATGGTGAACAGCGAGCTGAGATAAGGCGGGGCTTTACCTAGCAGAGACTTGTAGATAACCTGTAGCCAGTGGATTTGGCGAAGAGTATGAAGCGAGGGCCAACCAACGAGAGCGTACAGGTCGCAATGGTGGGTAGGGTATGGGGCTTTGGTGACAAAACTGATGGCACTGTGATAGACTGCATCCAGTTTGTTGAGTAGAGTTTCGGAGGCTATTTTATAGATAACATCACCGAAGTCGAGGATCGGTGGAAGGTCAGTTTTACGAGGGCATGTTTGGCAGCATGAGTGAAGGATGCTTTGTTGCGATATAGGAAGCCAAGTCTAGATTTAATTTTGGACTGGAGATGCTTAATGTGAGTCTGGAAGGAGAGTTTACAGTCTAACCCAGACACCCAGGTATTTGTAGTTGTCTACGTATTCTAAGTCAGAGCCGTCCCGAAAAGTGATGCTGGATGGGGGAGGGGGGGGGGGGCAGGTGCGGGCAGTGATCGATTGAATAGCATGCATTTAGTTTTATTTGCGTTTAAGAGCAGTTGGAGGCCACGGAAGTAGAGTTGTATGGCATTGAAGCTCATCTGGAGGTTAGTTAACACAGTGTCCAAGGAGGGGCCAGAAGTATACAGAATGGTGTCGTCTGCGTAGAGGTGGATCAGAGAATCACCAGCAGCAAGAGCAACATCATTGATGTATACAGAAAAGGGAGTCGGCCCAAGAATTGAACTCTGTGGCACACCCATAGAGACTGTCAGAGGACCGGACAACAGTCAACAGACAACAGACAACAGTCCCAATATATATATATATATATATACACACACGCGCCTAGAAGTCTCTTGGTCACAACACACGTTGCGACTGACAACGACACACGCTAAGAGACGAGACACATTCTAACGAGGGGCAGATATGAGTGTGACACACCGTCCGTCCTGTTTTAACATCCTCCTTCCTTCCTCCCATTGCCCAGACAAACCACTCATCCCATTTAGCTGGTGCTCTGGTGGGGTGATCCACTATCCCAAGAAACTGACTTTAAAAAATGTGGCTTTTGCTGAGGAAAGAAATGTAGCAATTCTGGTCATGTTAGGAATTTATGCCTTTCCCCTGACTATGCAGGTCAGTTTTACTGGAGGAATAATATAAAAGGATTTATTGTAACTGTTTTATGGTAACATAACCTGTCCCCAACACTAAGGTTGTGTAAATGTTAGAAACAATTCACAGTAGGTTCTACTGCAGAACATTCCACATTCTGAATGCACCTATGGTAGCCCGTGATGGGACTCAAAAACATCAAAGGGGTGGGGATGGAAAAACCTCATGTACACACCCCATCCCTTCTCCTCTCCTCGTTATACTCTGGCCCTCTTCCTCTCTGGCCCTCTTCCTCTCTGCCCTTCGTCCTCTCTGACCCTATGACACAGAGGAAGTGCTCTCCTGCCCTGTTGGTTGGCGGCCCGCTGTCCTCTCACTCTCGTCCACTGTCCTCTCTCTCTCACCCTCTTTCCTCTCTCTCTCACCCACTGTCCTCCTTCTCCCCTTCTGTCCTCTCTCTCACTCTCTGTCCCCCCGACGCTGCTGCTAATCTCTGTTAATTCCTATGCATAGCCACTTTAATAACACTACCTGCATGTACATAATTACCTCGACACCGGTGCCCCCGCACATTGACACATTGACTCGACCGATTATGATTTTTCAACGCCGTAACCGATTTTTGGAGGACCAAAAAAAGCTTATACCCATTAATCGGCCGATTTCTATATATATATATATATATATATATATATATATATTGTAATAATGACAATTACAACAATACTGAATGAGCAATGAACACTTTTATTTTAGCTTAATATAATACATAAATAACATCCTATTTAGTCTCAAATAAATAATGAAACATGTTCAATTTGGTTTAAATAATGCAAAAACACAGTGATGGAGAAGAAAGTAAAAGTGCAATATGTGCCATGTAAAAAAGATGACGTTTAAGTTCCTTGCTCATGTCACGTACTGACCATAGTTCTGTTGTTTTATTCTTTGTTTTAGTATGGTCAGGGCGTGAGTTGGGGTGGGCAGTCTTTGTTTTTCTATGTTGGTTTTTGTGTTCGGCCTAGTATGGTTCTCAATCAGAGGCAGGTGTCGTTAGTTGTCTCTGATTGAGAATCATACTTAAGGTAGCCTGGGTTTCACTTTTGGTTGGTGGGTGTTTGTTTCCGAGTGAGTGTTAGGGCCACACGGTACTGTTCGGTTTTCGTTTTGTTCACATCGTTTATTGTTTTGTATTTCAGTGTTCAGGTCATTTTGAATAAATCATCATGAACACTTACCACGCTGCGCTTTGGTCCGATCCTTCTTCCACCTCTGAATGCTGTTACAGCTCAGAACATGAGAACATATGAAAGCGGATGGTTCAATATTCCCAGTTAAGAAGTTTTAGGTTGTAGTCATTATAGGGATTATGACAATTCAACTATTTCTCTCTATACCATTTGTATTTCATAAACCTTTGACTATTGGATGTTCATACAGGCACTTTAGTTTTGCCAGCCTAATCTCGGGAGTTATTAGGCTTGAAGTCATAAACAGCGCTGTGATTCAAGCATTGCTAAGAGCTGCTCACAAACGCAGTAAAGTGCTGTTTGAATGAATGCTTGCAAGCCTGCTGCCTATCACCACTCAGTCAGACTGCTCTATCATATATCAAATCATAGACATACTTATAATACAATTAACACAGAAATACGAGCCTTTGGTCATTAATATGGTAAAATCCAGAAACTATCATTTTGAAAACAAAACGTTTATTCAGTGAAATAAGGAACCGTTCCGTATTTTATCTAACGGGTGGCATCCCTAAGTCTAAATACTGCTGTTACATTGCACAACCTTCAATTTTATGTCATAATACTGGCAGATTAATTACGGTCACAGTTCACAACGAGCCAGTCGGCCCAAACTGTTGCATATACCCTGACTCTGCTTGCACAGAATACAAGAGAAGTGACACAATTTCCCTAGTTAATATTGCCTGCTAACATTAATTTCTTCTAACTAAATATGCAGGTTTAAAAAATATATACTTCTGTGTACTGAATTTAAGAAAGGCATTGATGTTTATGGTTAGGTACATTTGTGCAATGATTGTGCTTTTTTTGCGAATGTGCTTTTGTTAAATTATCACCCCGTTTGGCAAAGTTGTGGTAGGCTGTGAGAGTTGCAAAGAAAAAGCCATATCTCAGACTGGCAAATAAAAAGAAAAGATTAAGATGGGCAAAAGAACACAGACACTGGAAAGAGGAACTCTGCCGAGAAGGCCAGCATCCCGGAGTCGCCTCTTCACTGTTAACTTTGAGACTGGTGTTTTGCAGGTACTATTTAATGAAGCTGTGTCACAGCTTTCGTTGTGGGAAGGAGGAGCGGACCAAAATGCAGCGTAGTTGTGATTCATTTTATTTAATAAGGAAACTATACACGATTAAACTAACAAAATAACAAACGTATGAAAACCGAAAACAGCCCTATCTGGTGCAAAACACAGAGACAGGAACAATCACCCACAAAGACACAGTGAAACCCAGGCTACCTAAATATGGTTCCCAATCAGAGACAATGACTAACACCTGCCTCTGATTGAGAACCATATCAGGCCAGACATAGAAATAGACAAACAAGACATCCAACATAGAATGCCCACTCAGATCACACCCTGACCAACCAAAACATAGAAACATCAGGGTCAGGGTGTGACAGAACCCCCCCCCAAGGTGCGGACTCCGGCCGCAAAACCTGAACCTATCGGGGAGGGTCTGGGTGGGCATCTGTCCGCGGTGGCGGCTCTGGTGCTGGACGTGGCCCCCACTTCACCGTAGGAAGAGTCTGGCTGACTGGCGGATCTGGAAGAGTCTGGCTGACTGGCGGATCTGGAAGAGTCTGGTTGACTGGCAGATCTGGAAGAGTCTGGTTGACTGGCGGATCTGGAAGAGTCTGGTTGCCTGACAGATCTGGAAGAGTCTGGCTGACTGGCAGATCTGGAAGAGTCTGGCTGACTGGCGAATCCTGGCAGACTGACGGCTCTGGCTGCTCCATGCTGACTGGCAGCTCTGGCTGCTCCATGCTGACTGGCGGCTCTGGCTGCTCCATGCTGACTGGCGGCTCTGGCTGCTCCATACAGACTGGCAGCTCTGGCGGCTTCTTGCAGACTGACAGCTCTGGCGGCTCAATGCACACTGGCAGCTCCTTGCAGACTGGCAGCTCCTTGCAGACTGGCAGCTACTTGCAGACTGGCAGCTCCTTGCAGACTGGTTGCTCCTTGCAGACTGACAGCTCCTTGCAGACTGGTAGCTCCTTGCAGACTGGTAGCTCCTTGCAGACTGGTAGCTCTGGCTGCTCCATGCAGACTAGCAGCTCCGGCTGCTCCATGCGGACTGGCAGCTCTGGCTGCTCCATGCTGACTGGCAGCTCTGGCTGCTCCATGCAGACTGACAGCTCTGGCTGCTCCATGCAGACTGACAGCTCTGGCTGCTCCATGCAGACTGACAGCTCTGGCTGCTCCATGCAGGCTGGCAGCTCTGGCTGTGCTAAACAGGCAGGAGACTCCAGCAGCGCTGTAGAGGAGGAAGGCTCTGGCTGCGCTGAACAGGCGAGAGATTCCGGCAGCGCAGGAGAGGAGAAAGGCTCCGGCAGCGCTGGAGAGGTGAAAGGCTCCGGCAGCGCAGGAGAGGAGGAAGGCTCGGGCAGCGCTGAACAGGCGGGAGACTCCTGGTCTGGAGGTGGCACTGGATAGACCGGACCGTGCAGGCGCACTGGAGCTCTTGAGCACCGAGCCTGCCCAACCTTACCTGTCTCGATGCCCACTCTAGCTCGGCCAATACGAGGAGCTGGTATGTACCGCACTGGGCTATGCACCCGCATTGGAGACGCTGTGCGCTCCACAGCATAACACGGTGCCTGCCCGGTCTCTTTAGCCCCCCGGTAAGCACAGGAAGTTTGCGCAGGCCTCCTACCTGGCATAGCCATACTCCCTGTGAGCTTCCCCCCAAGAAATTTTTGGGTCTGACTCTCGGGCTTCCTTCCGCGCCGCCGTGCTTGCTTCGCCATCTCCATTCTCCTATAACCCTCTTCGCACTGCTCCAGTGAATCCCAGGCGGGCTCCATCACTCTCCCTGGGTCGACCGCCCACCTGTCTATTTCCTCCCAAGTAGTGTAGTCCCGATATTGTTGCTCCTGCTGCCGCTGTTGCTTCTCCTCATACCAGTGCCTATCAGCTCTCGCCGCCGCCTCTTCTTTGGAGTGGCGATATTCTCCAGGCTGATCCCAGGGTCCTTCTCCAAACAATTCGTCCTCCCATGTCCATTCCTCCCTTTGTTGCTCCTGCCTGTTACCACGCCGCTTGGTCCTGTTGTGGAGGGTGATTCTGTCACGGGTTTCACTGTGTGTTTGTGGGTGATTGTTCCTGTCTCTGTGTTTTGCACCAGATAGGGCTGTTTTCGGTTTTCGCATGTTTGTTATTTTGTTAGTTTATCGTGTATAGTTTCTTTATTAAAATAAAATGAAAAACAACCACGCTGCATTTTGGTCCGCTCCTCCTTCCCACAACGAAAGCCATTACAAGCTGCCAGTTGAAGACTTGTGAGGTGTCTGTTTCTCAAAGTAGACACTCTAATGTACTTTTTCTCTTGCTCAGTTGTGCACCGGGGCATCCCACTCCTCTTTCTTTGCGGTTAGAGCCAGTTTGCGCTGTTCTGTGAAGGGAGTAGTACACAACGTTGTACGAGATCGTCAGTTTCTTGGCAATTTCTAGGGGTTTTCTAATGATCAATTAGCCTTTTAAAATGATAAACTTGAATTAGCTAACACAACGTGCCATTGGAACACAGGAGTGATGGTTGCTGATAATGGGCCTCTGTACGCCTATGTAGATATTCCATAAAAAATCTGCCTTTTCCAGCTACAATAGTCATTTACAACATTAACAATGTCTACACTGTATCTCTGATCAATTTGATGTTTTTAAAGAAAATGCGCTTTTCTTTAAAAAACCCACAGTGGACCCACAGTGTTTTTTTTAGTAACTGCTAAGTGACATCAATAACCAGAACACTTCTCGGCATCCTCCCCATTTTTATCCTATAGCTGCTCTCTGTATGGCTGTGCATGGCAAAACTCGTCACAGGGATTGACCAGCCACAAGATGGGCCCATCCTATCACTGTGTGTTGGTGATGCAGTATTTGATTGCCGGGAAGAGCCTGATGAAATCCCGGCATCGTAACCCTCCCTTCTCCCTCTCCCAACAGCTCTGAGCTTCCAGGAAGTGTGTGTGTGTACTGTACATGTGGGTGTGGGTTATCAATCTTTCAGTTGGCTGTTAGGGAGGTGGGTTCGCTGGAAGGTGTTAATGAAAGCATTACCTGGAAACGCTCTCTCTGCAGTAAGAGCTCTGTTCCAGTCAGATGCTGCAGGATAATGGTCACGATGACTCATCAGAATGCACAGTTACTGACATTTACTGACTGGCTCTAGTGTGCAAACTCTACTTTTTAAAGGTCTTTTGAAACAATTAAGGTGCGATGGAGCAGAGGGTAGTATAGTATATTGTGTGTTTTGACTAGAAAGGCAAATGCTACGATAAATACTGTCAAATCTGATAAACCGAAATGTTGCTATTGTTTAT
Organism: Oncorhynchus masou masou; assembly: GCF_036934945.1. Classification (NCBI taxonomy): domain Eukaryota; kingdom Metazoa; phylum Chordata; class Actinopteri; order Salmoniformes; family Salmonidae; genus Oncorhynchus; species Oncorhynchus masou. The sequence goes on along the minus strand of NC_088242.1, from coordinate 87,106,281 downwards.
AGTTGTATAGCTATCTGTATTATATAGTATGGATCTGTGTTCTTATGATTGATAGTTGCTATTTGACTGTATGAGTAATCTACCTGTTTTTGCAAGAATTTCAGTCATACAAAGAAATACACCTGGTAGCCACAGGATGGCGATATGAGATCACAAAACAGCCACCGCTTGACCTGGCTTGTTTTCCAGAATGTTGTTTTCCACCTCAGGCTGAGGGAGTGGGTCAGGCTGTCTAGACTGGTGGTGGCTGGGCCGGATTCCTGCCCCATTACATCAGTTCAACCCTAGACTGTGACTCAACAGGGGCAACTCGCAGATGGTTTGGGGTCCCGTTTAGAATCCCACCACAGTAAACAATCACCAGAGAGAGACAGAGAGAGAGAAAGAAAGAGTGAAGGAGACAGCAATGCCTGACTCGTGATGAGGCTCTAGCTCCCATTTAGAGTCCTTACATGATGCATATTGTTTTTCCGTTCAGTTGAACCACACATACTACTGCCGCTGGCTGGCTGAAAGCTAGAGTGTTTTATATCAGAGCTAGGCAATCAGTCTGTGTGGGTTCCTGAGGAGTTGTTTTGTCAGTCTGTATGAAACTAAACTTGTTGAGGGGCTGCGACAGGTTGCGCGCAAGGTGTTCAGTGTGTACATGTGAGGGGTATCCATGAACTTTGAACTTGCTGCTTCCAAAGTGGCCATGCAAGCATTGACAAAGGATGCCATGGCTGTGCTATTGTGTAGCATTGTAGTATTGTAGGCTAAATGCTCAACCAAAATGGTACACATATGCTTTGAAAATGTATTTTGGCTTCTATTCTTACCAGACAAGTCTAATTATTTTTCCAGACATCAATATATCCACTGGAATATTCTGTCCTGAACTCTGTGTTCAAATCAATGGCAGATGTCCAGAACTATCACATGGGGTACTGTGTAAGACATTGTGCACACGGGCAGATTAGCTCAAATCATTTCCATCCATTTCCCAGCTGCGAATGACTCGGATTTGCCGAGTCATTGAAACACAGGACCAATCACGTTGTTGACTTCCTCCATGACTCAGCAGCTCACTGCTGCCCGGGCTCGCTCACTACTCTCTGCCCACTGTTGTGCCGTAGGCCACTTTCTTACGGGAAGAGCGTTGTGTTTCCACACCGCTCAGCATTACATTGCACTTCGACCTAACTCTTGTCGAAGCTCTTCTACATCATAAAAACAAATGATTGAAAATGCATTTTGCTGCTTCACCCTCTCATTTTGTTTCCAGAATTATTATTATCTTCCTATGGTCCTGTGTCAATAACACCGTCCTCTTTCCCTAAGGTCATTTCTGTATTAGGTCATGTTGGGATGAACCGGAACTGAGTGGAATGGTGTTGTGGTGTGTTGCCATAGGGGCTAGTTGTTCTGAGGGCGAGCTGTAATACCCCGTATTGTCCTTACTTGGAAACACATTTCCCCTGGAGAGAGGAAGAGACAGATTTTGAACAGCTATCTTTTAAACCACTCAGCCAGGTTAAACAAACACACATTTAAAGGTAAAGCATCAGTTACAGAGAGAGAAAAATAGAGAGGGTGGGCAATTAAAAAAGTGCAAAACCAAAGGCAGCAGTTACTAAGCTGCGCGGTCACTTTACTAGAGAGAGAGAGAGTAGGTTCTCCCGCTTTCTCACTGTCAAGGGGAAAACCCATTGCTCTCTCCTGGGTGTTTCAGTGAGAATCCCTCCAATCGCTAGCTGTTGCTGAGGGCAGATTTTGGTGCATTGCACTTGAGTTGCCTCAAAGTCAGGGTAAAGGCGGTATAACCTTCCTCCCGCCCCACCTGGTGAGGAGATGACGCCACAGAACATTCTACATGGTTATGGCGGCAGCATTTTCCCATATCATCACAAACAAAATCAATCAAGGTCTTCATTTTTATTCCACATGCAGGCATGCCTTCCTCCTTCACCTTGTTTTATAATGGGGAAGATTAATACAGGAAATAAATTAAACCGGATGCTGCAGCAGATATTGTCTCCTCTTCCCTCCTAATCTCCTCCTTTCCAGCGCCTTGCTACCTCTACTCTCTGCCTGTCATTCTCTCCAGTGCCCTACTACTCCTACTGGTCATTCTCTACAGCACCCTGTTACTCCTACTCTCCACCTGTCATTCTCTACAGCACCCTGCTACTCCTACTCTCTATCTCTCATCTCTACAGGGCCCTGCTACTCCTACTCTCTACCTGTCATTCTCTCCAGCGCCCTGCTACTCCTACTCTCTACCTCTCATCTCTACAGTGCACTGCTACTCCTACTCATACCTGTCAATCTCTATACATCGCCATGCTACTCCTAATCCCTGCCTGTCATTCTCTATACAGCACACTGCTACTCATACTCTACCTGTCATTCTCTACACACCTACTCTCTACCTGTCATTCTCTACACAGCCCTACTACTCCTACTCTTTACCTTTTCATTCTATATACAGTGCCCTGCTACTCCTACTCTTTACCTGTCATTCTATATACAGTGCCTTGCTACTCCTACTCTCTACCTGTCATTCTCTATACAGCGCCCTGCTATTACTTCTCTCTACCTGTCAATCTCTATACAGTTCCCTGCTACTCCTACACTCAGCATGTCATTCTCTACAGTGCCCTTCTACTCCCACCCTCTCTTTGTCATTCTCTACAATGCCCTTCTACTCCTACCCTCTCTTTGTCATGCTCTACAGTGCCCTGTTACTCCTACTCTCTACCTGTCATTCTCTCCAGCGCCCTGCTACTCATACTCTCTACTTGTCATTCTCTACAGCGCCTTGCAACTCCTACTCTCTCCTCTCATCTCTACAGTGCCCTGCTACTCCTACTCTCTAACATTTGTATGGGTCTCCCTGTTCTGTTCCTGCACTCCCACACTTATGCCGACATGTGTGTTTGAGAGAGACAGGCAATGCGTGTGGTCTAACCTTGTGTTTGAAATCGATGCCGCACACGCTCACGCATACCTGCACACTCACACACACCTACACGCGTTCTCACGCACACCTGCACACTCACACACACCTACACGCGTTCTCAGGCACACGCACACCTGCACACTCACACACACCTACACGCGTTCTCAGGCACACGGACACCTGCACACTCACACACACCTACACGCGTTCTCACGCTCACGCACACCTGCACACTCACGCACACCTGCACACTCACACACACCTACACGCGTTCTCACGCTCACGCACACCTGCACACTCACACACACCTACACACGTTCTCACGCACACTTACACAACCACACTCACACACACCTACACACGTTCTCACGCTCACGCACACTTGCACACTCACACACACCTACACACGTTCTCACGCTCACGCACACCTGCACACTCACACACCTACACGCGTTCTCACGCACACTTACACAACCACACTCACACACATCTACACGCGTTCTCACGCTCACACACACCTGCACACTCACACACACCTACACGCGTTCTCAGGCACACTTACACAACCACACTCACATACACCTACACGCGTTCTCACGCTCACGCACACCTGCACACTCACACACACCTACACGTGTTCTCAGGCACACTTACACAACCACACTCACACACACACCTACACACGTTCTCAGGCACACTTACACAACCACACTCACACACACCTACACATGTTCTCAGGCACACTTACACCTGCACACTCACACACACCTACACACATTCTCACGCACACTTACACCTGCACACTCACACACACCTACACGCGTTCTCAGGCACACTTACACCTGCACACTCACACACACCTACACACGTTCTCACGCACACTTACACCTGCACACTCACACACACCTACACGCGTTCTCAGGCACACTTACACCTGCACACTCACACACACCTACACACGTTCTCAGGCACACTTACACCTGCACACTCACACACACCTACACGCGTTCTCACGCACACGCACACTTACACAACCACACTCACACACACGTACACGGGTTCTCAGGCACACTTACACCTGCACACTCACACACACCTACACGCGTTCTCACGCACACTTACACAACCACACACACTCTGCCTTCGGAAGATGGTAGTAGAGGCTGCATGATTATTCATCTGACCTTTGCATATTGACAAGGAGAGAGTCATACGTCTTTGATACTGCTGAGCCAAGGGATACACACACACACATAGCCATACACTGTCATCATGTTAACACCACGTGTCAAACACAAGGCCCTCAGGCAAAATCAGGCTCGTGACAGATTGCTATCCGACCCCCACAATGATTTGGGATGTCAATAATTTATGTGCCGCTTCCATACAGCCCGCAATACACATCACAGGAAGCACTGCCACGGTGTTGCTCTACTACCTCTCATCTCTACAGCGCCCTGCTACTCCTACTCTCTACCTGTCATTCTCTACAGCGCCCTGCTCCTCCTACTCTCTACCTGTCATTCTCTACAGCGCCCTGCTACTCCTACTCTCTACCTGTCATTCTCTACAGTGCCCTCCTACTCCTACTCTCTACCTGTCATTCTCTCCAGTGCCCTGCTACTCCTACTCTCTACCTCTCATACTCTACAGTGCCCTCCTACTCCTACTCTCTACCTGTCATTCTCTCCAGTGCCCTGCACTCCTACTCTCTACCTCTCATCTCTACAGCACTCTGCTACTCCTACTCTCTACCTGTCATTCTCTACAGTGCCCTCCTACCTCTACTCTCTACCTGTCATTCTCTACAGTGCCCTGCTACTCCTACTCTCTACCTTTCATTCTCTACAGTGCCCCCTACTCCTACTCTCTACCTGTCATTCTCTCCAGTGCCCTGCTACTCCTACTCTCTACCTCTCATCTCTACAGTGCTCTGCTACTCCTTCTCTCTACCTGTCATTCTCTACAGCGCCCTGCTACTCCTACTCTCTACTAGAGGTCGATCAATTATAATTTTTCAATGCCGATACCAATACCGATTATTGGAGGACCAAAAAAAGCCTATACTGATTAATCGGCCGATTTGTGTATATATATATTTGTAATAATGACAATTAAAACAATACTGAATGAACACTTATTGTCACTTAATATAATACATCAATAAAATCAATTTAGTCTCAAATAAATAATGAAACATGTTCAATTTGGTTTAAATGATGCAAAAATAAAGTGCTGGAGAAGAAAGTAAAAGTGCAATATGTGCCATGTAAAAAAGCTAATGTTTAAGTTCCTTGCTCAGAACATATGAAAGCTGGTGGTTCCTTTTAACATGAGTCTTCAATATTCCCAGTTAAGAAGTTTTAGGTTGTAGTTATTATAGGACTATTTCTCTTTATACCATTTGTATTTCATATAACTTTGACTATTGGATTTTCTAATAGGTACTTTAGTAATTGACAGCCTAATCTCGGGAGTTGATAGGCTTGAAGTCATAAACAGTGCAATGTTTGAAGCACAGCAAAGGGCTGCTGGCAAATGCAGGAAAGTGCTGTTTGAATGAATGCTTATGAGCCTGCTGCTGCCTACCTCTGCTCAGTCAGACTGCTGTATCAAATCATAGACATAATTATAATATAACAACACACAGAAATACGAGCCTTTGGTCATTAATATGGTCAAATCTGGAAACTATAATTTCGAAAACAAAATGTTTATTCTTTCAGTGAAATATGGAACCGTTCCGTATCTTATCTAACGGGTGGCATCCTTAAGTCTAAATATTGCTGTTACGTTGCACAACCTTCAATGTTATGTCATAATTATGTACAATTCTGGGAAATTAATTACGGTTAATTAACACAGTTCGCAACGAGCCAGGTGGCCCAAACTGCTGCATATACCCTGACTCTGCTTGCACTGAACGCAGAACGCAGGCAATTTTAACTAAATATGCAGGTTTAAAAATATATACTTGTATAATGATTTTAAGAAAGGCATTGATGTTTATGTACACATTGGTGCAACGACAGTGCTTGTATTGCGAATGCGCTTGATAAGTCACCAGTATGGTGAAGTAGACTGTGATTCAATGATAAATTAACAGGCACCGCATCAATTATATGCAACGCAGGACATGCTAGATAAACTAGTAATATGATCAACCATGTGTAGTTAACTAGTGATTATGTTAAGAACGATTGTTTTTTATAAGATAAGTTTAATGCTAGCTAGCAACTTACCTTGGCTCCTTGCTGCACTCGCATAACAGGTGGTCAGCCTGCCACGCAGTCTCCTCGTGGAGTGCAATGTAATCGGCCATAAGCGGTGTCCAGAAATGCAGATTACCGATTGTTATGAAAACTTGAAATCTGCCCTAATTAATCGGCCATCCGTCAACCTCTACACTCTACCTGTCATTCTCTCCCGCGCCCTGCTACTGATACTCTCTACCTGTCATTCTCTATTCTGATGGAGAGTGGAGTTTACATACAGACCACCTGGCAAACACACAGAGCCTCCACATTCCCACTCCCTGCCAACTGGGCATTAGTGGGAATACCTCCCATTTCACCAGCCACAGCGAACGGCTGATTCTATTAGTAGAGGTCTCGCCCCATGTTATTGCTATCACCCACGTGGTATTATTGGTCATATGCCGGTCCAGTATGAACCATGAATAAATCAATGTAATCCTAATCCTATCCTAAAACTCATCTGCCACATACAAGAAACTATAGAACAGGGACACACACACACACACACACAAGCACGCACACACACGCACACACTTGTGGTTGTCTCACCTCACCTAGCTATTTTGAGATGAATGCACTAACTGTAAATCGCTCTGGATTAGAGTGTCTGCTAAAATCTAAATGTAACACTTGAGACATTAGAGTGTAATACACCTAACCACTATGTATATGTCACAAGGTGAAAGGTTCTTGGTCTGGCGTGGTCAGGCAGAGGGAAGCAGAGGCAGACAAAGAAGGGATTGAAAAACATTCCAGTTTTTCATTTTCATTCAATTGCTTTGTTTCCATAAATATAATTCATTTCACTTTTTCCTCTAAAACCATGCTAGAAATCTCTTGAGACATGACCCTATAAATAATTGGCATGCATGCCAGCAATCAATGCTAAGTGCATCAGGAACATCACAGTGTGTTCCTACTCCAGGCATTTAGATGGTGCCATGGCGATGATTTCTAATGAAGCGTGTGTGTTGACAACCCCTGGGTCCACACAGACAGTACTGTACATTCCTAGTATTCCATTGTGAATAAATGTGAGGGTGTCAGGCAGGCTGCATTCTTATCCTCTCCCCAGCCCCATCCAGCTACACTTGTTTCTCTCTCTTTCACTCTCACTTTCCTCACATGCAATGGGTGGAGCCGGATTCTGATGTTGCTTTCCTGCCGCCCATGAAAGGAAGGGGCAGGTTGAACTTGTCTGGGCATGACTCTCACATGCACACTGGCCCCTTGGTAGCCTGGTGGTTAGAGTGTTCGGACAGTAACCAAAAGGTTGCTTGTTCAAATCCAAGAGCCAGCAAGGTGGAATAATCTGCTGTTCTGCCATTGAGCAAGGCAGTTAATCCCCAAAATAATTGGGTGCAGATGAAGTCAAGTAAGATGAATGCATTGCTTGACTGCCGTGATGGTGAGAAGTAGCCTGAGAACACACTCAATTCTGTCATTTGCTATTGCAGAGAAGAGTTCAATTTCAATTCAAAGGGCTTTATTGGCATGGGAAATATAGACAGGAAATAAACACTCAAAAATGAACAGTAAACATGACGCTCATATTTTTTTTAAAGAATATATACATTTAAAATGTTCTATTATTGGCTATGCACAGTGTTGTCACAATGTGCAAATAGCTGAAGTATGAGAGGGAAACTAAATAGGTAAATATAGGTTGTATTTACAATGGTGTTTGTGCTCCACTGGTTGCCCTTTTCAAGTGGCAACAGGTCACACATCTTGCTGCTGTGACTGCACTCTGTGGTATTTCACCTATTACATATGAGTTCATCAAGATTGGATTTGTTTTCAAATACTTTGTGGGTCTGTGTAATCTGAGGGAAATATGTGTCTGTGATATGGTCTTACAGTTGGCAGGAGGTTAGGAAGTGCAGTTCAATCAATCAATTAATCAAATTTATTTATAAAGCCCTTCTTACATCAGCTGATGTCACAAAGTGCTGTACAGAAACCCAGCCTAAAACCCCAAACAGAGCAGGTGTAGAAGCACAGTGGCCAGGAAAAACTCCCTAGAAAGGCCAGAGCCTAGGGAGAAACCTAGAGAGGAACCAGGCTATGAAGGGTGGCCAGTCCTCTTCTGGCTGTGCCAGGTGGAGATTATAACAGAACATGGCCAAGATGTTCAAATGTTCGTAGATGACCAGCAGGGTCAAATAATAATAATCACAGTGGTTGTCAAGGGTGCAACAGGTCAGCACCTCGAGTAAATGTCAGTTGGCTTTTCATAGCCGATCATTCAGAGTATCTCTACTACTCCTGCTGTCAGTTTGGTTTCCACCTCATTTTGTGGGCAGTGGTGACATAGCCTGTCTTCTCTTGAGAGCTAGGTCTGCCAATGGCGGCATCTCTCAAAATCAAAGCTATGCTCACTAGGTCTGTACATAGTGAAGGATTTCTTAATTTTGGGTCAGTCACAGTGGTCAGGTATTCAACTACTATGTACTCTGTTTAGGGCCAAATAACATTCCAGTTTGCTCTGTTTTTTTGTTAATTGTTTCCAATGTGCCAAAAAATTGATATGGTTGGGTGTAATTGTGTTGCTGTCCTGGGGCTCTTATGGGTCTGTTTGTGTTTGTGAGCAGAGGCCCCGTACCAGCTGGCAGAAAAGACTCTTCTCCGGGTTCATTTCTCTGTAGGTGGTGCCTTTGTTATGGAAGGTTTGAGAATCACTTATTTTTAGGTGGTTGTAGAATTGAATTGCTCTTTTCTGTTTTTTTGATAATTAGCGAGAATCATTCTAATTCTGCTCTGCATTGTTTGGGGTTTTACGTTGTACATAGAGTATGTTTCTTGCAGAATTTTGCAAGCAGAGTCTCAATTTGGTATTTGTCCCATGTTGTTAATTATTTGCTGGTGAAACCCAGACCTCACAAACATAAAGGGCAATGGGTCTTTATAACTGATTCAAGTATTTTAAGCCAGATCCTAATTGCGATGTAAAATGTTATATTCCTTTTGATGACGTTGAAGGCCCTTCTTGCTTTGTCTTTCAGGTCATTCACAGCTTTGTGGAAGTTACCTGTGGTGCTGATGTTTAGGCTGAGGTATGTGCAGTTCATTGTGTGCTCTCGGACCATTTTTGGAACACCATTATTTTTGTCAGGGCCCAAGTCTGACATAATCTTTGCAGAATATTTATGTGCTGCTGTAGGCCCTCCTTGGTTGTGGACAGAAGAACCATCCATTCATTGATATGCAGTAAATGTTGAAGAGGGTGGGGCCCAAGCTTCATCCCTGTCTCACACCCAGGTCCAAGAGAAAAGATATCTGGGTGTTTTTTGCCAATTATAACTGATTTCATGGATTTTGTAATGGTTTTTCCCCAAAACCACTTTCCATCAATATATATAGAAGACCCTCATGCCAAATTGAGTCAAAAGCTTTTTTGAAATCAACAAAGCATGAGAAGAGTTTTCCTTTGTTTTGTTTTGCTTGTTTGTCAATAAGGGTTTTCAGGGTGAATACCTGATTTTTCGTACGGTAATTTGGTAGAGAATTTGACTTTTGCTCCGGACATTGTTTTCACTGAGGAAATGTAGGAGTCTGCTGTTAATAATAACGCACAGGATTTCCCCAAGGTTGCTGTTGAAGGTAGTTGTTGGGATTGAATGTGTCTCCACTTTTGTGGATTGGGTTGATCAGTCCTTGGTTCCAAATATTGCGGAAGATGCCAGAGCTGAGGATGATGTTAAAGAGTTTAAGTATAGTGAAATGGAATTTGTGGTCTGTATATTTGATCATTTCATTTAGGATACCATGAACACAACAGGCACTTTCTGGGTTGAAGGGTTTGTATTTTGTCCTCTAATTCATTCAATTTATTTAGCAAATCCGGTGGGTTCTGGTAGTCTTTAATAGCTGACTCTAAGATTTTTATTTGATCATGTATATGTTTTTGCTCTTTGTTCTTTCTTATAGAGCCAAAAATATCTCAATTTGAAAAGATGGCTCTTCATGTTGTTGGTTGTTTATTTTTTCCAGAAATGATTAGATTCTATGGATTCTTCAATCACATTGAGCTGATTTTTGACGTGCTGTTCCTAATTTTTTTCTTTGTGTATTTCTTTACTGTTTTAGTGTTTCGCCACAGTGAAGGCCTATGCTCAGGTTTTCTGAGTTTCTGTGTTTTTGGTTGGAAAGGTTCCTCAATTGCCTTTTTTAGGTTTTTGCATCCTTTATCAAACCATTTGTTATTGTTGTTCATTTTTTTACGTTGTCTGGTTGAACTTTTTTGATTTGATAGCAACGCTGAGATGTCAAATTGACTATTTAGGCTTTGTACGGCCAAGTTTACACCTCCCCTATTGCAGTGAAACATTTTGTTCGGGGAGTTGTCTGAAAGGTATTTAATTGGTTGTTGGCTAATTGTTTTCTGGTAGGTTTCTACACTACTTTCCTTCCATCTATCGCATTTCTTAATAGTATGCAGTTTGTTGGTCATCGATGCCTCATGATTGAGTATTACTCTGTTCGTTGGCTGGGATCTGGGATCTGAAAGGAGCATCAGTGGGCTGACTGTGAACGCTCAGACTGTGAACGCTCAGACTGTGAACGCTCAGACTGTGAACGTTCTCTAGCGGGGCATATTGGGGAGGAAATGCTATCACGTCTAGGTATGTATTTGTCCCCCTGTGTGCTATGGTTGTTTCATTACCTGTGATCCCGTGATCGGGTTCCCCATAGGATGGCTGGGTTAGGGGAGGGTTGAGCCAGAGGTGCTTTACTTGGCTCTTCGTGCTCCAGCAACTCCTTGTAGCGGGCCGGGCACCTGCAGGCTGACTTCGATCATCAGTAGAACAGTCATTCCTCTGCCAAATTAAGCTGGCGGGTGTTAAGAAGCGCAGTTTGGCGGGTCATGTTTCGGAGAATGCATGACTCGACCTTCACCTCTCCCGAGCCCATTGGGGAGTTGCAGCAATGAGACAAGATTGCAATCATAAAAAAGTGGGTAGAAATTACACACAACAAAAGAAAAATACTGTTCTTTTGGTCTTGTAACAAAAAGAGTGCAGATTGACAATACATGACCTTCCCCAAGTGGTACCAAGTGAAACCCCTATTTGACTGTATGATGATGCAGAAATTCTAGTACAGAAAATGTGTGTCAGTTACTGATAGTGGTGATCGCAATCCTCTGTGCAGAAGACTTGTGTTGTGTCTTGTCTTGTGGTATGTGCCTTATATACAGTTATATACAGAGGAAGTGGGAAGTTTACATACACATGAGCCAAATACATTAAAACTCAGTTTTTCACAATTCCTGATATTTAATCCTAAGAAAAAAAATCCTGTCTTAGGTCAGTTAGGATCACCACTTTATTTTAAGAATGTGGAATGTCAGAATAGTAGAGAGAATAATTTATTTCAGCATTTATTTCTTTCATCACATTCCCAGTGGGTCAGAAGTTTATTTGTGGAGTGGTTGAAAATGAGTTTTAATGACTCCAACCTAAGTGTATGTAAACTTCCGACTTCATCTGTATATGTATAGAGGCAGCAGGTAGCCCAGTGGTTAGAGTGTTGGGCCAGTAACCGAAAGGTTGCTAGATTGAATCCCCGAGCTGACAAGATAAAAATCTGTAGTTCTGCCTCTGAACAATGCAGTTAACCCACTGTTCCATGATCGTCAATGTAAATAAGAATTTGTTCTTAACTGACTTGCCTAGTTAAACAAAGGTTAAATACAAAATATTGTGGCTGGTCATTTCTGTCAGGCAGGCTTTCCTTGTTTCGTTCTTTCATAGGTGTGGTGGCCTTGAACATTTTCAGGTGTGGCCTCCCTGATAATTACAGTTCATTCGGAAAGTATTCAAACACCTTGACTTTTCTCACATTTTGTTACGTTACAGCCTTATTCTAAAATTAATCTACACACAATCTACACACAATACCCCATAATGACAAATCACTTTGTGATCACAAAGTGATTTTTTGGGGGGGAAATGTTGGCCAATTTACAAATGTATTCAGACCCTTTGCTATGAGACTCAAAATTGAGCACAGGTGCATCATGTTCCGTTGATCATCCTTGAGATGTTTCTAAAACTTGATTGGAGTCCACCTGTATTAAATGACATTTATTGGACATGATTTGGTAAGGCACACACCTGTCTATATAAGGTCTCACGGTTGACAGTGCATGTCAGAGGAATTGTCCATAGAGGAATTTTCCCTAGAGCACCAATACAGGATTGTGTCGAGGCACAGATCTGGGGAAGGGTACCAAAAACATTCTGCAGCATTGAAGGTCCCCAAGAACACACCAAGTTTGGAACCACCAAGACTCTTCCTAGAGCTGGCCTCCCGGCCAAACTGAGCAATCGGGGGAGAAGGGCCTTGGTCAGGGAGGTGACCAATAACCCGATGGTCACTCTGACAGAGCCCCAGAGTTCCTCTGTGGAGATGGGAGAACCTTCCATAAAGACAACCATCTTTGCAGCACTCTACCAATCAGGCCTTTATGGTAGAGTGGCCAGATGGAAGACACTCCTCAGTGAAAAGCACATGATGGTCCACTTGGAGTTGGCCAAAAGGCACCTAAACAAGATTCTCTGGTCTGATGAAACCAAGATTGAAACCTAGCACCATCCCTACGGTGAAGCATGGTGGTGGCAGCATCATGCTGTGGAGATGTTTTTCAGAGACTGGGAGACTAGTCAGGATCGATGAGTGGGGCAAAGGACAGAGAGATCCTTGATGAAATCCTGCTCCAGAGTGCTCAGGACCTCAGACTGAGGCGAAGGTCCAACAGGACAACGACCCTAAGCACACAGCCAAGACAATGCAGGAGTGGCTTCAGGACAAGTATTTGAATGTCCTTGAGTGGCCCAGCCAGATGCCGTACTTGAACCCGATCGAACATCTATGGAGAGAACTAAAAATTGCTGTGCTTCGACGCTCCCCATCCAACTTGACAGAGCTTGAGAGGATCTGCAGAGAAGAATGGGAGAAACTTCCCAAATACAGGTGTGCCAAGCTTGTAGTTTCATACCCAAGAAGACTAGAGGCTGTAATCGCTGACAAAGTTGCTTCAACACAGTACTGAGTAAAGGGTCTGAATATTTATGTAAATGTGATATTTCAGTTTTTGATTTTTAATACATTTACAAAAATGTCTAAAAACCTGTTTTTGCTTTGTCATTATATGGTATTGTCTGTAGAGTGATGAGGGCAAAAAACTATTGAATCCATTTTAGAATAAGGATGTAACGTAGCAAAATGTGGAAAAAGTCAAGAGGTCTGAATTGTTTCCGAATGCACCGTACATTAGAGGTGGAGACGTACAGCAAATGTACTGTTCTTTCTCTCTCTCTGTCTGTCTCTGTCTCTTTCTCTGTTGCTCTCTCTCGCTCTCTCTCTCTGTCTCTCTCTCTCTCTCTCTCTCTCTCTCTCTCTCTCTCTCTCTCACACACACATTTACACACACACTCCCCAGTGTGTATCTCAGGAATGCATTCATCTAGTCCTGACAGTTAAAGTTTAACCAGGAGAGGCTGTACAGAGCCTCTCCCCTCTTGTGTCCTCTCCTCTCCCCCCCCTGTCAGTTATTCCTGTCTCATTGCAAACGGACGTTCAGCCGCCAATAGAAACTGCCAACCACTTGAGTGGTTAAAGATGGACAGGAAACTGGCTACTAGAGCAGCAGGAGCAGGAATACTGCCAGAGAGGGCAAGGTCTGCTGGGACTGGGCATGCAGAGAGACAGAAAGTGGGAGAGAGGTGGCGGGAGGAACAGAGAACTTAGAACAAGAGAGAATGTGTAAGGGGGAGGGAGTGTGAATTGTGAAAGGGAGGGGTTGGAGGAGCGGGAGAGGAGGTAAAGTGAGTGGGAGAGAGAGAGAGAAGAAAAGGTGGGTAAAGGGATCTTGTGTCGGTTAGAGGGTGGTATCAACTGGTGAATCTACACCCTGACCCATAGGGAGTTTCAGTGTGAGAAGAATTCCAGTAGTTTTCCCTCACCTTTTCTTTCTCGTATCAGGTGTCTTCCCTATCTGGGAGCCTTCCGAAGAACATTCTGTACAGTATGTGGGTGTGTGCGCGTGCATGTGTGTTGGAATGTTTGCCCAACCTCTATCCTGTCACATACTCTGCCTCAGTTTTACCTCTTTGCATTCCTGCCCGCTTACAGCCAAAGACCAGGGGTCCATCCCATGCAGTCAAGCCTGTCCAGCCCTGCCTGCTCATAAATATGGCTACCACTAATAGCCCCTATCAGCTAAATCAACAATGAGCTGTCTCTCTTCTCAGGCCTCTACGTCAAGCTTCACCCCCCGCGAAAGGGGCAGGGGTACTGGTTCCCACACATCTCCACCCCCTCCCATCTCCCATCATTAGCAGACCTCCATCCCCTGCAACCCTCTCCTCCTCCATCCTCCCCTTCTTCCATATCTACCCCTACGCTCCCTCCATCATTCACTCCTTGGCACCCACTTGTTCCTTATTATTTATTTCCATAGGGAGTGTAAACTACAACTCCACTATGTCTGATTCAAGTCGGGTTAGTGCACTTCATTTCTCCCCCAGGCTGGCCCTGGTTAGTTCCTGGGGTCACGGTGGCCTGTGTAGTTCCCCTGGCTCTCCCATGACCCAGAGCTGGAGGTGTGAAACCCTGAGGGGTCTGCTCCTTGGAGGTGCCATGTAAGGGCCTGCTGGCTGGTTAAGGCTCTCTTGGTTTTGGCATCCTCTGGTCAGAGTCCAGGCACTTTTCCCAGGGCTGACCTCAGGGCAGACATCCCATTCCCCATGGTGAACTTTAGGTGAGCTGACTTTAACTGCTGAAAACATGGTTCCCTGCGAACCAAGTGGCATGAGCGGGGTGTGTGTGTGTGTATGTGTGTGTCTGATGTTGATGACAACAAGAACTCTGTGTCCTCAAGTTTCAGTTCATTCAGCTAGTTGTAGTGCAGTAGTGTTGTTAACTTCCTTCATGATGGTTTACATGCTGGATATTCCGGGCAGCAGTCATGTCCCCAACAGTCAACAATGAAACAGAGCAGTTTGTCCCCAAGTGTTGACTACATTCCTGACACCTCAGCTACCCGTGTTCTCTGCCCATATTTACACATAATCACTCTCTTCCCCGTACACAAACACATATTTACCGCTCCCCTGTGGCATGGGTATATGCACAGGCTCACGCACATGCACATACACACATACACACATACACACAAACCACACACATTAGTCCATCCACTAGGGGGTAGGCGTGGGTAACTGTGAGGGTGACTTTGAGGGTGGTCAGGGCCAGCAGGACAGGGCACGGGTCAGAGAGGTGTGACAACCCAGGGGAGAGATAGAGAGAGTGTGTGGCATTGCCTGCTCCAAACCCTGATTAAACAGGAGTGAAAGAGGGGAGGATCAACTCAGGCCAATTCACACCGAAATGTTTACAGTTAGATAAAAGTCCAGCTACTACTATAATGCCTGAGGTTTCAGACCGTGCCCATTCATAGCTCTCTGTTCCAGCACACAGCTGGAAACTGGCAGAGCGAAGGTCACTTAGGAACACATGGTCCCAAGTCTGTACGCCTCGTCAATAGCCTGGCGTGTATGTGTGTGTGAAAATATAGTGCAGCATTTGACGACTGCCTGCCTGACTGTGGTTGTCTTTGGGGCTAGCCCATAATACTGTTGTTTGTGCATCACTGTCCTGTGGGCCCCAGTGTTTCCAGCCAGACTCCAGGGAGTCTCCAGGGGCTTTGCTCTGCTGTTTGAAGCTATGGGCCATTCATGGCCTTCCATGAGGTGCTAGGTGTATAGATTCATATTTTTGGAACTTCTTCTTCTCGAAATGGCACTTTTATGCTATCCAAAGACCAGGGCATGTTCTCAAAGCATGCTCAGACCAGCTGGCAAGTGTCTTCATAGACATTTTAAATCTCTCCTTGTCCCAGTCTGTAATCCCAACATGTTTCATGGAAAAGAAAAGAATAGAATGGAAAAGAATAGACTGATGAGTTTCAGAAGAAAGTGGCTTTGTTTCTGGCCATTTTGAGCCTGTACTTGAACCCACAAATGCTGATGCTCCAGATACTCAACTAGTCTAAAGCAGGACAGTTTTATTGCTTCTTTAATCAGGACAACAGTTGTCAGCTGTGCTAACATAATTGCAAAATGGTTTTCTAATGATCAATTAGCCTTTTAAAATGATAAACTTGGATTAGCTAACACAACGTGTGTCATTAACAATGTCTACGCTGTATTTCTGATCAATTTGATGTTATTTTAATGGACAAAAAAATTGCTTTTCTTTCAAAAACAAGGACATTTCTACGTGAACCCAAACTTTTGAATGGTAGTACACGTTATCAGTGAGGAATTCAACAGAAATGGTCAAGAACTGAGTGTGCTGCTGGGAGTCGATGTGACATTTGCTTACAGGTTGTTACTCATTAGCTGTCACTGTGCAGAGTAGCCATGTCTGACGGTTGACATATTATCTGCTCACCTACTAACCTCTGACCTCTCGATAAAAGGTGTCATCTTTTTCTTTCTCTCGCTGACTGTTCTCTGTGTATTCGTCCGGAGTAAGTCTTTACGTGCCCCTTATCGAATAAGAAAATGATCTCGCCAACGAATGCTTTGATAGTTGATTCAATACACATGTAGTCCCTGAGCTTTTTCTTGCCATTGCATAGCTTATTGTATTCTAATTATTAGGTGTCTTATGGTTGTTGTTGATGTCAAGTCTGGTGTAGATGGATGGAGGGTCAATGCATAAGAATAATGATAATGTCTGTCTGATGACATTGGTATATTATACCTTGGTGCGGTGTGTAGTATTGTGTTGTTAAATGCTCAACCTAACTTTGAGGTAGTATTCAGTGTCAACCCCTTAATTAGTGAAGAGGTGTTAATACTAACGGCATAGCTTTAGGATTTTTACATAGTGAGATATCTTACACAACACAATGACCCCCCCAGAACAGAATGACTGGTTGGGCTGCTTTCCTCACTTTTCCTCACAGTTTTCCAGCTTAAGATGTGCAAACGGCATGTTAGCTCACACCTGGGCCTTGTACTGTTGCAAGCGTAGCATCTCCAGAGCTTTGTTGGATTTGTATTTTGTTATGCCTTAGTGGATTCAAGGGTGTCAGAGTCATCTATATATCATCACCTAATGAGAATGTTAACGCTAATGCTAATTAATTGTTTCCTCCAAACTAATCCACATACTCGCCACCGCCCAGGCCAGACTAATATGGATGCCCAATGTTGAATTTAGTCCCTGTGTTGAACACTTTTTAGCCTTGAGGTATATAGCCTTTGCTTTTTGGTCTCCCGAGTGATGCTTCGGTCTACGACACTGCTTCTCAGTGCTAGAAGCATCACTACAGACCATGGTTTGATTCCAGGCTGTATCACAACCGCCTGTGATTGTGTGTCCCATTGAGCGGCGCACAATTGGCCCAGTGTCGTCTGGATTTGGCCGGGGTAGGCCGTCATTGTAAATAAGAATTTGTTCGTAACTGACCTGCCAAGTTAAATAAAGGTTAAAATAAATAAATAAATACCAGCAGACCCGTTTTCATATGTACTGAATGATCGCTGCACAAGACATACTGCTGAAAGTCTAACATTACACAATGTAAGTAGAGGCTCTTTGATGATTTCAGTAAAAGTCACTTTTCTTTCAAGTTGTTTTCAAGATGTTGTCTTGGAAGTTATATATTGTTTTCCATGTGTAAGTGCAGTTAAAGTAGGGTTGAGTTTTCCCAGGCAGAGGAAAGCCTCCCCTTCTATGAGAGGGGGTCAATTCTTCAGCAAAGGAAGAGGTGCAAAACGTTCACACCTGGGCAGCTGAAGCCTCCTGTGGGGGTGCCAGAGAGGTCAGACTAGGGGTCGGGGTGACAAAAAGAGAACCCAAAAAGAGGTTTAGATGTGGTGTGTGAACGGGTGTTTTGCCTCTGTTCCAGGGCAGAGGTGTGAAATCCCCTTAAATTATGCTGAATAAACTTCTAAAAGTGTAAAATGCTGGTCTGTCTTGATGGGAGTTGCAGACTCTCCTTTTGAATAAGCATGTCATGGTGAAGTCTACTCCTGTTGTATTTGGAACGTGACATATCAAATTTAATTTGATTTTAGAGTGAAGTCATCGCCTCCCATCATGTGACTATTATCATTATCAGAATATGATAAGTACAAGTCAAACAATCTCACCCTTGACATTAGGTAACCTCTCCAAGTGTTGACCTCCCTGAAAGATCACAATACACACCCCGATACAATAGGAAAATAATTAGTTATCTCAAAGTCTCTCAAATGTTTAAAGGTCCAATGCAGCTGTTTTATCTCAATATCAAATCCTTCCTGGGTAGCAATTAAGTACCTTACTGTGATTGTTCCAATTAAAATAGTCAAAAAGAAACAAAAATAGCTTCTTAGCAAAAAGTAATTTCTCAAGAATTTAGCTAGGACTTTCTGGGAGTAGTTTGTGAGGGACCTAATTGGAGGAGCCTAATAGGAGGGATATGTAACTTGAAAACTAGCTGTTATTGGCAGAGAGGTTTGAAACTCTCTTTGTTATTGTTCTATTAACTAATCTCGCTTGGTGATGTCACCAGGCAGGCCAAAACTCCACCCATGCTAAACGAGCTGAAACAAGCTTTTCAAACAGCTCTTACACTAACACTTTTAAGTTGGAATATATAAAAAGCACAGGATAATCACATTGTTGACTGCACTGCCCCTTTAAAAATGGTGTGCCTTTGTAGTGAACTTTGGATGGTTCCTCCCTTACAATGTAAAGTTCTTACAGAATTGTGTTAGATTTTAATATTTTACTAACCCTAACACTCCCCGACCCATTACTATATTCATCATCAATGATTGATAAGGTTCCCTGAAATGGACTTGACTGATGAAGTCTATTAGCTTTAGGACGTGGTCGTGAGAATTCTCCACCTGAATGATCCGCCATTTACATGAGTTCAAAGGTCACAGGCCACCGATCACTTCCTCACCTCTAACCCTTAATTAGTGCCGAAGTTTCAGTGTTGTTGAAACAATATTTACCCAATCACCGTTCACATGCAGCGATTGAAAGTGGGAACTAGAAAGTTCAAGAGGCCTTTTTTAAAAGGTGCAATCCAGTGTTTCCGCTGCAGTCATTTAGCTGTGGTGTTGTGCCACGCCAAATAAATATGGAACATGGAAAACGTTCTGCCAAGGTGTACTTTGAAGATGCTACAACAATCCACATTTACTTTGCAAACAAAATGAGTAATGAATAGAAAAACCAGACAACCCCATAGTAGAATATTGTATATATTTACCTAGTCAGCTTGTTGTTGTTTGTTAAAAAAGAGGGGGATCCCAGCTTTCCATTCCCACTTTATTTACTTCTCAACTCCTAAATATGCATGAACTGCATCATTTTAAACCCAGAGTTTTTAGCAGCGCATGTTACTTCTCCACAATTTGCTTTGATTATATAGGGGAGAGGGGGGCTGAATGTATTATAGGTAAGTTTTTTGGGTAACTGGGGGAAAACTCAAGTGTTTTGTTTGAGAAGTACGGGCAGGAAGCGTATTACCCCGGGTTGCGTTTTACTATAACAAAAATATAAAATGTAAATATTTTCAATGATTTTACTGAGTTACAGTTCACATAAGGAAATCAGTCAATTGAAATAAATTCATTCGGCCCTAATCTATGGATTTCACATGACTGGGCAGGGGCACAGTCACTCAGAATGAATATTTCCCCACAAAGGGCTTTATTACAGACACCTCAGTTTCATCAGCTGTCTGGCTGGTCTCAGATGATCCCGCAGGTGAAGAAGCTGGATGTGGAGGTCCTGGGCTGCCGTGGTCTGCGGTTGTGAGGCCGGTTGGACATACTGCCAAACTCTCGAAAAAGACATTGAAGGCGGCTTATGGTAGAGAAATGAACATTCAGTTATCTGGCAACAGCTCTGGTGGCTCAGCATGCCAATTGCACCCACCCTCAAAACTTGAGACATGTGTAGCATTGTGTTATGTGACAAAACTGCACATTTAAGAGTGGCCTTTTATTGTCCCCAGGTGCACCGGTAATGATCATGCTGTTTATTCAGCTTCTTAATAGCTTCTTGATATGCCACACCTGTCAGGTGGATGGATTATCTTGAGAAAGGAGAAATGCTCACTAACAGGGTTGTAAAACCAATTGGTGCACAAAATTGGAGAGAAATCAGCTTTCTATGATCTTTTATTTCAGCTCATAAAACATGGGACCAACACTTTACATATTGAGTTTATATTTTTGTTCCTTATAGCTAATGATTAGCTCAATAGGATGAATGATGATAGCTAATCATCAGGTAGATCCCACTTAGGCAATTATATTTTAGATGGTGTGAGTATAATTTTCATTTTCATTAATTTTGGAGTAGTCACCAGAATTGAGCTCCAATCTTTCCAAAGTTTCTAATTTCAGATCGTGTAGTTTGGCGGTTAATCTGGTGTTACAAAGTGTAGTTCTATTCTGTTCATTAGGGTGTAATTCAATATCTTGCTACTTGGCAAGACACACTGAACCATGCATGAGAACACCAGCTGTTCCGGACGACTGTGTGATCTCGCTCTCCGTAGTCGATATGTGTAAGACGTAGTCGATGTGTGTAAAATATCTTGCTACTTGGCAAGACACACTGAACCATGCATGAGAGCACCAGCTGTTCCGGACGACTGTGTGATCTCGCTCTCCGTAGTCGATGTGTGTAAGACGTAATTGACAAACAACACAATTTTGAATGAACATGAAATTGATTGCAATATGTTTGAAATATATAGGCCTATGTAGCCTGTACTGTATTTATAATTTTAATGCAGTTATCTCTGTTTTTATTTGAAGCATCTTTTTATCCTTTGCTTGTTTGTGTTTAGTGGAGATTTTTAGTGGAGGGTAAAAAAGCATCTAACACCACACTTAACTGTTCTATAAATTGTCTGAGGCAATCAGTAAATAATTATTGTTTTTAAGTGCAACTTCATTATCAATGGGGGAACCAGCTCTGAGATTGAACAATATAACGATGAATTTAGCCTTAAGATATTTTTGGGAAACCAGGCCCATGACCTTTAGCAGTTTGCTTTGTTGGAAAAAGATAACATTTGTTCTGATTTCCTCTCTTTTTAGCCTCGTATTATCAGACTGATTAGCGCTCCGCTATCAATCTCACCAGCTCGAATGATTGTACGAGGTTAATGATTCACTACTTCACTCATTTCTTTCTGCTATCTTCAAAGCTCTTTTTGATCACTGAGTTGGAAGGGGATGACCTATAGATTAAGATTGAGATCACTTTATTGGTCAAATGCAACCCGAAATTTGACTTTCGCTGACCCAACTCCTTCAAAAGACACACACACACACACAGTCTTGTATAACTAACCTTGTGGGGACACACAAGCCATTCCCATTCAAAATCCTATTTTTCCTAACTCCTAACCCTAACCTTGACCCCAAAACATCAATTTAACTCTAACCCGAACACTAATTCTAACCTAACTCTAAACTCCCTAGAAATAGTATTTGACCTTGTGGGGACTAACAAAATGTCAGATACAGAATTCAAACTCAGAAAGGGAGAGACCTAGTCAGTTTTACAAAGGAATGCATTCAACTGAAATATGTCTTCTGCATTTAACCCAACCCCTCTGAATCAGAGAGGTGCAGGGGGCTGCCATAATCGACCTCCACGGAACAGTGGGTTAACTGCCTTGCTCAGCGGCAGAACATAAGAATTTTATCTTGTCAGCTCAGGGATTCGATCCAGCAAACTTTAATGTTACTGTCCCAACACTCTAACCACTAGGCTACCTGGTTGTTGGCTTGCCTCTCTAACAGTCAGGTTACCTGCCAACCCTATATACTGCATACGCTGGGCAAAGCAAGTGACTGAAGCATTTCTCATCAAGTACTTCACCTTGTTGACAGGCTTGGGCCTTGATGTTTGAGGGAGCTTAGATCAAATGGCTCATTCAGTTTGCTAACGTTGTCATCCTACTTCCTCACCGCCCCATTTTGTAGAGCCTCTTGTCATTGAATAATTTAATTAATACAATCTCTGTGAAGCCAAAGTGGAATCTGCATTCATCACTTCGATTGTTGTAATGTAACATTGAGCCGTGTGACGACTAAGGGCGTTTTACATCATTTTGAGTTTGCGTAGCACAAATAAGTCCGAAGTCGCAGTTCCTTTTGTGCCAAACAGGGTCATATTAATATTTCAAATTAAGAATGTGAATGGAGTTATTTGCACAGCTTTTCCTTATGTCGAAGTGTAGGCCTAGACTATGAGAGGTCTTGAGAAATGTGTACAGTGCATTGTGATGTAACACTGCATATATTTACAATGTTATAAAGGTGTCCTCTCTGGTGAGAGAGGTGACTCCAGTAAATGGCATGGGGACTTTAAGTAACTCATGGGGACTTTAAGTAACTCATGGGGACTTTAAGTAACTCATGGGGACTTTAAGTAACTCAATGGAGACTTTTAAGTACTTCTCCCTTTTTGACTCAAACCCTGGAGATTAAACATCTGTCCAGTTCTACTCACCCTCCTTTTCAAGTAAACACCTTGCACCTTGAGGGGATTTTCGTGGTCTGTCAGCAGGAAATCACACTGTCTTGATCTGACAGTAACCAAAAGCGTGGTTTCTGTCTGAAAATGTGATGAAGACTGTTTATTCTCTGTGTGCAGTGAATCAATATGAAAGAATACTTTGAATCAATTCATCTATCACATTTTATTTGTAGGCAATAGTACCTTTAACACAATATACAATTTACCTGAACTCAAAATACACAATTAAACTCAACACACAGAGTGATGGAGAAAGTGTTGAGTCTTCAGATCGCTCTTCCTTACCCTCTCTGTCTCTCTGTCTGTCTAGAGAGATAGTCCTGGGCATGGTAACATAAAACATTGTGATATGGTGGCAATGGGCCAGCTAGAGATAATATATACCATTATGGAAATCCTATCAACAGTATGAAACAGACGAGAATGAGAGACATTACCAACCCCATTAACCTAGTGCCCCAAATACACTGAGTGTACAGAACATTAGGAACACCTGCTCTTTCCATGACATAGACTGACCAGGTGAACCCATTTAAAGCTATGATCCCTTATTGATGTCACTTGTTAAATCCACTTCAATCATCGTAGATAAAGGGGGGGAGACAGGTTAAAGAACGATTTGTAAACTTTGAGAGAATTGATACAGATGTATGCCATTCAGAGGGTGAATGGGCAAGACAAAAAATACAAGCGCCTTTGAACGGTGTATTGTAGTAGGTGCCAGGCGCACCTGTTTGAGTGTGTAAAGAACTGCAACGCTGTTGGGTTTTTCACGCTCTACAGTTTCTTTGTGTATCAAGAGTAGTCCATCCCCCAAAAGACATCCAGCCAACTTGACACAACTGCGGGAAGCATTGGAGTCAACATGGGCCAGCATGATGACTGTTGAATGCTTTTGACACCTTGTAGAGTCCATGCCCTGATTAATTGAGGCTGTTCTTAAAAAAAGGGGGTTGTGCAACTCAATATTAGGAAGGTGTTCCTAATGATTTGTACACTCAGCGTGTACTATAGGGCAGGCTACTGTGGTAGAGTGTAAAACAAATAGAAAGTAAGACACCTGTTGGGTGACCTTAGTGTCTTGTTTTGCCCTCTTATCAGTAGTTGCTATGCTCAAGGAGGGAGAGGATCCGGTCTCCAAGTACCTCCGAATATTGTTGTTAAAGGGTAACTACCCATTTGGCCCAGTCTCTCTCTCCCTCTCTCTCTCTCCCTCTCTCCCTCTCCCTTCCTCTTTCTCACTCTCTCTCCTTATTTCTTCCCGCCAGCTCAGAGCGGTAGAAAACAAACCATACACACACTTCAGCCTTTTCCCTCCACTGCCCTCCCTCCCTTTCTCTTTCTTTCCCTCCATCCCCCTCTTAAATGCTCAAGCTCTTATTACTAATGCGTGTCAATACGGTCTCCTCCCTCTGATCATTACAAGTCAATATCACTGCCTCAGTTCCTCCTCTCAAGCCTAAAGGCACACTCCAAATCTCCACTGTGTCAGTTGTATTGCTGTTGAATCACTCTGTGCCCACGATGTGGTGGTCTCCTCGCACCTCACTCCAATGCAGTAGTACTATTGGTGATTCAGGGCCACAAAGTTGCAAAAGGAATTTACTCGCAGTCACAACTAATGTCTTTTCGTACTCAAGTGCATAATGATTCAACGAAGAGAACGCCTTAGAGGTTCCAGCTGACCAGGAATGAGCCATAGTATTACTCTATTATAGCGTTGTTCATTACATTTAAAAAAATATATATATATATACAATACCTGTCAAAAGATTGCACACACCGACTCATTTTAGGGTTTTCCTTTATTTGTACTATTTTCTACATTGTAGAATCAGTGAAGACATCACAACTATGAAATAACACATATGGAATCATGTAGTAACCAAAAAAGTGATAAACAAATCTAAATATATTTTATTTTGGAGATTCTTCCAAGTAGCCACCCTTTGCCTTGATGACAGCTTTGCTCACTCTTGGCATTCTCTCAACCAGCTTCATGAGGTAGTCACCTGGAATACATTTCAATTAACAGGTGTGCCTTGTTAAAAGTTCATAAGTGGAATTTATTTCTTTATTAATGTGTTTAAGCTAATCAGTTGTGTTGTGGCAAGGTACAGTTGGTATACAGAAGATAGCCCTATTTTGGTAAAAGATCAAGTCCATATTCTGGCAAGAACAGCTCAAATAAGCAAAGAGAATTGACAGTCCATCGTTACATTGAGACATGAAGGTCAGTCAATAAAGAAAATTTCAAGAACTTTCAAAGTTTCTTCAAGTGCAGTCTCAAAAAACTATCAAGAGCTATGATGAAACTGGCTCTCATGAGGACCGTCACAAGGAAAGGAAGACCCAGAATTATGCTGCAGAGGATAAGTTCATTAGAGTTAACCGCACCTCAGATTGCATCCCAAATAAATGCTTCACAGAGTTCAAGTATCTGACACATCTCAACATCAACTGTTCAGAGGAGACCACGTGAATCAGGCCTTCATGGTTAAATTGCTGCAAAGAAACCCCTACTATAGGACAACAATAATAAGAAGAGACTTGCTTGGTCCAAGGAACCAGAGATATGGACATTAGACCTGTAATGGTTTTCTTCTGGGGAAAGAGAAGCGGACCAAAACGCAGCGTGGTTACTTGAAAACATCTTTAATAAAGATGAACAATGAACAATCTACAAAACAAGAAATGTGAAAAAACCGAAACAGCCCAATCTGATGCAACAAACACAGAGACAGGAACAATCACCAACAAAACAGGCTACCTAAATATGGTTCCCAATCAGAGACAATGACTAACACCTGCCTCTGATTGAGAACCATATCAGGCCAAACATAGAAATAGACAAACCAGACACACAACATAGAATGCCCACCCAGCTCACGTCCTGACCAACACTAAAACAAGGAAAACACACACGAACGATGGTCAGAATGTGACAAGACCGGTGGTAATCTGTCCTTTGGTCTGATGAATCCAAATTTGAGATGTTTGGTTCCAACTGCCATGTCTTTGTAAGACGCAGAGTAGGTGAACGGAGGATCTCCGCAAAAGTAGTTCCCACTATGAAGCATGGAGGAGGTGTGATGGATTCTGCAGCGACATGCCATTCCATCTGGTTTGTGCTTAGTGGGACTATCATTTGTTTTCAACAGGACAATGAAGCAAAACACACCTCCAGGCTGTGTAAGGGCTATTTGATCAAGAAGGAGAGTGATGGAGTGCTACATCAGATGACCTAGCCTCCACAATCACCCGGCCTCAACCCAATTGAGATGGTTTGGGATGAGTTGGACCGCAGAGCGAAGGAAAAGCAGCCAACAAGTGTTCAGCATATGTGGGAACTTCTTCAAGACTGTTAGAAAAGCATTCCTCATGAAGCTGGTTAAGAAAATGCCAAGAGTGTGCAAAGCTGTCATCAAGGCATAAGGGTGGCTACTTTTTTTACAATGTAGATTCCAAGAACACAGGATGAGATGTTACTATCCTTTGTTCAAGCACTTCCAAGAGTTCATGAACAGTGAGCCTGGTGAAATTTGGGTAGCGCATCGTCAGTAGTGTACCTTTGGTTCCTAGGGTGTTTCGGCCTTTCACACTATACACCCTCCCAAATGCGGCCAGCGACAGGGTGATCAATCCTACGCTTGCGTCCCATTCCCAATTAGTCATAGGAGTTGCCTTGTTGTTGATAGCCAACATCCCATGGGACTATGCATGGCAGGGGTGTCCTCCTCCCTGAGTCAAGCATTGTTGACCACATACCTCCTGGCCCTCTCACTTCGGGGCCCAGCTGGGGTCTTTCCTCTTCATCCAGAGCCACTGACTGCTGCCTTCTACAGTAATCTTATCGATGGCGGTTAAGACATCATTTAGGACCTTGAGCGTGGCTGAGGTGCACCCATGACCAGCTCTGAAACCAGATTGCATAGCAGAGAAGGTATGGTGAGATTCAAAATGGTCGGTAATCTGTTTGTTAACATGGCTTTCGAAGACCTTAGAAAGGCATGGTAGGATAGATATAGGTCTGTAGCAGTTTGGGTCAAGAGTGTCCCCCTCTTTGAAGAGGGGGATGACCGCAGCTGCTTTCCAATCTTTGGGAATCTCAGACGACACAAGAGAGAGGTTGAACAGGCTAGTAATAGGGGTGGCAACAATTTCGGCAGATAATTTTAGAAAGAAAGGGCCCAGATTGTCTAGCCCGGCTGATTTGTAGGGGTCCAGATTTTACAGCTCTTTCAGAACATCAGCTGAACGTATTTGGAAGAAGGAGAAATGGGGAAGACTTGGGCGAGTTGCTGTGGGGGGTTCAGTGCTGTTGACCGGGGTAGGAGTAGCCAGGTGGAAAGCATGGCCAGCCGTAGAAAAATGCTTATTGAAATTCTCAATTATGGTGGATTTATCCGTGGTGACAGTGTTTCCTATCTTCAGTGCAGTGGGCAGCTGGGAGGAGGTGTTCTTATTCTCCATGGACTTTACAGTGTCCCAGAACATTTTTGAGTTAGTGTTGCAGGAAGCAAATTTCTGCTTGAAAAAGCTAGCCTTGGCTTTTCTAACTGCCTGTGTATAATGGTTTCTAGCTTCCCTGAACAGCTGCATATCACGGGGGGCTGTTCGATGCTAATGCAGAACGCCATAGGATGTTTTTGTGTTGGTTAAGGGCAGTCAGGTCTGGGGAGAACCAAGGGCTATATCTGTTCCTGGTTCTAAATTTCTTGAACGGGGCATGTTTATTTAAGATGGTTAGGAAGGCATTTAAAAAAAATATCCAGGCATCCTCTACTGACGGGATGAGATCAATATCCTTCCAGGATACCCCGGCCAGGTCGATTAGAAAGGCCTGCTCGCTGAAGTGTTTCAGGGAGCGTTTGACAGTGATGAGTGGAGGTCGGTTGACCGCTGACCCATTACGGATGCAGGCAATGAGGCAGTGATCGCTGAGATCTTGGTTGAAGACAGCAGACGTGTATTTAGAGGGCAAGTTGGTTAGGATGATATCTATGAGGGTGCCCGTGTTTAAGGCTTTGGGGAGGTACCTGGTAGGTTCATTGATAATTTGTGTGAGATTGAGGGCATCAAGTTTAGATTGTAGGATGGCTGGGGTGTTAAGCATGTTCCAGTTTAGGTCGCCTAGCAGCACGAGCTCTGAAGATAGATGGGGGGCAATCAGTTCACATATGGTGTCCAGATCACAGTTGGGAGCAGAGGGTGGTCTATAGCAGGCGGCAACGGTGAGAGACTTGTTTTTAGAGGTGGATTTTTAAAAGTAGAAGTTCAAATTGTTTGGGTACAGACCTGGATAGTAGGACAGAACTCTGCAGGCTATCTTTGCAGTAGATTGCAACACCGCCCCCTTTGGCAGTTCTATCTTGTCTGAAAATGTTGTAGTTTGGGATTAAAATTTCAGAATTGTTGGTGGTCTTCCTAAACCAGGATTCAGACACAGCTAGAACATCCGGGTTGGCAGAGTGTGCTAAAGCAGTGAATAGAACAAACTTAGGGAGGAGGCTTCTAATGTTAACATGCATGAAACCAAGGCTATTACGGTTACAGAAGTCGTCAAAAGAAAGCGCCTGGGGAAAAGGAGTGGAGCTAGGCACTGCAGGGCCTGGATTCACCTCTACATCGCCAGAGGAACAGAAGAGGAGTAGAATAAGGGTACGGCTAAAAGCAATAAGAATTGGTCGTCTAGAACGTCAGGAACACAGAGTAAAAGGAGGTTTCTGGGGGCGATAAAATTGCATCAAGGTATAATGTACAAACAAAGGTATGGTAGGATGTGAATACAGTGGTGGTAAACCTAGGTATTGAGTGATGAAGAGAGAGATATTGTCTCTAGAAACATCTTTGAAACCACGAGATGTCATTGCATGTGTGGGTGGTGGAACTAATAGGTTGGATAAGGTATAGTGAGCAGGACTAGAGGCTCTACAGTGAAATAAGCCAATAAACACTAACCAGAACAGCAATGGACAAGGCATATTGACATTAAGGAGAGACATGCTTAGTCGAGTGATCAAAAGGGTCCAGTGAGTAGAGAGGTTAGTTGGCGGTCACGGCGATTTAGACAGCTAGCCAGGCCATCGGTAGCAAGCTAGCATAGGATGGAGGTCTGTTATTAGCCACCTGTTGCATTCTGTCAGTAGATTAGTGGGGTTCCGTGTGGTAGAGGGGATTAGTCCAAATCACACACAAAAAAACAATAGATATAGTTATAGAGGCCCAAGAAGAAAAAAAAAAAAAATAATAATAAAAATAAATAAATGAATTGTCCGATTGTCTATTCAGATAGCAGCCAATAAGACAGCTAACGGTTAGCAGGCTGCAGATGGGCGTTCAGGTAACGGAGGAGGAGCCAGTCGGATAACTCCTTCGGGTAGATGACGTCGGCAGTCCAGTTGTGAAGGCCCGGTGGGGCTCCGCGTAGGCAGTAAAACGGGTCCGGATAGGTGATTGTAGCCCAGGAGTGATTGATGGAACTCTTCAGCTGGCTAGCTCCGGAATAATTGATGTTTGCTCCGGAATCGTCGAAAGCCGATAGTCACACGGATAGCAGCTAGCTAGCTGTGAGATCCAGGTATGAATGTCCAGAGTTAGCGGTTGAAATCCAGGGACATGGAGAGAAAAATTGGTCCGGTATGTTCCGTTCCGAGTAGCGCTGTGCCGTACAAAACTGCCGATAGAGTTTCGAGCTAAAGGATAGCTGATGACCACAAACCGTGGTTAGCTGAATACTAACGATTAGCCAGTAAAGAAGCAAACTAGCTTCTGATTAGCTTCTGATTAGCTTCTGGATTAGCTTCTGGCTAGCTTCTGGCTAGTTTCTGGCTAGCTTCTTGGAGGATTACAGATTTGAGGTAAATAATACTTTTTTATAAATATAAATTGGTGAGGCGGGTTGCAGGAGAGTGTTTTGAAGATGAGTTTATGGAAAATTAAAAAATATATATAAAAAGGTATGTGAAAAAAAGTTGTAAATATATATATATATATATATATACGGGACATGACAAGACAGACGAGGGCAAAAGACGTCTGAACTGCTATGCCATCTTGGTAAGTTGCCAAGATGCCGTGCATTTGTCACCATTTCACAGCATTCTTCTTTACATCATACTGTATATTCACTATTTTACAGAACTTGGCTAGGCGAAGTGAATGTCTGTGCCTCACATTCTCCCTTAATTAACAGACCTTCGCTTGAAAAACAATAATAGTACTATTTGATCCTCTTGAGATGTCATTGCCAGTGTACGCTTCCTCAAAATGGTCTGAACGAATCTAAGATAACTCAAGAAACCTGTAATAAATGTTGACGTTTTTGCCAAGGAGGTCTTATTCACAAAATTTTACATCTACCTAAGATGTTTGGTGCAATATTTCTCAAGTGAAAAAAAATGCATGAAATGAGTCCTTTCTTGTTGAATGACAACAAACACTTCCTTGAAGAATCCCTACTGTTGACCAGTCGCTGACGAAGGGCGCAGACTTTGGCTTGACTCCCCGCCAAAAAATGTGTGCACGAGCAGCCAAAAAAAAACTTTCTGAAGACCAAAACTAACAAAGACGTTGTCATAATATATGCACAAACTGTTTCGGGTGTGGACACCTTTACAGGTAGAGTAAGATGGAGATGCAGAACGGAGGAGAGATTAAAAAAAGAGAATGTTAGAGAGAGAGAAAGAGGGAGTGTGAGAGAGTGAGGATGCCAAGTATCTCCAGGCCATGTGGTTCTTCTACTGCTACCACTAGTTCAAATCACCCTTGACCTCTATGCCCTGCTGGGTTCAGACTGAGGTCAGTACGTATGCGCAGCCAGTGTTAACCTGTAAGTCTACCAGATCATATGCACCAGAAAAAAACAAAGATATGTACTGTATGAATGGTAGACTGAGCCTCAATTTCAATTCAGTTAAGGGCTTTGATCACTCCACTACACCAGAGAAATAGTGTTCTGTGCAGCTTAGAGTTGTTACCCTGACAACAAACCTCTCTGCCTAGCCAATGAATTTCCGTTTGTTAATTTGCAAGGCACATGGGGAGTGTGTGGAAGTAGGTGCTCTGTCAACATATCACACATGAAAGACCATACGCTCACCACACACACACACACACACACACACACACACACACACACACACACACACACACACACACACACACACACACACACACACACACACACACACACACACACACACACACACACACACACCAGCCCTGAGTCTTCCTCTCTAGTAGGCTTTCCCTCTCTCTCTTCCGGTGGACGTTGTTCTAAGGCGAGAGCCGCTGAGAGGTGTATGTTTTGTCCTCCTTCATTGCTCATGTTACATTCCAAGGGGAGAACCCTTGCTAGAAATAGCATTTAGCACCTGGGCGTATTTCCACACTGGCATTCGGATGCCATTCTCATCTTAGCCACGGTTCTCTGGAGCTGTCCCCAGGTTAGAGTGCTGGGCCAGCAGGTTAGAGTGCTGGGCCAGCAGGTTAGAGTGCTGGGCCAGCAGGTTAGAGTGCTGGGCCAGCAGGTTAGAGTGCTGGGCCAGCAGGTTAGAGTGCTGGGCCAGCAGGTTAGAGTGCTGGGCCAGCAGGTTAGAGTGCTGGGCCAGTAACCGAAAAGGTTTGCTTATATTATTTTTTTTTTTCAGGATGATGTATGTATTGTTTGTTTTACTGCTCGGCGTTACGGCACTTTTGGAGCTAGAAACACAAGCATTTTGCTGCACCTGCAATAGCATCTGCAAATCTGTATACTTGACCAATGAACTTTGATTCGATTTGGTTCAAATACTGGAGCCAACAAGGTGAAAAATCTATCGCTGTGCCCTGGACAATGGTGATTCTGGCCGTGACTCCACTCCCTGCGGGTGTCTCAGGTGGAGTTGGGTTATGCAAGAAATACATTTGCGTTACTCAATTGTGTAAAAGGACAAATATAAACACCCCCTAAATTATTATTGTTATAATCAATGGACTTCATAAATTGTGACCGTGTGTATTTGTTGTGTTCTAAAAGAAACTCTAATAATAATTGCCCGGCTCCAATATATCCACGCATGTTCCCTCTTTTATGGCAGTGATAGTGCTGTGTAGTGTCGCATTTTCTATAGAAACCTATACCATGACACATCAGTATTTATCTCTGTGCCTACACTGTCAAATACTAGGCTATTCTATACTGCTTTTTGCAGTTTTTACAGTACAAAATAACTCAGTACAGTACACTTTTATTGAACAGTAATTCCTGATCTGTTGTATACAGTCATGTATATCATATATACTTTGGCGGTATACTATTGTATGTGTGTAGGGTTGAGTATTCTGTCTATTCTTTATTTATTTTATTTTGAATTTTACCCCCTTTTCTCCACAATTTCGTGGTATCCCATTGTTAGTAGTTACTATCTTGTCTCATCGCTACAACTCCCGTACGGGCTCGGGAGAGACGAAGGTCGAAAGCCATGCGTCCTCCGAAACACAACCCAACCAAGCCGCATCCAACCCAGAAGCCAGCCGCACCAATGTGTCGGAGCAAACACAGTGCACCTGGCGACCTGGTTAGCGTGCACTGCGCCCGTCCCACCACAGGAGTCGCTAGTGCGTGATGAGACAAGGACATCCCTCCCGGCCAAACCCTCCCTAACCTGGACGACGCAAGGCCAATTGTGCGTCGCCCCACGGACCTCCCAGTCGCGTCCGATTGCGACAGATCCTGGGCGTGGTGGCACAGCTAGCACTGCGATGCAGTGCCCTAGACCACTGCGCCACCCAGGAGGCCTGTATTCTGTCTATTCTACTAACGTGTTCATATGGCCATGTTGTTTTATTTATACAGTTATCACAGTATGTCTATATGTGTCTTAATTAATATACATTCCACCAGTCAGACGCAGTCAGGGCCCGTATTAGCGACGTACAGAAAGTAGCCTAAGACTAGGCTGTGGTTACCTGTAACTTTCTGGCCAGCTGGAAGGTGACACGGGTTATGCCGGAGAGCCAGGGACAGGGAAAGAGAGCGGGAGTGACAGCATGATGAGCTAGGACAAAGAAGGAGCCCGATCAGAGTGTCTTGGGTTCAACCCTTGATTCAGTCAGTCATTGAGAGATGAAGACAACTAAGCTGAGTCATTTTTCATATATTTATTTATTTTTTGGAACCGTGCACAACTTGTAGCTGCACAGTATTTAGCTGTCAAGCTAATAAGCATTTGTGATCTCTGGGTATGAATGGGATGTGGACTGATCTGTTAGATTGGTAATGTATAAAACCTGCACTCTACACTGCACTGAAAAACATCATCTGTTTAGGTTGACCTCTGCTGCTGTTAATAAATTAATCAAATATTTCTACTACTTTTTAGTTCTAGTGCAAGCATCACATGTGCAGTATTATAATGCACACAGCAGACAATTCCATAGATGGTTAATTGCTTTATTTCTGCACTATACTGAGTAAAATACTAAGCCAGTGGCATGTTCTCAGCTGATGGCTGAGGATTTCACATTGAACAAAACAACACAATAGTCTGTGTGTGTCATCCTCACAGCCCGCCTGTGTGCGTAAAGGGAGGGGCGGGGTGGGAGTGTGAAGGGGGGGGTGTATATGTCAAAAGTGACGCAGCCCGCTGGGCTCAGAGGGGGATTGCCTTGTGCGTGGGCGACTGAGAGAGCAAAGAGATAGAGAAAGACTGTGTGTGTGCGGTTAACTGCCGTTGCACCGTAGAGGAAGATTAAAGCGTGGTCTGTGAGTGACGCTGTGAGTGGGATTTGCCTGTCGGCTCGACTCTCTGAATATGACCTCAAATGTGATGATATTTCACCCAGAAAGCAGAGACAAAGGGATTCCATGAGGTTGTTGATACTTTCAATTGTGACTCGACTTGAGGTCGACCAGCGTACATTATTTACATTAAAAGGTAACCTTTATCTGGAGGGCAGCGTTGTTCTTTCTGTCTGCTTTACTTACAGTGATGCTGGCAAACCAACCCACACACACACACCATGTATATACGCACATACACTTAGACACACCATCCATATACGCACACACACCTACGCACTCACAACAGAACACAAACCACCTTGCAAAATTGTACTGCCAAGGCACCCTATTTAATAAAATTAGAGGGGGAGAAGCATGTGATCATGTTTGAACGCCTTCGGAAAATATTCAGACTCCTTAACTGCAAAACACAGGTTTTCTGCAATTTTTACTAATCTATAAAAAAAACAAAAGAAATATCACATTTACATAAGTTTTCAGACCATGAAGCAGCTTTGGCAGCAATTACAGCCTCGAGTCTTCTTGGGTATGACGCTACAAGCTTGGCACACCTGTATTTGGGGAGTTTCTCCCATTGTTCTCTGCAGATCCTCTCGAGCTCTGTCAGGTTGGATGGGGAATGATGCTGCACAGCTATTTTCAGGTCTCTCCAGAGATGTTAGATCAGGTTCAAGTCTGGGCGTTGGCTGGACCACTCAAGGACATTCAGAGACTTGTCCCGAAGCCACTCCTGCATTGTCTTGGCTGTGTGCCTAGGGTCATTGTCTTGTTGGAAGGTGAACCTTCGCCCAAGTCTGAGGTCCTGAGCGCTCTGGAACAGGTTTTCACAAAGGATCTCTCTGTACTTTGCTCCATTCATCTTTGCCTCAATCCTGACTTGTTTCCTAGTCCCTGCTGCTGAAAAACATTCCCACAGCATGATGCTGTGACCACCATGCTTCAGGCCGAAGAGTTCAATCTTGGTTTCAACAGTCCAGAGAATCGTGTTTCTAATGGTCTGAGAGTCTTTAGGTGCCTTTTGACAAACTTCAAGTGGACTGTCATGTGCCTTTTACTGAGGAGTGGCTTCCGTCTGGCCACTTTACCATATATGCCTGATTGGTGGAGTGCTGCAGAGATGGTTGTCCTTCTGGAAGGTTCTCCCATCTCCACAGAGAAACACTAGAGCTCTGTCAGAGTGACCATCGGGTTGTTGGTCACCTCCCTGACCAAGGCCCTTCTCCCACGATTGCTCAGTTTTGCCGGGACGGCCAGCTCTAGGAAGAGTCTTAGTGATTCCAAACTTCTTCCATTTAAGAATGATGGAGGCCAGTATGTTCTTGGGGATCTTCAATGCTGCAGAAATATTTTTGGTACCCTTCCCCAGTTCTGTGCCTCAACCCAATCCTGTCTCGGAGCTCTACGGACAATTCCTTTGATCTCATGGCTTGGTTTTTGCTCTGACATGCACTGTCAACCGTGGGACCTTATATAGACAGGTGTGTGCCTTTCCAAATCATGTCCAATCAATTGAATTTAGCACAGGTGGACTCTAATCAAGTTGTAGAAACATCTCAAGGATAATCAATTGAAACAGGATGTACATGAGCTCAAGTTTGATTCTCATAGCAAAGGGTCTGAATACTTATGTAAATAAGGTATGTCTGTTTTCGCTTTGTCATTATCGGTATTGTGAGTAGATTGCTGAGGATTTTTATTTATTTCATACATTTGATAATAAGGCTGTAACATAAGAAAATGTTGAAAAAAATCAAGGGGTCTGAATACTTTCCGAAGGCTCTGTAAATTATGTTGTGTCAATAAAGTTTTGTTGATTGGCGTACATCCAAATGTAGGCCTTAATTCTCATAGCAGCCAGCCAGCCAGCCAGCCAGCCAGCCTCCCTTCTGAGGAACAAACTGTGGCGTACACAATCCTGATTCCTGGCATATTTACTGTAACACTCAGCCGCACAGACATTTCCCCTTTTCTTCAGAAACATATCAAGTCCACATTTCCAATGGTCATGCACTCGCACTCACACACACACACACACACACACACACACACACACACACGCACGAACGCACACGCACACATGCGCACACACACACACACACACACACACACACACACACACACGCACGAACGCACACGCACACATGCACACACACACACACTGTCAATATTCATTCAAATCTACTGTGTCTCAGTTCTCATGGCAACCCTAGGTAGTTTTAGAGTAGTGGTAAGTTATAAGGACAGGTTATGCTTCATTCACTACCACTCTGTCATTAAGAGAATGAATGAAATGGAAATTCAATGCACCAATTGAAAAAATACCTATTTGAAAACATGGTGAACCTTTCTGCAGAATACAGATAATGACCCCCAATTCACCCCATGTTGAATTCATTCTAAATGCTTTGCTTGAATTGTTGTGATTGGAACTATGCCTAACCTTGGATGAAGGGTTGTATCTGATTGAATGACAGCCAGCCCAGAACTATAGTCCTTGTGATAAGAGCAACTCATTAGACAAGGACGATATACTGGACTGGTAGTGTCCCATAGATAGACCACCCTGGGTCGTTTAGTAATGTCTGTCTGTCTGTCTGTCTGTCTGTCTGTCTGTCTGTCTGTCTGTCTGTCTGTCTGTCTGTCTGTCGGTCTGCCTGCAGCCAGCGCTGAAGCCGGGGCAGGCGGGGTGACTGGAGCCAGCGCTGCTGTGGTGCGTTGATTCTGGGGTTGGAGACGTCAGCGGCTGCCTTGACCGGTGGCGGCTCTGTGTCATCTCTGTACGCACGAGAGCTTTATAGAGCACAGCCCAGCCACGCTGGCCCCCTGCTATGTTCCAGCCAGACCAAGGACAGACCAAGCCAGGCATGCAGTACATGTCTGGCTCAGGGGGCGGCAGGGTAGCCTAGTGGTTACAGCGTTGGACTATTAACCGAAAGGTTGCAAGGTACAAATTTTCGTTCTGCCCCTGAACAGGCAGTTAACCCACTGTTCCTAGGCCATCATTGAAAATAAGAATTTGTTCTTAACTGACTTGCCTACTTAAATAAAGGTTTAAAAAAAGTATATATACATCTACACAGAGCGTACAAAACATTAGGAACACCTGCTCTTTCCATGACATAGATGAATCCAGGTGAAAGCTATGATCCCTTATTGATGTCACTTGTTAAATCCACTTCAATCAGTGTAGATGAAGGGGGGGAGACAGGTTAAAGAAGGATTTTTAAACCTTGAGACAATTGAGATACGGATTGTGTATGATTGCCATTCAGAGGGTTGAATGAGGAAAACAAAGATTCAAATGCCTTTGAATGGGGTATGGTAGTCGGTGCCAGGTGCACCGATTGGAGTGTGTCAAGAACTGCAACGCTGTTGGGTTTTTCATGCTCAAGAATGGTCCACCACCCAAAGGACATCCAGCCAACTTGACACAACTGTGGGAAGCATTGGAGTCAACATGGGCCACGCATCCCTGTGGAACACTTTCAACACCTTGTAGAGTCCACTCCCAGACAAATTGAGGCTGTTCTGAGGGGGGGTTCAGCGCAATATCAGGAAGGAGTTCCTAATGATTTGTACACTCAATGTGTACTATAGGGCAGGCTACAGTGGTAGAGTGTAAAACAAATAGAAGTAAGACACCTGTTGGGTGACCTTAGTGTCTTGTTTTGCCCTCTTATCAGTAGTTGCTATGCTCAAGGAGGGAGAGGATCCGGTCTCCAAGTACCTCCGAATATTGTTGTTAAAGGGTAACTACCCATTTGGCCCAGTCTCTCTCTCCCTTTCCCTCTCCCTTCCTCACTCTCTCACTCTCTCACCTATCTATCTATCTATCTATCTATCTATCGCTTCCGACACCTTATAGAGCCAGTCCATGCCCTGACAACTCAATTTTAAGAAATCTTCCTAATGGTTTGTACACTCAGTGTATGTGCGCACAGACATTCACATACAATATGCACACAGGCAGGGCAGGCACGCACGTGTGCACACACATCAGTCTATGAGCATTACCGTTATTGTGGACGTTGAACATCATGTCAGAACAGTTACGATTCCAACACAGGGCTTAATGTCATTATTGGAAAGGCACTAATTAGCCTGAATGATTACCCAAACAGTTGTCCAAGGGAGAGGGTGAGAAACACCACACCTGGCTTGCCTAGTGTGTGTGTGTGTGTGTGTGTGTGTGTGTGTGTGTGTGTGTGTGTGTGTGTGTGTGTGTGTGTGTGTGTGTGTGTGTGTGTGTGTGTGTGTGTGTGTGTGTGTGTGTGTGTGTGTGTGTGTGTGTGTGTGTGTGTGTGTGTGTGTGTGTGTGTGTGTGTGTGTGTGTGTGTGTGTGTGTGTGTGTATCAGTGGGAGCATCAGAATGCAGGAAACCAAATGGCTCCCCACATGCAGGACTCTCCACTTCCTGGTCTAGTTTCCTCCTCGGTCCTTATATGGTTGCACCGGTCTCTGGGTTGCATGCTTCAACTGACATTGGTGCTGCAGAGTGGAGTGAATGTGGTTCGTCACTCCATTCCTCTCTCTCTCTCTCTCTCCCCACCCCCCCATTTCTCTCAATTTCGTTTCTCTCTCTCTCTCTCTCACACACACACACACACACACACACACACACACACACACACACACAAACTCACTGTTTAGCTACTCTAGGGCACTTGGCAGAACATTGACACTCAATCACGCAGCCAATAATATACTGTAAAAATAAAACTAGATGTCCTGTTCTCTTCTGTTTTTGTTATTTGTTCTTAAAGGTTTTCACATG
This sequence comes from Oncorhynchus masou masou, assembly GCF_036934945.1. Taxonomy (NCBI): domain Eukaryota; kingdom Metazoa; phylum Chordata; class Actinopteri; order Salmoniformes; family Salmonidae; genus Oncorhynchus; species Oncorhynchus masou. The sequence goes on along the minus strand of NC_088242.1, from coordinate 87,067,939 downwards.
CAAAGGTTTCCCAATCTTAACCTACAATCATATATGACCTATAAAATACAGATGTGGGGTCATGCAGAATGTCATGCAGATGCACATTAAAATCATATGCACGACATAATGTTTTCTTTTTTGGCAAAAACATCTTACCAAATCAGAACTTGTTCACAAAGAAACAGAGACTACTGAAATTCATGAAATTATTTGTCTGCATTCAACGGGTAAGGAAATACATTTTCTGTATTTCAGAAAGCATGTCCTATGTGTTGCATCAGAGTGTTGCATCAGATCTGTGTTAGTTAAATCTACTCAGATCCCACTCTCCCTCCTCCTCTTTCTTCTCTCTCCCTCCTAAAACATGCCCTGACTCCCCTCCAGTCTACACACACACACACACACATGCACACGCACACACGCACACACACACACATGCACACACACACACACACACACACACACACACACACACACGTAAACACATGGTTATCAAAGCCGGCCTCTCTGTGCCCAGGTCAAAAGTGTTGCACGAAAAGGGAATAGAGTGTCATTTAGGTACTTACTCTGTCTTGGTTTTATCTGTCTTGGTTTTATTTGTCTTGGTTTTATCTGTCTGCACGTGCAACTGGAACTACATGCCTATCTTTAAAAAAATATTTTTTTGTGTTCAAATTGTATAAAATACAACAAAGATGGGAAAGCGGATACTGAGCCAGGTGCACAACTGAATGCATTCAACCAAAATCTGGCTTCTGCATTTAACCCAACCCCTCTGAATCAGAGAGTTGTGGGGGGCTCCCTTAATTGGCATCCACATCATCGGCGCCCAGGGAGCAGTTATTGTTGGGGGTTAACTGCCTTGCTCAATTGGCAGACTGGCAGATTTTTCCACCTTGCCAGCTCGGGGATTTGAACCAGCAACCTTTCGGTTACTGGCCCAACGATCTAGGCTACCTATCACCAATATTGATATAATATTGTAATATGAGAAGGTGTTTGCACACTATTTGACCTTTAGGAGTATTACAAGTGTACATTGTGCAAGCACCTCCCTCTTGTTCTGTTGCAGTGCAGCTTATTTGAATGCGTCACGGAAAATAGTGGTCTTTGCTGTGCATTTCCTCTGTTGCAATATCACTAACCTTGATCCACACCAATGTGCTTAATAATCCTCCTCCTCCTCTTCCTCCTCCTCCTCCTCCTCTTCCTCCTCCTCCTCCTCTTCCTCCTCCTCCGTGTGTGGGTGAGAGCAGTAGCCAGTGTTAACCAGTGAGCGGATGCTTCCTGCATGTTCGGTGCTTTTTATTGCTGGTGTGGAGGAGAGAAGGGATTCAATGAGCCTACACTCCACTCCAGTCCCCTCCTTGACCTTCTCACTGCCATTATGTGTCTCTTGTCCATGATTGTTTATGCAAGATTTGGAGAACCAATTACCAATGAGGTTCTTTGTAGTTTTAACGTCACCTGAGTAATGTTCATCAGTGATAAGTCACAGCTGAAGCACATGGACAGTAACTAGAATGCATATCTAACTTGAAGACAGGAACAATGTGTGTTATTCTCCTAGTCATTCATAATGGAGAGGATTGGAAATTGTTCGTTTTTTCATGAGGTTTTCCATGCAACTCGTTGATATGTGATTAGATATTGAATGTTGTTCACTAGGTAAGGAGAAAAAATAACATTGAGTCTCTTTTGAAGGATTCTCCCTGGGACAGAATGATAAGTTATTGATGTTGACACGTGTGGGGGTGCTTTGTATTTGTGTTTTGTATTTGTACAGTGAAACGCGAGCAGTTGTTTTGCAGATACTGTGAGGACACAGAGACATCTTTAAGAGCTTGAAGGTTCAATTATAGAGAAGACAATTTCAGGTCTTACCTTTGCTTTTATATTGTATTCCTCTTTTTTTTAAGACATTTAAACTTTTCACAAAGAGGAAGAGACTTGGTCATTATTTTTCTCAGAATCTAATTTCTACCGATGACTCCGGAAATAGGTTCATAGACAGACAGCCATTGTATCTCCTCTGCTGGAAAACTGGCAAATGCTAAGAAAAGAAAGAAAGGAGTCTCTTCCCAGAGCTGCTGAATGGAGAGAACAAGATGTCTGAGAGAGGAAGTGTACCAGTGCTGGTAATGGGCAGGTGCGGACCAGAGGCCAAACATTCTACTTTTCCTACAGTATCGGTTGTAGAACCGGCCAGAGGCAACATGGTATTCCCCTCTTTGTACAATAGAATAACTCCTAACCCCAGCTCTATCCATGCAGGCTTATTCTATCTCACTCAACCAGTGTTAGGTGGTCCATCAATGACGCTTTTCTATTTGAATGCTGTGTTTGATTTCTGACAGATGCCAGTATCTTAATGCTAAATGAAAGTGCCAGGTTGTAAATGGGTGTATTTACACTTTGTTGTTGTTTCTTTGTGTCTTTACAGGAACTGTTTGAGACATCAATATAGAAAGATAGTGAACTTTGTTGTTATCTTGCAATGTTCGTCAGTGTGCCTTGCTTTGTGCGTGTGTATGTGCATGTGGTAGCCTGCTCATATGTGTGTGTCTGTGCTATTGTAAACAGTGTTTCTCTTTATGCAAATTTCGTCTGAGTTGGGAAAACGTAGCCGTCGCATCGTAGCTCTATAAAATTGAAGTGAGCAAACAGAGTAAGGACCGGCATGCATTGAGAACTTCTCAGCTGCAAGGTAAGAACCGACATGCATTGAGAACATCTCAGCTGCAAGGTACGGACCGGCATGCATTGAGAACGCTTCAGCAGCAAGGTAAGGACCGGCATGCATTGAGAACATCTCAGCAGCAAGGTAAGAACCGGCATGCATTGAGAACATCTCAGCTGCAAGGCAAGGACCGGCATGCATTGAGAACGCTTCAGCAGCAAGGTAAGGACCGACATGCATTGAGAACATCTCAGCAGCAAGGTAAGGACCGGCATGCATTGAGAACATCTCAGCTGCAAGGCAAGGACCGGCATGCATTGAGAACGCTTCAGCAGCAAGGTAAGGACCGGCATGCATTGAGAACATCTCAGCTGCAAGGCAAGGACCGGCATGCATTGAGAACATCTCAGCAGCAAGGTAAGGACCGACATGCATTGAGAACATCTCAGCAGCAAGGTAAGGACCGACATGCATTGAGAACATCTCAGCAGCAAGGTAAGGACCGGCATGCATTGAGAACATCTCAGCTGCAAGGCAAGGACCGGCATGCATTGAGAACGCTTCAGCAGCAAGGTAAGGACCGGCATGCATTGAGAACATCTCAGCAGCAAGGTAAGGACTGACATGCATTGAGAACATCTCAGCTGCAAGGCAAGGACCGACATGCATTGAGAACATCTCAGCAGCAAGGTAAGGACCGGCATGCATTGAGAACTTCTCAGCTGCAAGGTAAGAACCGGCATGCATTGAGAACATCTCAGCAGCAAGGTAAGGACCGACATGCATTGAGAACATCTCGGCAGCAAGGTAAGAACCGGCATGCATTGAGAACATCTCAGCAGCAAGGTAAGGACTGACATGAATTGAGAACATCTCAGCAGCAAGGTAAGGATCGGCATGCATTGAGAACTTCTCAGCTGCAAGGTAAGGACCGACATGCATTGAGAACATCTCAGCAGCAAGGTAAGGACTGACATGAATTGAGAACATCTCAGCAGCAAGGTAAGGATCGGCATGCATTGAGAACTTCTCAGCTGCAAGGTAAGGACCGACATGCATTGAGAACATCTCAGCAGCAAGGTAAGGACCGGCATGCATTGAGAACTTCTCAGCTGCAAGGTAAGGACTGACATGCATTGAGAACATCTCAGCAGCAAGGTAAGGACCGACATGCATTGAGAACATCTCAGCAGCAAGGTAAGGACCGACATGCATTGAGAACATCTCAGCAGCAAGGTAAGGACCAACATGCATTGAGAACATCTCAGCAGCAAGGTAAGGACTGGCATGCATTGAGAACTTCTCAGCAGCAAGGTAAGGACTGGCATGCATTGAGAACATCTCAGCAGCAAGGTAAGGACCGACATGCAGCAAGGTAAGGACCGACATGCATTGAGAACATCTCAGCAGCAAGGTAAGGACCAACATGCATTGAGAACATCTCAGCAGCAAGGTAAGGACTGGCATGCATTGAGAACATCTCAGCAGCAAGGTAAGGACCGGCATGCATTGAGAACACTTCAGCAGCAAGGTAAGGACTGACATGCATTGAGAACATCTCAGCAGCAAGGTAAGGACCGACATGAATTGAGAACATCTCAGCAGCAAGGTAAGGACCGGCATGCATTGAGAACGCTTCAGCAGCAAGGTAAGGACTGACATGCATTGAGAACATCTCAGCAGCAAGGTAAGGACCGACATGCATTGAGAACATCTCAGCAGCAAGGTAAGGACCGGCATGCATTGAGAACATCTCAGCAGCAAGGTAAGATCCGACATGCATTGAGTACTTCTCAGCAGCAAGGTAAGGACTGGCATGCATTGAGAACTTCTCAGCAGCAAGGTAAGTACTGGCCTGCATTGAGAACATCTCAGCAGCAAGGTAAGGACCGGCATGCATTGAGAACATCTCAGCAGCAAGGTAAGGACCGACATGCATTGAGAACATCTCAGCAGCAAGTTAAGGACCGGCATGCATTGAGAACGCTTCAACAGCAAGGTAAGGACCGGCATGCATTGAGAACGCTTCAGCAGCAAGAGAAGGCCCGGCATGCACTGAGAACATCTCAGCAGCAAGGTAAGGACCGGCATGCATTGAGAACACTTCAGCAGCAAGGTAAGGACCGACATGCATTGAGAACGCTTCAGCAGCAAGTTAAGGCCCGGCATGCATTGAGAACGCTTCAGCAGCAAGTTAAGGCCCGGCATGCATTGAGAACGCTTCAGCAGCAAGAGAAGGCCCGGCATGCATTGAGAACGCTTCAGCAGCAAGTTAAGGCCCGGCATGCACTGAGAACATCTCAGCAGCAAGGCCTAGAGTGAGGCAAGGTGTCTAGACCTGTGCACTTTAACTGGATCTCCTAGGCAACTAGACAAAGCCGCGGGATGATGTTTGTCAGGGCGGATGGTCGCGGGGCCGGGTATATAATTATAATTGACCCCAAAATAGATTGTATTTGAAAACAATAATTTCTTACCTTGATTACAATGAGACAGTAAACTGGTGATTTTATAGTCTTTTTGGCCAAAACTAAAATCCAACAAATATTATAATAATGGCATTTTTTCCCCAAAAACTTTGGGGGGGCCCAAAAAATCACTGTCCTATGCAAAACCAAAAGCAAGCCCTATTCAGAGCATACTTACACACCTGACTGTACAGAATACATCCTGGGGCTAAGACACACACAGGAACCAAGCACCTGCACCCGTATGCAGATGCCTCCTCCGGAGATGACTGTACTCCTTTTTGTTCCCCCAAGGCCAACCCAATAAATAACACCTCATTTGCATTTTCAGTGCAATGCTACGTGTTCAGGTACGAACAGTTTAAAAATTAATTACAGGCATGCCATGTCATTCCTTTGGATAATCATTTATGACCTTTAACTAAGACTTATGTGGGAAGGAATTATCTGTGATATCAAGCTCAAAGGATGATACTTTGGTACCACATAGTCTTTTGTGCATTCTTTGAAGGTAACAATGGCTGGGTAAAGAATTTGCCCTGGACTCGATACTGAGCCATGGGGTATACAAACCACATCCTGTCACTTATTGTCTTGTCTGAAGACTTGGTTGTGGGAGAGAAGCTTTCCACAGCTTCCTCGTTTGTCCTTTATGGGAGAAGGCCCACAACAGTTGTAGCCCAAGGCTGAGGCTACTCTCTTAACTCTCTCTTTCTCGTTCTTTCTATCTCTCTCTGCTCGTGATCTTCCCTCTCTCGATCTGTGCAGGTGTACTGTCTCTCTCTCTGTCTGTCCAGCTGTACCTGTCTCTCTCGGTCTGTCCAGCTGTACCTGTCTCTCTCGGTCTGTCCAGCTGTACCTGTCTCTCTCGGTCTGTCCAGCTGTACCTGTCTCTCTCGGTCTGTCCAGCTGTACCTGTCTCTCTGTCTCTCCAGCTGTACCTGTCTCTCTCGGTCTGTCCAGCTGTACCTGTCTCTCTCGGTCTGTCTAGCTGTACCTGGCTGTCTCGGTCTGTCCAGCTGTACCTGTCTCTCTCTGTCTCTCCAGCTGTACCTGTCTCTCTCTGTCAGTCCAGCTGTACCTGTCTCTCTCTGTCAGTCCAGCTGTACCTGTCTCTCTCTGTCTGTCCAGCTGTACCTGTATCTCTGTGTCTGTCCAGCTGTACCTGTCTCTCTCTGTCTATCCAGCTGTACCTGTCTCTCTTGTTCCGTCTCTCTCTACGTGCCTCTCTCGGTCTGTCTTGCTGTACCTGTCTCTCTTTCTCTACCTGTCTCTCTTGGTCTGTCATGATGTACATGTATCTCTCTCTACCTGTCTCTCTCCACATGTCTCTCTTGGTCTGTCCTGCTGTACCCATCTCTCTCTCTCTACCTGCCTCTCTTGGTCTGTCATGATGTACATGTCTCTCTCTCTACCTGTCTCTCTCCACATGTCTCTCTTGGTCTGTCCTGCTGTACCTGTCTTTCTCTCTACATGTCTCTCTTTCTCTGCCTGTCTCTCTCTACCTGTCTCTCTCTGTCCTCACCAGGTTCAACAGGATTCTGCTCCCAATCATATTTCCACTGGGAAGGAGTCTTACCAGCGTACATTTTCTTTTATTAATCAAAATGACGCCAAACAAAACAAATAACACTACAAAAACAAACCGTGACGCTCAAAGGCTATGTGCCCTAAACAAAGTCAACGTCCCACAAACAGAGGTGGAAAGAGAGTACCTAAGTATGGTTCCCAATCAGAGACAACGATAGAGAGCTGTCCCTGATTGTGAACCATACCCGGCCAAAACATAGAAATAGAAAATCATAGAAACACAAAACATAGAATGCCCACCCCAACTCATGCCCTGACCGAACCAAAATACAAACATAAAAAGGATCTCTAAAGTCAGGGCGTGACAGTTGTCCATCAAGGTCTTGGTCTATTTCTCGTTTTAACCTCTTGTTCAATGCTATGCCCTGTTAACATTTCTTCTCCCCTCCCTGTCCTTTTATCTCCATGGTCTGTGTCCACATGGCTCTGGTGTGGTCTCCTTCTCATTGAGGGTTAATGGGCACATGGACTATTAGACTACTGTAACACTCATTGAGATTTAATGTAACAAAAAGTTTATCAAGAACGCTACACAGTGCTAATTGTGGTGGTGGGGAGTAACTCACACACACACACACACACACACACACACACACACACACACACACACACACACACACACACACACACACACACACACACACACACACACACACACACACACACACACACACACACACACACACACACACACACTGTATAAGAAATAGGGAGTGCTGATAGGGAGGATGTGGTTTTTGCCAAGGCGGCAGCACATACAAGCCAGAACAACTTCAACAGAACCATGAAGAGAGGGGAGGAGGGAGTTAGTGTCCCTCACCCACCTCTTTCACTGTGCTTAATGCGAACCAGATTGCCACTGTGTGTGTATGACACACACACACACACTCAGATCCCTGTTTCCTTCTGCCTCCGTGCCTATGTGTGTCTCCGGACTTCTCTCTGTACTCCCATTCCCAGAAATATACAGGTCAGAGTGCAGGAAGCACATCAAGGGGGTGTGTGTGTGCATGCAGCCATGTCTCTCAAGATCCAAGACGAAATTCGACATCCGTCCAGGTACCCAGGATGTCGGGAGATGACTTAACCGTCCACTAGGGGTAACGGTGAGCACTATTATCATCAACTAGTTTTGCGGTTTGCTAGGACGTTGTGGAAGGGGATGGCGGATGGGAGTAAGCCGTGAGCTCCGGCTCTGAGGATGGAGCGTTCAATCACAGTGCTAGGTTTCTATCTCAAACCGTAACCCTTTGGAATGAATGCCTAACCGTAACTGACGAGCTGTTTCTTTTTAAACCATAACCCTATCCCAAACTTAGCAGTCAACATTTGACGTTTGGAGAAACGTGGTCAAACGACAGAATCTGAATTAAAAATTGTACAACAGTGAGATGAAGTTGCAAGCGTGTGTGTGCATGTGTTTGGTCACAGCAACAACATGCAGAACTCCTCTGCAGAATGATTTGAACACGCTGTCTCTCTCCATCATACAATTATTAATTCAATCCAAAAATATGAGAAAGAAAATCAGCTTTCCCCAATTCAAAACATTAGCAGCCTTGACTGTAGCTTTGACCTCTCTAGTGGGGATTCCACACAGGGTGTCAAGTCAGTCATGCAAAACAAGTTCTTCTAATGTTATGAGGAGGAAACTCCATTGCTGGCTATGATGGGAAAACAAATAGTCATATCTTGTGAGAGAAAGATTCTCTCTATTTCGTAACTGTCGATGTTGAAACAACATTCCTTTCAGTCTTTCGGGATTCCATTCCCGAGTCTCCCAAAAACAGCCTTTAGGAGTGTGTGTGTGTGTGTGTGTGTATCAGTGGGGAGGGGGGGGGCATGGTGCCCAGTATCACATGACTATGAGTTGTGAGAAAAGGATGAGGAGAGAGAGAAAAGGGAGTCAGTCAGGGAGAGGCCTGGGAAAGTGGCGGCCCAATACGAAGCCTGTTTACACGGGAGTCGCCCCCGTGTTAAATAACAAGGGTATTATCTCAGGCACCTGATGGGACGCCTAAGAATCACTGAGATTTTGCACAGGTCGACACTTCTGGCTGCAACTCGATCTGTTTTGTGTTGTTGGTAGTAAAGTTAGTCTTAGAATTGATGAGCTTGTTTTGCTATTCAGCAGTTCACATCAGGGTCGTTCCTACTCAAAAAGCACAAGGAAGAAGATTTCGACACCCACCATCTCAGATTGTAGCATTCCTGAAACATATTTTTTTATGATTGCACCCAAATTGGTCATTTATTGTATAGGATTCATATTATTGTCAAGATCTTCAAATATAGTACCTATAGTACCCCCCTCCCCCACACACCCCACACCCCACGCCAATCCCACCCAAACAACCAGTATACAGTGTCGGTTCTCTATGTCAGACAAGTAGTATGCAGCTGCAGCTTGGATTATTGCTTCTTCATACTATGTACAGATCTGCTATCTTAATTTGATCACTCTATTGCCGCAAAGAATTTTCGAAGCCTGTAGTGTATTCAAGGTTTAAAAGGCTTATAATTCTTTATATAATCCACATAACAATTCCTGTTGCTGCAGGATTATATTAATGTTATGAGGAGAATAATCAAATTAACTGTAATGTAATACACGTCGGTAATGTTATCCCTGTGAATATGATTATGTTTTTTGTTTCCCTGTTCATAGAAATGAGCCATTGAAGTCACTTTAAGAACCATCTGAGATGGTGGGTGTCATGGCTTGATGAAATGAAACGACCCATATTGGAGACATTGGCCTATAGCTTTTGAAAGAATGCTTAAAAAGCAAACAGTAGCCTAATTTAATTGAACAGTCATGGCTTGCTGAAATGTCGTGTCATGACTCATTATCTAATCACTGAAGAAAGTATGATATTGCTGATTTCTGTGGTTACCACATTCAGTCTCTCTCCTGTAGCCTGATAATGTCTGTGCAAATCAAATTGTTCTTCCCCTAGCTTTGTGTGCCAGTACAATATGACCCTATATGACCCTATTTGCTCTTCTGCAAAGTGCAAATGCTGCTTTAAATATCGTTCGCTCACGTAAGGAGCACTGACTGTCTATTCCATGTTGAAATATTGACCAGTAAGGCCCGAATACCAACTTGAGATGTTGAGATGTAGGGGCATGTAACTTAGACTTTTAAATGCATATTACATATAGTTTGCTGGGAGAAATATTTTGGGAAAAGTTGCATATCAAGTTAAACAATCATTCCTCTAGGTGGTTTTAATGGGTTTTGTTGATTCCTTCCCTTTAGCCTGGTTTCAGATCTGTTTGTGCTGCATTGCGGATCTTGGACCAGGCTATCTTCTCTTACCCTAGAGCTTGTGTCAAACTCATTCCATGGTGGGCAGAGTGTCTGCTGGTTTTCGCTCCTCCCTTCTACATGATTGATGAATTAAGGTCACTGATTAGTAAGGAACTCCCCCCACCTGTTTGTCTATGGCTTAATGAAAGAAAAACCTAACACCAGCAGACACTACACTTTTAGATAAAGAAGGAGCTATCTAGAACCTAAAATGGTTATTTGGCTGTCCCCATACGAGAACACTTTGAATACCTATTTTTGAATTTTGGTTCCAGGTATAACCGTTTTGGGTTTCATGTAAAACCGTTTTCTCAGTTTTTGACTATAGAACAGGGCGATTAGGAGTTGAACAAGACAATTCCTCTGATCATTTGAAGGCTATAGGATGTTGTCTGTCTGCCACTTTAGATCTTAGCATCTCCCTGAGAGGAAGTGAAATCAGTTGTTTGGTTTTCTAGTCTGGAAGAGGCTTATTATAGTGGTAGGGACTAGGGAGACATTTACCCTCAGGCCTTGTAAGGCCTACTATTAAAATCTATAGTTGACTTCTGGAAAACACAAAAGGAGGTAAAAACAAGTGGAAAGAGGAACTGCTAACAGGGGATCCACCAAAAGGATGTGTTTTGTTGTAGTGGAGGAGTCAGTGGGACACTGCTCTTTTGTTGGTAACCTGTATCTTTATTGTAGCCTACCTCTGTTTCCGTGATGAGCTGGCTATGGTTATGAGGAAGTGTTCAAGGCTAAAAACATCAAGCTAACATATAACCTCTTCCCTTCCTCAAAAAACCCAATTCATTCCCTGTCTGGATTCAAATGAATTGAGCCCTGTGATATTGTTGATGTCATGTCTTTAGGTCTTTAGGATTTAGACCATATCGTCTTTCCTAGTGGCTATATTGGCAGAACGATCCTAGACAGTAGCGAAGTCCAGCCGTTCTTTTCCAATCATCTGCATAGACCGTGGTGTTCCTTGGCCACTTTTCCTCCTCTTTTTCCCTCTCTCTAACTCTCTCTTTCTTTCCTTATTTGTTTCTGTATGTCTCTCTCTAGCCGTCTAGACACAACACTAAATGGAACACTTCGCAAGTCTTTGGGAGCAAATCAGCAAGTTTGCATGGTGAAGTCAAAGGTACTTTCATGTGTGTTCCGTCTGTCTGTCTGTCTGTCTGTCTGTCTGTCTGTCTGTCTGTCTGTCTGTCTGTCTGTCCATAAGTATGTCAATAAGTATGTCCATATTTGTGTGTGTGCTTCTCCACGCATTCTCCAGTGCCCTGGCTCAACCTAACCTGCCCCAGTGTGTCAGACAGAAATGCAAAGCTCCTTACCACAGGCCAACCCAACAGTCTGGCTATTCATAAAAGCTCTCTCCCTCATGGTCGCTCAACACAGAACATTCAGCCTCAAAATAAGTCTTACTTAACGCCACAAAGAAACCATTGCAGCCATTCTACAAAACTATCAAATCTCTCTGCACTGTAAAAAAAAAGATTGAGGTGAATTATATTATTATTATTATTATTATATATATATATACTTATTAAGAATAGGTTCAAGTAATTTCAATGATTTGTCATTTTTTAAATATTTATGAAAATTGCCAAAGAGAAAATGTAGTGATTTAAAATGTTATTATTTTAAGTTCTTGCAACAGCTTGCTCATTTTTTAACTTTATTATTATTTTACACAATGTTGTATGCATGTTTGAAGAAATGCAATTCTATTTCCATATGAGTATTAAGCAGCTTGCTGTGCCATGATGTGTAATGGATCATGATGAACGGATATCAAAACCGTCAGGCAAATTCTTGTTCAATGATCAGATCACCCATTCCCACCATCACCAATCTTAATGACAGAGGCAAATTCTTGTTCAATGATCAGATCACCCATTCCCACCATCACCAATCTTAATGACAGAGGCAAATTCATGTTCAATGATCAGATCACCCATTCCCACCATCACCAATCTTAATGACAGAGGCAAATTCATTATTATTCATTCCATGGACTTTGTGTTCAAGTTTTTTTAGAAAAGCATGTAGAAAGTTACATCTACTAATAATATTGTCTTATTTGAATGAGAAGAAAGTAGCATCAATTATCTGATCTCAATTGCATACTCCTCGATTCCTCTACCCCTTTCCTCAAAACCCATCAGATGATATAGCCAGAGGTCCCTCCCCTCGACCTTCTCCTCCAATGGGGGTTTGAGAAGGAGACGAGCAGATAGGACGCGAGAAGTATGCACTTGAGAGTTTCCCATGGTCAAATCAGCTGGGATAATGTCATCAGATGAGATGATGACATGGGTGTTCATCTTTTAGTCATCCATACTGTCGTGTCACCAGCAGGCTCTGGTTACACAATCTAACACAATTAAAATTTATTGATGACTGACTCAGATTCTGTTATTAAATCAATGACGTGATGTATCAGATTGTTCTACCTAGTTGTTGATGATAAAGGAACTTTATAGTAGAGCTTGAGTCATAAAACCCCATGGCTTTCCCAGAATCATACAGGTGTAGGATCTTAATTTGAGCCAGTTTTCTACAGCAGGAAAATAATCCTGCAGCAACAGAACATGTGAATTATTATGTGGTTAATAATTAATGGACATTTCTTGAAGGGCTTGATATGTTTTTCTTAAGGGTAAATCAAGTCTGAAATTTCTAAGTGAAATTCCAAACATCAGAAGCCTTTTTAAACCTCATATACACTACACGTTTTACATTTCCTGCATTGCAGGACAGTTTTCCTGCAACAAGGAAATCAAATTAAGATCCTACATCTGTACTGAGTCAACAAGCTAGAGGTAGTTGTACTACAACTAATGTCATGGAGATAACAGTATCACTGAGTGGTTTAGACACTACTTGTAATGTAGAGGGTTTCAATAGCCACCCCCTCCCTTCTATTGTCTTCTCTCCATCTCCCATAGCTAGTGGCCTAGCAGCTACACATCCTTTATTTGACTCTGTATGAGAGCTTGTTGTAGCCACTATGCCATGACCCTGTTGTGTCAACACCTGTGAGTGCAGAGGGAGGCTTTGATTGACAGCTCTAACGGGAGGCTGTGGATCAGGTGGTTTCTCACTGATCTTGTGCTGATTTTCCCCCTCACTCCAAAAGGTAACAGACAACCACAAGGAGCTTCGAGAGTGACCACATCGTCATGATGCATGGATGACCCCATCACCCACTCTCCTACCCTTCCTCATTCTCACTCCACCCACTTTCTCTTCCTCCCATTGGCCCATTCAGCCCGGCACACTCCCTGCTTAATCCAATGGCAGCACTCAGCCAGGCACTTGGGTGAGCTCATGCACACAGTCACCGATCACATGAGATCATTGATTTAACATGAATTCCCCTAACCTCCCTTCCTTCTCTCCTTCCCTCAACTCCCTCTCTCTCTACTTCCCTCCCTCTGCTCTCATTGACCTCTCTCTACTTCCCTCCCTCTGCTCTTCCTCTTCTGTCTCCATTTCCAACATGTGCCGCCTGAGCTTCCCAGAAAAAGCTCAGCTGACAGAGCGAGAGAGAGAAAGGGAGAGAGAGTAGAACAGCGGGAGAGCAGGAGGACTGTGTGTAAGGTGTAGACGGCAGGCGCATGCATGTTTGAGCTCATTGTCAGAGTGTCCTGCTAATGTCAGACTATATTTCCTAGCGCTGAGCTCAGTGAGTGAGAGAGAGAAAGAATCAACTATTAAAGACTACCAGAACCCACTGGATTCTCCAATTACGTTGAATGAACTACAGGACAAAATTACAAACCCTCCAACCCAAAAAGGCCTGTGGTGTTGATGGGATCCTCAATGAAATGATCAAATATACAGACCACAAATTCCAACTGGCTATACTTAAACTCTTTAACATCATCCTTAGCTCTGGCATCTTCCCCAATATTTGGAACCAAGGACTGATCACCCCAATCCACAAAAGTGGAGACAAACTTGACCCCAATAATTACCATGGGATGTGTGTCAACAGCAACCTCGGGAAAACCCTCTGCATTATCATTAACAACAGACTCCTACATTTGCTCAGCGAAAAATATGTACTGAGCAAATTTCATATTGGCTTTTTATCAAATTACCATACAACAGACGACATATTCACCCTGCACACCGTAATTGACATGCAAACAAAACAATGGCAAAGTCTTCTCATGCTTTGTTGATTTCAAAAAGCATTTGACTCAATTTGGCATGAGGGTCTGTTCTACCAATTGATGGAATGTGGTGTTGGGGGGAAATCATACAACATTATAAAATCCAACATTATAAAATTTTAAAAGCACAACAAGTGTGCTTTTAAAATTGGAAAAAAGACATTTCTTTCCACAGGGCCATGGGGTGAGACAGGGATGCAGCTTAAGCCCCACCCTCTTCAACATATATATATATCAATTAAGGGCACTAGAACCGTCTACAGCACCCGGCCTCACCCTACTAGAATCTGAAGTCAAATGTCTACTGTTTGCTGATGATCTGGTGCTTCTATCCACAACCAAGCAGGGCCTACAGCAGTACCTAGATCTCCTGCACAGATTCTGTCAGACCTGGGCTCTGACAGTAAATCTCAATAAATCTCAACCAAGAATTCACAAAATGGGACAAACACCAAATTGAGACTCTGCATGCAGAATTCAGCAAAAATATAATCTGTTACAACGTAACACACCAAATAATGCATGCATAGCAGAATTAGGCAAATACCCGCTAATGATCAAAATCCAGAAAAGAGACGTTAAATTCTACAACCACCTAAAAGGAAGCGATTCCCAAACCTTCCATAACAGAGCCATCACCTACAGAGAGATTAACCTGGAAAAGAGTCCCCTAAACAAGCTAGTCCTGGGGCTCTGTTCACAAACAAACCTCACAGAGCCCATGTAACGGTTCTCGTCTGTCGGAGGAGAAGCAGACCAAAATGCAGCGTGGTGGTTATTCATGTTCTTTAATAAAAGGAACTAGACATGAAATAACTAACAACACAATGAATGTGAAAACCTACACAGCCTATCTGGTGAACACAAACACAGAGACAGGAACAATCACCCACGAAATACTCAAAGAATATGGCTGCCTAAATATGGTTCCCAATCAGAGACAACGATAAACACCTGCCTCTGATTGAGAACCACTCCAGACAGCCATAGACTATGCTAGATACCCCCACTAAGCCACACACCCAACACCTAACAACACCCCAAGACAAAACACACCACAATAAACCCATGTCACACCCCGGCCTGACCAAATAAATAAAGACAAACACAATATACTACGACCAGGGCGTGACAGCCCAGGACAGCAACATAATTAGACCCAAACAAATCATGAGAAAACAAAAAGATTATTACTTGACACATTGGAAAGAATTAACAAAAAAACAGAGCAAACTAGACTGCTATTTGGCTCTAAACAGGGAATCCACAGTGGCAGAATACCTGACCACTGTGACTGACCTAAAATTAAGTAAAGCTTTAACTATGTACAGACTCTGTGAACAGCCTTGCTTTTGAGAGAGGCCGCTGTAGGCAGCAGCTTTGGCAATGTATACATATGTTTCCCATGCCAATGAAACCCTGAGAGAGAGAGAGAGAGAGGGAGAGAGAGAGAGAGAGATACAGAAATGAGAGTGAGAGATACAGAAATGAGAGGGAGAGATACAGAAATGAGAGAGAGAGATACAGAAATAAGAGAGAGATACAGAAATGAGAGAGAGAGATACAGAAATGAGAGAGAGAGAGATACAGAAATGAGAGAGAGAGAGATACAGAAATGAGAGAGAGAGAGATACAGAAATGAAAGTCAGTGTGAGAGAGTTAGTTAGTTAGTTAGTTAGTTACAGAAATGAAAGTCAGTGTGAGAGAGAGAGTTAGTTAGTTACAGAAATGAAAGTCAGTGTGAGAGAGTTAGTTAGTTACAGAAATGAAAGTCAGTGTGAGAGAGTTAGTTAGTTAGTTAGTTAGTTAGTTAGTTAGTTAGTTAGCTACAGAAATGAAAGTCAGTGTGAGAGAGTTAGTTAGTTAGTTAGTTAGTTAGTTACAGAAATGAAAGTCAGTGTGAGAGAGTTAGTTAGTTAGTTACAGAAATGAAAGTCAGTGTGAGAGAGTTAGTTAGTTAGTTACAGAAATGAAAGTCAGTGTGAGAGAGTTAGTTAGTTAGTTACAGAAATGAAAGTCAGTGTGAGAGTTAGTTAGTTAGTTACATAAATGAAAGTCAGTGTGAGAGAGTTAGTTAGTTAGTTAGTTAGTTACAGAAATTAAAGTCAGTGTGAGAATTAGTTAGTTAGTTAGTTAGTTAGTTAGAGAAATTAAAGTCAGTGTGAGAGAGTTAGTTAGTTAGTTAGTTACAGAAATTAAAGTCAGTGTGAGAGAGTTAGTTAGTTAGTTAGTTAGTTAGTTAGTTAGTTACAGAAATGAAAGTCAGTGTGAGAGAGTTAGTTAGTTAGTTACAGAAATGAAAGTCAGTGTGAGAGAGTTGGAGGGACTTATTAACAATTGATGAGAGAAATTACTCAGAAAAACACATGAAATAGCAAGTAGGAAAACAAGCATGTCCTTGGAGAGGACTGGGGAGGGAGGACACAGATATGATGTGTCGGGGGCAGGTTCCAGTCATGGGGGCTAGTTTCTTGGTGGCAAGTGGTGACCGAAGCTGTCAGCTGCTTTCTCACACACACACACACGCGGAGTTCAAGAAACAGAAAAATGCTGTTTTTGTTCTTTTGACGGACGTTGTTGACTCTGGGCCACTGGGTTGCTGTAAGCCTCCATCGAGCCCAGTTCGTCACACACAGAGCTACAAACATCATTGGCCAGAAAACACCCACTACAGCGCAAAACAGCCCTGACTCATGGAGTTTATCTGGCATGGGAACGGTCGTTTTCCACCAGAAACAGTTTGGCCTTGGACAAGGCTCCCTAGTGTAGTAGCACAGTCCAAGAGGGATAAATTAAACAGAACTGAATGGGCTGGAAATAGAGCCTGTTCAGCATTCTAGTTCCTTGGGTTCTTGGAGCGCAACAGATCGATTCAATAAAGTAGCGTTAATGTATGTTATGTGTTTATTTGGCTCTCTTGCTTTTGTCACTGACATGATGCATTCCCTCTCTTTTTCTCTCTGATTCAGATTTTCTTCTCATGTAGTTTTGTTAGAAGAACATTTGTTTCTCTGCTGTTTCTTTTGCACTTTTTTGCACATTGCACCATATCATTTGAAAAATTAAAGATATGTGTATTTTGGCAGTGTGCAGACAAGACCCCATCTCCTTGTTTCATGTTTAAACCAGCCATGTCATCATGACAATCAACACCTAGAACCATAAAACATGTTTTATCTGAACATAGAGAGGTACTTGTTCTTTTGTTTTCAAAGAAAGCCTGTATTTTTTTAATCTTTCCTAGGGATGGCACGTGTCATCTGCTGCTCCTCTTTCATTTTCTGTTTCTACAAACAGAGAGGGCAGATCCATGGATATGCACGTGCACATGCGATCACTGTCTCACACACACACACACACACACAAACACACACACACACACACACACACACACACACACACACACACACACACACACACACACACACACACACACACACACACACACACACACACACACACACACACACACACACACACACACACACACACACACAGTGACACACACACACACACACACATGCGATCACTGTCTCACACACACACACACACACACACACACACACACACACACACACACACACACACACACACACACACACACACACACACACACACACACACACACACACACACACAGACGATTACTGTCTCTCTCACAGATGGATAGACAGACAGACACACACACACACACCATTCCCCTGATGACATTAAGCATGACATTGTCACAAGAGACACATACTCGCTGGTCAGGGTGACTTTGCAGCTTCCACAGCTATGGTGCCAATAATCAACCTTCTCTCTCTGTCTCTGTCTCTCTCTCCTCTCTGTCTCTGTCTCCTCTCTCTCTCTCTGTCTCATCTCTCTCTCTGTATCTCTCTCTCTCTCTGTATATCTCTCTCTCTGTATATCTCTCTCTCTCTCTGTATCTCTCTCTCTCTCTGTATCTCTCTGTATCTCTCTCTCTCTGTGTATCTCTCTCTCTCTGTGTATCTCTCTCTCTGTATCTCTCTCTCTCTCGCTCACATGCCTCTCCTATAGGCATTCACAACTATAAAACAAGCAGCATGTTACATAATTTTTGGGGGGAGATTGCATTGTTTAGTATTGTAAGAAGGCAATATGTTTTCAAATGAGCCCCCCCTGCCTCCCACTAGTAAATGACACCCTCTGATTAGCATTGCAATGCAAAATCATGGGGCCGAGTTATTATATTTTTCCCAATATGATACCTTAAAGTAGACAGCAGTGATATATCATTGGCAGCATAGTATCTATGCTCTGTGTGTTCATAGCTGACCCAACATAGACAGTGTCTGCACCCGACCACTGCATTCCTCAGTGTTTACTAATAGGATAAGGGGAACCCTACCAAGACAGAGTCTGGTCACTGTCAACCCCACATACTAATACCAATAGGGAATGCATGGCCCCTGTACACAAAAGGACCCTCTATTTAGATGATTTTATGTTTGTGGGTCATAGGCTCCAGCTGTGAGGCTCTGTTACAGTTTTTTTTAAATCCCTTTGGTACTATTTTCACAAGTATGTGGTGAATTTTCAAAACATTTAATACACTACTCCAAACTGGTAACATTTGTAATGCATCCAGTATTACATCAAAAACCTTTCATTGTGCATAAATATAAGGCCCTGCCCCGCCCCCCTTTCGGAAAAGCTGACCACGACTCCATTTTGCTGATACCTGCCTACAGACAAAAGCTAAAAAAAGAAGCTCCCACGCTGAGGTCTGTCCAACGCTGGTCCGACCAAGCTGACTCCACACTCCAAGACTGCTTCCATCACGTGGACTGGGACATGTTTCGTATTGCGTCAAATAACAACATTGACGAATACGCTGATTCGGTGTGCAAGTTCATGAGAACGTGCGTTGAAGATGTCGTTCCCATAGCAACGATTAAAACATTCCCTAACCAGAAACCTTGGATTGATGGCAGCATTCGTGTGAAACTGAAAGCGCGAACCACTGCTTTCAATCAGGGCAAGGTGCCTGGTAACATGACTGAATACAAACAATGCAGCTATTCCCTCCGTAAGGCTATCAAACAAGCTAAGCGTCAGTACAGAGACAAAGTAGAATCCCAATTCAACGGCTCAGACACAAGAGGCATGTGGCAGGGTCTACAGTCAATCACGGACTACAGGAAGAAATCCAGCCCAGTCACGGACCAGGATGTCTTGCTCCCAGGCAGACTAAATAACTTTCTTGCCCGCTTTGAGGACAATACAGTGCCACTGACACTGCCTGAAAAAATGCGGTCTCTCCTTCACTGCAGCCGAGGTGAGTAAAACATTTAAACGTGTTAACCCTCGCAAGGCTGCAGGCCCAGACGGCATCCCCAGCCGCGCCCTCAGAGCATGCGCAGACCAGCTGGCTGGTGTGTTTACGGACATATTCAATCAATCCCTATACCAGTCTGCTGTTCCCACATGCTTCAAGAGGGCCACCATCGTTCCTGTTCCCAAGAAAGCTAAGGTAACTGAGCTAAACGACTACCGCCCCGTAGCACTCACTTCCGTCATCATGAAGTGCTTTGAGAGACTAGTCAAGGACCATATCACCTCCACCCTACCTGACACCCTAGACCCACTCCAATTTGCTTACCGCTCAAATAGGTCCACAGATGATGCAATCTCAACCACACTGCACACTGCCCTAACCCATCTGGACAAGAGGAATACCTATGTGAGAATGCTGTCCATCGACTACAGCTCGGCATTCAACACCATAGTACCCTCCAAGCTCGTCATCAAGCTCGAGACCATGGGTCTCGACCCCGCCCTGTGCAACTGGGTACTGGACTTCCTGACGGGCCGCCCCCAGGTGGTGAGGGTAGGTAACAACATTTCCTCCCCGCTGATCCTCAACACTGGGGCCCCACAAGGGTGCGTTCTGAGCCCTCTCCTGTACTCCCTGTTCACCCACGACTGCGTGGCCACGCACGCCTCCAACTCAATCATCAAGTTTGCGGACGACACAACAGTGGTAGGCTTGATTACCAACAACGACGAGACGGCCTACAGGGAGGAGGTGAGGGCCCTCGGAGTGTGGTGTCAGGAAAATAACCTCACACTCAATGTCAACAAAACTAAGGAGATGATTGTGGACTTCAGGAAACAGCAGAGGGAACACCCCCTATCCACATCGATGGAACAGTAGTGGAGAGAGTAGCAAGTTTTAAGTTCCTCGGCATACACATCACAGACAAACTGAATTGGTCCACTCACACAGACAGCATCGTGAAGAAGGCGCAGCAGCGCCTCTTCAACCTCAGGAGGCTGAAGAAATTCGGCTTGTCACCAAAAGCACTCACAAACTTCTACAGATGCACAATCGAGAGCATCCTGGCGGGCTGTATCACCGCCTGGTACGGCAACTGCTCTGCCCTCAACCGTAAGGCTCTCCAGAGGGTAGTGAGGTCTGCACAATGCATCATCGGGGGCAAACTACCTGCCCTCCAGGACACCTACACCACCTGATGTTACAGGAAGGCCATAAAGATCATCAAGGACATCTACCACCCGAGCCACTGCCTGTTCACCCCGCTATCATCCAGAAGGCGAGGTCAGTACAGGTGCATCAAAGCTGGGACCGAGAGACTGAAAAACAGCTTCTATCTCAAGGCCATCAGACTGTTAAACAGCCACCACTAACATTGAGTGGCTGCTGCCTACACACTGACACTGACTCAACTCCAGCCACTTTAATAATGGGAATTGATGGGAAATGATGTAAATATATCACTAGCCACTTTAAACAATGCTACCTTATATAATGTTACTAACCCTACATTATTCATCTCATATGCATACGTATATACTGTACTCTATATCATCGACTGTATCCTTATGTAATACATGTATCACTAGCCACTTTAACTATGCCACTTTGTTTACATACTCATCTCACATGTATATACTGTACTCGATACCATCTACTGTATCTTGCCTATGCTGCTCTGTACCATCACTCATTCATATATCCTTATGTACATATTCTTTATCCCCTTACACTGTGTATAAGACAGTAGATTAGGAATTGTTAGTTAGATTACTTGTTGTTTATTACTGCATTGTTGGAACTAGAAGCACAAGCATTTCGCTACACTCGCATTAACATCTGCTAACCATGTGTATGTGACAAATAAAATTTGATTTGATTTAAATGTTGTTTAGACATCCTTCACCACACAACCATTGATCAAAAATATACAGTACCAGTCAAAAGTTTGGACACACCTACTCATTGCAGGGTTTTTCTACATCGTAGAATAATAGTGAAGACATCAAACCTATGAAATAACCATATAGTAACCAAAAAAGTCTTAAACCAATTAAAATATATTTTATATTTGAGAATCTTCAAAGTAGCCACCCTTTGCCTTGATGACTGCTTTGCACACTCTTGGCATTCTCTTAACCAGCTTCACCTGGAATGCTACCCATTAAAATTTCCATAATTTCTATCTCATGTGTGATCAGAGGTATAATCATTGAAATCATCGTTTGTAATCAAATGAATTAAATTAAAGAAACATAATGTTTAGCTAGCACTATTTTGCATCAAGCTTGTCTTCAGCATTTGGCTATAGGTTCTCATCGAATTTGCAGTAAATATCTTCATTGTTCATGCACCTGGTGAAAAACCTTTTGGCATGACGAATCCAAGCCTGACATAGGTCTGGATTGCAATCATTGCTTGCCTCGTCCATGGCCTGAAAGAGGATGGCTCATGGGGGTGGCAATCATACATCTTCCACCTGTATTGTAATCATGTATTGTATTTTACAGAATTGTATTGTAGTGGTATTGTTCGTGGCTCAGTTTATAAAAGCATGTAATTAGCAACACCAGATTCCCACTCACGTCACAAAATGTGTGGATAAAAGTCTCAGCTACGTAAATGGCATATATTACAGTATTACAGTACTGTATTGGCATATATTATGGTATTACAGTACTGTGTTGGCATAAATTACTCTATTACAGTGTTGTATTGGCATATATTACGGTATTATAGTACTGTATTGGCATATGTTACGGTATTAAAGTACTGTGTTGGCATATATTACAGTATTACAGTACTGTGTTGGCATATATTACAGTATTATAGTACTGTATTGGCATATGTTACGGTATTAAAGTACTGTGTTGGCATATATTACATTATTACAGTATTGTATTGGCATATATTACGGTATTATAGTACTGTATTGGCATATGTTACGGTATTAAAGTACTGTGTTGGCATATATTACAGTATTACAGTACTGTGTTGGCATATATTACGGTATTAAAGTACTGTGTTGGCATATATTACGGTATTACAGTACTGTGATGGTATGTAGTACAGTACTGTTTTGGCATATATTACAGTACTGTGTTGGCCAATTACATTTTGGTAAGGCAGTGTGACAGTCTACAGACTTCTACTTCAGACAACTACATTTTCATTATGCCATTGTCTAAATCTATAGTAGACAAACCAGTTTACAGGTAAGGTTTGTAGGTTTACCAAACCAGTTTACATGTCAAGTCTATAGGTTTACCAAACCAGTTGACATGTCAAGTCTGTAGGTTTACCAAACCAGTTTACATGTCAAGTCTATAGGTTTACCAAACCAGTTGACATGTCAAGTCTGTAGGTTTACCAAACCAGTTGACATGTCAAGTCTATAGGTTTACCAAACCAGTTGACATGTCAAGTCTGTAGGTTTACCAAACCAGTTGACATGTCAAGTCTATAGGTTTACCAAACCAGTTGACATGTCAAGTCTATAGGTTTACCAAATGGTTAAGTTATCATCAATTCAGAGCAGTCGGACTAAGTATTAGTTAAATGTATTTTAAGAAACGATAATCAAATTAAAAGTAATGTGAGCATTGTACTGTGAAAGGCAATTACTTATATGGACATGTGCTGCAATGTGAAACATGGATTTCTAGATGAAACACTGATTAAAATTGGTGAGAAAATCGCTATGATCTTGTGTGTACTTTAGTCAATTGAAAATGTGCTTAGCGTTTTGAAACAATTGCCGTTTTTATGATCTGTTTTGAGTTTTGTACTAAAGAGTTGTGAAAATGTACCACATACTTGTGAAAACTGCACCAAGGTGATAAAAAAGCAAAGTAAAGTAGGGAGGAGAGGATGCATGCTTCCTAGTGTGGTTTTAAACCACTCTGAAGTGGACTGTGAAGTGCTGTGGAGTGGGGTGGATGAAGGAACGTGTGTGTGTGTGTGTGTGTGTGTGTGTGTGTGTGTGTGCGTGCGTGCGTGCATTTGTTTATGCTCACAAGGTCGTGTGTGCGTGATACGCGTGTGTGTTTGTGTAAGAGCTAATTGCAGGAAATCCCTATCTTTTCCAAAGGCCCAAATTCCACTCTCTGTTAAAGGGGGATGCCTGTTCCACAGACTGGCTCCATACACCCAAACCACATACTGTAACAGTATAGTATGGTGCCATTACACACAGATTTAGCAGTTTAAACAGGGAGGAGGGTAGGTGGTGTCAATGTTCACAGTGAGGGTAACTACAATACTTAAAACAGTGTAACCCACTTCCTCCCTCCCTCCACACACACACACACACACACACACACACACACACACACACACACACACACACACCTTCCTCCTTCCTCCCATCAACTGGAAATGGTAGGTGTGTGTGTGTGTGTGTGTGTGTGTGTGTGTGTGTGTGTGTGTGTGTGTGTGTGTGTGTGTGTGTGTGTGTGTGTGTGTGTGTGTGTGTGTGTGTGTGTGTGTGTGTGTGTGTGTGTGTGTGTGTGTTGACTACCCTACCGAAAATAAAAAATAAAAAATGAAATAAACAATAATAAATTAACAGTAAACATTACAATCACAAAAGTTCCAAAGGTATAGAGACATTTCAAATGTGGTATTATGGCTATATACAGTGTTGTAACGATGTGCAAATAGTTAAACTACGAAAGGGAAATAAATAAACAGAAATATGGGTTGTATTTACAATGGTGTTTGTTCTTCACTGGTTGCTCTTTTCTTGTGGCAACAGGTCACAAATATTGTTGCTGTGACGGCACACTGTGGTATTTCACCTAATAGATATGGGAGTTTATCAAAATTGGATTTGTTTTCAAATTCTTTGTGGGTCTGTGTTATCCGAGGAAATATGTGTCTCTAATATGGTCATACATTTGGCAGGAGGTTAGGGGAGGGGCTCAGTTTCAACTTAATTTCGTGGGCAGTGTGCACATAGCCTGTCTTCTCTTGTGAGCCAGGTCTGCCTAAGGCGGCCTCTCTCAATAGCAAGGCTATGCTCACTGAGTCTGTACAGATTCTGTGCATAGTCTCTCTATCTCTCCCTCTCTCCCTTTTTCTCTTTGTGTCTCCTCCACACAGTGGCACACAAAGAGCAGAGTGTCCCTTAAACATGAACCATTCATGCTCCTGTTGTTTTTTAAACCAGGAGCAGAGGCACTTTGATTTGTTACATTGTTGTCTGCCAAACAACTCTCACACATAAAGTTGAAACAGACAAGAGGGTGCTTGATTCTGAGTTTGGAATACGGTTGATCTGACTAGATGATACAAATATTGCTAATTTCAGCACCGACACACCAATACTCTCAGAATACACATGGAACTGAACATCCTGGCCTGGAAATGTTGGTTGCCTTTTCACTTTGAACTACATAACAACGGTTGTTTTCCACATGACTTTTTTCCGTCAGGACTTGTCTTATCATTGCCTCCTATTGATTAGCAACATGTTTCCGTAATTTGCCCCCATCACACCCCACCCTAGCCTCCCTAGGCCTGTCAAAGATAAACTCAAGGACTTGAAGGGAGGGGACCTCCCCGTGTCAGTCCTGGAAGACCCAGTCTCCTTCTTTTCCCTTGACTTGGATGGAAACTGCCGCTCCCCATGTGCTATCCTCTCCTTATTTGTGGTGTATGTTTGACACCTACCAGGTACATATTCTTGCCCAGAATAGAAGCTTTTCTTTTTCTTATCTTATCTCAGAATGCCTTCCGCTGGGGAATGCAATCTTTTTTTCCCTTTCTAGTCTTGGCACAGGTGGCAAGTTTTTTGTGCCAAAGCAAGTGAAATAGATAATAAACAAAAGTGAAATAAGCAATAAAACATAAACATTAAACATTATACAAAAGTTCCAAAAGAATGAAGACATTTCAAATGTCATATTATGTCTCTGTATTGTGTTGTAAGGATGTGCAAATAGTTAAACTACAAAAGGGAAAATAAATATAGGTTGTATTTACGATGGTGTTTGTTCTTCACTGTTTGCCCTTTTCTTGTGGCAACAGGTCACAAATATTGCTGCTTTGACGGCACACTGTGGTATTTCACCCAATAGATATGGGAGTGTATCAAAATTGGATTTGTTTTTTAATTCTTTGTGGGTCTGTGTAATCTGAGGGAAATATGTGTATCTAATATGGTCATACATTTGGCAGGAGGTTAGGAAGTGCAGCTCAGTTTCCACCTCATTTTGTGGGAAGAGTGCACATAGCCTGTCTTCTCGTTCCTCTTTCCAATGTGTCAAGTAATCAACTTTTTGTTTTCTCATGATTTGGTTGGGTCTAATTGTGTTCCTCTCCTGGGGCTCTGTGGGGTCTGTTCATGTTTGTGAACAGAGCCCCATCACCAGGGGACTCTTCTCCAGGTTACTTGCTTCCTTTTAGGTTGTCGTAGAATTTAACAGCCCTAGTTAATCAGTGGTTTTAGGCCTAATTCTGCTATGCATACATTATTCGGGACGGCAAGGTAGCTTAGTGGTTAGAGCAGCAGGGTAGCCTAGTGGTTAGAGCATTGGACTAGTAACCGGAAGCTTGTAAGTTCAAATACCCGATCTGACAAGGTACAAGGTCGATCTGTCCCTCAACAGGCAGAAATAAAAGAGGGGAAAAAATTGGTGTTGTACACAGAGGGTATTTTTGCAGAATTCTGCATGCAGAGTCTCCATTTGGTGTTTTTCCCATTTTGTGAATTCTTGGACGGTGAGAGGACCCCAGACCTCACACACATAAAGTTTAGTGGGTTCTATCACTGATTAAAGTAATTTTATGTAATTTTTGATGGCATAGAAGACCATTCTTGCCTTGTCTCTCAGATCATTCACAGCTTTGTGGAAGTTACCTGTGGTGCTGATGTTTAGACCGATGTATGTATATTTTTTTGTGTACTCTAGGGCAACGCTGTCTGGATAGAATTGATATTTGTTGTCCTGGCTACTGGACCGTTTTTGGAACACCAATATTTGTGTCTTACTGAGATCCACTGTCAGGGCCAGGGACAGAATCTGTGCAGACGATCTAGCTGCTGCTGTAGGCCCTCCTTGGTTGGGGACAGAAGCACCAGATCATCTGTAAACAGTAGCCATTTGATTTCAGTAGGGTGAGGCCAGGTGCTGCAGACTGTTCTCGTGCCTTGCCAATTCATTGATATAAATGTTGAAGAGGGTGGGGCTCAAGCTGCATCCCTGTCTCACCCCACAGCCCTGAGGAAAGAAATCTATGTGTTTATTTCCAATTTAACTCCACACTTGTTGTTTGTGTACATTGATTATATAATATCATACATTTTTCCCCAACACTGCTTTCCATCAATTTGTATAGCAGACCCTCTTGCCAAATTGAGTCAAAAGCCTTTTTGAAATCAACAAACCATGAGAAAACTTGTGTTTTGTTTTGTTTGTTTGTCAATAATGGTGTGCAGGATATATACGTGATCTGTCATACGGTATTTTGGTAGATAGTCAATTTGACATTTGCTCAGGAGGAAACAGGAGGAAATGTTGGTGTGTTTGTTATGTACTTGAGTGAAGACCCAAAAGCGGTTTTAACAGAAAACAGAGTTCTTTAATAAAAAACAGGAATGGCATAAATCCTCTTCCAACGTAGTCAATGGAACAAAAGAACGTAGTATAATGCAGGATGCACCTGCCAGGCAGACTCCGACAGGATAGGACAAGGTGGAAGCAAACGGGACGACAGCTTGCTTCTGGTATCAAAAACACAAACAAGAATCAGACACTGAAAGTAGCAGGAACAGAGAGAGAAATAGAGACCTAATCAGAGGGGGAAGAGAGAACAGGTGGGGAAAGAGTGAATGAGCTAGTTAGGGGAAATGTAGAACAGCTGAAGAATGAGAGACAGAGAAGGTAACCTAAAAAGACCAGCAGAGAGAGACAGAGTGAAGAGAAAGGACAGGAACAGACATAACAAGACATGACAGTACCCCCCCCCACTCACCGAGCGCCTCCTGGAGCACTCGAGGAGGAAACCTGGCGGCAACGGAGGAAATCATCGATCAGCGAACGGTCCAGCACGTCCCGAGAGGGAACCCAACTCCTCTCCTCAGGACCGTACCCCTCCCAATCCACTAGGTACTGCTGACCACGGCCCCGAGGGCGCATGTCCAAAATCTTACGAACCCTGTAGATGGGTGCGCCCTCGACAAGGATGGGGGGAGGGACGAGCGGGGCGCGAAGAACGGGCTTAACACAGGAGACATGGAAGACCGGGTGAACGCGACGAAGATAGCGCGGGAGAAGAAGTCGCACTGCGACAGGATTAATGACCTGAGAAATACGGAACGGACCAATGAACCGCGGGGCCAACTTGCGAGAAGCTGTCTTAAGGGGAAGGTTCTGAGTGGAGAGCCATACTCTCTGACCGCAACAGTATCTAGGACTCTTGGTCCTACGCTTGTTAGCGGCCCTCACAGTCTGCGCCCTATTACGGCAAAGTGCCGACCTGACCCCCTTCCAGGTGCGCTCGCAACGCTGGACAAAAGCCTGAGCGGAGGGGACGCAGGACTCGGCGAGCTGAGATGAGAACAGCGGAGGCTGGTACCCGAGGCTACACTGAAAAGGGGATAGACCGGTAGCAGACGAGGAAGCGAGTTGTGGGCGTACTCTGCCCAGGGAGCTGTTCTGACCAAGACGCAGGGTTACGAAAAGAAAGGCTGCGTAAAATGCGACCAACAGTCTGATTGGCCCGTTCGGCTTGACCGTTAGACTGGGGATGAAAGCCGGACGAGAGACTGACGGAAGCCCCAATCAAACGGCAAAACTCCCTCCAAAATTGAGACGTGAACTGCGGGCCTCTGTCGGAAACGACGTCAGAAGGAAGGCCATGAATACGGAAAACATTCTCGATAATGATCTGAGCCGTCTCCTTAGCAGAAGGGAGCTTATCGAGAGGAATGAAATGAGCCGCCTTAGAGAATCTATCGACAACCGTAAGAATAACTGTCTTCCCCGCTGATGAAGGCAGTCCGGTGATAAAATCTAAAGCGATGTGAGACCACGGTCGAGAGGGAATGGGAAGCGGTCTGAGACGGCCGGCAGGAGGAGAGTTCCCAGATTTAGTCTGCGCGCAGACCGAACAAGCGGCGACAAATCGACGCGCGTCACGTTCCCGAGTGGGCCACCAGAAACGCTGGCGAATGGAAGCGAGCATACCCCGAACGCCGGGGTGGCCGGCTAACTTGGCAGAGTGGGCCCACTGAAGAACGGCCGGACGAGTAGGAAAGGGAACGAACAGAAGGTTCCTAGGGCAAGCTCGCGGCGACGGAGTGTGAGCGAGTGCTTGCTTTACCTGCCTCTCAATTCCCCAGACAGTCAACCCGACAACACGCCCGTCAGGGAGAATCCCCTCGGGGTCGGTGGAGACCTCAGAAGAACTGAAGAGACGAGATAAAGCATCAGGCTTGGTGTTTTTTGAGCCCGGACGATAAGAAATAACAAACTCGAAACGAGCGAAAAACAGAGCCCAACGAGCCTGACGCGCATTAAGTCGTTTGGCTGAACGGATGTACTCAAGGTTCCTATGGTCAGTCCAAACGACAAAAGGAACGGTCGCCCCCTCCAACCACTGTCGCCATTCGCCTAGGGCTAAGCGGATGGCGAGCAGTTCGCGATTACCAACATCATAGTTACGTTCTGACGGCGATAAGCGATGAGAGAAAAACGCGCAAGGATGGACCTTGCCGTCAGAGAGAGAGCGCTGAGAAAGAATGGCTCCCACGCCCACCTCTGACGCGTCAACCTCAACAACAAACTGTCTAGAGATGTCAGGTGTAACAAGAATAGGAGCGGATGTAAAACGATTCTTAAGAAGATCAAAAACTCCCTGGGCGGAAACGGACCACTTAAAGCACGTCTTAACAGAAGTAAGGGCTGTGAGGGGAGCTGCCACCTGACCGAAATTACGGATGAAACGACGATAGAAATTAGCGAAGCCCAGAAAGCGCTGCAGCTCGACGCGTGACTTAGGAACGGGCCAATCAATGACAGCCTGGACCTTAGCGGGATCCATCTTAATGCCCTCAGCGGAAATAACGGAACCGAGAAAAGGGACAGAGGCGGCATGAAAAATGCACTTCTCAGCCTTCACATAAAGACAGTTCTCCAAAAGGCGCTGGAGGACGCGTCGCACGTGCTGAACATGAATCGAGAGAGACGGAGAAAAAATCAGGATATCGTCCATGTAAACGAAAACAAAAATGTTCAGCATGTCTCTCAGGACGTCGTTAACTAGTGCCTGAAAGACAGCTGGAGCGTTAACGAGGCCGAAAGGAAGAACCCGGTATTCAAAGTGCCCTAACGGAGTGTTAAACGCCGTCTTCCACTCGTCCCCCTCCCTGATGCGCACGAGATGGTAGGCGTTACGAAGGTCCAATTTGGTGAAAAACCTGGCTCCCTGCAAGATCTCGAAGGCTGAAGACATAAGAGGAAGCGGATAACGATTCTTAACTGTTATGTCATTCAGCCCTCGATAATCCACGCATGGGCGCAGGGACCCGTCCTTCTTCTGAACAAAAAAAAACCCCGCTCCGGCGGGAGAGGAGGAGGAGACTATGGTACCGGCGTTGAGCGAAACCGACAAATAATCCTCGAGAGCCTTACGTTCGGGAGCCGACAGAGAGTATAATCTACCCCGGGGGGAGTAGTTCCCGGAAGGAGATCAATACTACAGTCATACGACCGGTGTGGAGGGAGAGAAGTGGCCTTGGAACGACTGAACACCGTGCGCAGATCGTGATACTCCTCCGGCACCCCTGTCAAATCGCCAGGCTCCTCCTGTGAAGAAGAGACAGAGGAAACAGGAGGGATAGCAGACATTAAACAGGTCACATGACAAGAAACATTCCAGGATAGGATAGTATTACTAGACCAATTAATAGAAGGGTTATGGCGCACTAGCCAGGGATGACCCAAAACAACAGGTGTAAAAGGTGAACGAAAAATTAAAAAAGAAATGGTTTCGCTATGATTACCAGAGACAGTGAGGGTTAAAGGCAGCGTCTCACGCTGAATCTTGGGGAGAGAACTACCATCTAAAGCGAACAAGGCCGTGGGCTCCCTAACTGTCTGAGAGGAATGTCATGTTCCCGAGCCCAGGTCTCGTCCATAAAACAGCCCTCCGCCCCAGAGTCTATCAAGGCACTGCAGGAAGCAGATGAACCGGGCCAGCGGAGATGGACCGGAAAGCTAGTGCGTGATCCAGAAGGAGAGGCCTGAGTAGTTGCGCTCACCAGTAGCCCTCCCTTTACTGATGAGCTCTGGCTTTTACTGGACATGAGGTGACAAAATGACCAGCGGAGCCGCAGTAGAGACAGAGGCGATTGGTGATTCTCCGTTCCTTCTCCTTGGCCGAGATGCGGATACCCCCCAGCTGCATAGGCTCAGCATCCGAGCCGGCGGAGGAGGGTGGCAGTGATGCGGCAGGTGGCAGTGATGTGGAGAGGGGAGCAACGGAGAACGCGAGCTCCTTTCCACGAGCTCGGCGACGAAGATCAAACCGTCGCTCTATGCGAATAGCGAGAGCTATTAAGGAGTCCAGACAGGAAGGAACCTCCCGGGAGAGGATCTCATCCTTAACCTCGACGAGGAGACCCTCCAGAAAACGAGCGAGCAAAGCCGGCTCGTTCCAGTCACTAGAGGCAGCGAGAGTGCGAAACTCAATAGAATAATCCGTTATGGATCTATTCCCCTGACATAGGGAAGACAGGGCCCTGGAAGCCTCCTCGCCAAAAACAGAACGGTCAAAAACCCGTATCATCTCCTCCTTAAAGTCCTGATACTGGTTAATACACTCAGCCCTCGCCTCCCAGATTGCCGTGCCCCACTCACGCGCCCGTCCGGTAAGGAGAGAAAATGACGTAGGCGATGCGGGCTGCGCTCCTGGAGTAAGTGTTGGGCTGGAGAGAGAACACCACATCACACTGAGTGAGGAATGAGCGGCACTCAGTGGGCTCCCCAGAGTAACACGGCGGGTTGTTGATCCTGGGCTCCGGAGACTCGGAAACCCTGGAAGTGGGCGGTGGATCGAGGCGGAGTTGGTGAACCTGTCTTGTGAGGTCGGAGACTTGGACGGCCAGGGTCTCAACGGCATGTCGAGCAGCAGACAATTCCTCCTCGTGTCTGCCTAGCATCGCTCCCTGGATCTCGACGGCGGAGTGAAAAGGGTCCGGAGCCGCTGGGTCCATTCTTGGTCTGATTCTTCTGTTATGTACTTGAGTGAAGACCCAAAAGCGGTTTTAACAGAAAACAGAGTTCTTTAATAAAAAACAGGAATGGCATAAATCCTCTTCCAACGTAGTCAATGGAACAAAAGAACGTAGTATAATGCAGGATGCACCTGCCAGGCAGACTCCGACAGGATAGGACAAGGTGGAAGCAAACGGGACGACAGCTTGCTTCTGGTATCAAAAACACAAACAAGAATCAGACACTGAAAGTAGCAGGAACAGAGAGAGAAATAGAGACCTAATCAGAGGGGGAAGAGAGAACAGGTGGGGAAAGAGTGAATGAGCTAGTTAGGGGAAATGTAGAACAGCTGAAGAATGAGAGACAGAGAAGGTAACCTAAAAAGACCAGCAGAGAGAGACAGAGTGAAGAGAAAGGACAGGAACAGACATAACAAGACATGACAGTGTTGTTGATGATACTGCAGAAGATTTACCCCGGACAGGGCCAAACAGGAAGGATATAACCCCACCCACTTTGCCAAAGCACAGCCCCCACACCACGAGAGGGATATCTTCAACCATCAACTTTCCATCCTGAGACAAGGCCGAGAACAGCCCACAAAGATCCAACCCAGACAGGAAGATCACATCAATGACTCAACCCACTCAAGTGATGCACCCCTCCTAGGGACGGCATGAAAGAGCACCAGTAAGCCAGTGACTCAGCCCCTGTAATAGGGTTAGAGACAGAGAATTCCAGTGGAAAGAGGGGAACCTAGGAAGAAACCTATGTAGCCCTTCTTACATCAGCTGATATCTCAAAGTGCTGTACAGAAACCTAGACTAAAACCCCAAACAGCAAGAAATGCAGGTGTAGAAGCACAGTGGCTAGGAAAAACTCCCTAGAAAGGCCAAAACCTAGGAAGAAACCTAGAGAGGAACCAGGCTATGAGGGGTGGCCAGTCCTCTTCTGGCTGTGACGGGTGGAGATTGTAACAGAACATGGCCAAGATGTTCAAATGTTCATAAATGACCAGCATGGTCAAATAATAATAATCACAGTAGTTGTCAAGGGTGCAACAAGTCAGCACCTCAGGAGTAAATGTCAGTTGGCTTTTCATAGCCAATTATTGAGAGTATCTCAATCAAAGAGTTGAAAACAGCAGGTCTGGGACAAGTAGCACGTCCGGTGCACAGGTCAGGGTTCCATAGCTGCAGGCAGTACAGTTGAAACTGGAGCGGCAGCACAACCAGGTGGACTGGGGAAAGAAAGAGTCATCATGCCAGGTAGTCCTGAGGCATGGTCCTAGGACTCAGGTCCTCCTGAGCTATTGAGTCTGCCAATAAGAATGCGGTGATTGACAGAGTCAAAAGCCTTGGCCAGGTCGATGAAGACAGCTGCACGGTACTGTCTTTTATCAATGATATTGTTTAGGACCTTGAGTGTGACTGAGGTGCACCTATGTCCAGCTCGGAAAAATCAGATTGCATAGTGGAGAAGGTACAGTGGGATTTGAAATGGTCGGTGATCTGTTTATTAACTTGGCTTTCGAAGATTTTAGAAAGGCAGGGCAAGATGGACAAATGTCTATAACAGTTTGGGTCTAGAGTGTCTCCCCCTTTGAAGAGAGGGATGACCGCGGCAGCTTTTCAATCTTTGGGGATCTCAGACGATATGAAAGGGAGGTTGAACAGGCTAGTAATAGGTGTTGCAACAATTTCGGCGGATCATTTTAGAAAGAGAGGGTCCAGATTGTCTAGCCCAGCTGATTTGTCGGGATCCAGATTTTGCAGCTCTTTCAGAACATCAGCTGTCTGGATTTGGGTGAAGGAGAAGCTGGGGAGGGTTTGGGCAAGTTGCGGCAGGGGTGCTGAGATGTTGGCCTGGGTAGGGGTAGCCAGGTGGAAAGCATGGCCAGCCGTGGAAAAATGCTTTTTGAAATGATTGATTATTGTAGATTTATCGGTGGTGACAGTGTTTCCTATCCTCAGTGCAGTGGGCAGCTGGGAGGAGGTGCTCTTATTCTCCATGGACTCTACAGTGTGCCAAAACTTTTTGGAATTAGTGCTACAGGAAGCAAATTTCTGTTTGAAAAAGCTAACCTTAGCTTTCCTAACTGACTGAGTATATTGGTTCCTGACTTCCCTGGAAAGTTGCATATCGCGGTGGCTATTCGATGCTAATGCAGGATGCAACAGGATGTTTTTGTGCTGGTCAAGGGCAGTGAAGTCTGGGGTGAAGCAATGGCTATATCTGTTCTTAGTTCTACATTTTTTCAATGGTGCATTATTTTTTAAGATGGAGAGGAAGCACTTTTAAAGAGCAACCAGGCATCCTCTACTGACGGGATGAGGTCAATATCCTTCCAGGATACCCGTGCCAGGTTGATTAGAAAGGCCTGCTCGCTGAAATGTTTTAGGGAGTGTTTGACAGTGATGATGGGTGGCCGTTTGACCGCGGACCCATTACGCACGCAGGCAATGAGGCAGTGATCACTGAGATCCTGGTTGAAGACAGCAGCGGTGTATTTAGTGGGCAAGTTGGTCAGGATCATATCTAAGAGGCTGCCCATGGTTACGGATTCAGGGTTGTATCTGGTAGGTTTCGTGATAATTTTTGTGAGATTGAGGGCATCTAGCTTAGATTGTAGGACGGCCACGGTGTTAAGCATGTCCCAGTTTAGGTCACCTAACAGTACGAACTCTAAACATAGATGGGGGAGATCAATTCACATATTGTGTCCAGGGCACAACTGGGGGCTGAAGTGTGTCTATAACAAGTGGCAACGGTGAGAGACTTGTTTCTGGAAATTTGGATTTTTAAAAGTAGAAGCTCGAATTGTTTGGGCACAGACCTGGATAGGATGATAAAACTCTGCAGGCTATCTCTGCAGTAGATTGAAACTCTGCCCCCTTTGCAGTTCTATCTTGTCAGAATTAGTTATAGTTTGGAATGGAAATTTCAGGATTTTTGGTGTCCTTCCTAAGTCAGGATTCAGACAGGCTTCTAATATTAACATGCTTGAAACCAAGGCTTTTACAGTTACAGAAGTCAACAAATGAGAGCGCCTGGGGAATGGGAGTGATGCTGGGAGCTGCGGGGCCTGGATTAACCTCTACATCACCAGAGGAACAGAGGAGGAGTAGGATAAGAGTATGGCTAAAGGCTAATGTGTAAGTCGCTCTGGATAAGAGCGTCTGCTAAATGACTTAAATGTAAATGTAAAAGAACTGGTTGTCTAGTGCATTCGGAACAAAGAGTAAAAGGAGCAGGTTTCTGGACACGGAAGAATAGATTCAAGGCATAATGTACAGACAAGTGCATGGTAAGATGTGAGTACAGTGGAGGTAAGCCTAGGCATTGAGTGATGATGAGAGAGGTTTTGTCTCTAGATTCACCATTTAGGCAGGTGCGGTCACCGCATGTGTGGGGGTTGGAACAAAGGGGCTAGCTAAGGCATATTGAACAGGGCTGGAGGCTCTACAGTGAAATGAAACAAAAATTACTAACCAAAATAGCAATAGACAAGGCATATTGACATTAGGGAGAGGCATGTGTAGCCGAGTGATCATAGGGTCCAGTGAGTAGCTAGGCGAGCTGGAGGCACGGTGACTCAGACAGCTAGCAGGCCGGGGCTAGCAGGCTACAGATGGGCCTCAGGGAGACGTTGCAATGAAAGAGCCTGTTGAAAACCCCCCACACAATTACGCCGGCAGACCAGTCGTGATGGATCGGTGGGACTCCAGGTCTGTTGGCAAAAGAGGTATTGAAGCCCAGGAATTATCTGAAGGATCTCTTCGGCTAGCCGGAAGATGGGCCTAGCTCGAGTCTAGGTCCTGGCTAACTGGTGCTTGCTTTGGGACAGAAACCCCCTCGGACGGTTACATCGGTAGACCAGTCGTGATGGATCGGCGGGGCTCCGTGTCGGCAGCAAAGAGTCTATCATACAATAGCCAGAGCCTCTCTCACTGTCCAGGAATAAACTAGGTTTTTCCCACGGTGTGGGTGTTGGTGAATACTCTGGAAAGACATGCACACACACACACTCACACACACACACACACACACACACACACACACACACACACACACACACACACACACACACACCCTGGGAGTAGTATAGCTGTCTACATCTGTCCCGCTGTACCAGAGTAACTGTGATAATTTAAAAAGATGATTCATCACTATGAAGATTATTTGTCATGATGGTGCTTAGCAGTAACCTGGGTCTGTCTATCAGCATTATGCAGAAGAAACAGAGTGTAGGTTGTTTTTGCAGGGGTATGTTTGATGATATAGCTAGACGGATTTGCTTTATGATGTAAGCACAACGTTTGCCTTAACCGCCAACATGTCATCATTGGCATGCTCTGTTCATCTCATTGTCACACTTACTGTTAAGGGGGGAATGACAATAGCCGTTATCATGGGCCTGGTACAAGTAGTTAATTGCAGCTGTTGACAGAGGCAGATGTGTATTGTAGTGGTGAGTAGAGTGTTCAGGAGACACAGCCTCTCTCAACAGTGTCTGTACTCACACTACTTTACAACTTGTGAAGTTTGTCCTTACACACACACAAACACACACACACTTTCACATGCACCTGCACATTTTAACTAGGCAAGGGAAGGCAAGGTGACAGGGGCTTCATTGTATGCTGCTCAGACAGACTGTTCTTTTGAGGAACGAACAGAGAGTTGGAATACATTACAAACCAACCCCTTAGTTAGCCAACCAAGCAGGCATGCAAACAGACAGACAGGCTACAAATCCTACTGTGCGTGTAAGCATGTGCCTCAGAGGAGGCTGTTGGGCAGAGCTATAGGAGGACGGGATAATTGTAATAGACAAGCTCATCAATAGAACGGAGTCAAACATGTGGTTCCCATATGTTTGATGTGTTTGATACTGTGTAGACCACATTGGTCTACACGGACAGATCCTGGCTGGTTTAGATATTATCTGTCGGAAAGATATCCATTTGTCTCTGTGGATGGTTTGTCATCTGACAAATCAACTGTACATTTTGATGTTCCTCAAGGTTCCGTTTTAGGACCACTATTGTTTTCACTGAATATTTTACTGTAAATTTTGGTGTTCTTCAAGGTTCCGTTTTAGGACCACTATTGTTTTCACAGAATATTTTACCTCTTGGTAATGTCATTCAGAACCATAATGTTAACTTTCACTGCTATGTGGACAATACACAGCTGTACATTTCGAGGAAACATGGTGAAGCCCCAAAATTGCCCTCCCTGGAAGCCTGTGTTTCAGACATAATGAAGTGGGTGGTGGCAAATGTTCTACTTTTAAACTCGGACAAAACAGTGATGCTAGTTCTAGGTTCCAAGAAACAAAGAGATCTTGTGTTGTACAGTCATCTCAAATAAAACTGTGAAGGACCTCGGCGTTACTCTGGACCCTGATCTCTTTTGACGAACATGTCAAGAATATTTCAAGCACAGCTTTGTTCCATCTTCATTACATTGCAAAAATCTGAAACTTTCTGTCCAAAAATGATGCAGAAAAATTCATCCACGCCTTTGTCACTTCAAGATTAGACTACTGCAATGCTCTACTTTCCGGCTACCTGGATAAAGCACTAAATAAGCTTCAGTTAGTGCTAAACACGACTGCTAGAATCTTGTCTAGAACTAAAAATATTTATCATATTACTCCAATGCTAGCCACTCTACACTGGCTTCCTGTTAAGGCAAGGGCTGATTTCAAGGTTTTACTGCTAACCTACAAAGCATTACATGGGCTTGCTCCTACCTATCTTTCCGATTTGGTCCTGCTGTACATACCTACACATACGCTACGGTCACAAGACGCAGTGCTCCTTACTGTCCCTAGAATTTCTAAGCAAACAGCTGGAGGCAGGGCTTACTCCTATAGAGCTCAATTTTTATGGAATGGTCTGCCTATCCATGTGAGAGACTCAGACTCTGTCTTCGACCTTTAAGTCTTCATTGAAGCCTCGTCTCTTCTGTAGGTCCTATGATTGAGTGTAGTCTGGCCCAGGGGTGTGAAGGTGAACGGAAAGGCACTGGAGCAACGAACCACCCTTGTTGTTTCTGCCTGGCCGGTTCCGCTTTCTCCACTGGGATTCTCTGTCTCTAACCCTATCATGGGGGCTGAGTCACTGGCTTACTGGTGCTCTTTCATGTTGTCCCTAGGAGGGGTGTGTCACTTGAGTGGGTTGAGTCACTGACGTGATCTTCCTGCCTGGGTTGGTGCCCCCCTCAGGTTTGTGCCATGGGGGAGCTCTTCGTAGGCCTTTTCTCAATGTAGTAGGTTGGTGGTTGAAGATGTCCCTCTAGCGGCGTGGGTGCTGTGCTTTGGCACAGTGGGTGGGGTTATATCCTGCCTGTTTGGCCCTGTCCGGGGGTATCGTCAGACAGGGCCATGGTGTCTCCTGATCCCTGCTGTGTCAGCCTCCAGTATTTATGCTGCAATAGTTTATGTGTCGGAGGGCTAGGGTCAGTCTGTTATGTCTGGAGTATTTCTCCTGTCTTATCCAGTGTCCTGTGTGAATTTAAGTATGCTCCCTCCAATTCTCTCTCTCTTTCTCTCTCTCTCTTTCTCTCTCTTTCTCTCTCTCTCTCTTGCTCTCTCTCTCTTTCTCTTCTCTCAGAGGACCTGAGCCCTAGGACCACGCCTAAGGGCTACCTGGCCTGGTGACTCCTTGCTGTCCACAGTCCACCAGGTCATGCTGCTGGTCCAGTTTCAACTGCTCTGCCTGGACGTGCTACCTTGTACTGAACCTGCTGTTTTGAACCCTCTTTCTACCGCACCTTCTGTTTCGAACTCTGAATGATCAGCTATGAAAAGCCAACTGACATTTACTCCTGAGGTGCTGACCTGTTGCACCCTCATCAACCACTGTGATTATTATTATCTGGCCCTGCTGGTCATCTATGAACGTTTGAACATCTTGGCCATGTTCTGTTACAATCTCCACCCGGCACAGCTGGAAGAGGACTGGCCACATTTCAGAGCTTGGTTCCTCTCTAGGTTTCTTCCTAGGTTCTGGCATTTCTAGTGAGTTTTTCCTAGCCACTGTGCTTCTGCATTGCTTGCTGTTTGGGGTTTTAGGCTGGGTAGCTGTACAGCACTTTGTGACATCAGCTGATGTAAAAAGGGCTTTATAAATACATTTGATTGATTGATTGATTGTTCCATTTATTTCATTCCAGCCATTACAATGAGCTCGTCCTCCTATAGCTCCTCCTACCAGCCTCCTCTCATGTGCATGTATGTGTGGGAATGCATGGATGACCTGCACTGGGTAAGTTTCAGTAGTAACAATCTGCTTTCAATCTTCTTGCAATGGCCTCCAGAACCTGTTAACAGTGGGAGAGAGATGGAGAGAGTGGGAAGCACGCAGTTGGGGATGAGGGAGGATAGAGAGTGCAGGGTGGGTGGTCTGGTCTGATGTGAGGTCATTCAAGGGCATTTGTAACCCTAGCTAACACTGACTACACAGAGTACCTACCCTGAACTGGCACTGTCATTCATCTCCTGATTTTAAAATTAAACTGACTGTAATGCATTCAAAGTCAAAACAATTGCAATGAGTTTTTTTAGAGTAGATCAACTTTGCTGCTAGAGTGTTGTTGTTGTTGTCTGCTTACTCCTCACTGTTGCATCAGTTGGTGTTGTTGGTGTTGTGCAATGTTACTGGTCTCTTGCATACACACACACGCACACTCACACACGCACACACACATCACACATGAGTAAATATAGGCTTGTATGGTGCTTGTCTCCCTCATCATCTGTCTGAGAGGAGTTGGGATGACTGTCCTGTCAATGGTTTATTTTGAAAGCAAAGGTTTTTTGTGTCTGACTATACAGTTCTTCTCATTGAGCTTGTCCAGCACATATCATGTCTGTCATCTTTCAGTTTGGAAAATGTACCATTTTAATATTTATTTGTGGATTTAATGTATGTCTACAACAAATAAATCATTGATAGAGCACATAGACCCTAGTGTGGATTTCTTGTTGTTATTCTGTCCCTGAGACAGTTGCTCACTGGGTCAGAGTTATTAGCCTTGTCTTTGCTTGTTGATGGAATGTCGTTTGTAACCAGGCAACGGAACACCCTTCCTTGATGACAGCTCCTTCATGACACGTGTTGTTTATGTTTTCAGAGTTAATTGTTCCCTTAAGACACTACTCTTCCAGTAGGTCCATTTTGTGTTCCCCCTGCTAATGGTGGAGGGTAGGACTTGGTAAGGGTGAGCTGATTCTAGATCACTGCCTGAAGGCAACTTTTACCCAGAGCAGCAGTGTTAGCCTATATATAGTGTTTATTGTACAGGGCTAACCGCTAACAGTTAAGAGCTAATAGTAGTTTGTTTGGGTTTTGGAGTAGCCTCAAGGCTCATGTTCCGGCCCCAGTCCAGAGAATGCCTTATTCATGGGGCTAAAAGTTGCTGCTGCCTGTTGAAGACAATAACAACTCCACCACACTTCAAGTCAGTCATGTGAAATGACACTGTTGTTTTCACATGAGACTGGCTGACATTTTGAATGGATGGCAATGAGATATGGGATTGTAGTAAATATAAGTGGCATTTGGGAATATGCAGCTGTGCGAGTCAGAATAGGGCCTCACTTAAGATGTTTTCTTAAATCTAATTAAAAAGGTCCTTGAGTGCTTTAACATGAGGATGTATGAGTTAGTTATAGGTACGTACTGATTTTTTTAATGATCTATCATTATATTAAATCCTCTATTTCAGTCTCTCATTCCATTGAATGGTCTTTGCAATTAATATAAGCCATTTCACAACATTGTTAACCCCCCTTGCTCTCTCTCTCTTTCTCTCTCTCGATCTCTCTCTCGTGCTCCCCCTCCCTCTATCTCCCTCACTTTCATTTTCTCCCTCACTCTCATTCTCTTCCTCCCCCCTCTCTCTCTCTCTCTTGCTCTCGCTGTCCAGGTATCTAAAACAGCAGCACAGCTGATAAACCCCTTCAAGAACAAGAAGCCCTGCATCATCCTATAGCTCTGCCCCATCCCAGACTTGACCTGTCAATCACTGACTTTGACCTCTGACCTCAAAACACTCTGGGATGCTCCGGGGAAACCCCAACCTCAAAGTGACCTTGAGGGACAGAGAGGTGATGTCACTTCAAGGCGCTCACAGACCTACTGTATATCTGTGAATATATACAACAGTGATAACTGATAAAGCCCAAGAAGCTGGTGTTTGGAGGATATATTGGTGTGGGTGTTGTTAGGCCGAGACAAAGGAGGTGTGGTTCATGGCCAATATACCACCGCTAAGGCCTGTTCTTATGCACGACGCAATGCAGAGTGCCTGAATACAGACATTAGCTATGGTATATTCAAATCAAATCAAATTTATTTATATAGCCCTTCATACATCAGCTGATATCTCAAAGTGCTGTACAGAAACCCAGCCTAAAAGCCCAAACAGCAAGCAATGCAGGTGTAGAAGCACGGTGGTTAGGAAAAACTCCCTAGAAAGGCCAAAACCTAGGAAGAAACCTAGAGAGGAACCAGGCTATGTGGGGTGGCCAGTCCTCTTCTGGCTGTGCCGGGTAGAGATTATAACAGAACATGGCCAAGATGTTCAAATGTTCATAAATGACCAGCATGGTCGAATAATAATAAGGCAGAACAGTTGAAACTGGAGCAGCAGCACGGCCAGGTGGACTGGGGACAGCAAGGAATCATCATGTCAGGAAGTCCTGGGGTATGGTCCTAGGGCTCAGGTCCTCTGAGAGAGAGAAAGAAAGAGAATTCGAGAGAGCATATGTGGGGTGGCCAGTCCTCTTCCGGCTGTGCCGGGTGGAGATTATAACAGAACATGGCCAAGATGTTCAAATGTTCATAAATGACCAGCATGGCCGAATAATAATAAGGCAGAACAGTTGAAACTGGAGCAGCAGCACGGCCAGGTGGACTGGGGACAGCAAGGAGTCATCATGTCAGGTAGTCCTGGGGCATGGTCCTAGGGCTCAGGTCCTCCGAGAGAAAGAAAGAGAGAGAGAGAAGGAGAGCATTAGAGAACGCACACTTAGATTCACACAGGACACCAAGTTGGACAGGAGAAGTACTCCAGATATAACAAACTGACCCCAGCCCCCCGACACATAAACTACTGCAACATAAATACTGGAGGCTGAGACAGGAGGGGTCAGGAGACACTGTGGCTCCATCCGAGGACACCCCCGGGCAGGGCCAAACAGGAAGGATATAACCCCACCCACTTTGCCAAAGCACAGCCCCCACACCACTAGAGGGATATCTTCAACCACCAACTTACCATCCTGAGACAAAGCTGAGTATAGCCCACAAAGATCTCCGCCATGGCACAAACCAAGGGGGGGCGCCAACCCAGACAGGATGACCACATCAGTGAATCAACCCACTCAGGTGACGCACCCCTTCCAGGGACGGCATGAGAGAGCCCCAGTAAGCCAGTGACTCAGCCCCTGTAATAGGGTTAGAGGCAGAAAATAACAGTGGAAAGAGGGGAACCGGCCAGGCAGAGACAGCAAGGGTGGTTCGTTGCTCCAGAGCCTTTGCGATCACCTTCCCACTCCTGGGCCAGACTACACTCAATCATATGACCCACTGAAGAGATGAGTCTTCAGTAAAGACTTAAAGGTTGAGACCGAGTTTGCGTCTCTGGCATGGGTAGGCAGACCGTTCCATAAAAATGGAGCTCTATAGGAGAAAGCCCTGCCTCCAGCTGTTTGCTTAGAAATTCTAGGGACAATTAGGAGGCCTGCGTCTTGTGACCGTAGCGTACGTGTAGGTATGTACGGCAGGACCAAATCAGAGAGATAGGTAGGAGCAAGCCCATGTAATGCTTTGTAGGTTAGCAGTAAAACCTTGAAATCAGCCCTTGCTTTGACAGGAAGCCAGTGTAGGGAGGCGAGCACTGGAGTAATATGATCAAATTTTTTGGTTCTAGTCAGGATTCTAGCAGCCGTATTTAGCACTAACTGAAGTTTATTTAGTGCTTTATCCGGGTAGCCGGAAAGTAGAGCATTGCAGTAGTCTAACCTAGAAGTGACAAAAGCATGGATTCATTTTTCTGCATCATTTTTGGACAGAAAGTTTCTGATTTTTGCAATGTTACATAGATGGAAAAAAGCTGTCCTTGAAATGGTCTTGATATGTTCTTCAAAAGAGAGATCAG
Organism: Oncorhynchus masou masou; assembly: GCF_036934945.1. NCBI lineage: Eukaryota > Metazoa > Chordata > Actinopteri > Salmoniformes > Salmonidae > Oncorhynchus > Oncorhynchus masou. The sequence goes on along the minus strand of NC_088242.1, from coordinate 87,025,030 downwards.
GGTCCAGAGTAACGCCGAGGTCCTTCACAGTTTTATTTGAGACGACCGTACAACCATTAAGATTAATTGTCAGATTCAACAGAAGATCTCTTTGTTTCTTGGGACCTAGAACAAGCATCTCTGTTTTGTCCGAGTTTAAAAGTAGAACGTTTGCAGCCATCCACTTCCTTATGTCTGAAACACATGCTTCTAGCAAGGGCAATTTTGGGGCTTCACCATGTTTCATTGAAATGTACAGCTGTGTGTCATCCACGTAGCAGTGAAAGTTAACATTATGTTTTCGAATAACATCCACAAGAGGTAAAATATATAGTGACAACAATAGTGGTCCTAAAACGGAACCTTGAGGAACACCGAAATTTACAGTTGATTTGTCAGAGGACAAACCATTCACAGAGACAAACTGATATCTTTCCGACAGATAAGATCTAAACCAGGCCAAAACTTGTCCGTGTAGACCAATTTGGGTTTCCAATCTCTCCAAAAGAATGTGGTGATCGATGGTATCAAAAGCAGCACTAAGGTCTAGGAGCACGAGGACAGATGCAGAGCCTCGGTCCGATGCCATTAACTTCTTGCGTCGAGCAATCCCGGATCCGGGATTCTATTTATAGCCTCAAGCTCATTAGCATAACGCAACGTTAACTATTCATGAAAATCGCAAATGAAATGAAATAAATATATTTGCTCTCAAGCTTAGACTTTTGTTAACAACACTGTCATCTCAGATTTTCAAAATATGCTTTTCAACCATAGCTAAACAAGCATTTGTGTAAGAGTATTGATAGATAGCATAGCTATAAGCCTAGAATTCAGCCAGCAACATTTTCACAAAAACAAGAAAATCATTCAAATAAAATCATTTACCTTTGAAGAACTTCAGATGTTTTCAATGAGGAGACTCTCAGTTAGATAGCAAATGTTCAGTTTTTCAAAGAAATATTATTTGTGTAGGACAAATCGCTCCGTTTTGTTCACGTTTGGCTATGAAAAAAACCTGTATCCAGTTATAGCCTCAAGCTCATTGGCATAACGTAACGTTAACTATTTATGAAAATCGCAAATGAAATGAAATGAATGTGCTAGCTCTCAAGCTTAGCCTTTTCTTAACAACACTGTCATCTCAGATTTTCAAAATATGCTTTTGAACCATAGCAAAACAAGCATTTGTGTAAGAGTATTGATAGCTAGCGTAGCATTTAGCGTAGCATTTAGCGGGCAACATTTGCACAAAAACCAGAAAAGGATTCAAATAAAATCATTTACCTTTGAAGAACTTCGGATGTTTTCAATGAGGAGACTTTCAGTTACATAGCAAATGTTCAGTTTTTCCTGAAAGATTCTTTGTGTAGGAGAAATCACTCAGTTTTGTACATCACGTTTGGGTACCAAAGAAACCCGAAAATTCAGTCATCAAAACGGCGAACTGTTTTCCAAATTAACTCCATAATATCGACTGAAACACGACAAACGCTGTTTAGAATCAATCCTCAATGTGTTTTTCACATATCTCTTCATTGATATATGTTCGTGGTAGTCTACTTTCTCCGGTGAATCGCTTGGAAAAAGACGTGCAGTTGAAGATGACGCACCAATTTCGACGGAGGACACCGGGCGGACACCTGGAAAATGTAGTCTCTTATGGTCAATCTTCCAATGATATGCCTACAAGTACGTCACAATGCTGCAGACACCTTGGGGAAACGATAGATCGGGCAGGCTCATTCCTTGCGCATTCACAGCCATATAAGGAGACAATGAAAAAAAAACAGAGCCTCAAAAATCCTGCTCATTTCCTGGTTGAAGTTTCATCTTGGTTTTGCCTGTAGCATCTGTTCTGGGGCACTCACAGACAATATCTTTGCAGTTCTGGAAACGTCAGAGTGTTTTCTTTCCAAAGCTATCAATTATATGCATAGTCGAGCATCTTTTTGTGACAAAATATTGCGCTTAAAACGGGCACATCTTTTTATCCAAAAATGAAATAGCGCCCCCATAGCATCAAGAGGTTAAAATGTAATTTACCACCTTCACAAGTGCCGTCTCAGTGCTATGATGGGGTCTAAAACCAGACTGAAGCATTTCGTATACATTGTTTGTCTTCAGGAAGGATATTGGCGATATACCACAAACCACCAAGGTGCCTTATTGCTATTATAAACTTGTTACCAATGTAATTAGAGCAGTAAAAATAAATGTTTTGTCATACCTGTGGTATACGGTCTGATATACCATGGCTGTCAGCCAATCAGCATTCAATGCTCGAACCACAGTTTATAATAAACAATATACAGTATGTCCATGTACTGTATATTTATGATTGTGAAAGGTGAAAACCAAAATGAAAAATAGGAATGTCACCGGATGATGCGGCAACACTTAGCAGAGGTCACGTCGTTGGCCGATACAAATGAAGGAACTATACAAGCACAAAGCTGTTGGCTCTGTTTTTTGTTTTGCTTTGTGTTCATCCAAACACATTTTCTGTCATTCAGGATGTAACATCATCTGGCCAGGGAGCATGAGGTCAACAACGAGACATTTGTTTTGTGTTGAAGTACAGTACCTTGAGAAAGTATTCAGACCCCTTGACTTTTTCCACATTTTGTTACGTAACAGCCTTATTCTAGAATTGATTAAATGGTTCTAAAATGGTTCTGCCTGCGGCTATGGAATCCTGACCTGATCACCTGACGTGCTACCTGTCCCAGACCTATTATTTATGAATATTTGAACATCTTGGCCATGTTCTGTTATAATCTCCACCCGGCACAGCCAGAAGAGGACTGGCCACCCCTCATAGCCTGGTTCCTCTCTAGGTTTCTTCCTAGGTTCTGGCCTTTCTAGGGAGTTTTTCCTAGCCAACGTGCTTCTACACCTGCATTGCTTGCTGTTTGGGGTTTTAGGTTGGGTTTCTGTACAGCACTTTGAGATATCAGCTGATGTACGAAGGGCTATATAAATACATTTGATTTGATTAAAAAATAGATATATAAATATCTCAGCAATCAACACACAATACCCAATAATGACAAAGCGAAAAAAGGATTTTAGACAATTTTGCAAATGTATAAAAATACATGTTTACATTATTTCCGCATTTACAGGTATTGTGTGTAGATTGATGAGAAAAATAAATAATATTTGATCCATTTTAGAATAAGGCTGTAACGCAACAAAATGTGGAAAAAGTCAAGGGGTCTGAGTACTTTCTGAATGGAGTGTACATCTCTATTATTATACTTCTCCTTGTTTGTCCCAGTCTGAGGTCATGCTATGCTAACAACCACTCCCAATGCCACACTATTTACATCAGACAGATGTATTTTCCACCAAACTCTTCCTTCTACAATTTTTCCAATGATCATTGTATCTATATCCTTAAAAGACCTATGGACCTTTGTATGGGAATGAATGTACCTTCGTGCCAATGTTAATGCCACTTACTGTAAAAATGATTCTACCATTTCGTCAACCATTAGGTTTGGATAGAAATTGTGATAGTTGTGTTGATCTTGACATGATGCTACTACATGGAGAGTTAGAGGAGGTTTGTTGAAGCGACTTTACTGTGATGCAGCCCTAAGAGAGCTAGTAAACCCAACTACCACTATTATTACTGAATAGCTCTTGGTGGTCGGTTAAGTTTACTCAATAACCAGTCACTTACTATTTAACCATTAATTTTCACGAGACCCCATGAAAAGTGCTAATCAGATTCAGCAGAAACAAGGTCATGACCTACGTGAGGTTAATTTGGAGATATTATTTTAGCCTGGAAATAGGACAATATAGACAGGCATGATGGCCCCATTTTGCAACCGGCATGTGATTGCTTTAGTTACATGGGTGTTGACTGGTGGAGACCCACGCAGTCGGCACAGTATGAATGAGTGTGTGTGTGCATACATACAGTAGTATATGCATCTGTGTGTGTGTGTATCTGGTGATTAGCACACAAAAGAATCGTACAAAATCAGAGAAAGCCTAGGGCTGAAGCAAATAGCTAAAAAAAAGTAACACTTTATTTACCCCCAATATAGCTATTTATCTTGGGCTCAAAATAGAACAGAAGAGTTGAGTACAATAAAACCCTTGAATGTGTAGTAAAGTTAGACAAGGAGGGCCATTTGATTGAGGCCCCATGCCCATAACACCATAATAGCGCCTATTGGTGACTACGTCTTAGGAGGAGTCACGAGGGTCTGACTGGAGAAAATGACGGCTGGCTCACTGCTCGTGTCACGATACCACAAAAGCTGTTCGGACAACATGAACATTCACAGTGAAATGAACAGGCTTTTCTTTGTAGCTGCTCTCTGTGTCTCTGTCACTCAGACTGCATCACATAATAGCAGCCTATTACCTACAGTTGAAGTCGGAAGTTTACATTAACCGTAGACAAATACATTTAAAATCAGTATTTCACAATTCCTGACATTTAATCCTAGTAAAAAATCCCTGTCTTAGGTCAGTTAGGATCACAGCTTATTTTAAGAATGTGAAATGTCAGAATAATAGTAGAGAGAATGATTTATTTCAGCTTAATTTCTTTCATCACATTCCCAGTGGGTCAGAAGTTTACATACACTCAATTAGAATTTGGTAGCATTGCCTTTAAATTGTTTAACTTGGGCTAAACCTTTCGGGTAGCCTTCTACAAGCTTTCCACAATAAGTTGGGTGAATTTTGGTCTATTCCTCCTGTTTTAATATATTGTGATCATTGCAGGTAAAATGGACAACAGTGGTGTCACCAAGCCACAGATGAGATTAATAAAAAAATAACAAACGTTCAGTTTTTTCTGTCCACAAGTGTTATCAACTTAAAACATCACAGAAGGCCACACAAAATCCTATTTAAAATATGTGCTCATAACCGTTAGGCCTACATACATCCTTATAACCCATACCGAATGTTTTGTTGCTCTTCTTTATCTGAAAGTTAAAAGCATTAAAACCGAGATTGAGATGAAGAATTTTTATCACAATGCAGTAGAACGCTGTCAACGTGTCATACATTCCAGTCATATGACATTCCTATGCAGATTCCTTCCTGGCTGCTGCCTTACTGATGCCCCTGGTGTGACAGGCCGTCACATGACACCCCGAGTTTTGCCATGGCAACCCTACAGCCCACAACAGTCAACAGCATAGCGGAAAGCAGCAGGGAGCACCCTTAAAATAGTCCCAAATAGAAAACGTGAAAGAAAGGGTTTCCCTTCCTCTGAGTGACTGTGCACACAGCCTTTGAGGATCTACCTCGGGGCAAGAATAACTCCAACTACTGAGGCCCACACACCCATAAGCAGCACCCCCTGCAAGGAGCACAGAGTAGTGTCTCCTGGTTGGCCCAAACATAACGCTTTGCCCAAACAACTTCTGTTTTCTGGGAAAACGACTTCTTACTAAAGACGCTGCTGAGACATATGCAACGTTTACCTTTTCACTGACCATCCTACCGATCCTCGACTTCTTACTAAAGACGCTACTGAGACTTATGCAACGTTTACCTTTTCACTGACCATCCTACCGATCCTCGACTTCTTACTAAAGACGCTGCAGAGACATATGCAACGTTTACCTTTTCACTGACCATCCTACCGATCCTCGACTTCTTACTAAAGACGCTGCTGAGACTTATGCAACGTTTACCTTTTCACTGACCATCCTACCGATCCTCGACTTCTTACTAAAGATGCTGCTGAGACATATGCAACGTTTACCTTTTCACTGACCATCCTACCGATCCTTGACTTCTTACTAAAGACGCTGCTGAGACTTATGCAACGTTCACCTTTTCACTGACCATCCTACCGATCCTCGACTTCTTGCTAAAGACGCTGCTGAGACATATGCAACGTTTACCTTTTCACTGACCATCCTACCGATCCTCGACTTCTTACTAAAGACGCTGCTGAGACTTATGCAACGTTTACCTTTTCACTGACCATCCTACCGATCCTCGACTTCTTACTAAAGACGCTGCTGAGACATATGCAACGTTTACCTTTTCACTGACCATCCTACCGATCCTCGACTTCTTACTAAAGACGCTGCTGAGACTTATGCAACGTTTACCTTTTCACTGACCATCCTACCGATCCTCGACTTCTTACTAAAGATGCTGCTGAGACATATGCAACGTTTACCTTTTCACTGACCATCCTACCGATCCTCGACTTCTTACTAAAGATGCTGCTGAGACATATGCAACGTTTACCTTTTCACTGATCATCCTACCGATCCTTGACTTCTTACTAAAGACGCTGCTGAGACTTATGCAACGTTCACCTTTTCACTGACCATCCTACCGATCCTCGACTTCTTGCTAAAGACGCTGCTGAGACATATGCAACGTTTACCTTTTCACTGACCATCCTACCGATCCTCGACTTCTTACTAAAGACGCTGCTGAGACATATGCAACGTTTACCTTTTCACTGACCATCCTACCGATCCTCGACTTCTTACTAAAGACGCTGCTGAGACTTATGCAACGTTCACCTTTTCACTGACCATCCTACCGATCCTCGACTTCTTGCTAAAGACGCTGCTGAGACATATGCAACGTTTACCTTTTCACTGACCATCCTACCGATCCTCGACTTCTTACTAAAGACGCTGCTGAGACTTATGCAACGTTCAACTTTTCACTGACCATCCTACCGATCCTCGACTTCGGCGATGTCATTTACAAAATAGCCTCCAACACTCTACTCAGCAAACTGGATGCAGTCTATCACAGTGCCATCCGTTTTGTCATCAAAGCCCTATATACCACCCACCACTGCGACCTGTGTGCTCTCGTCGGCTGGTCCTCGCTGCATATTCGTCGCCAGACCCACTGACTCCAGGTCATCTCTAAGTCTTTGCTAGGTAAATCTCTGCCTTATCTCAGCTCACTGGTCACCATAACAACACCCACCCATAGCACGCGCTCCAGCAGGTATTTCTCACTGGTCATCCCCAAAGCCAACACCTCCTTTGGACGCCTTTCCTTACAGTCCTCTGCTGCCAATGACTGGAACGAATTGCAAAAATTGCTGAAGTCAGAGACTTGTATCTCCCTCAATAACTTTAAGCATCAGCTATCTGAGCAGCTAACCGATTGCTGAAGCTTTACCTAGCCCATCTGTAAATAGCCCACCCGTCTTCCTCGTGTTGTTTTAATTAAATGTTTTGCTATTTTGCGCACCAGTATTTCTACTTGCACATCATCATCTGAAGATCTCTCACTTCAGTGTTAATTTGCTAAAATGTAATTACTTCGCTACTATGGTCTATTTATTGCCTCACCTCCATACTCCATTTGCACACAGTGTATATAGATGTTTTTTCTGTTGTGTTATTGACTGTACGCTTGTTCATTCCATGTGAAATTCTGTGTTGTTTTTTTGTCGCACTGCTTTGCTTTATCTTGGCCAGGTTGCAGTTATAAATGAGAACTTGTTTTCAACTGGCCTACCTGGTTAAAACCTCTTGATACTCTCCATCCCGGATCCGGGATCGTGAATAAAGCCTCAGGCTCATTAGCTTAAATAAAGGTGACATTTAAAAAAATATGAAAAAAACTCTTTACTTTAATTGTTGTTTGATTTGGCTTTGGAATTCACCGTTTTCACTGGGGTCTTGGTTTTGTCTTCCCTCAACGTCTTTCGTTCAGCTTTTTAGCGTCGGATGTTCTATCTGCTCCACCACGCTGTCTGGTAAGGTTGAATGCCTACTCTCCTACTCAGCCTCCCGACAAAAGCTCCCTGCTTGGATCCCTCCCGGTGATCTGCCTCCTGTCTGCCCTAGCCTGTCTCCCTCTGTCAGGTACGGGTACCGCCACCACACTCCCCCTCTCTCCCGAGCTTTCGCTCGCTTCCAGCACACGTGCACACACATAGACCCACATACACACACAAGTACGAGTACGGCCTTAGCACAAATTACAGATGATTGGTTAAAGAGTATGGATGACAGGAAATTCATTGTTGTTGTGTTGCCAGATTTCAGTGCTGCTTTTGATGTAATTGATCATGAACTGTTACTAGGTCAACTCAAATGTTATGGTCTTAAGTCTGCAACTCTATCCTGGATGGAAAGCTATCTATACAGGAGAAGTCAAAAAGTGTTCTTTAATGGTAGCTTTTCAAACAGTAAAAATATACACTGTGGTGTTCCTCAAGGAAGCTGCCTAGGCCCACTTTTCTACTCTATCTTTACTAAAGATTGATGTATGCTGATGACAATGTATAGTGCAGCATCAGAATGTAATGAGCTAACAGATGTACTGAGCAGTGAACTAAGAACGGTGTATGATGGGTTAATATGAACATATTGGTGTTGAACATTTCTACAATGAAATATATTGTATTTGGTTCAAGATATATGCTTGCTGATGAATTGAATTTGTCAGTGAATAGAACACATGTAGAGCAAGTGGAAAAAACTAAACTACTAGGCGTTATGTTGGACGCAACTCTGTCATGGTCAGAACACAGATAATATTGTTATTAAGATAGTAACCGGAAGGTTGCAAGTTCAAACCCCCGAGCTGATAAGGTAGAAATCTGTCATTCTACCCCTGAACAGGCAGTTAACCCACTGTTCCTAGGTCGTCATTGAAAATAAGAATTTGTTCTTAACTGACTTGCCTAGTTAAATAAAGGTAAAAAAAATAAAAAATAAGATGGGTAAGGGAATTGCTGTTACAAGAAAATGTTGAAAGAATGTAACATCTAGCACTCTGAATCAGGTGATTCAATCCCTGGTCCTACCACACTTAGAGTACTGTCAAGTTATATGGTCAATCCCTGGTCCTACCACATTTAGAGTACTGTCCAGTTATATGGTCAATCCCTGGTCCTACCACACTTAGAGTACGGTCCAGTTATATGGTCAATCCCTGGTCCTACCACACTTAGAGTACTGTCCAGTTATATGGTCATCTGTAGCAAAGAAAGCTCCAAATGGCTCAAAACAGGGCTGCCAGATTATCTCTTCATTGCTCTAAACAGGGCGGCCAGATTATCTCTTCATTGCTCTAAACAGGGCTGCCAGATTATCTCTTCATTGCTCTAAACAGGGCTGCCAGATTATCTCTTCATTGCTCTAAACAGGGCTGCCAGATTATCTCTTCATTGCTCTAAACAGGGCTGCCAGATTATCTCTTCATTGCTCTAAACAGGGCTGCCAGATTATCTCTTCATTGCTCTAAACAGGGCTGCCAGATTATCTCTTCATTGCTCTAAACAGGGCTGCCAGATTATATCTTCATTGCTCTAAACAGGGCTGCCAGATTATATCTTCATTGCTCTATCCATGTGAATATAATCCAAATACATCAGAATCTCTCATGGCTTCATGTTAAATACAAATTACTATCTAGTCTTTTGATTTTCTTTGGGAATGTTATGTATTTTTTAACTGTATTTTTCAGGCCAGTTAGTTCATACTAGCAACACACATAACCACCAAACCAGACAGGTAAATTCAGGGCATCTAAGACAACCCAAGCAAAGGAAATCTACAGTTTTATATAGAGCCATAGCTGAATGGAACTCTTGAACAATTAATATTTTTCAAGCAAAAAGTAAATCCACTGAAGAAGATCTAATGCGATAGACCATATGACTGGACAGGTAATAGAAAGCATCAACTGAATGTTAAATGTGTTTCTTGTCAGGTATTTTAATTGTCTGTATTATCTATTTGTTAAATGTTTGTAAAGTCTTGATTTCGAATTATTTGTAATGTCTTCTGAACACCTCCAAAACAAAGGTCATGTGGTTTGGTAAGAAGAAACAACACACATCCCCGGGTCTCTCTTCTGTCCAGTTTGCTGCAGCTAGCGACTGGAACGAGCTGCAACAAACACTCAAACTGGACAGTTTTATCTCCATCTCTACATTCAAATTCTCAATCATGGACGCTCTTACTGACACTTGTGGCTGCTTCTCGTGATGTGTTGTTGTCTCTACCTTTTTACCCATTATGCTGTTGTCTGTTTCTACCATGTTTGAGCTGAGACCATGTTGTGCTGCTGCCATGTTGTGTTGCTAATGTGTTATGTTGTGTTGTGTTGCTACCATGTTGTGTTGTTTTCATGTTGTGCTGCTACAGTACCATGTTGTGTACCGTGTTGTCATGTTGTGTTTCTGCCATGTTGAGTTGTTGTCTTAGGTCTCTCTTTATGTAGTGCTGTGGTGTCTCTTGTCGTGATGTGTGTTTTGTCCTACTTTTTTTTATTTTATCCCAGCTCCCATCTCCACAGGAGGCCTTTTGCCTTTGGTAGGCCGTCATTGTAAATAATAACTTTTTTTCTTAATTGACTTGCCTATTTAAATAAAGGTTAAATAAAAAAATAAAACCTGTAGGTCTATGAGTGGAAAAGGATTGTAGAATGCCTCTCCTCTCCCTTCGGGACGTGTCAACTCAAACAGTTGTTACGGAGTACTACCTCCTCTGGCCTGATTCAACAGCAGATGACTTCACCGCAAAGGGAATCCCAAATACAGTGATGCTATGGGAAGCATCAGTGGCTATCACCCTAGCAACACAAACACATCGCCCACTGGTCTCTGTTTCACTCAAGGCAAGCTGCCAGAGGAAAATCATATAATAGCTCTTAAAACAGGAGCCAGTGCGGGCCTGGGGAAGGGAATGACTGCTTGACAAGTTATGGTCCTTTAATGCAATATAATGTATCTGCAATTTAAGTGTCTACTTCCTGCGTTATAGCCAATCATAAGCTGCACTGTAGGAAGTTATTATTATATTGTAACTTTAAAGGCAGAATCCATAACTTAGACTTCCAATAAAATTGGTTTTCATTGTTGTTTTGGAGGACTGGGGAAGATCATTGCAAGTGCAAAATCAATGAAGAAGAACTGGTGATCAATTGTCATCAGCCCTAAAGGAGGACATAAAAATATGTATTGTGCCTTTAAAGTGTTTGTGTCAGTACTTAATTGCATTTCACATTGCTTACTGTTTTCTACAAAGCTTGTTTGCATTGTCTAAAGATCTTGTTTGTATTGTCTAAAGATCTTGTTTGCATTGTCTAAAGATCGTGTTTGCATTGTCTAAATATATTTTTGCATTGTCTAAAGATCTTGTTTGCATTGTCTAAAGATCTTGTTTGCATTGTCTAGAGATCTTGTTTGCATTGTCTAGAGATCTTGTTTGCTTGCTAGATTGTATCTGTTGGGTCACACCCTGTTAAATTGTTTGCAAAGTTTTGTTTTTATAGTTTTTTTTTTTTACAGACGATGTCTGTCTGTGTTTTATTCAAAATGGAAAATAACTACACTGAGTCTGTATGTCTGTCTGTCTATTCAGCCAAAGCCCACATTCCATATAAGGTAATATTCTGTTATTTCACTGGAACATACTGTCCCTCCTGCCGTTTCCCAAGAATGAAATGTTCCTGCCCAATTTGCATTGTGAGACTCCCTCCCTCCCTTTCTCTTGTGCACGTGTACTTGCACACACATGCACTCTTCTTTCTCTCTCTCTCTCTCTCTCTCTCTCTCTCTCTCTCTCTCTCTCTGTGCACGTGCCCTTCCATGTGTGTGATCCTTCTGGAAAATGGTGAGAGCACTTTTGGGAGAGCTTTGCTGGAAAGCGAGATCGCGGTCTGGGGTTGAAGAGGAGGGGGTGCAAAAAAGTTAACTCAAGGACTTGCCAAACTCTCCTGGAATGTGAGGAATGGACAGAATCTCTTTTGCGGAATGCTTCCTTGCAGGACTTTCAGTCAACTAGCTGCATGTGAATCACTGACTGTGCTGTCCAGGGGATCCTCACAATCCTTTCTGTATGTGTTACTCATATCACATTGTTTTCCTGCAAAACACTGTACTATTTATGTATGTATGTGGTGGTCAGGGCCCAAGGGTGAAATACAGTAGGAATTGAATAAAGTACACACGCATTATACACACACACATACCCAAAATACTCTCTTTCTCTCTCACTCACTCTCACTCACTCACTCACTCACTCGCTGCGCTGCGGTCTAAGGCACGGCATCATTACAGACCCTGGTTTGATTCCAGGCTGTATCACAACTGGCTGTGATTGATAGTCCCATAGGGCGGTGCACAATTAGCCCAGAGTCATCCACGTTAGGGTTTGGCCTGGGTAGGCCATCATTGTAAATACTCATTTGTTCTTAACTGACTTGCCTAGTTTGATAAAGGATTGAAAAATATTTAACTCTACTTGAGTCCTCCTCCAACTAGCAGCACTTTTTCTCTCTCTCCAATCACTCTCTTTTCCTATTATTCATAGGCAGAGTGTTTCTCAGGCATTGTGAGACACTGTGTCGTACTTCATGTTGTTGTGTCTCTCAGTGTGAAGTGTGACAGACAATTGAATGTTTGGCTTTGAGGAAACACGATGATTTATCTTTCCCCATCAACATTACACAGGTGTGATTCTGTCTGGTTCCTTCATGTTGTGCCTCACCCTATAGCTCTGCAGAAAATACTGTCTGAGTGGTCAATAGGTTTGCCAAAGCATGGGAACACTCCACTGACACTAATGGAACCTTACTGTACTCGTAATAGGTCTTTGCTATTCACATAACACTGTCATGGAGCATGAACCTCTAAAGTGCTTCACAAAGGTTCAAGTGTTTGTGATTCAAGTGTCAAAATGGATTGATATCATATTTCACTTTGAGTGAAGAATGATGACATCTTGGTACAGTCTGCACTGTCTGAATTACCTGCAGAATGCAGAAAGATATTAGAGTGCTCGCGGGCAGCTCATGTTGCTATATTTAGTGTGTGTGTGTGTGTGTGTGTGTGTGTGTCTGTGTGTGTGTTTGTGTGTTAAGCTTTATTGCACATGAACTCAGTCAACCAGGTTCTGTGGCCACGAGTCCTTGGTGTAGTGCAGTACATCTCTCTGTGGAAGCCGAGAAAGTGTTCTAGTAATACCAGCCGGCCAGGAGCTTTCCCCTGTTATGGACCTGACTGTAGAGGCTTACTGTGTTAAAGGCCACATCGCAGGCAGGCCATTGATTTAAAACCAGTCAAATGACCTGACTGATGGGTTTCCCAAAGGCTAAAGCCCTTCACTAGTTTTACATATTAAGCAGTTTAAGTTGATTATTTCTCTCCACAAACAAAGTGCATGACTGGGGCGGCAGGTAGCCTAGTGGTTAGAGTGTTGGGACAGTAACCGGAGGGTTGCAAAATCGAATCCCCGAGCTGAGAAGGTAATAAATCTGTCATTCTGCCCTTGAACAAGGCAGTTAACCCACTGTTCCTAGGCTGTCATTGAAAATAATAATGTGTTCTTAACTGACTTGTCTAGTTAAATAAAGGTAAAAATAAAACAAATGACTGTGAGAGAGAACAATTATGACATAGATGTTTGATGGTCAATCTGCAATGCATTATTGAATGGAACTGTAAAGTGAAGCACTTTGCTTAGAGAAAAAGGCTTTGAGAAACTGCAGTAATAGTGCATTGAATGTCCATGTATATAGTTGTGGAAGCTTAGACTACTGCATTGGAATTTATGTTGTTCTTCGTGCACTGCATGCCATTGCAATCACCCACACTCAAGTCAGGAATGGTTTTGTCTTATCTATAGCTTGAGGTGTATGCAACTCTTTGTACATGATGTACCCAACAAAACACACAGAGACTAAAGATTACAAAAGTTCGAACTTGAAATACCTCAAACACAAGAACAGTACCTCAAATAACCCCAACGGGTTCTTGTACATTCTAGCTGTTCTAGTACATGTTAGCTGTTCTGGTAAATACAAAATGTTGTAGTACATACCAGCTGTTGTAGTACATACTAGCAGTTGTATTACATACCAGTTGATCTAGTACATACTAGCTGTTGTAGTACATACTGGCTGTTGTAGTACATACCAGTTGATCTAGTACATACTAGCTGTTGTAGTACATACTAGCTGTAGTACATACCAGTTGATCTAGTTGTTATAGTACATACCAGCTGTTGTAGTACATACTGGCTGTTGTAGTACATACCAGTTGTGATACTAGTACATACTAGCTGTTGAAGTACATACCAGTTGATCTAGTACATACTAGCTGTTGTAGTACATTCCAGCTGTTGTAGTACATACTACCTGTTGTAGTACATACCAGTTGATCTAGTACATAATAGCTGTTGTAGTACATACCAGATGTTGTAGTACATACTAGCAGTTGTAGTACATACCAGTTGATCTAGTACATACTAGCGGTTGTAGTACATACTAGCTGTTGTAGTACATACTAGCTGTTGTAGTACATACCAGTTGATCTAGTACATACTAGCTGTTGTAGTAAATACCAGTTGATCTAGTACATACTAGCTGTTGTAGTACATACCAGCTGTTGTAGTACATACCAGTTGATCTAGTACATACTAGCTTTTGTAGTACATACTGGCTGTTGTAGTACATACCAGTTGATCTAGTACATACTAGCTGTTGTAGTACATACTAGCTGTTGAAGAACATACCAGTTGATCTAGTACATACTAGCAGTTGTAGTACATACCAGCTGTTGTAGTACATACTAGCAGTTGTTCATACCAGTTGATCTAGTACATACTAGCTGTTCTAGTACATACTGGCTGTTCAGGTACATACTGGATCTGTTACTAGGTACATACTGGCTGTTCAAGTACATACCAATTGATCTAGTACATACCAGCTGTTGTAGTACATACCAGCTGTTGTAGTACATACTGGCTGATCTAGTACATACCAGCTGATCTAGTACATACTAGCTGTTGTAGTACATACTAGCTGATTGAAGTACATACCAGCTGATCTAGTACATACTAGCTGATCTAGTACATTCCAGCTGTTGTAGTACATACCAGCTGTTGTAGTACATACCAGTTGATCTAGTACATATCAGCTGATCTAGTACATACTAGCAGTTGTAGTACATACCAGCTGATCTAGTACATACCAGCTGATCTAGTACATACTGGCTGTTGTAGTACATAACAGTTGATCTAGTACATACTAGCTGATCTAGTACATACTAGCTGATCTAGTACATACCAGCTGATCTAGTACATACTAGCTGATCTAGTACATATCAGCTGATCTAGTACATACTGGCTGATCTAGTACATACCAGCTGATCTAGTACATACCAGCTGATCTAGTACATACCAGCTGATCTAGTACATACCAGCTGATCTAGTACATACCAGCTGATCTAGTACATACCAGCTGATCTAGTACATACCAGCTGATCTAGTACATACCAGCTGATCTAGTACATACTAGCTGATCTAGTACATACTGGCTGTTGTAGTACATATCAGCTGATCTAGTACATACCAGCTGATCTAGTACATACCAGCTGATCTAGTACATACCAGTTGATCTAGTACATACCAGCTGATCTAGTACATACCAGCTGATCTAGTACATACCAGCTGATCTAGTACATATCAGCTGATCTAGTACATAATGTAGCTTGAAATACCCTTTGGCTGTTATCTTGAAATGAGCTGTTTGAAATGTATCTCATCCACATATTTTTTGTAACATGCTATTATTATTATGAACTACACTACATGCTTGAAAGACCCTTTGGCTGATGTCTGGAAACTAGCTGTTTGAGGCATGTTTCATAACATATAAACATGCTATCATTAGTGTTCAGTGTTTTTCACCCTGTGGTCTTGATGATAGGTGGACTGTACATAGCGCAAAGCCTTGTCAGTCATTCTGTCATACTGCCAACACAATAACATCTCAGTGTCACGAACCTCGCCGAAGATGGTGCCACTTCCTGTTTGGGCGGTGCTCGGTGGTCGTCGTCGCCGGCCTTTTAGCTGCCATCGATTCCCTTTCCGTTTGTTTCTGTTTATTGGGTAAGTGGGTACACCTGTTTTGAGTTAGTGTTTGTTTGTAGGCTATTTAAGGGCACTAGGCCCGCTGGGTATTTGTGCCGGCTTGTTTTTTGTTACTCTGTTGTTGGTTGTTTCGTGTATGTATTCTCCGGACTATTTTGGTCATATGTTTGGGCTGGTCAATTGTATTGGCCACGCCCTGTGTGGTGGCGTGACCGTTTTTTGTACTTCGGAGAATAAATTGACAATCTACTGAACCCTGCTCTCGGCGCCTGATTCCACCCACTACTCCTAGTAAATTGTAACACTCAGTGAGTGTGACACGACAACATCTCAATCACTGGGTGTTTTTGCTCTCTTCTCCTGTTGATTTCCTGGGTTTTATTTGGGCCTTGAATGTTGTATTATCCTCCTTTCTCCCGCTCTTGCTCTCATCACTGTACATAAAATATGATTTCACACCTATCTACACTATATGTTCTTTGGCACTGCTTCAAATCTGTTGGAATACCTAGGATAGGATACCTAGGATAGGATAAAGTATTCCTTCTCACCCCCCCTTAAATGATTTAGATGCACTATTGTAAAGTGGCTGTTCCACTGGATGTCATAAGGTGAATTCACCAATTTGTAAGTCGCTCTGGATAAGAGCGTCTGCCAAATGACTTAAATGTAAATGTAAATGTAATGGTGCTGTTGTTTGGTTGTATACCACATGTGGTGGGTGTAGTTAGTGAGGGAATGACCCATCATCCTCTCCTGCAGCCCTCCCTCTCTATCTGATCCAGGCAGAGACACACTGTTCCCTGTTTTTTCCACTGACAACTGGAAAAACAAAAGAGTGCATGTTGAGCCACAACTGAAAATGTAGGATAGAGAGAAAAACACACAGCCCTTTCCAGACCCACCCTTCCCCCTGCCTCCCTTTTCCTCCAATCCCCTCTCTCCCCACCTTTTCCTGCTTAGTTGAAAGTATGTGTGCTTGTGTGCAAGTGTGCATGAATGTGTGTGTGTTTATGTTTGTGTGTTTGAGGTGTGTATTTGAGGTGTGTAGTTGAGTGTGCATTTGATTGCGTGCCACCGGTAACGCTAACCTGAGCACTCTCTGTCCTGGAACAATATCACATGTCACCACAAGGAAATCCAACACCCACCGCAGTGTGCTCCTCAGGCTACTGTAGGGTGTGTGTGTGTGTGTAGTTTGGAAGGCATGAGCTATGTTTTGGAGTGTATTACTGTGGAGGAGTGTAGGCCAGCACCAGATAGACGAGCTGTGGACCACCAGGGCCAGATAGACTAGCTGTGGAAGACCAGGGCCAGATAGACGAGCTGTGGAAGACCAGGGCCAGATAGACGAGCTGTGGAAAACCAGGGCCAGATAGACGAGCTGTGGAAGGCCAGGGCCAGATAGACGAGCTGTGGAAGGTCAGGGCCAGATAGACGAGCTGTGGAAGACCAGGGCCAGATAGACGAGCTGTGGAAGTCCAGGGCCAGATATGTGAGCTGTGGAAGGCCAGGGCCAGATAGACGAGCTGTGGAAGGCCAGGGCCAGATAGACAAGCTGTGGAAGACCAGGGCCAGATAGACGAGCTGTGGAAGGCCAGGGCCAGATAGACGAGCTGTGGAAGGCCAGGGCCAGATAGACGAGCTGTGGAAGACCAGGGCCAGATAGACGAGCTGTGGAAGACCAGGGCCAGATAGATGAGCTGTGGAAGGCCAGGGCCAGATAGACGAGCTGTGGAAGGCCAGGGCCAGATAGATGAGCTGTGGAAGACCAGGGCCAGATAGATGAGCTGTGGAAGGCCAGGGCCAGATAGACGAGCTGTGGAAGGCCAGGGCCAGATAGATGAGCTGTGGCACATATCTTGTGATAAGGGTCTGCTGCTGGTGGACTGTCTGTTTCATGCAGGCAGAGGAGATACTCACTAATCCACTGTGTAAAATGCAGACTTGCCGATAAGCACTTTGACGCTATAACGGCCCTGATAATTTTGAGAGACATTGATTATGAGTATCGGGGTAATCACACACAGAATGTCTTATTTTGAATTGAACAGGGGTAGCGTTCTGTTGAATTGCACTTTGCTGCTGTTACTCAAGCAACGCTCTGGCTCATTTTGAAAGACATATTTGCAGGTCATGTTGAATTTGATAGGAGTAGAATTCTGTTGAATTGCATTCATCGACAATGTCCAAAGTGACTCAGTTTGTAATGGCTGAGCAAAGGGTAAACAATGTTCATACACGCGTGTGCATGAGAATATATTTTGATGTTTGCATGCACGCGTGTATGTCTGTGTATATAAATGTTGCAACTGTGAATAATCATGTGATCTGATGTACTCTGCAGACCAGAAGCGCACCATGGTCTTTAACTAATGCACAACTCTCTTGAGATTTCTCGAACACGCACAAGACATTGTGCAAGGGGCCCTGTGCGTTGAGAAGGGCGATGGAGGGATGGGTTGAAGGAGTGTCTGTGTGTGTGTGTGTGTGTGTGTGTGTGTGTGTGTGTGTGTGTGTGTGTGTGTGTGTGTGTGTGTGTGTGTGTGTGTGTGTGTGTGTGTGTGTGTGTGTGTGTGTGTGTGTGTGTGTGTGTGTGTGTGTGTGTGTGTGTGTGTGTGTGTGTGTGTGTGTGTGTGTGTGTGTGTGTGTGTGTGTACAGAGTGGAGGCGTGAAGCTGGATCAGAAAGACAGAATGTTCCCGGTAATTCTAGAGCTTATTTACAAGCTGGGGAAGAGGGAGGGCTCAGTCAGGGGAGGACATGCTTTGGAATGGAGGGAGGGAGGGAGGGAGGGAGGGAGGGAGGGAGGGAGGGAGGGAGGGAGGGAGGGAGGGAGGGAGGGAGGGAGGGAGGGAGGGAGGGAGGGAGGGAGGGAGGGAGGGAGGGAGGGAGGGAGAGAAAGGGAGTTCCTCTTAGACAGTGCAGGTAACAGACAGTGCAGATTACAGACAGTGCAGGTTACAGACAGTGCAGGATACAGACAGTGCAGATTACAGACAGTGCAGGTTACAGACAGTGCAGATTACAGACAGTGCAGGTTACAGACAGTGCAGGATACAGACAGTGCAGGCTACAGACAGTGCAGGATACAGACAGTGCAGATTACAGACAGTGCAGGCTACAGACAGTGCAGGCTACAGACAGTGCAGGATACAGACAGTGCAGGCTACAGACAGTGCAGATTACAGACAGTGCAGGATACAGACAGTGCAGGTTACAGACAGTGCAGGCTACAGACAGTGCAGGCTACAGACAGTGCAGGATACAGACAGTGCAGGCTACAGACAGTGCAGATTACAGACAGTGCAGGCTACAGACAGTGCAGGATACAGACAGTGCAGGCTACAGACAGTGCAGGTTACAGACAGTGCAGGTTACAGACAGTGCAGATTACAGACAGTGCAGGCTACAGACAGTGCAGGTTACAGACAGTGCAGGTTACAGACAGTGCAGGTTACAGACAGTGCAGATTACAGACAGTGCAGGCTACAGACAGTGCAGGATACAGACAGTGCAGGCTACAGACAGTGCAGATTACAGACAGTGCAGGCTACAGACAGTGCAGGATACAGACAGTGCAGGCTACAGACAGTGCAGGTTACAGACAGTGCAGTTTACAGACAGTGCAGATTACAGACAGTGCAGGCTACAGACAGTGCAGGTTACAGACAGTGCAGATTACAGACAGTGCAGGCTACAGACAGTGCAGGATACAGACAGTGCAGGCTACAGACAGTGCAGGCTACAGACAGTGCAGATTACAGACAGTGCAGGCTACAGACAGTGCAGGTTACAGACAGCGCAGGATACAGACAGTGCAGATTACAGACAGTGCAGGTTACAGACAGTGCAGGATACAGACAGTGCAGGCTACAGACAGTGCAGGTTACAGACAGTGCAGGTTACAGACAGTGCAGGTTACAGACAGTGCAGATTACAGACAGTGCAGGATACAGACAGTGCAGATTACAGACAGTGCAGGTTACAGACAGTGCAGGTTACAGACAGTGCAGGTTACAGACAGTGCAGGATACAGACAGTGCAGGTTACAGACAGTGCAGGTTACAGACAGTGCAGGCTACAGACAGTGCAGGCTACAGACAGTGCAGGCTACAGACAGTGCAGGCTACAGACAGTGCAGGTTACAGACAGTGCAGGATACAGACAGTGCAGGCTACAGACAGTGCAGGTAACAGACAGTGCAGGATACAGACAGTGCAGGATACAGACAGTGCAGATTACAGACAGTGCAGGATACAGACAGTGCAGATTACAGACAGTGCAGGTTACAGACAGTGCAGGTTACAGACAGTGCAGGTTACAGACAGTGCAGGATACAGACAGTGCAGGTTACAGACAGTGCAGGTTACAGACAGTGCAGGCTACAGACAGTGCAGGCTACAGACAGTGCAGGCTACAGACAGTGCAGGCTACAGACAGTGCAGGTTACAGACAGTGCAGGATACAGACAGTGCAGGCTACAGACAGTGCAGGTAACAGACAGTGCAGGATACAGACAGTGCAGATTACAGACAGTGCAGGTTACAGACAGTGCAGGTTACAGACAGTGCAGGTTACAGACAGTGCAGGTTACAGACAGTGCAGATTACAGACAGTGCAGGATACAGACAGTGCAGATTACAGACAGTGCAGGTTACAGACAGTGCAGGTTACAGACAGTGCAGGATACAGACAGTGCAGGATACAGACAGTGCAGGATACAGACAGTGCAGATTACAGACAGTGCAGGATACAGACAGTGCAGGCTACAGACAGTGCAGGATACAGACAGTGCAGGCTACAGACAGTGCAGGATACAGACAGTGCAGGATACAGACAGTGCAGGATACAGACAGTGCAGATAACAGACAGTGCAGGATACAGACAGTGCAGGATACAGACAGTGCAGGATACAGACAGTGCAGATAACAGACAGGGCAGGATACAGACAGTGCAGGTAACAGACAGTGCAGGATACAGACAGTGCAGGATACAGACAGTGCAGGCTACAGACAGTGCAGGATACAGACAGTGCAGGCTACAGACAGTGCAGGATACAGACAGTGCAGGATACAGACAGTGCAGGATACAGACAGTGCAGGTTACAGACAGTGCAGGCTACAGACAGTGCAGGATACAGACAGTGCAGGATACAGACAGTGCAGGATACAGACAGTGCAGGTTACAGACAGTGCAGATTACAGACAGTGCAGATTACAGACAGTGCAGGATACAGACAGTGCAGGCTACAGACAGTGCAGGATACAGACAGTGCAGGATACAGACAGTGCAGGCTACAGACAGTGCAGGATACAGACAGTGCAGGCTACAGACAGTGCAGGATACAGACAGTGCAGGATACAGACAGTGCAGGATACAGACAGTGCAGGTTACAGACAGTGCAGATTACAGACAGTGCAGATTACAGACAGTGCAGGATACAGACAGTGCAGGATACAGACAGTGCAGGATACAGACAGTGCAGGATACAGACAGTGCAGGTTACAGACAGTGCAGGATACAGACAGTGCAGGCTACAGACAGTGCAGGTAACAGACAGTGCAGGATACAGACAGTGCAGGATACAGACAGTGCAGATTACAGACAGTGCAGGATACAGACAGTGCAGATTACAGACAGTGCAGGTTACAGACAGTGCAGGTTACAGACAGTGCAGGTTACAGACAGTGCAGGATACAGACAGTGCAGGTTACAGACAGTGCAGGTTACAGACAGTGCAGGCTACAGACAGTGCAGGCTACAGACAGTGCAGGCTACAGACAGTGCAGGCTACAGACAGTGCAGGTTACAGACAGTGCAGGATACAGACAGTGCAGGCTACAGACAGTGCAGGTAACAGACAGTGCAGGATACAGACAGTGCAGATTACAGACAGTGCAGGTTACAGACAGTGCAGGTTACAGACAGTGCAGGTTACAGACAGTGCAGGTTACAGACAGTGCAGATTACAGACAGTGCAGGATACAGACAGTGCAGATTACAGACAGTGCAGGTTACAGACAGTGCAGGTTACAGACAGTGCAGGATACAGACAGTGCAGGATACAGACAGTGCAGGATACAGACAGTGCAGATTACAGACAGTGCAGGATACAGACAGTGCAGGCTACAGACAGTGCAGGATACAGACAGTGCAGGCTACAGACAGTGCAGGATACAGACAGTGCAGGATACAGACAGTGCAGGATACAGACAGTGCAGATAACAGACAGTGCAGGATACAGACAGTGCAGGATACAGACAGTGCAGGATACAGACAGTGCAGATAACAGACAGGGCAGGATACAGACAGTGCAGGTAACAGACAGTGCAGGATACAGACAGTGCAGGATACAGACAGTGCAGGCTACAGACAGTGCAGGATACAGACAGTGCAGGCTACAGACAGTGCAGGATACAGACAGTGCAGGATACAGACAGTGCAGGATACAGACAGTGCAGGTTACAGACAGTGCAGGCTACAGACAGTGCAGGATACAGACAGTGCAGGATACAGACAGTGCAGGATACAGACAGTGCAGGTTACAGACAGTGCAGATTACAGACAGTGCAGATTACAGACAGTGCAGGATACAGACAGTGCAGGCTACAGACAGTGCAGGATACAGACAGTGCAGGATACAGACAGTGCAGGCTACAGACAGTGCAGGATACAGACAGTGCAGGCTACAGACAGTGCAGGATACAGACAGTGCAGGATACAGACAGTGCAGGATACAGACAGTGCAGGTTACAGACAGTGCAGATTACAGACAGTGCAGATTACAGACAGTGCAGGATACAGACAGTGCAGGATACAGACAGTGCAGGATACAGACAGTGCAGGATACAGACAGTGCAGGATACAGACAGTGCAGGATACAGACAGTGCAGGATACAGACAGTGCAGGCTACAGACAGTGCAGGTAACAGACAGTGCAGGATACAGACAGTGCAGGATACAGACAGTGCAGATTACAGACAGTGCAGGATACAGACAGTGCAGGTTACAGACAGTGCAGATTACAGACAGTGCAGATTACAGACAGTGCAGGATACAGACAGTGCAGGCTACAGACAGTGCAGGATACAGACAGTGCAGGATACAGACAGTGCAGGTAACAGACAGTGCAGGTTACAGACAGTGCAGATTACAGACAGTGCAGATTACAGACAGTGCAGGTTACAGACAGTGCAGGATACAGACAGTGCAGATTACAGACAGTGCAGGTTACAGACAGTGCAGGTTACAGACAGCGCAGGATACAGACAGTGCAGATTACAGACAGTGCAGGCTACAGACAGTGCAGATTACAGACAGTGCAGGTTACAGACAGTGCAGGTTACAGACAGCGCAGGATACAGACAGTGCAGATTACAGACAGTGCAGATAACAGACAGTGCAGGATACAGACAGTGCAGGATACAGACAGTGCAGGCTACAGACAGTGCAGGTAACAGACTGTGCAGGTTACAGACAGTGCAGGATACAGACAGTGCAGGATACAGACAGTGCAGGATACATACAGTGCAGGTTACAGACAGTGCAGGATACAGACAGTGCAGATTACAGACAGTGCAGATTACAGACAGTGCAGGTTACAGACAGTGCAGATTACAGACAGTGCAGGTTACAGACAGTGCAGGTTACAGACAGTGCAGGCTACAGACAGTGCAGGATACAGACAGTGCAGATTACAGACAGTGCAGATTACAGACAGTGCAGGATACAGACAGTGCAGGATACAGACAGTGCAGATTACAGACAGTGCAGGTTACAGACAGTGCAGGCTACAGACAGTGCAGGATACAGACAGTGCAGATTACAGACAGTGCAGATTACAGACAGTGCAGATTACAGACAGTGCAGGATACAGACAGTGCAGGCTACAGACAGTGCAGATTACAGACAGTGCAGGTTACAGAAAGTGCAGATTACAGACAGTGCAGATTACAGACAGTGCAGGATACAGACAGTGCAGGCTACAGACAGTGCAGATTACAGACAGTGCAGATTACAGACAGTGCAGGATACAGACAGTGCAGGCTACAGACAGTGCAGGTTACAGACAGTGCAGGCTACAGACAGTGCAGGCTACAGACAGTGCAGGCTACAGACAGTGCAGATTACAGACAGTGCAGGCTACAGACAGTGCAGGTTACAGACAGTGCAGGATACAGACAGTGCAGGATACAGACAGTGCAGATTACAGACAGTGCAGGATACAGACAGTGCAGGCTACAGACAGTGCAGGTAACAGACAGTGCAGGATACAGACAGTGCAGGTTACAGACATTTGAGAGGGGTTACATTTATCCAGGTCCTTCCCTCAGCTGTTTACCAGAACGGAGGGGTTACATTTATCCAGGCCCTTCCCTCAGCTGTTTACCAGAACAGAGGGGTTACATTTATCCAGGCCCTTCCCTCAGCTGTTTACCAGAACAGAGGGGTTACATTTATCCAGGCCCTTCCCTCAGCTGTTTACCAGAACAGAGGGGTTACATTTATCCAGGTCCTTCCCTCAGCTGTTTATCAGAACGGAGGGGTTACATTTATCCAGGTCCTTCCCTCAGCTGTTTACCAGAACAGAGGGGTTACATTTATCCAGGCCCTTCCCTCAGCTGTTTACCAGAACAGAGGGGTTACATTTATCCAGGTCCTTCCCTCAGCTGTTTACCAGAACAGAGGGGTTACATTTATCCGGGCCCTTCCCTCAGCCGTTTACCAGAACAGAGGGGTTACATTTATCCAGGCCCTTCCCTCAGCTGTTTACCAGAACAGAGGGGTTACATTTATCCAGGCCCTTCCCTCAGCTGTTTACCAGAACAGAGGGGTTACATTTATCCGGGCCCTTCCCTCAGCCATTTACCAGAACAGAGGGGTTACATTTATCCAGGCCCTTCCCTCAGCTGTTTACCAGAACAGAGGGGTTACATTTATCCAGGCCCTTCCCTCAGCTGTTTACCACAACAGAGGGGTTACATTTATCCAGGTCCTTCCCTCAGCCATTTACCAGAACAGAGGGGTTACATTTATCCAGGCCCTTCCCTCAGCTGTTTACCAGAACAGAGGGGTTACATTTATCCAGGTCCTTCCCTCAGCTGTTTACCAGAACAGAGGGGTTACATTTATCCTGGCCCTTCCCTCAGCTGTTTACCAGAACAGAGGGGTTACATTTATCCAGGCCCTTCCCTCAGCTGTTTACCAGAACAGAGGGGTTACATTTATCCAGGCCCTTCCCTCAGCTGTTTACCAGAACAGAGGGGTTACATTTATCCGGGCCCTTCCCTCAGCTGTTTAACAGAACAGGGGGGTTACATTTATCCAGGTCCTTCCCTCAGCTGTTTACCAGAACAGAGGGGTTACATTTATCCGGGCCCTTCCCTCAGCTGTTTACCAGAACAGAGGGGTTACATTTATCCAGGCCCTTCCCTCAGCCGTTTACCAGAACAGAGGGGTTACATTTATCCAGGTCCTTCCCTCAGCTGTTTACCAGAACAGAGGGGTTACATTTATCCAGGCCCTTCCCTCAGCTGTTTACCAGAACAGAGGGGTTACATTTATCCAGGCCCTTCCTTAAAATGTAGTTTATGAAAGTTCATTCAGGAAGGCTGATTCTGAATGCTCATTTAACTTTTTTAAATTTAACATTTAAGTCAGTTAAGTCAGTTAAGAACAGGCAAGTCAGTTAAGAACCAATTCTTATTTACAATGACAGCCTAGCGGGGAACAGTGGGTTAACTGCCTTGTTCAGGCGCAGAACAACAGATTTTTACCTTGTGAGCTTGGGGATTTAATCCGGCAACATTTGAGTTACTGGCCCAATACTCTAACCACTAGGCTACCTGCTCTAACCACTAGGCTACCTGCTCTCACCACTGGGCTACCTACTCTAACCACTGGGCTACCTGCTCTAACCACTAGGCTACCTGCTCTAACCACTGGGCTACCTGCTCTAACCACTGGGCTACCTGCTCTAACCACTAGGCTACTTGCTTTAACCACTAGGCTACCTGCTCTAACCACTGGGCTACCTGCTCTAACCACTAGGCTACCTGCTCTAACCATTGGGCTACCTGTTCTAACCACTAGGCTACCTGCTCTAACCACTGGGCTACCTGCTCTAACCACTAGGCTACCTGCTCTAACCACTAGGCTACCTGCTCTAACCACTGGGCTACCTGCTCTAACCACTAGGCTACCTGCTCTAACCACTGGGCTACCTGCTCTAACCACTGGGCTACTTGCTCTAACCACTGGGCTACCTGCTCTAACCACTAGGCTACTTGCTTTAACCACTAGGCTACCTGCTCTAACCACTGGGCTACCTGCTCTAACCACTAGGCTACCTGCTCTAACCATTGGGCTACCTGTTCTAACCACTAGGCTACCTGCTCTAACCACTGGGCTACCTGCTCTAACCACTAGGCTACCTGCTCTAACCACTAGGCTACCTGCTCTAACCACTGGGCTACCTGCTCTAACCACTAGGCTACCTGCTCTAACCACTGGGCTACCTGCTCTAACCACTGGGCTACCTGCTCTAACCACTAGGCTACCTGCTCTAACCACTGGGCTACCTGCTCTAACCACTAGGCTACCTGCTCTAACCACTGGGCTACCTGCTCTAACCACTAGGCTACCTGCTCTACCCACTAGGCTACTTGCTCTAACCACTGGGCTACCTGCTCTAACCACTAGGCTACCTGCTCTAACCACTGGGCTACATGTTCTAACCACTATGCTACCTGCTCTAACCACTAGGCTACCGGCTCTAACCACTAGGCTACCTGCTCTAACCACTAGGCTACCTGCTCTAACCACTAGGCTACCTGCCGTCCCAGTAAGAATAACATAATTCGCTTTGTTTCCTATTCTAGAGGCATAGTGAGAATGAATACAAAAGTATCATCAGCATAGTGTCTCGTTTCTTCTTCTCTTCACTCTTCGCCATGTGCGGAATGTCAATCACCTATTTACCTTATGGTCTATATGCACAGCACAATAATACACATTCCTCGTGCTTGCTGTTTAACCTATGGGCTCAGTCTAGCAATTATCACCTTCCTGTCTCAACCAATGGGCTTAAATCTTGGGATGTGTTTATATATCAAATCAAATTTATTTATATAGCCCTTCGTACATCAGCTGATATCTCAAAGTGCTGTACAAAAAACCCAGCCTAAAACCCCAAACAGCAAGCAATGCAGGTGTAGAAGCACGGTGGCTAGGAAAAACTCCCTAGAAAGGCCAAAACCTAGGAAGAAACCTAGAGAGGAACCAGGCTATGAGGGGTGGCCAGTCCTCTTCTGGCTGTGCCGGGTGGAGATTATAACAGAACATGGCCAAGATGTTCAAATGTTCATACATGACCAGCATGGTCGAACAATAATGAGGCAGATCAGTTGAAACTGGAGCAGCAGCACGGTCAGGTGGATTGGGGACAGCAAGGAGTCATCATGTCAGGTAGTCCTGGGGCATGGTCCTAGGGCTCAGGTCCTCCGAGAGAGAGAAAGAAAGAGAGAATTAGAGAGAGCATATGTGGGGTGGCCAGTCCTCTTCTGGCTGTGCCGGGTGGAGATTATAACAGAACATGGCCAAGATGTTAAAATGTTCATAAATGACCAGCATGGTCGAATAATAATCATGTCAACTTGATGTTTTTTTTAGCAAAAAGTTACCATCCACCTCCCCTCCACCACCATCTATAATAACCTCAAGGCACATCACTGGAACTTCTTTCCCCCAGTGTTTCGATGCCAGCAGTGCCACATAGAGCTACCTGCCATCACATCATCTGGCTCCGAGGATCTTCCCTCGGAGATGAGACCATTCCCCAAACTATTTAATAAAACTTCTTATTGCATTCCAACTTTGATGTTCATTCAGTTAAGCCTGTACTCAATTCAACAATTGAGCATTTTATGAACAGAGTTTGTAGCATAAAACAACTGTACTACCAGGCATCAATGCAATGGATAGTTAACACTAAAGGTCCTGTGCAAAAAAGTGTCTACATCCTAGAATTTATTTACAGAGAATAAGACAAAGGAACAAAAAAACATGGTTTATGTGATTGGTTGGTGTTGTTTAAACTAAAAGGCCTTTCTTCCAATATAGGGAATGGTGCTGCAGAGAGAGAGAGAGAGAGAGAGACAGACAGAGAGAGAGATGAACAAGAGGAAACTTCAAAGGTACCTGCAAATTGAGTCACACCGGGTAGAGATGTGGGGTCAGGGCGACCTCTCTCTCTACCTCTCTACCTCTCTCTCTCTTTCCCCCTCTCTCGCTCTCTCTCTTTCCCTCTCCCTCTGTCTCTCTCTTTCCCCCTCTCTCTCTCTCTCTCTCTCTCTCTCTCTCTCGCTCTCTCTTTCCCCCTCCCTCTGTCTCTCTCTTTCCCCCTCTCTCTTTTCCCCCTCTCTCTGTCTCTCTCTTCCCCCTCTCTCGCTCTCTCTTTCTCTCTCCCTCTGTCTCTCTCTTTCCCCCTCTCTCTGTCTCTCTCTTTCCCCCTCCCTCTGTCTCTCTCTTTCCCCCCCCTCTCTCTCTCTCTCTCTCTCCCCCTCCCTCTGTCTCTCTCTTTCCCCCTCTCTCTCTTTCCCCCTCTCTCTGTGTCTCTCCCCCTCTCTCTCTCTTTCCCCCTGCCTCTGTCTCTCTCTCCCCCTCTCTCTCTCGCTCTCTCTCTCTCTCTTTCCCCCTCCCTCTCTCTCTATTTCACCCTCTCTCGCTCTCCCTCTCTCTTTCACCCTCTCTCTCTGTCTCTCTCTTTTCCCCCCTCTCTCTCGTTCTACTCTGCACAACAACCATAGCAATTTCCTTGAAATCTATTTCACAAGAACTGGGAAGACAAAGGATCAAAGTGACAGTGGTATGAGCTTATGAGGCCTTGTTACATAACGGTATGCACATTTTCCTATTCTCCACTTTCCTATCCTACTCCTGCATGTATCTCGGTCAAAGCATGAGTGCTTAGTAATACAATAGCCTGACCTTATGTAGGCTAGTCCTTTCACTTAACGATGACCACAAATAATTGATTGCGTCATAGGAGCCTCGTCAGGTCCCTCTTCTTTGGCCCGTAGAATAGCCTGTTCAAATCACTTAATGTAGATGAGTGACATTAAAGTCAAACCATAGGACCTCATTGGTTAACTGAATGTTAGCTATGAACACTTGAGAGACTATGTAACTGTTTAGAAATAGTCCTGCTAGATCATGTTCGCACAGATGCATCCGAGGCACAGTGTTGCAGCCAAGCGTCAGTGGACAGAGTTCAGTTCCTCTGTATTACTCTCCTCTATTGGACGGCCCTGCAGGGGCTGCAAGCCAACTGGCTTCTGTGCTGTTGACAGTTTTTCCTCCTTCACTCTCGATCGGGAGTCACTTTTTTCTTCTCAGAACATGTGTATACAGTAGTGGCCCAGTTTGAATATTTAAATCACAGATCTTTCCTTTGTTGAAGTGATCACAGATCTGGGAGATGGTTGGATTAAAGGGTGGGAACTTTGCATTCACTTATGAGATCAGTGTTACGCCAAGGAAGAAAGGTTTCAATTACAAATATTCCAACAGGGCCTGTGTTCATTTTTAAGGACATCTCAATGACTTAAGTTGTTTGTGGTAACGGAAAGGAAGGAAGTAATGGAGGAAGGACGATTTTAAGTATTTTACTTGGGGCTACGTGTTCTTTTCAGGACAGCTTACTACTTGAAGTTGTTTGTGTTCTGCAGGTATCACAACAGCTAACTGGCAGTGACACCTTAAAGCATGGGAGAACTCTGTGTGGACATTCAGCATAATATGTGTAGAGGTGATGACACACAGGATGGCTGTGGTGTTCCCAGGCAGAGAGACTGGAGACAAGTGAAACACTAGAAACAAAGTAAATTGTCACACCCTGACCTTAGAGACCTTTTATTCTCTATTTTTGTTAGGTCCGGGTGTGACTAGGGTGGGCAATCTATGTTTTCTATTTCTTTGTTGGCCGAGTATGGTTCCCAATCAGAGGCAGCTGTCTATCGTTGTCTCTGATTGGGAATCATACTTAGGCAGCTTTTTCCCACCTTAGTTTGTGGGATCTTATTTTTGTATTGTTGCTGTTGAGCCCTACAAGGCTGTACGTTGCGTTGGTTTCTCTTTCTTGTTTTTGTTGCTGGTTATCATTAAATAATATGATTAACCTACCCCATGCTGCATCTTGGTCTGACCATTCTTACAACGACGAGCGTAACAGAAGATCCCACCACAAACGGACCAAGCAACGTGGCCAGGAGGAGCAGACATCCTGGACATGGGAGGATATCTTGGATGGTAAGGGATCCTGGACGTGGGAGGAGATCCTGGAGAAGGGATCCTGGACGTGGGAGGAGATCCTGGACGGTAAGGGATCCTGGACGTGGGAGGAGATCCTGGCTCGAAAGGATCGCCTTCCATGGGAGCAGACGGAGGCAGCGAGGGAGGAACATCGACGACCCCGGGGTTCGCGACCACAATGGAAGCCCGAGAGGCAGCCCCCAAAAAATATTTTGGGGGGCACACGGGGTGGTTGGCGGAGCCAGGGTTTGAACCAGAGCCAACTCCCCGTACTCACAGTGGGGAGCGTGTGACCGGTCAGGCACCATGTTTTGCGGTGATACACACTGTGTCTCCAGTGCACATCCACAGCCCGGTGCATTTGGTGCCAGCTCCCCGCACTTGCCGTGCGAAAGTGGGCATCAGAACGGGTGGTGCCGGCTCAGCGTGCCTGGTCTCCAGTGCGCCTCCTCGGTCCAGGATATCCTGCGCCGGCTCTACGCTGTATCTCTGGCGCTGCTTCACAGCCCAGTGCGTCCTGTGCCCAGTATATTCTGTGCCAGCTCCATGCACCCGGCCTCCAGTGCGCCTCTCCAGCCTGGTACGTCCTGTGCCAGCTCTACGCATGAAGCCTCCAGTGATGATCCATGGCACAAAGCCTCCAGTGATGATCCATGGCCCCGAAGCCTCCAGTGATGATACATGGCCGAAGCCTCCAGTGATGATCCATGGCCCGGAGCCTCCAGTGATGATCCATGGCCTAGATCCTCCAGTGATGATACATGGACCGGAGCCTCCAGTGATGATTCATGGCCCGGAGTCTCCAATGATGATCCATGGCCCGGAGCCTCTAGAGACAATCCATGGCCCAGCGATCCAAGGCACAGCAATGGTTCCCAATCCGGAGCCTCCAGCGACGGTTCCCAGTCCGGAGCCTCCAGCTGCGGTTCCCAGTCCGGAGTCCCCGGCGACAATCCACGGTCTGGTTCCCCGGCGACGATCCACGGTCCGGTTCCCCTGGCGATCGATTCACGGTCCGGTTCCCCCGCGACGATCCACTCTCCCCGGAGTCCCCTTCAACGATCTACGGTCCGATTACTCCTGCGACGATCCAAGGTCCGGAGTCCCCGGCAACGATCTACGGTCCGATTACTCCTGCGACGATCCAAGGTCCGGAGTCCCCGGCAACGATCTACGGTCCGGGTCCTCCGGCGACGATCCACGGTCAGGTTCCACGGAAGCGGAGGGATCCGTGAGTGGAGCGGGGTCTACGTCCCGAACCGGAGCCGCTACCGAGGCTAGATGCCCAGCCGGACCCTCCCCCATAGAGTCAGATTTTCCGGTCGTAGTCCGCACCTTTGGGGGGGGGGGTACTGTCACGCCCTGACCTTAGAGAGACCTTTTATTCTCTATTTTGTTTAGGTCAGAAGAGAGAGACCCAGCTAACAACAAATGTTCCCACAACTTAAGAGAACGATCCCTTACAGTTTTTCTCAATTGCTAAAACACTAAAACCCATTGGCTGAACAAAGTTCTCAGTTGCCTGGACTCATTTAGCTAATTATGCAGTCTGTTGTCAATAGCTTAAACCATTTCACATGGTAAAACACAATTTGCAGATCTCACTTAGACTTTTCAGCAAAACTCTAAACACATTTTCATTCTCAAAACATTCGCCTCAAAACAGTTTTACCTGTGTTCAAAATCAAACACTGCTCTCAAATCATAAACAAAGTAATCAAAATGTTATACACTCTCAAGCAGTCAGTAAACAATACACCGAAAAATAGAAAACACATTGTTCAAAACATACAATTCTCAGGGAGAAGTACATTTTTTATTTTTTTTTAAATCATATTTTTCCGTCATTGTCTTTTGATGAACGAATACATGTTCTATCATAGTAGCTCAAAATTGATCAGAAATTACTCCTCTGCTTTGCTCTTTGCAATTTTGTTTTTTGTTCTTCCTCCTCCTTGTACCCCTATTTTTACAGTACTGTACCCTGCATCTCACAAACTTATCCTTTGTCTCTGTCATACTGTAATTCTTGTTCTTTGTTGATATGAACCTGAAACCAGTCAAAATCTATAGAACATGTTTTCATTCATCAAAAGACAATGACGGAAAAATATGAATATTTTTTTAAATTAAAACTGTACTTCTCCCTGGGAATTGTATGTTTTGAACAATGTGTTTTCTATTTTTCGGTGTATTGTTTACTGACTGCTTGAGAGTGTATATCATTTTGATTACTTTGTTTATGATTTGACAGCAGTGTTGGATTTTGAACACAGGTAAAACTGTTTTGAGGCGAATGTTTCATTTTGCAAGAGGTTATGTAAATAGTGCTTGAAGATGAGGTTTTGTGTTGAATGTTTTCAGGAAATGGAGCAAGGTTTCAGAAATGGTGTTTTAGCAATTGAGAAAAACTGTAAGAGTCTCATTAGATCTTCAATATAAGATATTAATGCTCTAGACACATTTCATAGAGAGAGAGCGAGAGAGCGAGAGAGCGAGAGAGCGAGAGAGCGAGAGCGAGAGAGAGATGTGACATTTGACGTTCAGATCTTGGTAGTGCCAGTTTTAACATAGTAGTTGATACCCTGATGCCATCCAGTTCATCAAGCTGACTGGTGTTTCTCTGACATTATCAAAGGGTCAGTGTCAATGAGTGAAGCTGTAATTCAGGTTAGCACAGCCTGACCTGGATACATCTATATCGGACACGTTTATTGGTCCGGGGGCCCACTGACCAATGAGACTGCTGAGGGGTGAGCTCACTCTCTGAAATGACAAGTTATGGCCTGCACACCCAGTGACATGTCTCCTGCTGCATACCTTTGCTGCAATGTCACTAGATTTCAATAACTATACACCCCCACCCTTCCCCATGTATGGTACATGTCTCTGGCACACCTTTTTCTGGACTCCCTTCAGTTTAATTCAGGTTTATAAGGGAAATATTCAAGTCTGTAATACTTTACAGTACTGTAAAGTTGTGCTCTCAAGAGTCAAACATAGTCAATGCATTATAACTTGAAATTCCGCACATAAATGCCCCACCTTACAATGTTTGGCTTTAGTTGCCAAGATGTTAATTTGGAAAATGGTGCCAAGTTTTGATGCGGACCTTAGTGGGATATTTTTTAAATACAACTGCAGTCAACATCGAATTAGGTTAGAATCTAAAGCCTCCAGAATCCAACATTATTACAGTTTTTTCCAACTGCTTACACACAAAATCTTTTCATGTCACACAATTTTTGAAACCTCTCACTCAAAGTGCAAAACTACACACCAAATATCCAAAACCATAAGCTATTTCTCAGCCTTTGACTCAGTTATCAATTGCATAAAACACTTTTTTCAAAACACTACACACAATTCTCTATCTAAAACACAAAAATCTAACAGGAAGTGACTTGCTTTCCTTTTTCAAACACAACCAATCAAAATGCTACAATTATTCACCAGGTCACACACACACTCCTCACATGTGCAAACACTAATAGCTTAACTGATCACTTACCAATCACTGCTTTACTGTAGTATAGGCCTATAAATAGGTCAAAGGTCAGATTACCTGTTTTGAACAATGGATGCCAACAATGGACAGAGAGCAAGAGGAGTAGGAGGGAGAGGAAGAGGAAGAGGAGGCCGGGGGAAAAGAAGAGAAGGAAGGAGAGCCATCTATGATGAGATTAGGGCAAGACTTGTTGATCATGTGATCAACCACGGTTTGACCATGAGAGAGGCTGGACTGAGAGTCCAGCCCAACTTGAGTCGATTTACAATGGCGTCTATAATTCGAACCTTCAGAAATGAGAACAGATATGCAACTATAGCCATCCATTTACTGCACTGCATTGAATGAATGAGGTTGGTTATCATGCTGTACTACATTGAATGAAGGAGGTTGGTCATCATGCTGTATTACATTGAATGAATGAGGTTGGTTATCATGCTGTACTACATTGAATGAATGAGGATGGTTATCATGCTGTACTGCATTGAATGAATGAGGATGGTTATCATGCTGTACTACATTGAATGAATGAGGTTGGTTATCATGCTGTACTACATTGAATGAATGAGGTTGGTTATCATGCTGTACTACATTGAATGAATGAGGATGGTTATCATGCTGTACTACATTGAATGAATGAGGTTGGTTATCATGCTGTACTACATTGAATGAATGAGGATGGTTATCATGCTGTACTACATTGAATGAAGGAGGTTGGTTTTCATGCTGTACTACATGTTTTTGTACATTGTTTACAGTTCCTATGCTGAACACATACTGTGTTTGAATTCTGTCCAGAGTGGAAAGGCAAAGACATCATGGAGGACGAGGACGCTTGTTTACAGATGTACAAGAAACTGTCATTATAAATATGGTTTTGGCCAACAATGCAATTAGGATTCGGGAGATAAGAGAGCATATCTTGAATAATCACACCATATTTAACAGCCTCAATGCTGTAAGCGTGTCGACCATACAACGCATCCCCCAACGGCCCCGAGTGACGATGAAACAACTTTACAAGGTGCCATTTGAGAGAAACTCTGACAGAGTCAAGAATATGCGACATGACTTTGTAGAGGTATGTATGCAACACTACTTCCAGTACTTCAGACATACCATATTTACTCATCTGTATATCCTTTTGTCTGTTACAGAGAGTATTGGAGCTGGATGCCCATGTAATTCGCCATGAATTTATTTATGTGGATGAGGTTGGCTTCAACCTCACCAAAACCAGGTGCCGCGGAATAAATGCAATAGGACAGAGGGCAATTACCAATGTCCCTGGACAGCATGGGGAAAATATAACTGTGTGCTGACATCACTCAAAATGGGGTCCTCCATCACAATGCCACACTGGGTCCGTACAACACCGGCCATATGCTCACTTTTCTGGATGCAATTTACACAATGCTTGTCCCTGATCCAGATCAGGAGCCTGCTAGATTTGTCGTTTTTATGGGACAATGTTCATTTTCACCGGGCTGTTCTGGTCCAAAACTGGTTTGCCACCCATCCACAATTTGTAGTTTTGTACCTACCCCCATATTCACCTTTTCTAATTCCCATAGAGGAATTCTTCTCAGCCTGGCGCTGGAAAGTGTATGATCGTCAACGCTGTGCCCGCATGCCGCTTCTCCAGGCAATGGAGGATGCATGTGGGGACATAGAGGGTGCCTCTGTCCAAGGTTGGATACACCATGCTAGGAGATACTTCCCTCGATGTTTGGCAAGTGAAAACGCATCTTGTGATGTGGACAAAGTATTGTGGCCAGACCCGGGCCGGAGAAGAGATGAAGCGTAACTTAGCACTGGTGACTGCCCCCCCCCCACACCAATTCCTGGACTACCCCCGGGACCCCACACACACAATTGTGTTCTTTACTGTATTCTAAAGAATATACTTTTGGTTTATATATGTTTGTGTTTTTGTTGTATGCTACTGTATACAGCAGTAATGTTTGGCCTAATAAATATTTTCTGTTTCTACATTGCATTGGTGTTTACAGTGGACTTGTTACCCCTCTCAGCAGATTACTTTCACTGTAGAACATTGTATTGAAATGTAGATATAAGCCTATGAAAGACCAAAGAGCTTTAGATTTATAACAACAGTGTTTACATGGTTTATCCAAAAATGTACTATTATGAAAGCAGTGTTTGCCATTTGATGCAAATGCTTCATTCCGACATGTGTTTATGGCATTTTGAATGCAGTGTTACATTTTGAAGGAGATGTGAGGCATTTTGCATTTTGTGTGTGCAGTTTTGGGAATTGTGTGTAGAGTTTTGAAGAAAAGGAGTGTGTAAGCAGTTGGAAAAGCAGTTGGAAAAAACTGTAATTCATGAATGTCATTTATTTTCCCCCATCAAAAGCCAGTAACAAAGATTAGCTATAGACCTGCACATGCTGCTGTTTTTCATTTACTGTAAAACGCCTGCACAAAAGTGACAGTGGTTTTACTGTAATTATAGACCGACAGAGAATGGGAAAATCTCAAATGCACACAAGGACATGTCCTATGGCAGCAGTAGCTGCAGAAGCACTGTCGATGTATGGCCAGGGAAAACCCGCTGCTGTGCTGACGCTGCAGTGCGCGACTACCCCATCTGTCTGTCCGTCTCTCAAGAGTTGGGGCGCTGCGCAGCAAACTAGGTGCCAGCTGGTCTGGCGAGACCGAAAACGGGCAAAATTGGCTGGGGAAGCGTCAGTGTTCCTCATCGGGGACAAGCCATAGCCTAACGATAAACCCAATATTTAATTAAGCCATCCGGATATTTTGTTTAGGACAGCTTAGCACAGCTTGCATGCGTCTCGTGAATATTGAAACACAAGTTTTCAACGTGAAAGTTTAGGTATTGAATCAGTGCAGATTGTCTAGACTATTGTTACAGAAATAATTATACATTTAATACTAGGCATGGTCTAGGGCTATTTGAGAAAGGAATGAGATAAACTCAACTACCTCTGGCATGGTGCACAAAATGGTGCACAAATCTAATTATCTTTCATTAGCCTACCTTCTATAATAAAACATGTGATTTCATCGAAAATGATTTCTTCAAAATAAAATCATGTTGCATGATGATAAGCAGTTATATATTCGTTACAGAACAAATAAGATCATACAACAACTTGATTGTGCTTAATTCTTCTGGAAACAAAACGTTACAGTTCTGCATTGTGGACATGCACAATCAACTGTTGAAAATATTTGTCCAAAATGTATTTGCAGCAGGCTATACTCAGTGCTCTCTCTTCATGCTTTAAGTGCGGGCTGTGCGCATAGTACAGTAGGCTGCACCCAAAATCTTATGATGCACAAAGCAGGGTAATAGAGTCCTGACTCCCAAATAGTAATTTCGACCACAGAATGTGGTCATGTGGTGGATTGTAAGATAATACCTCCTGGTATGCTGAAACCTGCATAGTTGATAATGGTATGAGAGGATAATCAATGCTGAAACCTGCTTAGTTGATAATGGTATGATAGGATAATCAATGCTGAAACCTATACAGTTAATAATGGTATGATAGGATAATCAATGCTGAGACCTGCATAGTTGGTAATGGTATGAGAGGATAATCAATGCTGAAACCTGCATAGTTGATAGTAGTATGAGAGGATAATCAATGCTGAAACCTGCATAGTTGATAATGGTATGAGAGGATAATCAATGCTGAAACCTGCATAGTTGATAATGGTATGATAGGATAATCAATGCTGAAACCTGCATAGTTGATAATGGTATGATAGGATAATCAATGCTGAAACCTGCATAGTTGATAATGGTATGATAGGATAATCAATGCTGAAACCAGCATAGTTGATAATGGTATGAGAGGATAATCAATGCTGAAACCTGCATAGTTGATAATGGTATGATAGGATAATCAATGCTGAAACCTGCATAGTTGATAATGGTATGAGAGGATAATCAATGCTGAAACCTGCATAGTTGATAATGGTATGATAGGATAATCAATGCTGAAACCTGCATAGTTGATAATGGTATGAGAGGATAATCAATGCTGAAACCTGCATAGTTGATAATGGTATGATAGGATAATCAATGCTGAAACCTGCATAGTTGATAATGGTATGATAGGATAATCAATGCTGAAACCTGCATAGTTGATAATGGTATGATAGTCTGCATAGTTGATAATGGTATGATAGGATAATCAATGCTGAAACCTGCATAGTTGAAAATGGTATGAGAGGATAATCAATGCTGAAACCTGCATAGTTGATAATCTTATGATAGGATAATCAATGCTGAAACCTGCATAGTTGATAATGGTATGATAGGATAATCAATGCTGAAACCTGCATAGTTCATAATGGTATGAGAGGATAGTCAATGCTGAAACCTGCATAGTTGATAATGGTATGATAGGATAATCAATGCTGAAACCTGCATTGTTGATAATGGTATGAGAGGATAATCAATGCTGAAACCTGCATAGTTGATAATGGTGTGAGAGGATAATCAATGCTGCAACCTGCATAGTTGATAATGGTATGAGAGGATAATCAATGCTGAAACCTGCATAGTTGATAATGGTATGATAGGATAATCAATGCTGAAACCTGCATAGTTGATAATGGTATGATAGGATAATCAATGCTGAAACCTGCATAGTTGATAATGGTATGATAGTCTGCATAGTTGATAATGGTATGATAGGATAATCAATGCTGAAACCTGCATAGTTGAAAATGGTATGAGAGGATAATCAATGCTGAAACCTGCATAGTTGATAATCTTATGATAGGATAATCAATGCTGAAACCTGCATAGTTGATAATGGTATGATAGGATAATCAATGCTGAAACCTGCATAGTTCATAATGGTATGATAGGATAGTCAATGCTGAAACCTGCATAGTTGATAATGGTATGATAGGATAATCAATGCTGAAACCTGCATAGTTGATAATGGTATGAGAGGATAATCAATGCTGAAACCTGCATAGTTGATAATGGTATGAGAGGATAATCAATGCTGCAACCTGCATAGTTGATAATGGTATGAGAGGATAATCAATGCTGAAACCTGCATAGTTGATAATGGTATGATAGAATAATCAATGCTGAAACCTGCATAGTTGATAATGGTATGAGAGGATAATCAATGCTGAAACCTGCATAGTTGATAATGGTATGAGAGGATAATCAATGCTGAAACCGGCTTAGTTGATAATGGTATGATAGGCTAATCAATACTGAAACCTGCATAGTTGATAATGATAGGATAATCAATGCTGAAACCTGCATAGTTGATAATGGTATGATAGGATAATCAATGCTGAAACCTGCATAGTTGATAATGGTATGAGAAGATAATCAATGCTGAAACCTGCATAGTTGGTAATGGTATGAGAGGATAATCAATGCTGAAACCTGCATAGTTGGTAATGGTATGAGAGGATAATCAATGCTGAAACCTGCATAGTTGATAATGGTATGATAGGATAATCAATGCTGAAACCTGCATAGTTGATATTGGTATGAGAGGATAATCAATGCTGCAACCTGCAGAGTTGATAATGGTAAGAGAGGATATTCAATGCTGAAACCTGCATAGTTGATAATGGTATGAGAGGATAATCCATGCTGAAACCTGCATAGTTGAAAATGGTATGATAGGCTAATCAATGCTGAAACCTGCATAGTTGATAATGGTATGATAGGATAATCAATGCTGAAATCTGCATAGTTGATAATGGTATGATAGGATAATCAATGCTGAAACCTGCATAGTTGATAATGGTATGATAGCCTGCATAGTTGATAATGGTATGATAGGATAATCAATGCTGAAACCTGCATAGTTGAAAATGGTATGAGAGGATAATCAATGCTGAAACCTGCATAGTTGATAATCTTATGATAGGATAATCAATGCTGAAACCTGCATAGTTGATAATGGTATGATAGGATAATCAATGCTGAAACCTGCATAGTTCATAATGGTATGAGAGGATAGTCAATGCTGAAACCTGCATAGTTGATAATGGTATGATAGGATAATCAATGCTGAAACCTGCATAGTTGATAATGGTATGAGAGGATAATCAATGCTGAAACCTGCATAGTTGATAATGGTATGAGAGGATAATCAATGCTGCAACCTGCATAGTTGATAATGGTATGAGAGGATAATCAATGCTGAAACCTGCATAGTTGATAATGGTATGATAGGCTAATCAATACTGAAACCTGCATAGTTGATAATGATAGGATAATCAATGCTGAAACCTGCATAGTTGATAATGGTATGATAGGATAATCAATGCTGAAACCTGCATAGTTGATAATGGTATGAGAAGATAATCAATGCTGAAACCTGCATAGTTGGTAATGGTATGAGAGGATAATCAATGCTGAAACCTGCATAGTTGGTAATGGTATGAGAGGATAATCAATGCTGAAACCTGCATAGTTGATAATGGTATGATAGGATAATCAATGCTGAAACCTGCATAGTTGATATTGGTATGAGAGGATAATCAATGCTGCAACCTGCAGAGTTGATAATGGTAAGAGAGGATATTCAATGCTGAAACCTGCATAGTTGATAATGGTATGAGAGGATAATCCATGCTGAAACCTGCATAGTTGAAAATGGTATGATAGGCTAATCAATGCTGAAACCTGCATAGTTGATAATGGTATGATAGGATAATCAATGCTGAAATCTGCATAGTTGATAATGGTATGAGAGGATAATCAATGCTGAAACCTATACAGTTAATAATGGTATGATAGGATAATCAATGCTGAAACCTGCATAGTTGATAATGGTATGATAGTATAATCAATGCTGAAACCTGCATAGTTGATAATGGTATGATAGGATAATCAATGCTGAAACCTATAAAGTTAATAATGGTATGATAGGATAATCAATGCTGCAACCTGCATAGTTGATAATGGTATGATAGGATAATCAATGCTGAAACCTGCATAGTTGAAAGTGGTATGATAGGCTAATCAATGCTGAAACCTGCATAGTTGATATTGGTATGAGAGGATAATCAATGCTGCAACCTGCAGAGTTGATAATGGTAAGAGAGGATATTCAATGCTGAAACCTGCATAGTTGATAATGGTATGAGAGGATAATCCATGCTCAAACCTGCATAGTTGATAATGGTATGAGAGGATAATCAATGCTGAAATCTGCATAGTTGATAATGGTATGATAGGATAATCAATGCTGAAACCTGCATAGTTGATAGTGGTGTGATAGGCTAATCAATGCTGAAACCTGCATAGTTGATATTGGTATGAGAGGATAATCAATGCTGCAACCTGCAGAGTTGATAATGGTAAGAGAGGATATTCAATGCTGAAACCTGCATAGTTGATAATGGTATGAGAGGATAATCAATGCTCAAACCTGCATAGTTGATAATGGTATGAGAGGATAATCAATGCTGAAATCTGCATAGTTGATAATGGTATGATAGGATAATCAATGCTGAAACCTGCATAGTTGATAGTGGTATGATAGGATAATCAATGCTGAAACCTATACAGTTAATAATGGTATGATAGGCTAAGCAATGCTGAAACCTGCATAGTTGATAATGGTATGATAGGATAATCAATGCTGAAACCTGCATAGTTGATAGTGGTATGATAGGATAATCAATGCTGAAACCTATACAGTTAATAATGGTATGATAGGCTAAGCAATGCTGAAACCTGCATAGTTGATAATGGTATGATAGGATAATCAATGCTGCAACCTGCATAGTTGATAATGGTATGAGAGGATAATCAATGCTGAAACCTGCATAGTTGATAATGGTATGATAGGATAATCAATGCTGAAACCTGCATAGTTGATAATGGTATGAGAGGATAATCAATGCTGAAACCTGCATAGTTGATAATGGTATGAGAGGATAATCAATGCTGAAATCTGCATAGTTGATAATGGTATGATAGGATAATCAATGCTGAAACCTGCATAGTTGATAGTGGTATGATAGGACAATCAATGCTGAAACCTATACAGTTAATAATGGTATGATAGGCTAAGCAATGCTGAAACCTGCATAGTTGGTAATGGTATGATAGGATAATCAATGCTGAAACCTGCATAGTTGATAATGGTATGATAGTCTGCATAGTTGATAATGGTATGATAGGATAATCAATGCTGAAACCTGCATAGTTGAAAGTGGTATGATAGGCTAATCAATGCTGAAACCTGCATAGTTGATAATGGTATGATAGGATAATCAATGCTGAAACCTATAAAGTTAATAATGGTATGATAGGCTAATCAATACTGAAACCTGCATAGTTGATAATGATAGGATAATCAATGCTGAAACCTGCATAGTTGATAATGGTATGATAGGATAATCAATGCTGAAACC
Organism: Oncorhynchus masou masou; assembly: GCF_036934945.1. Taxonomy (NCBI): domain Eukaryota; kingdom Metazoa; phylum Chordata; class Actinopteri; order Salmoniformes; family Salmonidae; genus Oncorhynchus; species Oncorhynchus masou. Next base: position 86,982,966 of record NC_088242.1, on the reverse strand, counting down.
TGCATAGTTGATAATGGTATGAGAAGATAATCAATGCTGAAACCTGCATAGTTGGTAATGGTATGAGAGGATAATCAATGCTGAAACCTGCATAGTTGGTAATGGTATGAGAGGATAATCAATGCTGAAACCTGCATAGTTGATAATGGTATGATAGGATAATCAATGCTGAAACCTGCATAGTTGATATTGGTATGAGAGGATAATCAATGCTGCAACCTGCAGAGTTGATAATGGTAAGAGAGGATATTCAATGCTGAAACCTGCATAGTTGATAATGGTATGAGAGGATAATCCATGCTGAAACCTGCATAGTTGAAAATGGTATGATAGGCTAATCAATGCTGAAACCTGCATAGTTGATAATGGTATGATAGGATAATCAATGCTGAAATCTGCATAGTTGATAATGGTATGAGAGGATAATCAATGCTGAAACCTATACAGTTAATAATGGTATGATAGGATAATCAATGCTGAAACCTGCATAGTTGATAATGGTATGATAGTATAATCAATGCTGAAACCTGCATAGTTGATAATGGTATGATAGGATAATCAATGCTGAAACCTATAAAGTTAATAATGGTATGATAGGATAATCAATGCTGCAACCTGCATAGTTGATAATGGTATGATAGGATAATCAATGCTGAAACCTGCATAGTTGATAATGGTATGAGAGGATAATCAATGCTGAAACCTGCATAGTTGATAATGGTATGAGAGGATAATCAATGCTGAAATCTGCATAGTTGATAATGGTATGATAGGATAATCAATGCTGAAACCTGCATAGTTGATAGTGGTATGATAGGACAATCAATGCTGAAACCTATACAGTTAATAATGGTATGATAGGCTAAGCAATGCTGAAACCTGCATAGTTGATAATGGTATGATAGGATAATCAATGCTGAAACCTGCATAGTTGATAATGGTATGATAGTCTGCATAGTTGATAATGGTATGATAGGATAATCAATGCTGAAACCTGCATAGTTGAAAGTGGTATGATAGGCTAATCAATGCTGAAACCTGCATAGTTGATATTGGTATGAGAGGATAATCAATGCTGCAACCTGCAGAGTTGATAATGGTAAGAGAGGATATTCAATGCTGAAACCTGCATAGTTGATAATGGTATGAGAGGATAATCCATGCTGAAACCTGCATAGTTGAAAATGGTATGATAGGCTAATCAATGCTGAAACCTGCATAGTTGATAATGGTATGATAGGATAATCAATGCTGAAATCTGCATAGTTGATAATGGTATGAGAGGATAATCAATGCTGAAACCTATACAGTTAATAATGGTATGATAGGATAATCAATGCTGAAACCTGCATAGTTGATAATGGTATGATAGTATAATCAATGCTGAAACCTGCATAGTTGATAATGGTATGATAGGATAATCAATGCTGAAACCTATAAAGTTAATAATGGTATGATAGGATAATCAATGCTGCAACCTGCATAGTTGATAATGGTATGAGAGGATAATCAATGCTGAAACCTGCATAGTTGATAATGGTATGATAGGATAATCAATGCTGAAACCTGCATAGTTGATAATGGTATGAGAGGATAATCAATGCTGAAACCTGCATAGTTGATAATGGTATGAGAGGATAATCAATGCTGAAATCTGCATAGTTGATAATGGTATGATAGGATAATCAATGCTGAAACCTGCATAGTTGATAGTGGTATGATAGGACAATCAATGCTGAAACCTATACAGTTAATAATGGTATGATAGGCTAAGCAATGCTGAAACCTGCATAGTTGATAATGGTATGATAGGATAATCAATGCTGAAACCTGCATAGTTGATAATGGTATGATAGTCTGCATAGTTGATAATGGTATGATAGGATAATCAATGCTGAAACCTGCATAGTTGAAAGTGGTATGATAGGCTAATCAATGCTGAAACCTGCATAGTTGATAGTGGTATGATAGGATAATCAATGCTGAAACCTATACAGTTAATAATGATATGATAGGATAAGCAATGCTGAAACCTGCATAGTTGATAATGGTATGAGAGGATAATCAATGCTGAAAACTGCATAGTTGATAATGGTATGATAGGATAATCAATGCTGAAACCTGCATAGTTGATAATGGTATGAGAGGATAATCAATGCTCAAACCTGCATAGTTGATAATGGTATGAGAGGATAATCAATGCTGAAATCTGCATAGTTGATAATGGTATGATAGGATAATCAATGCTGAAACCTGCATAGTTGATAGTGGTATGATAGGATAATCAATGCTGAAACCTATACAGTTAATAATGGTATGATAGGCTAAGCAATGCTGAAACCTGCATAGTTGATAATGGTATGATAGGATAATCAATGCTGAAACCTGCATAGTTGATAGTGGTATGATAGGATAATCAATGCTGAATCCTATACAGTTAATAATGGTATGATAGGCTAAGCAATGCTGAAACCTGCATAGTTGATAATGGTATGATAGGATAATCAATGCTGAAACCTGCATAGTTGATAATGGTATGATAGTCTGCATAGTTGATAATGGTATGATAGGATAATCAATGCTGAAACCTGCATAGTTGAAATTGGTATGATAGGCTAATCAATGCTGAAACCTGCATAGTTGATAGTGGTATGATAGGATAATCAATGCTGAAACCTATACAGTTAATAATGGTATGATAGGCTAAGCAATGCTGAAACCTGCATAGTTGATAATGGTATGATAGGATAATCAATGCTGAAACCTGCATAGTTGATAATGGTATGATAGTCTGCATAGTTGATAGTGGTATGATAGGATAATCAATGCTGAAACCTGCATAGTTGAAAGTGGTATGATAGGCTAATCAATGCTGAAACCTGCATAGTTGATAATGGTATGAGAGGATAATCAATGCTGAAACCTGCATAGTTGATAATGGTATGAGAGGATAATCAATGCTGAAACCTGCATAGTTGATAATGGTATGATAGGATAATCAATGCTGAAACCTGCATAGTTGATAATGGTATGAGAGGATAATCAATGCTCAAACCTGCATAGTTGATAATGGTATGAGAGGATAATCAATGCTGAAATCTGCATAGTTGATAATGGTATGATAGGATAATCAATGCTGAAACCTGCATAGTTGATAGTGGTATGATAGGATAATCAATGCTGAAACCTATACAGTTAATAATGGTATGATAGGCTAAGCAATGCTGAAACCTGCATAGTTGATAATGGTATGATAGGATAATCAATGCTGAAACCTGCATAGTTGATAATGGTATGATAGGATAATCAATGCTGAAACCTATACAGTTAATAATGGTATGATAGGAAGCAATGCTGAAACCTGCATAGTTGATAATGGTATGATAGGATAATCAATGCTGCAACCTGCATAGTTGATAATGGTATGATAGGATAATCAATGCTGAAACCTGCATAGTTGATAATGGTATGATAGGATAATCAATGCTGAAACCTGCATAGTTGATAATGGTATGAGAGGATAATCAATGCTGAAACCTGCATAGTTGATAATGGTATGAGAGGATAATCAATGCTGAAATCTGCATAGTTGATAATGGTATGATAGGATAATCAATGCTGAAACCTGCATAGTTGATAGTGGTATGATAGGACAATCAATGCTGAAACCTATACAGTTAATAATGGTATGATAGGCTAAGCAATGCTGAAACCTGCATAGTTGATAATGGTATGATAGGATAATCAATGCTGAAACCTGCATAGTTGATAATGGTATGATAGTCTGCATAGTTGATAATGGTATGATAGGATAATCAATGCTGAAACCTGCATAGTTGAAAGTGGTATGATAGGCTAATCAATGCTGAAACCTGCATAGTTGATAGTGGTATGATAGGATAATCAATGCTGAAACCTATACAGTTAATAATGATATGATAGGATAAGCAATGCTGAAACCTGCATAGTTGATAATGGTATGATAGGATAATCAATGCTGAAACCTGCATAGTTGATAATGGTATGATAGGATAATCAATGCTGAAACCTGCATAGTTGATAATGGTATGAGAGGATAATCAATGCTGAAACCTGCATAGTTGATAATGGTATGATAGGATAATCAATGCTGAAACCTGCATAGTTGATAGTGGTATGATAGGATAATCAATGCTGAAACCTATACAGTTAATAATGGTATGATAGGCTAAGCAATGCTGAAACCTGCATAGTTGATAATGGTATGATAGGATAATCAATGCTGAAACCTGCATAGTTGATAATGGTATGATAGGATAATCAATGCTGAAACCTGCATAGTTGATAATGGTATGATAGTCTGCATAGTTGATAATGGTATGATAGGATAATCAATGCTGAAACCTGCATAGTTGAAAGTGGTATGATAGGCTAATCAATGCTGAAACCTGCATAGTTGATAGTGGTATGATAGGATAATCAATGCTGAAACCTATACAGTTAATAATGATATGATAGGATAAGCAATGCTGAAACCTGCATAGTTGATAATGGTATGAGAGGATAATCAATGCTGAAAACCTGCATAGTTGATAATGGTATGATAGGATAATCAATGCTGAAACCTGCATAGTTGATAATGGTATGAGAGGATAATCAATGCTCAAACCTGCATAGTTGATAATGGTATGAGAGGATAATCAATGCTGAAATCTGCATAGTTGATAATGGTATGATAGGATAATCAATGCTGAAACCTGCATAGTTGATAGTGGTATGATAGGATAATCAATGCTGAAACCTATACAGTTAATAATGGTATGATAGGCTAAGCAATGCTGAAACCTGCATAGTTGATAATGGTATGATAGGATAATCAATGCTGAAACCTGCATAGTTGATAGTGGTATGATAGGATAATCAATGCTGAATCCTATACAGTTAATAATGGTATGATAGGCTAAGCAATGCTGAAACCTGCATAGTTGATAATGGTATGATAGGATAATCAATGCTGAAACCTGCACAGTTGATAATGGTATGATAGTCTGCATAGTTGATAATGGTATGATAGGATAATCAATGCTGAAACCTGCATAGTTGAAATTGGTATGATAGGCTAATCAATGCTGAAACCTGCATAGTTGATAGTGGTATGATAGGATAATCAATGCTGAAACCTATACAGTTAATAATGGTATGATAGGCTAAGCAATGCTGAAACCTGCATAGTTGATAATGGTATGATAGGATAATCAATGCTGAAACCTGCATAGTTGATAATGGTATGATAGTCTGCATAGTTGATAGTGGTATGATAGGATAATCAATGCTGAAACCTGCATAGTTGAAAGTGGTATGATAGGCTAATCAATGCTGAAACCTGCATAGTTGATAATGGTATGAGAGGATAATCAATGCTGAAACCTGCATAGTTGATAATGGTATGAGAGGATAATCAATGCTGAAACCTGCATAGTTGATAATGGTATGATAGGATAATCAATGCTGAAACCTGCATAGTTGATAATGGTATGAGAGGATAATCAATGCTCAAACCTGCATAGTTGATAATGGTATGAGAGGATAATCAATGCTGAAATCTGCATAGTTGATAATGGTATGATAGGATAATCAATGCTGAAACCTGCATAGTTGATAGTGGTATGATAGGATAATCAATGCTGTATACAGTTATAATGGTATGATAGGCTAAGCAATGCTGAAACCTGCATAGTTGATAATGGTATGATAGGATAATCAATGCTGAAACCTGCATAGTTGATAGTGGTATGATAGGATAATCAATGCTGAAACCTATACAGTTAATAATGGTATGATAGGCTAAGCAATGCTGAAACCTGCATAGTTGATAATGGTATGATAGGATAATCAATGCTGAAACCTGCATAGTTGATAATGGTATGATAGTCTGCATAGTTGATAATGGTATGATAGGATAATCAATGCTGAAACCTGCATAGTTGATATTGGTATGAGAGGATAATCAATGCTGCAACCTGCAGAGTTGATAATGGTAAGAGAGGATATTCAATGCTGAAACCTGCATAGTTGATAATGGTATGAGAGGATAATCCATGCTCAAACCTGCATAGTTGATAATGGTATGAGAGGATAATCAATGCTGAAATCTGCATAGTTGATAATGGTATGATAGGATAATCAATGCTGAAACCTGCATAGTTGATAGTGGTATGATAGGCTAATCAATGCTGAAACCTGCATAGTTGATATTGGTATGAGAGGATAATCAATGCTGCAACCTGCAGAGTTGATAATGGTAAGAGAGGATATTCAATGCTGAAACCTGCATAGTTGATAATGGTATGAGAGGATAATCAATGCTCAAACCTGCATAGTTGATAATGGTATGAGAGGATAATCAATGCTGAAACCTGCATAGTTGATAGTGGTATGATAGGATAATCAATGCTGAAACCTGCATAGTTGATAGTGGTATGATAGGCTAATCAATGCTGAAACCTGCATAGTTGATAATGAGAGGATAATCAATGCTGCAACCTGCAGAGTTGATAATGGTAAGAGAGGATATTCAATGCTGAAACCTGCATAGTTGATAATGGTATGATAATCAATGCTCAAACCTGCATAGTTGATAATGGTATGAGAGGATAATCAATGCTGAAACCTGCATAGTTGATAGTGGTATGATAGGATAATCAATGCTGAAACCTATACAGTTAATAATGGTATGATAGGCTAAGCAATGCTGAAACCTGCATAGTTGATAATGGTATGATAGGATAATCAATGCTGAAACCTGCATAGTTGATAGTGGTATGATAGGATAATCAATGCTGAAACCTATACAGTTAATAATGGTATGATAGGCTAAACAATGCTGAAACCTGCATAGTTGATAATGGTATGATAGGATAATCAATGCTGCAACCTGCATAGTTGATAATGGTATGAGAGGATAATCAATGCTGAAACCTGCATAGTTGATAATGGTATGATAGGATAATCAATGCTGAAACCTGCATAGTTGATAATGGTATGAGAGGATAATCAATGCTGAAACCTGCATAGTTGATAATGGTATGAGAGGATAATCAATGCTGAAATCTGCATAGTTGATAATGGTATGATAGGATAATCAATGCTGAAACCTGCATAGTTGATAGTGGTATGATAGGACAATCAATGCTGAAACCTATACAGTTAATAATGGTATGATAGGCTAAGCAATGCTGAAACCTGCATAGTTGATAATGGTATGATAGGATAATCAATGCTGAAACCTGCATAGTTGATAATGGTATGATAGTCTGCATAGTTGATAATGGTATGATAGGATAATCAATGCTGAAACCTGCATAGTTGAAAGTGGTATGATAGGCTAATCAATGCTGAAACCTGCATAGTTGATAATGGTATGATAGGATAATCAATGCTGAAACCTATAAAGTTAATAATGGTATGATAGGCTAATCAATACTGAAACCTGCATAGTTGATAATGATAGGATAATCAATGCTGAAACCTGCATAGTTGATAATGGTATGATAGGATAATCAATGCTGAAACCTGCATAGTTGATAATGGTATGAGAAGATAATCAATGCTGAAACCTGCATAGTTGGTAATGGTATGAGAGGATAATCAATGCTGAAACCTGCATAGTTGGTAATGGTATGAGAGGATAATCAATGCTGAAACCTGCATAGTTGATAATGGTATGATAGGATAATCAATGCTGAAACCTGCATAGTTGATATTGGTATGAGAGGATAATCAATGCTGCAACCTGCAGAGTTGATAATGGTAAGAGAGGATATTCAATGCTGAAACCTGCATAGTTGATAATGGTATGAGAGGATAATCCATGCTGAAACCTGCATAGTTGAAAATGGTATGATAGGCTAATCAATGCTGAAACCTGCATAGTTGATAATGGTATGATAGGATAATCAATGCTGAAATCTGCATAGTTGATAATGGTATGAGAGGATAATCAATGCTGAAACCTATACAGTTAATAATGGTATGATAGGATAATCAATGCTGAAACCTGCATAGTTGATAATGGTATGATAGTATAATCAATGCTGAAACCTGCATAGTTGATAATGGTATGATAGGATAATCAATGCTGAAACCTATAAAGTTAATAATGGTATGATAGGATAATCAATGCTGCAACCTGCATAGTTGATAATGGTATGATAGGATAATCAATGCTGAAACCTGCATAGTTGATAATGGTATGAGAGGATAATCAATGCTGAAACCTGCATAGTTGATAATGGTATGAGAGGATAATCAATGCTGAAATCTGCATAGTTGATAATGGTATGATAGGACAATCAATGCTGAAACCTGCATAGTTGATAGTGGTATGATAGGACAATCAATGCTGAAACCTATACAGTTAATAATGGTATGATAGGCTAAGCAATGCTGAAACCTGCATAGTTGATAATGGTATGATAGGATAATCAATGCTGAAACCTGCATAGTTGATAATGGTATGATAGTCTGCATAGTTGATAATGGTATGATAGGATAATCAATGCTGAAACCTGCATAGTTGAAAGTGGTATGATAGGCTAATCAATGCTGAAACCTGCATAGTTGATATTGGTATGAGAGGATAATCAATGCTGCAACCTGCAGAGTTGATAATGGTAAGAGAGGATATTCAATGCTGAAACCTGCATAGTTGATAATGGTATGAGAGGATAATCCATGCTGAAACCTGCATAGTTGAAAATGGTATGATAGGCTAATCAATGCTGAAACCTGCATAGTTGATAATGGTATGATAGGATAATCAATGCTGAAATCTGCATAGTTGATAATGGTATGAGAGGATAATCAATGCTGAAACCTATACAGTTAATAATGGTATGATAGGATAATCAATGCTGAAACCTGCATAGTTGATAATGGTATGATAGTATAATCAATGCTGAAACCTGCATAGTTGATAATGGTATGATAGGATAATCAATGCTGAAACCTATAAAGTTAATAATGGTATGATAGGATAATCAATGCTGCAACCTGCATAGTTGATAATGGTATGAGAGGATAATCAATGCTGAAACCTGCATAGTTGATAATGGTATGATAGGATAATCAATGCTGAAACCTGCATAGTTGATAATGGTATGAGAGGATAATCAATGCTGAAACCTGCATAGTTGATAATGGTATGAGAGGATAATCAATGCTGAAATCTGCATAGTTGATAATGGTATGATAGGATAATCAATGCTGAAACCTGCATAGTTGATAGTGGTATGATAGGACAATCAATGCTGAAACCTATACAGTTAATAATGGTATGATAGGCTAAGCAATGCTGAAACCTGCATAGTTGATAATGGTATGATAGGATAATCAATGCTGAAACCTGCATAGTTGATAATGGTATGATAGTCTGCATAGTTGATAATGGTATGATAGGATAATCAATGCTGAAACCTGCATAGTTGAAAGTGGTATGATAGGCTAATCAATGCTGAAACCTGCATAGTTGATAGTGGTATGATAGGATAATCAATGCTGAAACCTATACAGTTAATAATGATATGATAGGATAAGCAATGCTGAAACCTGCATAGTTGATAATGGTATGAGAGGATAATCAATGCTGAAAACTGCATAGTTGATAATGGTATGATAGGATAATCAATGCTGAAACCTGCATAGTTGATAATGGTATGAGAGGATAATCAATGCTCAAACCTGCATAGTTGATAATGGTATGAGAGGATAATCAATGCTGAAATCTGCATAGTTGATAATGGTATGATAGGATAATCAATGCTGAAACCTGCATAGTTGATAGTGGTATGATAGGATAATCAATGCTGAAACCTATACAGTTAATAATGGTATGATAGGCTAAGCAATGCTGAAACCTGCATAGTTGATAATGGTATGATAGGATAATCAATGCTGAAACCTGCATAGTTGATAGTGGTATGATAGGATAATCAATGCTGAATCCTATACAGTTAATAATGGTATGATAGGCTAAGCAATGCTGAAACCTGCATAGTTGATAATGGTATGATAGGATAATCAATGCTGAAACCTGCATAGTTGATAATGGTATGATAGTCTGCATAGTTGATAATGGTATGATAGGATAATCAATGCTGAAACCTGCATAGTTGAAATTGGTATGATAGGCTAATCAATGCTGAAACCTGCATAGTTGATAGTGGTATGATAGGATAATCAATGCTGAAACCTATACAGTTAATAATGGTATGATAGGCTAAGCAATGCTGAAACCTGCATAGTTGATAATGGTATGATAGGATAATCAATGCTGAAACCTGCATAGTTGATAATGGTATGATAGTCTGCATAGTTGATAGTGGTATGATAGGATAATCAATGCTGAAACCTGCATAGTTGAAAGTGGTATGATAGGCTAATCAATGCTGAAACCTGCATAGTTGATAATGGTATGAGAGGATAATCAATGCTGAAACCTGCATAGTTGATAATGGTATGAGAGGATAATCAATGCTGAAACCTGCATAGTTGATAATGGTATGATAGGATAATCAATGCTGAAACCTGCATAGTTGATAATGGTATGAGAGGATAATCAATGCTCAAACCTGCATAGTTGATAATGGTATGAGAGGATAATCAATGCTGAAATCTGCATAGTTGATAATGGTATGATAGGATAATCAATGCTGAAACCTGCATAGTTGATAGTGGTATGATAGGATAATCAATGCTGAAACCTATACAGTTAATAATGGTATGATAGGCTAAGCAATGCTGAAACCTGCATAGTTGATAATGGTATGATAGGATAATCAATGCTGAAACCTGCATAGTTGATAGTGGTATGATAGGATAATCAATGCTGAAACCTATACAGTTAATAATGGTATGATAGGCTAAGCAATGCTGAAACCTGCATAGTTGATAATGGTATGATAGGATAATCAATGCTGCAACCTGCATAGTTGATAATGGTATGAGAGGATAATCAATGCTGAAACCTGCATAGTTGATAATGGTATGATAGGATAATCAATGCTGAAACCTGCATAGTTGATAATGGTATGAGAGGATAATCAATGCTGAAACCTGCATAGTTGATAATGGTATGAGAGGATAATCAATGCTGAAATCTGCATAGTTGATAATGGTATGATAGGATAATCAATGCTGAAACCTGCATAGTTGATAGTGGTATGATAGGACAATCAATGCTGAAACCTATACAGTTAATAATGGTATGATAGGCTAAGCAATGCTGAAACCTGCATAGTTGATAATGGTATGATAGGATAATCAATGCTGAAACCTGCATAGTTGATAATGGTATGATAGTCTGCATAGTTGATAATGGTATGATAGGATAATCAATGCTGAAACCTGCATAGTTGAAAGTGGTATGATAGGCTAATCAATGCTGAAACCTGCATAGTTGATAGTGGTATGATAGGATAATCAATGCTGAAACCTATACAGTTAATAATGATATGATAGGATAAGCAATGCTGAAACCTGCATAGTTGATAATGGTATGAGAGGATAATCAATGCTGAAAACTGCATAGTTGATAATGGTATGATAGGATAATCAATGCTGAAACCTGCATAGTTGATAATGGTATGAGAGGATAATCAATGCTCAAACCTGCATAGTTGATAATGGTATGAGAGGATAATCAATGCTGAAATCTGCATAGTTGATAATGGTATGATAGGATAATCAATGCTGAAACCTGCATAGTTGATAGTGGTATGATAGGATAATCAATGCTGAAACCTATACAGTTAATAATGGTATGATAGGCTAAGCAATGCTGAAACCTGCATAGTTGATAATGGTATGATAGGATAATCAATGCTGAAACCTGCATAGTTGATAGTGGTATGATAGGATAATCAATGCTGAAACCTGCATAGTTGATAATGGTATGATAGTCTGCATAGTTGATAATGGTATGATAGGATAATCAATGCTGAAACCTGCATAGTTGAAAGTGGTATGATAGGCTAATCAATGCTGAAACCTGCATAGTTGATAGTGGTATGATAGGATAATCAATGCTGAAACCTATACAGTTAATAATGATATGATAGGATAAGCAATGCTGAAACCTGCATAGTTGATAATGGTATGAGAGGATAATCAATGCTGAAAACTGCATAGTTGATAATGGTATGATAGGATAATCAATGCTGAAACCTGCATAGTTGATAATGGTATGAGAGGATAATCAATGCTCAAACCTGCATAGTTGATAATGGTATGAGAGGATAATCAATGCTGAAATCTGCATAGTTGATAATGGTATGATAGGATAATCAATGCTGAAACCTGCATAGTTGATAGTGGTATGATAGGATAATCAATGCTGAAACCTATACAGTTAATAATGGTATGATAGGCTAAGCAATGCTGAAACCTGCATAGTTGATAATGGTATGATAGGATAATCAATGCTGAAACCTGCATAGTTGATAGTGGTATGATAGGATAATCAATGCTGAATCCTATACAGTTAATAATGGTATGATAGGCTAAGCAATGCTGAAACCTGCATAGTTGATAATGGTATGATAGGATAATCAATGCTGAAACCTGCACAGTTGATAATGGTATGATAGTCTGCATAGTTGATAATGGTATGATAGGATAATCAATGCTGAAACCTGCATAGTTGAAATTGGTATGATAGGCTAATCAATGCTGAAACCTGCATAGTTGATAGTGGTATGATAGGATAATCAATGCTGAAACCTATACAGTTAATAATGGTATGATAGGCTAAGCAATGCTGAAACCTGCATAGTTGATAATGGTATGATAGGATAATCAATGCTGAAACCTGCATAGTTGATAATGGTATGATAGTCTGCATAGTTGATAGTGGTATGATAGGATAATCAATGCTGAAACCTGCATAGTTGAAAGTGGTATGATAGGCTAATCAATGCTGAAACCTGCATAGTTGATAATGGTATGAGAGGATAATCAATGCTGAAACCTGCATAGTTGATAATGGTATGAGAGGATAATCAATGCTGAAACCTGCATAGTTGATAATGGTATGATAGGATAATCAATGCTGAAACCTGCATAGTTGATAATGGTATGAGAGGATAATCAATGCTCAAACCTGCATAGTTGATAATGGTATGAGAGGATAATCAATGCTGAAATCTGCATAGTTGATAATGGTATGATAGGATAATCAATGCTGAAACCTGCATAGTTGATAGTGGTATGATAGGATAATCAATGCTGAAACCTATACAGTTAATAATGGTATGATAGGCTAAGCAATGCTGAAACCTGCATAGTTGATAATGGTATGATAGGATAATCAATGCTGAAACCTGCATAGTTGATAGTGGTATGATAGGATAATCAATGCTGAAACCTATACAGTTAATAATGGTATGATAGGCTAAGCAATGCTGAAACCTGCATAGTTGATAATGGTATGATAGGATAATCAATGCTGAAACCTGCATAGTTGATAATGGTATGATAGTCTGCATAGTTGATAATGGTATGATAGGATAATCAATGCTGAAACCTGCATAGTTGAAATTGGTATGATAGGCTAATCAATGCTGAAACCTGCATAGTTGATAGTGGTATGATAGGATAATCAATGCTGAAACCTATACAGTTAATAATGGTATGATAGGCTAAGCAATGCTGAAACCTGCATAGTTGATAATGGTATGATAGGATAATCAATGCTGAAACCTGCTTAGTTGATAATGGTATGATAGTCTGCATAGTTGATAATGGTATGATAGGATAATCAATGCTGAAACCTGCATAGTTGAAAGTGGTATGATAGGCTAATCAATGCTGAAACCTGCATAGTTGATAATGGTATGAGAGGATAATCAATGCTGAAACCTGCATAGTTGATAATGGTATGATAGGATAATCAATGCTGAAACCTGCATAGTTGATAATGGTATGATAGGATAATCAATGCTGAAACCTGCAGAGTTGATAATGGTATGAGAGGATAATCAATGCTGAAACCTGCATAGTTGATAATGGTATGAGAGGATAATCAATGCTGAAATCTGCATAGTTGATAATGGTATGATAGGATAATCAATGCTGAAACCTGCATAGTTGATAGTGGTATGATAGGACAATCAATGCTGAAACCTATACAGTTAATAATGGTATGATAGGCTAAGCAATGCTGAAACCTGCATAGTTGATAATGGTATGATAGGATAATCAATGCTGAAACCTGCATAGTTGATAATGGTATGATAGTCTGCCTAGTTGATAATGGTATGATAGGATAATCAATGCTGAAACCTGCATAGTTGAAAGTGGTATGATAGGCTATTCAATGCTGAAACCTGCATAGTTGATAGTGGTATGATAGGATAATCAATGCTGAAACCTATACAGTTAATAATGATATGATAGGATAAGCAATGCTGAAACCTGCATAGTTGATAATGGTATGAGAGGATAATCAATGCTGAAACCTGCATAGTTGATAATGGTATGATAGGATAATCAATGCTGAAACCTGCATAGTTGATAATGGTATGAGAGGATAATCAATGCTCAAACCTGCATAGTTGATAATGGTATGAGAGGATAATCAATGCTGAAATCTGCATAGTTGATAATGGTATGATAGGATAATCAATGCTGAAACCTGCATAGTTGATAGTGGTATGATAGGATAATCAATGCTGAAACCTATACAGTTAATAATGGTATGATAGGCTAAGCAATGCTGAAACCTCCATAGTTGATAATGGTATGATAGGATAATCAATGCTGAAACCTGCATAGTTGATAGTGGTATGATAGGATAATCAATGCTGAAACCTATACAGTTAATAATGGTATGATAGGCTAAGCAATGCTGAAATCTGCATAGTTGATAATGGTATGATAGGATAATCAATGCTGAAACCTATAAAGTTAATAATGGTATGATAGGATAATCAATGCTGCAACCTGCATAGTTGATAATGGTATGATAGGATAATCAATGCTGAAACCTGCATAGTTGATAATGGTATGATAGGATAATCAATGCTGAAACCTGCATAGTTGATAATGGTATGAGAGGATAATCAATGCTGAAACCTGCATAGTTGATAATGGTATGAGAGGATAATCAATGCTGAAACCTGCATAGTTGATAATGGTATGATAGGATAATCAATGCTGAAACCTGCATAGTTGATAATGGTATGAGAGGATAATCAATGCTGAAACCTGCATAGTTGATAATGGTATGAGAGGATAATCAATGCTGAAATCTGCATAGTTGATAATGGTATGATAGGATAATCAATGCTGAAACCTGCATAGTTGATAGTGGTATGATAGGACAATCAATGCTGAAACCTATACAGTTAATAATGGTATGATAGGCTAAGCAATGCTGAAACCTGCATAGTTGATAATGGTATGATAGGATAATCAATGCTGAAACCTGCATAGTTGATAATGGTATGATAGTCTGCATAGTTGATAATGGTATGATAGGATAATCAATGCTGAAACCTGCATAGTTGAAAGTGGTATGATAGGCTAATCAATGCTGAAACCTGCATAGTTGATAGTGGTATGATAGGATAATCAATGCTGAAACCTATACAGTTAATAATGATATGATAGGATAAGCAATGCTGAAACCTGCATAGTTGATAATGGTATGAGAGGATAATCAATGCTGAAAACTGCATAGTTGATAATGGTATGATAGGATAATCAATGCTGAAACCTGCATAGTTGATAATGGTATGAGAGGATAATCAATGCTCAAACCTGCATAGTTGATAATGGTATGAGAGGATAATCAATGCTGAAATCTGCATAGTTGATAATGGTATGATAGGATAATTAATGCTGAAACCTGCATAGTTGATAGTGGTATGATAGGATAATCAATGCTGAAACCTATACAGTTAATAATGGTATGATAGGCTAAGCAATGCTGAAACCTGCATAGTTGATAATGGTATGATAGGATAATCAATGCTGAAACCTGCATAGTTGATAGTGGTATGATAGGACAATCAATGCTGAAACCTATACAGTTAATAATGGTATGATAGGCTAAGCAATGCTGAAACCTGCATAGTTGATAATGGTATGATAGGATAATCAATGCTGAAACCTGCATAGTTGATAATGGTATGATAGTCTGCATAGTTGATAATGGTATGATAGGATAATCAATGCTGAAACCTGCATAGTTGAAAGTGGTATGATAGGCTAATCAATGCTGAAACCTGCATAGTTGATAGTGGTATGATAGGATAATCAATGCTGAAACCTATACAGTTAATAATGATATGATAGGATAAGCAATGCTGAAACCTGCATAGTTGATAATGGTATGAGAGGATAATCAATGCTGAAAACTGCATAGTTGATAATGGTATGATAGGATAATCAATGCTGAAACCTGCATAGTTGATAATGGTATGAGAGGATAATCAATGCTCAAACCTGCATAGTTGATAATGGTATGAGAGGATAATCAATGCTGAAATCTGCATAGTTGATAATGGTATGATAGGATAATCAATGCTGAAACCTGCATAGTTGATAGTGGTATGATAGGATAATCAATGCTGAAACCTATACAGTTAATAATGGTATGATAGGCTAAGCAATGCTGAAACCTGCATAGTTGATAATGGTATGATAGGATAATCAATGCTGAAACCTGCATAGTTGATAGTGGTATGATAGGATAATCAATGCTGAAACCTGCATAGTTGATAATGGTATGATAGTCTGCATAGTTGATAATGGTATGATAGGATAATCAATGCTGAAACCTGCATAGTTGAAAGTGGTATGATAGGCTAATCAATGCTGAAACCTGCATAGTTGATAGTGGTATGATAGGATAATCAATGCTGAAACCTATACAGTTAATAATGATATGATAGGATAAGCAATGCTGAAACCTGCATAGTTGATAATGGTATGAGAGGATAATCAATGCTGAAAACTGCATAGTTGATAATGGTATGATAGGATAATCAATGCTGAAACCTGCATAGTTGATAATGGTATGAGAGGATAATCAATGCTCAAACCTGCATAGTTGATAATGGTATGAGAGGATAATCAATGCTGAAATCTGCATAGTTGATAATGGTATGATAGGATAATCAATGCTGAAACCTGCATAGTTGATAGTGGTATGATAGGATAATCAATGCTGAAACCTATACAGTTAATAATGGTATGATAGGCTAAGCAATGCTGAAACCTGCATAGTTGATAATGGTATGATAGGATAATCAATGCTGAAACCTGCATAGTTGATAGTGGTATGATAGGATAATCAATGCTGAATCCTATACAGTTAATAATGGTATGATAGGCTAAGCAATGCTGAAACCTGCATAGTTGATAATGGTATGATAGGATAATCAATGCTGAAACCTGCACAGTTGATAATGGTATGATAGTCTGCATAGTTGATAATGGTATGATAGGATAATCAATGCTGAAACCTGCATAGTTGAAATTGGTATGATAGGCTAATCAATGCTGAAACCTGCATAGTTGATAGTGGTATGATAGGATAATCAATGCTGAAACCTATACAGTTAATAATGGTATGATAGGCTAAGCAATGCTGAAACCTGCATAGTTGATAATGGTATGATAGGATAATCAATGCTGAAACCTGCATAGTTGATAATGGTATGATAGTCTGCATAGTTGATAGTGGTATGATAGGATAATCAATGCTGAAACCTGCATAGTTGAAAGTGGTATGATAGGCTAATCAATGCTGAAACCTGCATAGTTGATAATGGTATGAGAGGATAATCAATGCTGAAACCTGCATAGTTGATAATGGTATGAGAGGATAATCAATGCTGAAACCTGCATAGTTGATAATGGTATGATAGGATAATCAATGCTGAAACCTGCATAGTTGATAATGGTATGAGAGGATAATCAATGCTCAAACCTGCATAGTTGATAATGGTATGAGAGGATAATCAATGCTGAAATCTGCATAGTTGATAATGGTATGATAGGATAATCAATGCTGAAACCTGCATAGTTGATAGTGGTATGATAGGATAATCAATGCTGAAACCTATACAGTTAATAATGGTATGATAGGCTAAGCAATGCTGAAACCTGCATAGTTGATAATGGTATGATAGGATAATCAATGCTGAAACCTGCATAGTTGATAGTGGTATGATAGGATAATCAATGCTGAAACCTATACAGTTAATAATGGTATGATAGGCTAAGCAATGCTGAAACCTGCATAGTTGATAATGGTATGATAGGATAATCAATGCTGAAACCTGCATAGTTGATAATGGTATGATAGTCTGCATAGTTGATAATGGTATGATAGGATAATCAATGCTGAAACCTGCATAGTTGAAATTGGTATGATAGGCTAATCAATGCTGAAACCTGCATAGTTGATAGTGGTATGATAGGATAATCAATGCTGAAACCTATACAGTTAATAATGGTATGATAGGCTAAGCAATGCTGAAACCTGCATAGTTGATAATGGTATGATAGGATAATCAATGCTGAAACCTGCTTAGTTGATAATGGTATGATAGTCTGCATAGTTGATAATGGTATGATAGGATAATCAATGCTGAAACCTGCATAGTTGAAAGTGGTATGATAGGCTAATCAATGCTGAAACCTGCATAGTTGATAATGGTATGAGAGGATAATCAATGCTGAAACCTGCATAGTTGATAATGGTATGATAGGATAATCAATGCTGAAACCTGCATAGTTGATAATGGTATGATAGGATAATCAATGCTGAAACCTGCAGAGTTGATAATGGTATGAGAGGATAATCAATGCTGAAACCTGCATAGTTGATAATGGTATGAGAGGATAATCAATGCTGAAATCTGCATAGTTGATAATGGTATGATAGGATAATCAATGCTGAAACCTGCATAGTTGATAGTGGTATGATAGGACAATCAATGCTGAAACCTATACAGTTAATAATGGTATGATAGGCTAAGCAATGCTGAAACCTGCATAGTTGATAATGGTATGATAGGATAATCAATGCTGAAACCTGCATAGTTGATAATGGTATGATAGTCTGCCTAGTTGATAATGGTATGATAGGATAATCAATGCTGAAACCTGCATAGTTGAAAGTGGTATGATAGGCTATTCAATGCTGAAACCTGCATAGTTGATAGTGGTATGATAGGATAATCAATGCTGAAACCTATACAGTTAATAATGATATGATAGGATAAGCAATGCTGAAACCTGCATAGTTGATAATGGTATGAGAGGATAATCAATGCTGAAACCTGCATAGTTGATAATGGTATGATAGGATAATCAATGCTGAAACCTGCATAGTTGATAATGGTATGAGAGGATAATCAATGCTCAAACCTGCATAGTTGATAATGGTATGAGAGGATAATCAATGCTGAAATCTGCATAGTTGATAATGGTATGATAGGATAATCAATGCTGAAACCTGCATAGTTGATAGTGGTATGATAGGATAATCAATGCTGAAACCTATACAGTTAATAATGGTATGATAGGCTAAGCAATGCTGAAACCTCCATAGTTGATAATGGTATGATAGGATAATCAATGCTGAAACCTGCATAGTTGATAGTGGTATGATAGGATAATCAATGCTGAAACCTATACAGTTAATAATGGTATGATAGGCTAAGCAATGCTGAAATCTGCATAGTTGATAATGGTATGATAGGATAATCAATGCTGAAACCTATAAAGTTAATAATGGTATGATAGGATAATCAATGCTGCAACCTGCATAGTTGATAATGGTATGATAGGATAATCAATGCTGAAACCTGCATAGTTGATAATGGTATGATAGGATAATCAATGCTGAAACCTGCATAGTTGATAATGGTATGAGAGGATAATCAATGCTGAAACCTGCATAGTTGATAATGGTATGAGAGGATAATCAATGCTGAAACCTGCATAGTTGATAATGGTATGATAGGATAATCAATGCTGAAACCTGCATAGTTGATAATGGTATGAGAGGATAATCAATGCTGAAACCTGCATAGTTGATAATGGTATGAGAGGATAATCAATGCTGAAATCTGCATAGTTGATAATGGTATGATAGGATAATCAATGCTGAAACCTGCATAGTTGATAGTGGTATGATAGGACAATCAATGCTGAAACCTATACAGTTAATAATGGTATGATAGGCTAAGCAATGCTGAAACCTGCATAGTTGATAATGGTATGATAGGATAATCAATGCTGAAACCTGCATAGTTGATAATGGTATGATAGTCTGCATAGTTGATAATGGTATGATAGGATAATCAATGCTGAAACCTGCATAGTTGAAAGTGGTATGATAGGCTAATCAATGCTGAAACCTGCATAGTTGATAGTGGTATGATAGGATAATCAATGCTGAAACCTATACAGTTAATAATGATATGATAGGATAAGCAATGCTGAAACCTGCATAGTTGATAATGGTATGAGAGGATAATCAATGCTGAAAACTGCATAGTTGATAATGGTATGATAGGATAATCAATGCTGAAACCTGCATAGTTGATAATGGTATGAGAGGATAATCAATGCTCAAACCTGCATAGTTGATAATGGTATGAGAGGATAATCAATGCTGAAATCTGCATAGTTGATAATGGTATGATAGGATAATTAATGCTGAAACCTGCATAGTTGATAGTGGTATGATAGGATAATCAATGCTGAAACCTATACAGTTAATAATGGTATGATAGGCTAAGCAATGCTGAAACCTGCATAGTTGATAATGGTATGATAGGATAATCAATGCTGAAACCTGCATAGTTGATAGTGGTATGATAGGACAATCAATGCTGAAACCTATACAGTTAATAATGGTATGATAGGCTAAGCAATGCTGAAACCTGCATAGTTGATAATGGTATGATAGGATAATCAATGCTGAAACCTGCATAGTTGATAATGGTATGATAGTCTGCATAGTTGATAATGGTATGATAGGATAATCAATGCTGAAACCTGCATAGTTGAAAGTGGTATGATAGGCTAATCAATGCTGAAACCTGCATAGTTGATAGTGGTATGATAGGATAATCAATGCTGAAACCTATACAGTTAATAATGATATGATAGGATAAGCAATGCTGAAACCTGCATAGTTGATAATGGTATGAGAGGATAATCAATGCTGAAAACTGCATAGTTGATAATGGTATGATAGGATAATCAATGCTGAAACCTGCATAGTTGATAATGGTATGAGAGGATAATCAATGCTCAAACCTGCATAGTTGATAATGGTATGAGAGGATAATCAATGCTGAAATCTGCATAGTTGATAATGGTATGATAGGATAATCAATGCTGAAACCTGCATAGTTGATAGTGGTATGATAGGATAATCAATGCTGAAACCTATACAGTTAATAATGGTATGATAGGCTAAGCAATGCTGAAACCTGCATAGTTGATAATGGTATGATAGGATAATCAATGCTGAAACCTGCATAGTTGATAGTGGTATGATAGGATAATCAATGCTGAAACCTGCATAGTTGATAATGGTATGATAGTCTGCATAGTTGATAATGGTATGATAGGATAATCAATGCTGAAACCTGCATAGTTGAAAGTGGTATGATAGGCTAATCAATGCTGAAACCTGCATAGTTGATAGTGGTATGATAGGATAATCAATGCTGAAACCTATACAGTTAATAATGATATGATAGGATAAGCAATGCTGAAACCTGCATAGTTGATAATGGTATGAGAGGATAATCAATGCTGAAAACTGCATAGTTGATAATGGTATGATAGGATAATCAATGCTGAAACCTGCATAGTTGATAATGGTATGAGAGGATAATCAATGCTCAAACCTGCATAGTTGATAATGGTATGAGAGGATAATCAATGCTGAAATCTGCATAGTTGATAATGGTATGATAGGATAATCAATGCTGAAACCTGCATAGTTGATAGTGGTATGATAGGATAATCAATGCTGAAACCTATACAGTTAATAATGGTATGATAGGCTAAGCAATGCTGAAACCTGCATAGTTGATAATGGTATGATAGGATAATCAATGCTGAAACCTGCATAGTTGATAGTGGTATGATAGGATAATCAATGCTGAATCCTATACAGTTAATAATGGTATGATAGGCTAAGCAATGCTGAAACCTGCATAGTTGATAATGGTATGATAGGATAATCAATGCTGAAACCTGCACAGTTGATAATGGTATGATAGTCTGCATAGTTGATAATGGTATGATAGGATAATCAATGCTGAAACCTGCATAGTTGAAATTGGTATGATAGGCTAATCAATGCTGAAACCTGCATAGTTGATAGTGGTATGATAGGATAATCAATGCTGAAACCTATACAGTTAATAATGGTATGATAGGCTAAGCAATGCTGAAACCTGCATAGTTGATAATGGTATGATAGGATAATCAATGCTGAAACCTGCATAGTTGATAATGGTATGATAGTCTGCATAGTTGATAGTGGTATGATAGGATAATCAATGCTGAAACCTGCATAGTTGAAAGTGGTATGATAGGCTAATCAATGCTGAAACCTGCATAGTTGATAATGGTATGAGAGGATAATCAATGCTGAAACCTGCATAGTTGATAATGGTATGAGAGGATAATCAATGCTGAAACCTGCATAGTTGATAATGGTATGATAGGATAATCAATGCTGAAACCTGCATAGTTGATAATGGTATGAGAGGATAATCAATGCTCAAACCTGCATAGTTGATAATGGTATGAGAGGATAATCAATGCTGAAATCTGCATAGTTGATAATGGTATGATAGGATAATCAATGCTGAAACCTGCATAGTTGATAGTGGTATGATAGGATAATCAATGCTGAAACCTATACAGTTAATAATGGTATGATAGGCTAAGCAATGCTGAAACCTGCATAGTTGATAATGGTATGATAGGATAATCAATGCTGAAACCTGCATAGTTGATAGTGGTATGATAGGATAATCAATGCTGAAACCTATACAGTTAATAATGGTATGATAGGCTAAGCAATGCTGAAACCTGCATAGTTGATAATGGTATGATAGGATAATCAATGCTGAAACCTGCATAGTTGATAATGGTATGATAGTCTGCATAGTTGATAATGGTATGATAGGATAATCAATGCTGAAACCTGCATAGTTGAAATTGGTATGATAGGCTAATCAATGCTGAAACCTGCATAGTTGATAGTGGTATGATAGGATAATCAATGCTGAAACCTATACAGTTAATAATGGTATGATAGGCTAAGCAATGCTGAAACCTGCATAGTTGATAATGGTATGATAGGATAATCAATGCTGAAACCTGCTTAGTTGATAATGGTATGATAGTCTGCATAGTTGATAATGGTATGATAGGATAATCAATGCTGAAACCTGCATAGTTGAAAGTGGTATGATAGGCTAATCAATGCTGAAATGAAACCTGCATAGTTGATAATGGTATGAGAGGATAATCAATGCTGAAACCTGCATAGTTGATAATGGTATGATAGGATAATCAATGCTGAAACCTGCATAGTTGATAATGGTATGATAGGATAATCAATGCTGAAACCTGCAGAGTTGATAATGGTATGAGAGGATAATCAATGCTGAAACCTGCATAGTTGATAATGGTATGAGAGGATAATCAATGCTGAAATCTGCATAGTTGATAATGGTATGATAGGATAATCAATGCTGAAACCTGCATAGTTGATAGTGGTATGATAGGACAATCAATGCTGAAACCTATACAGTTAATAATGGTATGATAGGCTAAGCAATGCTGAAACCTGCATAGTTGATAATGGTATGATAGGATAATCAATGCTGAAACCTGCATAGTTGATAATGGTATGATAGTCTGCCTAGTTGATAATGGTATGATAGGATAATCAATGCTGAAACCTGCATAGTTGAAAGTGGTATGATAGGCTATTCAATGCTGAAACCTGCATAGTTGATAGTGGTATGATAGGATAATCAATGCTGAAACCTATACAGTTAATAATGATATGATAGGATAAGCAATGCTGAAACCTGCATAGTTGATAATGGTATGAGAGGATAATCAATGCTGAAACCTGCATAGTTGATAATGGTATGATAGGATAATCAATGCTGAAACCTGCATAGTTGATAATGGTATGAGAGGATAATCAATGCTCAAACCTGCATAGTTGATAATGGTATGAGAGGATAATCAATGCTGAAATCTGCATAGTTGATAATGGTATGATAGGATAATCAATGCTGAAACCTGCATAGTTGATAGTGGTATGATAGGATAATCAATGCTGAAACCTATACAGTTAATAATGGTATGATAGGCTAAGCAATGCTGAAACCTCCATAGTTGATAATGGTATGATAGGATAATCAATGCTGAAACCTGCATAGTTGATAGTGGTATGATAGGATAATCAATGCTGAAACCTATACAGTTAATAATGGTATGATAGGCTAAGCAATGCTGAAACCTGCATAGTTGATAATGGTATGATAGGATAATCAATGCTGAAACCTATAAAGTTAATAATGGTATGATAGGATAATCAATGCTGCAACCTGCATAGTTGATAATGGTATGATAGGATAATCAATGCTGAAACCTGCATAGTTGATAATGGTATGATAGGATAATCAATGCTGAAACCTGCATAGTTGATAATGGTATGAGAGGATAATCAATGCTGAAACCTGCATAGTTGATAATGGTATGAGAGGATAATCAATGCTGAAATCTGCATAGTTGATAATGGTATGATAGGATAATCAATGCTGAAACCTGCATAGTTGATAGTGGTATGATAGGACAATCAATGCTGAAACCTATACAGTTAATAATGGTATGATAGGCTAAGCAATGCTGAAACCTGCATAGTTGATAATGGTATGATAGGATAATCAATGCTGAAACCTGCATAGTTGATAATGGTATGATAGTCTGCATAGTTGATAATGGTATGATAGGATAATCAATGCTGAAACCTGCATAGTTGAAAGTGGTATGATAGGCTAATCAATGCTGAAACCTGCATAGTTGATATTGGTATGAGAGGATAATCAATGCTGCAACCTGCAGAGTTGATAATGGTAAGAGAGGATATTCAATGCTGAAACCTGCATAGTTGATAATGGTATGAGAGGATAATCCATGCTGAAACCTGCATAGTTGAAAATGGTATGATAGGCTAATCAATGCTGAAACCTGCATAGTTGATAATGGTATGATAGGATAATCAATGCTGAAATCTGCATAGTTGATAATGGTATGAGAGGATAATCAATGCTGAAACCTATACAGTTAATAATGGTATGATAGGATAATCAATGCTGAAACCTGCATAGTTGATAATGGTATGATAGTATAATCAATGCTGAAACCTGCATAGTTGATTATGGTATGATAGGATAATCAATGCTGAAACCTATAAAGTTAATAATGGTATGATAGGATAATCAATGCTGCAACCTGCATAGTTGATAATGGTATGAGAGGATAATCAATGCTGAAACCTGCATAGTTGATAATGGTATGATAGGATAATCAATGCTGAAACCTGCATAGTTGATAATGGTATGAGAGGATAATCAATGCTGAAACCTGCATAGTTGATAATGGTATGAGAGGATAATCAATGCTGAAATCTGCATAGTTGATAATGGTATGATAGGATAATCAATGCTGAAACCTGCATAGTTGATAGTGGTATGATAGGACAATCAATGCTGAAACCTATACAGTTAATAATGGTATGATAGGCTAAGCAATGCTGAAACCTGCATAGTTGATAATGGTATGATAGGATAATCAATGCTGAAACCTGCATAGTTGATAATGGTATGATAGTCTGCATAGTTGATAATGGTATGATAGGATAATCAATGCTGAAACCTGCATAGTTGAAAGTGGTATGATAGGCTAATCAATGCTGAAACCTGCATACTTGATAGTGGTATGATAGGATAATCAATGCTGAAACCTGCATAGTTGCTAATGGTATGATAGTCTGCATAGTTGATAATGGTATGATAGGATAATCAATGCTGAAACCTGCATAGTTGAAAGTGGTATGATAGACTAATCAATGCTGAAACCTGCATAGTTGATAATGGTATGATAGGATAATCAATGCTGAAACCTGCATAGTTGATAATGGTATGATAGGATAATCAATGCTGAAACCTGCATAGTTGAAATTGGTATGATAGGCTAATCAATGCTGAAACCTGCATAGTTGATAGTGGTATGATAGGATAATCAATGCTGAAACCTATACAGTTAATAATGGTATGATAGGCTAAACAATGCTGAAACCTGCATAGTTGATAATGGTATGATAGTCTGCATAGTTGATCATGGTATGATAGGATAATCAATGCTGAAACCTATACAGTTAATAATGGTATGATAGGCTAAGCAATGCTGAAACCTGCATAGTTGATAATGGTATGATAGGATAATCAATGCTGAAACCTGCATAGTTGATAATGGTATGATAGTCTGCATAGTTGATAATGGCATGATAGGATAATCAATGCTGAAACCTGCATAGTTGAAAGTGGTATGATAGGCTAATCAATGCTGAAACCTGCATAGTTGATAGTAGTATGAGAGGATAATCAATGCTCAAACCTGCATAGTTGATAATGGTATGAGAGGATAATCAATGCTGAAACCTGCATAGTTGATAATGGTATGAGAGGATAATCAATGCTGAAACCTGCATAGTTGATAATGGTATGAGAGGATAATCAATGCTCAAACCTGCATAGTTGATAATGGTATGAGAGGATAATCAATGCTGAAACCTGCATAGTTGATAATGGTATGATAGGATAATCAATGCTGAAACCTGCATAGTTGATAATGGTATGAGAGGATAATCAATGCTCAAACCTGCATAGTTGATAATGGTATGAGAGGATAATCAATGCTGAAACCTGCATAGTTGATAATGGTATGAGAGGATAATCAATGCTGAAACCTGCATAGTTGATAGTGGTATGATAGGATAATCAATGCTGAAACCTATACAGTTAATAATGGTATGATAGGCTAAGCAATGCTGAAACCTGCATAGTTGATAATGGTATGATAGGATAATCAATGCTGAAACCTGCATAGTTGCTAATGGTATGATAGTCTGCATAGTTGATAATGGTATGATAGGATAATCAATGCTGAAACCTGCATAGTTGAAAGTGGTATGATAGACTAATCAATGCTGAAACCTGCATAGTTGATAATGGAATGATAGGATAATCAATGCTGAAACCTGCATAGTTGATAATGGTATGAGAGGATAATCAATGCTCAAACCTGCATAGTTGATAATGGTATGAGAGGATAATCAATGCTCAAACCTGCATAGTTGATAATGGTATGAGAGGATAATCAATGCTGAAACCTGCATAGTTGATAATGGTATGATAGGATAATCAATGCTGAAACCTGCATAGTTGATAATGGTATGAGAGGATAATCAATGCTCAAACCTGCATAGTTGATAATGGTATGAGAGGATAATCAATGCTGAAACCTGCATAGTTGATAATGGTATGAGAGGATAATCAATGCTGAAACCTGCATAGTTGATAGTGGTATGATAGGATAATCAATGCTGAAACCTATACAGTTAATAATGGTATGATAGGCTAAGCAATGCTGAAACCTGCATAGTTGATAATGGTATGATAGGATAATCAATGCTGAAACCTGCATAGTTGCTAATGGTATGATAGTCTGCATAGTTGATAATGGTATGATAGGATAATCAATGCTGAAACCTGCATAGTTGAAAGTGGTATGATAGACTAATCAATGCTGAAACCTGCATAGTTGATAATGGTATGATAGGATAATCAATGCTGAAACCTGCATAGTTGATAGTGGTATGATAGGATAATCAATGCTGAAACCTATACAGTTAATAATGGTATGATAGGCTAAGCAATGCTGAAACCTGCATAGTTGATAATGGTATGATAGGATAATCAATGCTGAAACCTGCATAGTTGATAATGGCATGATAGGATAATCAATGCTGAAACCTGCATAGTTGATAATGGTATGAGAGGATAATCAATGCTCAAACCTGCATAGTTGATAATGGTATGAGAGGATAATCAATGCTCAAACCTGCATAGTTGATAATGGTATGAGAGGATAATCAATGCTCAAACCTGCATAGTTGATAATGGTATGATAGGATAATCAATGCTGAAACCTGCATAGTTGATAGTGGTATGATAGGATAATCAATGCTGAAACCTATACAGTTAATAATGGTATGATAGGCTAAGCAATGCTGAAACCTGCATAGTTGATAATGGTATGATAGGATAATCAATGCTGAAACCTGCATAGTTGAAAGTGGTATGAGAGGATAATCAATGCTGAAACCTGCACAGTTGATAATGGTATGATAGTCTGCATAGTTGATAATGGTATGATAGGCTAATCAATGCTGAAACCTGCATAGTTGATAATGGTATGATAGTCTGCATAGTTGATAATGGTATGATAGGCTAATCAATGCTGAAACCTGCATAGTTGATAATGGTATGATGGGATAATAAATGCTCAAACATGCACAGTTGATGATGAAAATTGTTATGACTTGGATGCCTTCTAGAAATTCTCCATTCATCATCATTATAGACGTGAAACTGACAGAGAATTAGAGTGAACTGTTATTTGACTCCTCCCGGATTGGTCATGGACAACAATTAAGGCCACTGCAATCCATGTGGAACTGTCTCGATTACAGTTGCACTGACTAGAATTTGGGAGTGACACACTGCATAGTAGATTCTGTCATGTAGTCTCTCCTATATGATCATTAACATTGCACATGTTCTATTTGGTAAGGTGAACAAACGTCTGCTGCTAAGCCAGACTGATTGTCTTCCAATCAGTGTGTTGTTTCAGTCACCTTTTTGCTATCCCGTCAGTCGCACACTTTCATTGGGACAGAATGATGTCTCTCTGCAGAGCTATGTCATGGCATGTGACCCCTGGTGCTTGTTATCCTCGTCAGGTGGTTATATAAGTCCCCCAGGAGTGAATGTGTGTGTGGGGGACCAGAGTTTGTCCTAGAGGACTCAGAGCCTATAGCGGGACCCCTGCCCTTCTTCCCTCCATTTTGAACATTACCTCTGGGTACAGCACATCCCCACATACCAGGCTGGTACAGCACAACCCGACATATCAGGCCAGGCTGCATGGAGAGTGGGGGAATTTACCTCATGCTTTGCTAAAGCTGTCTATCTTCTTCCGACTCTATGTGGGCTAAATGCTAGCTGTCTGTGTGAAGCTGACATATACAGTTAATACTGATATACATGTATGTCACCCACTGACAGACATTACTGCACCACAGTGTCTTTTTTTATTTCTTCCTCTGTTTGTGACACTGTGACGTTTCACTGTGTGTCCTGAGAACTGAGAGAGCCCCATATTCCTGCAGGATGAGGAGGAACAATGAGAGAAGAGGTCACCTTTCTGGAGGATGAGTAGCCTAACCTTGATTCTACACCCCTTTCTTCAGGCTCTATTCTATTCTTTCTCTCCTCTTCTTTTTCTCTCCCTTTCTTGGCCTCGTGTTATATATTGTCGCTGTGATGTGAATGCTGCTCTGCCGGGGGGGTTCCCAATAACTTACCCACTGTTCTTACCGTCAGCTCTGCACAATACCCCTTTGTCATATGAGCAGTGGTCACTTCCGCTCACAGACCTCTCCCCTGACCCCCCCATCTCTATGAGTGACTAAATGTTACACGCCGAATCCACTGACAAATGGCTTTCTGGGAAAAACATGCATAAAATAGGGCACTTTGCAAAATGATTGTATCTGTAATGAGGACAATAGACTACAATTGGGATTGTTAATTGTTTTTTATGAATAAATCAAACAGTTAATCTTATCTTAGTAGCTATTATTTATTGTGTCATTGTGAACACCGATTGAATAGACTTTCTGCAATGTTATCTGTGGGAATATGCTCCAATCAAAGTCTAGTAATCTGTGGATTGCATATTTTACACTACTTGAAATCATAATGCCTTTTTATCTAATAAATATTCCCCAAATTTGAAATACACCGGCCATCCAACTGTGCATACCAACATTTTATTACACGCTGTCCCACACGAACATCCAAACATCTTATAGCTCGTCTCCTGAGTCTATAATAAGACACGGTATCATTCAGGTTCATGTGAATGTGATCCAAACTCTCAGCATGCTTCAATGTAAAGGTCATTCCCCCGGTGTTTTTATACAACCGGTACAGAGGTTTGGTTTTCTAGGAAATGTGTCCCTGTTGGCTTGCAGCTCTTCTCTCCCTCACCCTCTGGCTCTGTACCAATGCCTGGAGAGAGACAGACAGCTGAGACACTACAAAGCAAGATCAAGGAGTTAGTCAGCTAACTTGCCTAAATATTCTGAAATAAAACAATTAAAAATGAAAGAGATGCTGGAAATAGGCATGGTCTAATTCACTCAACCATCAAAACGAACCATACAATCAGTAGTTATTTCTGTTTGTTTATCAGAGTTAGCTGGCTAACTCATTGACCCTGCTTTTTAGTGCAGCTCTTTGGAAAGGACAGAGGAGGAGGAGCTTGTTCACCTCTTCCACCCACGACTTTAATTGGTTTTGTCGGGGTTGTTTATGTAATAAGACACTCACACACTCTCGCTCTCTCGCACACACACACACACACACACACACACACACACACACACACACACACACACACACACACACACACACACACACACACACACACACACACACACACACACACACACACACACACACACACACACACACACACACACACACACCACTGCAGAGGCATGGGACCTCTACCTTGTGGTCGTGCTGGTCAGCAGATAAGAGCATTCCCACTGAGATGAGAGAATGATATGGCAGAGGAGTGGGTTTCAGTTGTTTTCTGTTTAATCCTTCCCTCACTACTGTAGCACACTGTCCATCAGTATACCCCCACCGCTCTCCTGCCCATTCACCCCTTTAAAGGGCCAATCAGCAGTTGAAACAATAACAAAGCATTTTCCCTGCCACTGTTTTGGTAAAAAGCTGAAGGATGGGGCTGGAAAAATGTAATCACACTCAAATTCATAGGCAGAGCTATGGATGCAAGGACTGACCATCCATGACATAAGTGTTATAGTTTTAACCATGTTTTGAGGTTCTACAGCGTTTGTTTACATTTACATTGTTTACAAACATTGGAGTAAAACAAACTTGTATTTTGGGTATTTTGGGTACACCAGTTAAACTAAGCTAATTTAGAATCACTAAGGCATTTATAAGTTATACTCTTCAAGAATCAATGGGTACATATTATTAATTTATAAGTCCATAAATGGATTTAGCAACTGCTGATTGTCCCTTTAAGGAAAAGGATTAGGGTTATGTGGAACACTCAATTGAGTTCTTGGGAAAGACACTTGCTTTCAAATGTATTTCTATTCAACTCTATTGAAGTTTCAATATCCTCTCTTGGCACACTTTTGGTGCATGTAATTAAAAATCTAATATGGAAACCTCAACTCAAACATCTTGTTTGACATTGTGTTACAGTAAAACAAATGGTCTTTAGAGCAGTTCCACTGGGCACAGACATCAATTAAACGTCATTTCCACATTGGTTCAACGTAATTTAATTGAAAGTCAAGCAGTGTGTGCCCAGTGGGTTCTGTAGATTATTAATATGTACAAGGGTGTGTGAATATGTTTCAGTTAGTTCTCATCGGAGAGCTTCCCTATTTTGTTCCCAGTTCCTTTTTGGGAAAATCCTGTCTCTCTGCAGTCTGCACAAGTCTCTGATAGAGATGCTGGGTTACTGGGAATGTAGAAAGGGAGGGGACTGTCTCTCTGCAGTCTGCACAAGTCTCTGATAGAGATGCTGGGTTACTGGGAATGTAGAAAGGGAGGGGACTGTCTCTCTGCAGTCTGCACAAGTCTCTGATAGAGATGCTGGGTTACTGGGAATGTAGAAAGGGAGGGGACTGTCTCTCTGCAGTCTGCACAAGTCTCTGATAGAGATGCTGGGTTACTGGGAATGTAGAAAGGGAGGGGACTGTCTCTCTGCAGTCTGCACAAGTCTCTGATAGAGATGCTGGGTTACTGGGAATGTAGAAAGGGAGGGGACTGTCTCTCTGCAGTCTGCACAAGTCTCTGATAGAGATGCTGGGTTACTGGGAATGTAGAAAGGGAGGGGACTGTCTCTCTGCAGTCTGCACAAGTCTCTGATAGAGATGCTGGGTTACTGGGAATGTAGAAAGGGAGGGGACTGTCTCTCTGCAGTCTGCACAAGTCTCTGATAGAGATGCTGGGTTACTGGGAATGTAGAAAGGGAGGGGACTGTCTCTCTGCAGTCTGCACAAGTCTCTGATAGAGATGCTGGGTTACTGGGAATGTAGAAAGGGAGGGGACTGTCTCTCTGCAGTCTGCACAAGTCTCTGATAGAGATGCTGGGTTACTGGGAATGTAGAAAGGGAGGGGACTGTCTCTCTGCAGTCTGCACAAGTCTCTGATAGAGATGCTGGGTTACTGGGAATGTAGAAAGGGAGGGGACTGTCTCTCTGCAGTCTGCACAAGTCTCTGATAGAGATGCTGGGTTACTGGGAATGTAGAAAGGGAGGGGACTGTCTCTCTGCAGTCTGCACAAGTCTCTGATAGAGATGCTGGGTTACTGGGAATGTAGAAAGGGAGGGGACTGTCTCTCTGCAGTCTGCACAAGTCTCTGATAGAGATGCTGGGTTACTGGGAATGTAGAAAGGGAGGGGACTGTCTCTCTGCAGTCTGCACAAGTCTCTGATAGAGATGCTGGGTTACTGGGAATGTAGAAAGGGAGGGGACTGTCTCTCTGCAGTCTGCACAAGTCTCTGATAGAGATGCTGGGTTACTGGGAATGTAGAAAGGGAGGGGACTGTCTCTCTGCAGTCTGCACAAGTCTCTGATAGAGATGCTGGGTTACTGGGAATGTAGAAAGGGAGGGGACTGTCTCTCTGCAGTCTGCACAAGTCTCTGATAGAGATGCTGGGTTACTGGGAATGTAGAAAGGGAGGGGACTGTCTCTCTGCAGTCTGCACAAGTCTCTGATAGAGATGCTGGGTTACTGGGAATGTAGAAAGGGAGGGGACTGTCTCTCTGCAGTCTGCACAAGTCTCTGATAGAGATGCTGGGTTACTGGGAATGTAGAAAGGGAGGGGACTGTCTCTCTGCAGTCTGCACAAGTCTCTGATAGAGATGCTGGGTTACTGGGAATGTAGAAAGGGAGGGGACTGTCTCTCTGCAGTCTGCACAAGTCTCTGATAGAGATGCTGGGTTACTGGGAATGTAGAAAGGGAGGGGACTGTCTCTCTGCAGTCTGCACAAGTCTCTGATAGAGATGCTGGGTTACTGGGAATGTAGAAAGGGAGGGGACTGTCTCTCTGCAGTCTGCACAAGTCTCTGATAGAGATGCTGGGTTACTGGGAATGTAGAAAGGGAGGGGACTGTCTCTCTGCAGTCTGCACAAGTCTCTGATAGAGATGCTGGGTTACTGGGAATGTAGAAAGGGAGGGGACTGTCTCTCTGCAGTCTGCACAAGTCTCTGATAGAGATGCTGGGTTACTGGGAATGTAGAAAGGGAGGGGACTGTCTCTCTGCAGTCTGCACAAGTCTCTGATAGAGATGCTGGGTTACTGGGAATGTAGAAAGGGAGGGGACTGTCTCTCTGCAGTCTGCACAAGTCTCTGATAGAGATGCTGGGTTACTGGGAATGTAGAAAGGGAGGGGACTGTCTCTCTGCAGTCTGCACAAGTCTCTGATAGAGATGCTGGGTTACTGGGAATGTAGAAAGGGAGGGGACTGTCTCTCTGCAGTCTGCACAAGTCTCTGATAGAGATGCTGGGTTACTGGGAATGTAGAAAGGGAGGGGACTGTCTCTCTGCAGTCTGCACAAGTCTCTGATAGAGATGCTGGGTTACTGGGAATGTAGAAAGGGAG
Source organism: Oncorhynchus masou masou (assembly GCF_036934945.1). Lineage (NCBI taxonomy): Eukaryota > Metazoa > Chordata > Actinopteri > Salmoniformes > Salmonidae > Oncorhynchus > Oncorhynchus masou. Next base: position 86,948,851 of record NC_088242.1, on the reverse strand, counting down.
GGGACTGTCTCTCTGCAGTCTGCACAAGTCTCTGATAGAGATGCTGGGTTACTGGGAATGTAGAAAGGGAGGGGACTGTCTCTCTGCAGTCTGCACAAGTCTCTGATAGAGATGCTGGGTTACTGGGAATGTAGAAAGGGAGGGGACTGTCTCTCTGCAGTCTGCACAAGTCTCTGATAGAGATGCTGGGTTACTGGGAATGTAGAAAGGGAGGGGACTGTCTCCCTGGTTTATGGGCTTTTATCTGTGGGAATTTTCAGCTAGAATTTTCAGGAAATACTTCCTTCATCAACGCACAAACAGTGTGTGTGTGTGTGTGTGTGTGTGTGTGTGTGTGTGTGTGTGTGTGTGTGTGTGTGTGTGTGTGTGTGTGTGTGTGTGTGTGCGTGCGTGCGTGCGTGCGTGCGCGCGCGCGTGTGTGCGTGTGCGCGCGCGTGTGTGTGTGTGACTTCTGCTGTATTCTGTTTAAAATGCTTTAGTTGTAATATTTTTATTTTGGCGAAAGGACCCTTACTTCCAAAGCAAACCCTTTCTACCTGATTCTAACATTGGGACTTGGGACACAGATTTCTCTGAGCAGCATAAAGTATTGAAATGACAAGACATTTGAGGTCAAGGAGGCAAGACCTCTCCCAAGAATTTCCCAACCAATGTTTATGTTCTTTCGATTTGCAAAAATCAGTTCAGATGTTCAAACACATAAGACCCCGTGTCAAGGATTAGGGTTTTAGTGTACAATACGTACTGTCAAAAGGTACAGTCAATTCGTAGTCTCATTAAAGACCTGAGTCCGACTGTGCACGGGTGATCCTATTTAACCTCACCCTATCTAACCCATTGCTGTCAAACACACACACACACACACACACACACACACACACACACACACACACACACACACACACACACACACACACACACACACACACACACACACACACACACACACACACACACACACAGTCTCCCCAATGAAGCTGCCTAGTCATTTGAGTGCAGCCTTATAGGGATAGTTTACCAAGATTACAAAGTAACATGTTGTTTTCCTTGTCAATGCTTTAGTTTAGTTTCCCTGGCATGGTTTCCACATGCTAATGTTTTAGCATTGGTGGCACAAATCCAATTCAAGTCATGGGACCAATATTATCATTTATCGCACATCATGTTCCTCTATTTCTCCTATTTTGTGTGTATGTATTGATGATGGCTATGTGTGCCTTTTTAATATGTATGTGGTTCTGTCGTTGATGGTTTGTGTCTATTCATGTTCTGTATTATGTCATGTTTCATGTTTTGTGTGGACCCCAGGAAGAGTAGCTGCTGCTTTTGCAAAAGCTAATGAGGATCCTAATAAAATACCAAATACTTTGTCTCCTCGGTAAGAAAAGCACCACTTATTTTTTAAATTAGGAATCCAATGTGCCATTTGTTTATTTCTGTATTTACGTGACTAATGCTACTACTTTTTGGAAAATGTGTTGTACCTCCAACTGCAAAATGCTGAGTGATCTTATTATATCTCTACCTTTGTCAGAGGCCAGGTTTTCTCTGTATATGGACTGTATGTGAAGTATGCTAATGACATTGATCTACTGAGGAAAGTTGCTGTTTTGAGTTCAAATAGTAAGATTCAGTGACATAACACTCTTTATATGCAAAAACCTGTGTCCAGTGCTGTATTTGTCTAGTGCAAGGCAAGGAGAACAATTAAGCAGAACAACAGCATGCATAACTGTTATGGATCAAACATGTCAGCTTTCAAGGATTTAGCATGTGTGCTATGCTAGCTGTAGCATTCAACTTGACTGGATATACCTGGCCTCAGCATTTCTGTTCCCAGCATAGCCAGAACATCCATGTGACGCTAGGCTAGCTACTTGCATCAACAGCCATCTGGTAGCAGCCTGTAGTTTCCTGTTTTCCTCTTATTGTTTGCTCAAGGTAGTGCTAATGACAGTCAATTAGCATTAGCGAAGCTCAGAGAAGGGACTGTCTGGCCTGAAAGCATCTATTTAAGTACGGTAATCTAACAGTGGTGGGAGGAGCAGGTGGGAGATTCCTCAGACTTTCACAGCCCTTAGGAAAGCCCTCCCTGGCTATTATTAGCCTCAGTGTTCTAGTGAAATTAGATCCCCGCTAAAAGCATTAACTGACTCCTCACACTTAGCCTAGCTTAACACTGATGAACTGGTGTGGCTAAAGTGTTTGTCCCACTATTAGCTCCTCTCGGCAGCAATTGCAGCTTTCAAGTATTTTCCCACGTGCTCTTTCTGCTTGGCTTCTTCTGAAGTTAGCTAGGGAACTGATTTATTGGAGTTGTACAGGGTTGGACTGTTGACAGCTCTGGGAAATATTCCCGTTGCAGTGCCTTAGCCGCTAAAGCACTGGCCAACCGCTGCCCATATGGCAGCTGTAGGCTTTGTGTGTGTGTGTGTGTGTGTGTGTGTGTGTGTGTGTGTGTGTGTGTGTGTGTGTGTGTGTGTGTGTGTGTGTGTGTGTGTGTGTGTGTGTGTGTGTGTGTGTGTGTGTGTGTGTGTGTGTGTGTGTGTGTGTGGGAGGGAGGGAGGGAGGGAGGGAGGGAGGGAGGGAGGGAGGGAGGGAGGGAGGGAGGGAGGGAGGGAGGGAAGGTGGACACAGCATTCCCCAGTATCAAAATGCATCCTATGTTACTCTGCAGACAACAATGCAACGATTATATTTATTCAACACAAATTACTTTCAGACTTATTGATGAACAATACTTGTGTCTTCAACTCATTAAGTCTAACTGAGCATTGAGTTAGTTCAACTTCCTATGAACCTCTCCTGGTAAATTACTGTCCCTCTTTTGCTTCCTATGCATCTTTTCTAAACAATGACAAGTACTGAGCCACTCTGCACTCTTGGCTGAAGAATGGCTCTATCTGCACTGAAGTAGCTCAAAATGTCTGTCAGCCGTTTTGAGCTGCCTGCTCAAGTGTTCCCCTCAGGGTCGCCCAGGGGTCACAAGTGCTGCTTCGTGACCCACAAAGAACTTGTCTCACGGCTCACTTCCTGGGCAGAGGGGAGTGGGAGGGTGGAGGGAGGGTTAGAGGGGGGAGGGAAGGTTAGCGGGAGGAGTGGATGTTAGAGAGAAGAGGGAGGTTTAGAGAAGGATGGATGGTTAGAGCGAGGACGGAGGCTTGGATGATTAAAGAGAGGTGGATGGCAGTGTTAGAGAGGGGAGGGAAGCGAGGTTAGAGAGAGGAGGGAGGCAGGGTTAGAGAGGGGGAGGGAGGCAGGGTTAGAGAGAGGAGGGAGGCAGTGTTAGAGAGGGGAGGGAAGCGAGGTTAGAGAGGAGGGAGGCAGGGTTAGAGAGGGGAGGGAGGCAGGGTTAGAGAGGGGAGGGAAGCGAGGTTAGAGAGAGGAGGAGGCAGGGTTAGAGAGGGGAGGGAGGCAGGGTTAGAGAGAGGAGGGAGGCAGGGTTAGAGAGGGGAGGGAGGCAGTGTTAGAGAGGGGAGGGAAGCGAGGTTAGAGAGAGGAGGGAGGCAGGGTTAGAGAGGGGAGGGAGGCAGGGTTAGAGAGAGGAGGGAGGCAGGGTTAGAGAGGGGAGGGAAGCGAGGTTAGAGAGAGGAGGGAGGCAGGGTTAGAGAGGGGAGGGAGGCAGGGTTAGAGAGAGGAGGGAGGCAGTGTTAGAGAGGGGAGGGAAGCGAGGTTAGAGAGAGGAGGGAGGCAGGGTTAGAGAGGGGAGGGAGGCAGGGTTAGAGAGGGGAGGGAAGCGAGGTTAGAGAGAGGAGGGAGGCAGGGTTAGAGAGGGGAGGGAGGCAGGGTTAGAGAGAGGAGGGAGGCAGGGTTAGAGAGGGGAGGGAGGCAGTGTTAGAGAGGGGAGGGAAGCGAGGTTAGAGAGAGGAGGGAGGCAGGGTTAGAGAGGGGAGGGAGGCAGGGTTAGAGAGAGGAGGGAGGCAGGGTTAGAGAGGGGAGGGAAGCGAGGTTAGAGAGAGGAGGGAGGCAGGGTTAGAGAGGGGAGGGAAGCGAGGTTAGAGAGAGGAGGGAGGCAGGGTTAGAGAGGGGAGGGAGGCAGGGTTAGAGAGAGGAGGGAGGCAGGGTTAGCGAGAGGAAGGAGGCAGGGTTAGAGAGGGAGGGAGGCAGGGTTAGAGAAGGGGGAGGCAGGGTTAGAGAGAGGAGGGAGGCAGGGTTAGAGAGAGGAGAGAGGCAGGGTTAGAGAGGGGGATGGAGGCAGGGTTAGAGAGGGAGGGAGGCAGGGTTAGAGAGAGGAGGGAGGCAGGGTTAGAGAGAGGAGGGAGGCAGGGTTAGAGAGAGGAGGGAGGCAGGGTTAGAGAGGGGAGGGAGGAAGGGTTAGAGAGGGGAGGGAGGCAGGGTTAGAGAGGGGAGGGAGGCAGGGTTAGAGAGGGGAGGGAGGCAGGGTTAGAGAGGGGAGGGAGGCAGGGTTAGAGGGGGGAGGGAAGGTTAGCGGGAGGAGTGGATGTTAGAGAGAAGAGGGAGGTTTAGAGAAGGATGGATGGTTAGAGCGAGGACGGAGGCTTGGATGATTATAGAGAGGTGGATGGCAGTGTTAGAGAGGGGAGGGAAGCGAGGTTAGAGAGAGGAGGGAGGCAGGGTTAGAGAGGGGAGGGAGGCAGGGTTAGAGAGAGGAGGGAGGCAGTGTTAGAGAGGGGAGGGAAGCGAGGTTAGAGAGAGGAGGGAGGCAGGGTTAGAGAGGGGAGGGAGGCAGGGTTAGAGAGGGGAGGGAAGCGAGGTTAGAGAGAGGAGGGAGGCAGGGTTAGAGAGGGGAGGGAGGCAGGGTTAGAGAGAGGAGGGAGGCAGGGTTAGAGAGGGGAGGGAGGCAGTGTTAGAGGGGGGAGGGAAGGTTAGCGGGAGGAGTGGATGTTAGAGAGAAGAGGGAGGTTTAGAGAAGGATGGATGGTTAGAGCGAGGACGGAGGCTTGGATGATTATAGAGAGGTGGATGGCAGTGTTAGAGAGGGGAGGGAAGCGAGGTTAGAGAGAGGAGGGAGGCAGGGTTAGAGAGGGGAGGGAGGCAGGGTTAGAGAGAGGAGGGAGGCAGTGTTAGAGAGGGAGGGAAGCGAGGTTAGAGAGAGGAGGGAGGCAGGGTTAGAGAGGGGAGGGAGGCAGGGTTAGAGAGGGGAGGGAAGCGAGGTTAGAGAGAGGAGGGAGGCAGGGTTAGAGAGGGGAGGGAGGCAGGGTTAGAGAGAGGAGGGAGGCAGGGTTAGAGAGGGGAGGGAGGCAGTGTTAGAGAGGGGGGGAAGCGAGGTTAGAGAGAGGAGGGAGGCAGGGTTAGAGAGGGAGGGAGGCAGGGTTAGAGAGAGGAGGGAGGCAGGGTTAGAGAGGGGAGGGAAGCGAGGTTAGAGAGAGGAGGGAGGCAGGGTTAGAGAGGGGAGGGAGGCAGGGTTAGAGAGAGGAGGGAGGCAGTGTTAGAGAGGGGGGAAGCGAGGTTAGAGAGAGGAGGGAGGCAGGGTTAGAGAGGGGAGGGAGGCAGGGTTAGAGAGGGGAGGGACGCAAGGTTAGAGAGAGGAGGGAGGCAGGGTTAGAGAGGGGAGGGAGGCAGGGTTAGAGAGAGGAGGGAGGCAGGGGTAGAGAGGGGAGGGAGGCAGTGTTAGAGAGGGGAGGGAAGCGAGGTTAGAGAGAGGAGGGAGGCAGGGTTAGAGAGGGGAGGGAGGCAGGGTTAGAGAGAGGAGGGAGGCAGGGTTAGAGAGGGGAGGGAAGCGAGGTTAGAGAGAGGAGGGAGGCAGGGTTAGAGAGGGGAGGGAAGCGAGGTTAGAGAGAGGAGGGAGGCAGGGTTAGAGAGGGGAGGGAGGCAGGGTTAGAGAGAGGAGGGAGGCAGGGTTAGCGAGAGGAAGGAGGCAGGGTTAGAGAGGGGAGGGAGGCAGGGTTAGAGAAGGGGGGAGGCAGGGTTAGAGAGAGGAGGGAGGCAGGGTTAGAGAGAGGAGAGAGGCAGGGTTAGAGAGGGGGATGGAGGCAGGGTTAGAGAGGGGAGGGAGGCAGGGTTAGAGAGAGGAGGGAGGCAGGGTTAGAGAGAGGAGGGAGGCAGGGTTAGAGAGAGGAGGGAGGCAGGGTTAGAGAGGGGAGGGAGGAAGGGTTAGAGAGGGGAGGGAGGCAGGGTTAGAGAGGGGAGGGAGGCAGGGTTAGAGAGGGGAGGGAGGCAGGGTTAGAGAGGGGAGGGAGGCAGGGTTAGAGAGAGGAGGGAGGCAGGGTTAGCGAGAGGAAGGAGGCAGGGTTAGAGAGGGGAGGGAGGCAGGGTTAGAGAAGGGGGAGGCAGGGTTAGAGAGAGGAGGGAGGCAGGGTTAGAGAGAGGAGAGAGGCAGGGTTAGAGAGGGGGATGGAGGCAGGGTTAGAGAGGGGAGGGAGGCAGGGTTAGAGAGAGGAGGGAGGCAGGGTTAGAGAGGGGAGGGAGGCAGGGTTAGAGAGAGGAGGGGGCAGGGTTAGAGAGGGGAGGGAGGAAGGGTTAGAGAGGGGAGGGAGGCAGGGTTAGAGAGGGGAGGGAGGCAGGGTTAGAGAGGGGAGGGAGGCAGGGTTAGAGAGGGGAGGGAGGCAGGGTTAGAGAGAGGAGGGAGGCAGGGTTAGAGAGGGGAGGGAGGCAGGGTTAGAGAGGGGAGGGAGGCAGGGTTAGAGAGGGGAGGGAGGCAGGGTTAGAGAGGGGAGGGAGGCAGGGTTAGAGAGGGGGAGGGAGGCAGGGTTAGAGAGGGGAGGGAGGCAGGGTTAGAGAGGGGAGGGAGGCAGGGTTAGAGAGGGAGGGAGGCAGGGTTAGAGAGGGAGGGAGGCAGGGTTAGAGAGGGGAGGGAGGCAGGGTTAGAGAGGGGAGGGAGGCAGGGTTAGAGAGGGGAGGGAGGCAGGGTTAGAGAGAGGAGGAGGCAGGGTTAGAGAGGGGAGGGAGGCAGGGTTAGAGACGGGAGGGAGGCAGGGTTAGAGTGGGGAGGGAGGCAGGGTTGGAGAGGGGAGGGAGGCATGGTTAGAGAGGGGAGGGAGGCAGGGTTAGAGAGGGGAGGGAGGCAGGGTTAGAGAGAGGAGGGAGGCAGGGTTAGAGAGAGGAGGGAAGCAGGGTTAGAGAGAGGAGAGAGGCAGGGTTAGAGAGGGGAGGGAGGCAGGGTTAGAGAGGGGAGGGAGGCAGGGTTAGAGAGGGGAGGGAGGCAGGGTTAGAGAGAGGAGGGAGGCAGGGTTAGAGAGAGGAGAGAGGCAGGGTTAGAGAGGGAAGGGAGGCAGGGTTAGAGGGAGGAGGGAGGCAGGGTTAGAGAGGGGAGGGAGGCAGGGTTAGAGAGGGGAGGGAGGCAGGGTTAGAGAGAGGAGGGAGGCAGGGTTAGAGAGAGGAGGGAAGCAGGGTTAGAGAGAGGAGAGAGGCAGGGTTAGAGAGGAGAGGGAGGCAGGGTTAGAGAGGGGAGGGAGGCAGGGTTAGAGAGGAGAGGCAGGGTTAGAGAGGGGAGGGAGGCAGGGTTAGAGAGGGGAGGGAGGCAGGGTTAGAGAGAGGGAGAAGGCAGTCACATAGGGATGCAGGGAGGAGAGGGTTATGGGGTCGGAGGAAAGAGAACGTAAAGAAAACATCCTGGTCACTGCCCAGTGTCTGTCTATCTATCTGTCTGTCCCTGACCAGCTTAACGGCATTTAACATTTAAGGCCAGTGTGTGTGTGTGTGTGTGTGTGTGTGTGTGTGTGTGTGTGTGTGTGTGTGTGTGTGTGTGTGTGTATGTGTGTATGTGTGTGTGTGTGTGTGTGTGTGTGTGTGTGTGTGTGTGTGTGCGCGCGTGTGCGCATGTGCGTGTGTATGTGTGTGTGTGTGCGTGTGTGAAGACTGCATATGCATTGCCTGGTGATGGACTTACTTTCCCTTATGGGAGTTATGGAGTTATGTTGTTATGGATGTGCGGACTAGGGGCTATGTACAATAACTTTTCCTCTACTGCCTACAGATGCTGCAGGTGTATCATGACTCTGTCCGCTGCTACGTGATTAGTCAGCCGACCCATTTCACACATTAGACTTAATGGCCATTTATTGCATCGTTTCAGTATCTCTTCAGTCTCCCCTTAATATTTGTACTTGATGCAATACAGGCTTGGCCTCACCTTAGTTTCTCTTTGAAGCCCACCTTCCTTCTGCTGTTGTTGATCAGCGGTTTGTTGTCCTCCTCACTCACACACACATACCTACATAAACATGTGCACACACAAACACACTCACTATACTGCAGGATATTCATACCGTTGACACAGCCTGCTTTGACATTTATCCTGCAAGGGAGAGAACAGTGTATAAAGATTATAATGTGTGCATATGGGAAATGTTTGCTTGCATTTGCATCAGAGGTTTCCTTGACGCAGTTATGAGCATATGTTTTATGACAGGCTGAGACCGTGATAACACAATGAATATTCCGATTACATGAATGACTGAAGTATCACACGTCATCATCAATATCAATAGATGTTTTTCTTTACTAACAATTACTAACTTTCTTTACTAACTTTACTAACTTTCTTTACTAGCTTTACTAAAAAAAATTACTAACAATAACTAACTTTCTTTACTAACTTTACTAACAATAACTAACTTTCTTTACTAACTTTATTAACAATAACTAACTTTCTTTACTAACTTTACTAACAATAACTAACTTTACTAACAATAACTAACGTTACTAACAATAACTAACTTTACTAACAATAACTAACTTTCTTTACTAACTTTACTAACAATAACTAACTTTACTAACAATAACTAACTGTACTAACAATAACTAGCTTTCTTTACTAACTTTACTAACAATAACTAACTTTACTAACAATAACTAACTTTACTAACAATAACTAATGTTACTAACAATAACTAACTTTACTAACAATAACTAACTTTCTTTACTAACTTTACTAACAATAACTAACTTTACTAACAATAACTAACTTTACTAACAATAACTAACTTTATTAACAATAACTAACTTTCTTTACTAACTTTACTAACAATAACTAACTTTACGACAGATTTGTACCTTTTTCAGCTCGCGGGTTTGAACTTGCAACCTTCCAGTCCAACGCTCTAACCACTAGGCTAACAATAACTAACTTTCTTTACTAACTTTACTAACAATAACTAACTTTACTAACAATAACTAACTTTCTTTACTAACAATAACTAACTTTACTAACAATAACTAACTTTCTTTACTAACAATAACTAACTTTCTTTTCTAACAATAACTAACTTTCTTTACTAACAATAACTAACTTTCTTTACTAACTTTATAAACAATAACTAACTTTCTTTACTAACTTTACTAACAATAACTAACTTTCTTTACTAACTTTACTAACAATAACTAACTTTACTAACAATAACTAACGTTACTAACAATAACTAACTTTACTAACAATAACTAACTTTACTAACAATAACTAACTTTCTTTACTAACTTTACTAACAATAACTAACTTTCTTTACTAACTTTACTAACAATAACTAACTTTCTTTACTAACTTTACTAACAATAACTAACTTTACTAACAATAACTAACTTTCTTTACTAACTTTACTAACAATAACTAACTTTCTTTACTAACTTTACTAACAATAACTAACTTTCTTTACTAACTTTACTAACAATAACTAACTTTACTAACAATAACTAACTTTACTAACAATAACTAACTTTCTTTACTAACTTTACAACAATAACTAACTTTACTAACAATAACTAACTTTCTTTACTAACAATAACTAACTTTCTTTACTAACAATAACTAACTTTACCTTTATTTATGTAGGCAAATCAGTTAAGAACAAATTCTTATTTTCAATGACGGCCTAGGAACAGTGGGTTAACTGCCTGTTCAGGGGCAGAACGACAGATTTGTACCTTTTTCAGCTCGGGGGTTTGAACTTGCAACCTTCCAGTCCAACGCTCTAACCACTAGGCTAACAATAACTAACTTTCTTTACTAACTTTACTAACAATAACTAACTTTACTAACAATAACTAACTTTCTTTACTAACAATAACTAACTTTACAAACAATAACTAACTTTCTTTACTAACAATAACTAACTTTCTTTGCTAACAATAACTAACTTTCTTTACTAACAATAACTAACTTTCTTTACTAACTTTACAAACAATAACTAACTTTCTTTACTAACTTTACTAACAATAACTAACTTTCTTTACTAACTTTACTAACAATAACTAACTTTCTTTACTAACTTTACTAACTTTCTTTACTAACTTTACTAACAATAACTAACTTTACTAACAATAACTAACGTTACTAACAATAACTAACTTTACTAACAATAACTAACTTTACTAACAATAACTAACTTTCTTTACTAACTTTACTAACAATAACTAACTTTCTTTACTAACTTTACTAACAATAACTAACTTTCTTTACTAACTTTACTAACAATAACTAACTTTCTTTACTAACTTTACTAACAATAACTAACTTTCTTTACTAACTTTACTAACAATAACTAACTTTACTAACAATAACTAACTTTCTTTACTAACTTTACTAACAATAACTAACTTTCTTTACTAACTTTACTAACAATAACTAACTTTACTAACAATAACTAACTTTACTAACAATAACTAACTTTCTTTACTAACTTTACAACAATAACTAACTTTACTAACAATAACTAACTTTCTTTACTAACAATAACTAACTTTACCTTTATTTAAGTAGACAAATCAGTTAAGAACAAATTCTTATTTTCAATGACGGCCTAGGAACAGTGGGTTAACTGCCTGTTCAGGGGCAGGACGACAGATTTGTACCTTTTTCAGCTCGGGGGTTTGAACTTGCAACCTTCCAGTCCAACGCTCTAACCACTAGGCTAACAATAACTAACTTTCTTTACTAACTTTACTAACAATAACTAACTTTACTAACAATAACTAACTTCTTTAGTAACTTTACTAATAATAACCATACAGGGCAGCATTACAAAATTTAGATGTGGAATTTCTCAGTGTTTTTGATGACATGAAAATGATAAATAGCAGACAAAGGCATTTGGATTTAATTCTATTGAAGATTGGACATTGAAGATAATACAATTTGTTGACCTGCATATGCATTCTGGTTTTAAGTGATGCCTATGGGTGAAGGGAAGCATGACGGCTGTTTCAGACACAGGAAGTGTCTTTGTCTCACGCTTGGAGGAGTTAGACATAAGCAGGAAATGTGCATCCGTCTCTCCCATGTCTTGTTCCTTCTCTCTCTCTCTCTCTGTCTGTCTATCGTTTTCTCTTTCTGACACTTTTATATTTATTTATCTTTCTTTCTCTTTCTGACTCTTTCTGACACGATCTCCCTCTCTTACTTACTCAGCAACTGGCACCTACTATCTCTCTCTCTCTCTCTTTCTCTCTCTCTCTCTTTCTCTCTTTCTCCTAACTCTCTCTCTCTCTCTCTTTCCCCATGTCTCTCTCTTTCTCTCTTTCTCCTAACTCTCTCTCTCTCTCTCTTTCCCCTTGTCTCTCTCTTTCTCCTAACTCTCTATATCTCTGTAATGTCTTCTTCGTTATGTGTCGGACCCAAGTAAGACTAGCTGTCGCCGAAAGGTTGCTGGTAAAAATCTGTCGTTCTGCCCCTGAGCAAGGCAGTTAACCCCCTTTTCCCCGGGCGCCGAAGACGTGAATGTCGACTAAGGCAGCCCCCCCACACCTCTCTGATTCAGAGGGGTTGAGTTAAATCTGTAAGAAACATTTCAGTTGAAGGCATTCAGTTGTATAACTGACTAGATATCCCCCTTTACCTAATGGGGATCCTAATAAATCAAATCAAATCAATCAAATACAAAGCACGGTGTACTGGCCTAGTTTGGCCCCTCACCTTGACTGACCTGGGTCTAACCCTGTCCGGCCCTGGTCACCCCACATCTGTCACTAAGGACCCAACCTCCAGTGGCTCTCCATTACACCCATTAGACACCAGTGGAGGCTTCTGAGGGGAGGATGGCTCATAATCATCTCTGGAATGTAGAGAATGGAATTTCACCAAACCATGTGTTTGATGTATTTGATACCATTCCACCCATTCCGCACCAGCCATTACCACGAGCCCATCCTCCCCAATCAGGATACACACACGCACACACCCTCACGTCATCATTTTAAAAGTAGTTATCTGTGTGGCCCATGCATTGAAGTAGTGGTGAAGTAGTAGAGGTAGAAGTTATTGTCCTGACAAACAAATGATATATGGAAGCTTGGGTGGTTGTTGTTGTTGTTGTTGTAGCAGTAGTAGTACTGTAGTAGTAGTAGTAGTACTGTAGTAGTAGTAGTAGTACTGTAGTAGTAGTAGTAGTACTGTAGTAGTAGTAGTAGTACTGTAGTAGTAGTAGTAGTACTGTAGTAGTAGTAGTACTGTAGTAGTTGAAGTACTGTAGTAGTAGTAGTAGTACTGTAGTAGTAGTAGTAGTACTGTAGTAGTAGTAGTAGTAGTACTGTAGTAGTAGTAGTAGTACTGTAGTAGTAGTAGTAGTAGTACTGTAGTAGTACTAGTAGTACTGTAGTAGTAGTAGTAGTACTGTAGTAGTTGAAGTACTGTAGTAGTAGTAGTAGTACTGTAGTAGTTGAAGTACTGTAGTAGTAGTAGTACTGTAGTAGTAGTAGTAGTACTGTAGTAGTTGAAGTACTGTAGTAGTAATAGTACTGTAGTAGTAGTAGTAGTACTGTAGCAGTTGAAGTACTGTAGTAGTAGTAGTACTGTAGTAGTTGTAGCACTGTAGTAGTAGTAGTACTGTAGTAGTTGTAGCACTATAGTAGTAGTAGTACTGTAGTAGTAGTAGTTGTACTGTAGTAGTAGTAGTAGTAGTAGTACTGTAGTAGTAGTAGTAGTACTGTAGTAGTTGAAGTACTGTAGTAGTAGTAGTACTGTAGTAGTTGTAGCACTGTAGTAGTAGTAGTACTGTAGTAGTAGTACTGTAGTAGTAGTACTGTAGTAGTAGTACTCTCACGTCACCCCGCTCCTCCGCTCTCTCCACTGGCTTCCAGTTGAAGCTCGCATCCGCTACAAGACCATGGTGCTTGCCTACGGAGCTGTGAGGGGAACGGCACCGCAGTACCTCCAGGCTCTGATCAGGCCCTACACCCAAGCAAGGGCACTGCGTTCATCCACCTCTGGCCTGCTCGCCTCCCTACCACTGAGGAAGTACAGTTCCCGCTCAGCCCAGTCAAAACTGTTCGCTGCTCTGGCCCCCAATGGTGGAACAAACTCCCTCACGACGCCAGGACAGCGGAGTCAATCACCACCTTCCGGAGACACCTGAAACCCCACCTCTTCAAGGAATACCTAGGATAGGATAAGTAATCCTTCTCACCCCCCCCCCTTAATGATTTAGATGCACTATTGTAAAGTGGCTGTTCCACTGGATGTCAGAAGGTGAATTCACCAATTTGTAAGTCGATCTGGATAAGAGCGTCTGCTAAATGACTTAAATGTAAAATGTAAATGTAGTAGTAGTAGTACTGTAGTAGTAGTAGTACTGTAGTAGTAGTAGTAGTACTGTAGTAGTAGTAGTAGTACTGTAGTAGTAGTAGTAGTATTGTAGTAGTAGTAGTAGTACTGTAGTAGTTGAAGTACTGTAGTAGTAGTAGTACTGTAGTAGTAGTAGTACTGTAGCAGTAGTAGTACTGTAGTAGTAGTAGTAGTACTGTAGTAGTTGAAGTACTGTAGTAGTAGTAGTACTGTAGTAGATGTAGCACTGTAGTAGTAGTAGTACTGTAGTAGTCATAGTACTGTAGTAGTAGTAGTACTGTAGTAGTAGTAGTACTGTAGTAGTAGTAGAAGTACTGTAGTAGTTGAAGTACTGTAGTAGTAGTAGTACTGTAGTAGTTGTAGCACTGTAGTAGTTGAAGTACTGTAGCAGTAGTAGTACTGTAGTAGTAGTAGTAGTAGTACTGTAGTAGTAGTAGTAGTACTGTAGTAGTTGAAGTACTGTAGTAGTAGTAGTACTGTAGTAGTTGTAGCACTGTAATAGTAGTAGTACTGTAGTAGTTGTAGCACTGTAGTAGTAGTAGTAGTACTGTAGTAGTAGTAGTACTGTAGTAGTTGAAGTACTGTAGTAGTAGTAGTACTGTAGTAGTTGTAGTACTGTAGTAGTAGTAGTACTGTAGTAGTTGTAGTACTGTAGTAGTTGTAGCACTGTAGTAGTAGTAGTACTGTAGTAGTTGTAGTACTGTAGTAGTAGTAGTACTGTAGTAGTTGTAGCACTGTAGTAGTAGTAGTACTGTAGTAGTTGTAGTACTGTAGTAGTTGTAGTACTGTAGTAGTTGTGGCAGTAATTGTTGTTGTTATTGTAGTATTTGTATAAATATAACAGTGGTATCAGTAGAAACAGTAGTATAGTTTCACAGTGGTTGTTTTTGGCGTGTCAAATCATTCTATTGCGTGTGTAGAGTTGGCTAAACCAAATGAGAGAAAACAAAGCACACCTCCTACTGTGTTTGAGCTGCATCTCATGCCAGCCTTCGGCCAACAGCTTCCAATAGCATGTCCTGGTTACCTCAGCGTTGTCATTGTGCTACTACAGTTCACAGAAGCATTGTGGTTTAGAATCCATTGAAGAAAATCAAAGGTTTACAGATAGGGATGGAGGATGGGGACTGAGGAGGGAGGATGGGGACTGAGGGGGGAGGATGGGGACAGAGGGGGAAGGATGGGGACAGAGGGGGGAGGATGGGGACAGAGGTGGGAGAATGGGGACTGAGGGGGGAGGTTGGGGACAGAGGTGCGAGGATGGGGACTGAGGGGGAGGTTGGGGACAGAGGGGGAAGGATGGGGACAGAGGGGGAAGGATGGGGACAGAGGTGGGAGAATGGGGACTGAGGGGGAGGTTGGGGACAGAGGTGGGAGGATGGGGACTGAGGGGGAGGTTGGGGACAGAGGGGGAAGGATCTGGACTGAGGGGGAGGATGGGGACAGAGGGGGGAGGATGGGGACAGAGGTGGGAGGATGGGGACTGAGGGAGAGGTTGGGGACAGAGGGGAAGGATGGGGACAGAGGGGGAGGATGGGGACAGAGGTGGGAGAATGGGGACTGAGGGGGAGGTTGGGGACAGAGGGGGAAGGATCTGGACTGAGGGGGAGGATGGGGATAGAGGGGGAGGATGGGGACAGAGGTGGGAGGATGGGGACTGAGGGGAAGGATGGGGACTGAGGGGGAGGATGGGGACAGAGGAGGGAGAATGGGGACTGAGGGGGAGGTTGGGGACAGAGGGGGAAGGATGGGGACTGAGGGGGAGGATGGGGACAGAGGTGGGAGGATGGGGACTAAGGAGGGAGGTTGGGGACTGAGGGGGAGGATGGGGACAGAGGAGGGAGAATGGGGACTGAAGGGGGAGGTTGGGGGTAGAGGGGGAAGGTTGGGGACTGAGGAGGGAGGATGGGGATTGAGGAGGGAGGATGGGGACTGAGGAGGGAGGATGGATCGGGGTTACCTTTACATGCATTTATTTGATTGTTTTTTGTACCTGTAACCCCCTCTGAAAATGGAAAATTACAAAACTTTAAAAAAAAAATTATATTAGTATTTGTTGTGTAAACAAAGGTATTCGCCACCAGGCTCCTCATGCTTCCTGCTACCACCCTAACTGGTTATTCATCAGAGGGGCTATTTGACTATTCAAATGAGAGATTCCTATTGAGAAGCAGAGACCCAGCAGAAGATAGCTTGTCTTCGATAGTTCAAACACTGTCCCTAACATTATGCTATAGGTTTCTATTCATCTAGCTAAAGCGTTTGTCTCCTCCAGCCGCCATATTTTGTTTTCAGACTTCTTTTGATTGTTCATACATAATGTATAAGCATGTGCAGGCACATAAGGGCACACAGAAGGGCACACAGGCACACATACACACACGTGCACACGCAATCATACCCGCTCTCACACACACACGCGCATATTGTTGTCCAGAACGCATGTGGAGAACGTTGATTACTTCTTGGGTAAATAAGACTTCCATTCAAGGTTTGCTCTGTTGTATTGTAAAGGTAGAATGTGGGCCTTTGGAAAGGTCAAGCATGAAAGAACCTACTTATAATATTAAGTGGAACATTTGCACAGTTGGTTGGCTTACTGTACATAAGGATGGATTGCTCCGGACCTTGGAGAAAGGGAGCGAAGTGTTCACTATTTGTTTTCTTTTTTAGTGTGTGTGTGTGTTTTTCTTTTTTACCATTATTTAACCAGGCAAGTCAGTTAAGAACAAATTCTTATTTTCAATGACGGCCTGGGAACAGTGGGTTAACTGCCTGTTCAGGGGCAGAACGACAGATTTGTACCTTGTCAGCTTGGGGGTTTGAACTCGCAACCTTCCGGTTGCTAGTCCAACGCTCTAACCACTAGGCTACCCTGCCGTGTGTGTGTGTGTGTGTGTGTGTGTGTGTGTGTGTGTGTGTGTGTGTGTGTGTGTGTGTGTGTGTGTGTGTGTGTGTGTGTGTGTGTGTGTGTGTGTGTGTGTGTGTGTGTGTGTGTGTGTGTGTGTGTGTGTGTGTGTGTGTGTGTGTGTGTGTGTGTGTGTGTGTGTGTGTGTGTGTGTGTGTGTGTGTGTGTGTGTGTGTGTCTGTGTGTGTGTGTGTGTGTGTCTGTGTCTGTGTGTGTCTGTGCGCGTGTATGTTTTAAAGACCAGAGAGGACCCAGGCTATTAAGACCAGTGAGGACCCAGGATATAAAGACCAGAGAGGACCCAGGATATAAAGACCAGTGAGGACCCAGGATATAAAGACCAGTGAGGACCCAGGATATAAAGACCAGTGAGGACCCAGGCTATAAAGACCAGAGAGGACCCAGACTATAAAGACCAGAGAGGACCCAGGCTATAAAGACCAGAGAGAACCCAGACTATAAAGACCAGAGAGAACCCAGGCTATAAAGACCAGAGAGGACCCAGGATATAAAGACCAGAGAGGACCCAGGTTATAAAGACCAGAGAGGACCCAGGATATAAAGACCAGAGAGGACCCAGGATATAAAGACCAGAGAGGACCCAGGATATAAAGACCAGAGAGGACCCAGGATATAAAGACCAGAGAGGACCCAGACTATAAAGACCAGAGAGGACCCATGCGAAAAAGACCAGAGAGGATCCAGGATATAAAGACCAGAGAGGACCCAGGCTATAAAGACCAGAGAGGACCCAGGCTATAAAGACCAGAGAGGACCCAGACTATAAAGACCAGAGAGGACCCAGGCTATAAAGACCAGAGAGGACCCAGGCTATAAAGACCAGAGAGGACCCAGGCGAAAAAGACCAGAGAGGATCCAGGATATAAAGACCAGAGAGGACCCAGGCTATAAAGACCAGAGAGAACCCAGGCTATAAAGACCAGAGAGGACCAAGGATATAAAGACCAGAGAGGACCCAGGATATAAAGACCAGGGAGGACCCAGGCTATAAAGACCAGAGAGGACCCAGGCTATAAAGACCAGAGAGGACCCAGGATATAAAGACCAGAGAGGACCCAGGATATAATGACCAGAGAGGACCCAGGCTATAAAGACCAGAGAGGACCCAGGCTATAAAGACCAGAGAGAACCCAGGCTATAAAGACCAGAGACGACCCAGGATATAAAGAGCAGAATTTGCATGTGTTCTATGTGATCCCTCCCCGTTGCTTTCCCCAGCAGAGACAAATTAACATAAAAAAATAAGATGAGTTTTCTGTCACGAGATGACAGTTGTTCAGTTCCAGTAAGAAGTTGGCAGCAGTGTGTGCTGTTGTGCAGAGTAAAGATTATGATGAATATATATGTGTCTGCATCTGAGTCAGTGTGTATTTGTGCATATACAGACTGACATGACTGGGTCATTGATTACTCAACTCAATTCAACATTTCATCATCTAATCGGAAAGACATGCATGTCCTTTGTAGAAGGGGATGTTGTTGTCACACGGTTCATGAGACTTGAGTTTAGTCACACACTCTTCACACATTCCTCGTGTGTTCTATATGTTTTTTGAATGAATTATATTAGCTAGTTGAAGCTACTGGAAGTCTTACAGGCTGTGGCTGAGTGCCATATAATTGTCTGGAACTTGGAGCATGCCATCCCACATACAGCTATAATTAAGGGTGATTTAATTGTTATAGAAAAACATTTTTACACCCTTTTTCTCCCCAATTTCGTGATTACGATCTTGTTTCATCTCTGCAACTTCCCAACAGGCTTTGGGAGAGGCAAAGGTCGAGTCATGCGCCACTAGCGAGGCCAAAAAACGTAATTTTAAGTGAGTCCACTGTTTTCACTTCTTGTGGTTAAATCACCAGAAAGCTTCCTTTTGAAAGTAGTTTTTGGAAATGAGTACGATGTGTTTGTTCTGTCTGAGTCAGTCAACCTCTTGGTGTTGTGAGTCATATTTAGGGACCCTCTCATCCCAGACCTTTGGTACAGCCCGACCTTTCAAGCAACATCCAGACCTTTGTGTATCGTCATCACAGCTGAACTGTTTAGGATGGCTGGGGATAGTGGCTATGAGTAGGACTCCAGGGGAGGTGCACAGCTTGAGCAATAGGAGAAAAGAAGTTCAAAGGCATCCATAGCAAGTGGATAAAGAAGGGTTGGGAATATGTTTGTGTTTATAGTCATGATGCATCAGAAAGTTTGGGTTGAGATTAAAGACCGTGGGCTTGGATTCACCAAATAGTCGCACGCACACACACACACACACACACACACACACACACACACACACACACACACACACACACACACACACACACACACACACACACACACACACACACACACACACACACACAGCCATTTTAATGAATGACTCAGACATTTATTTGTTTATGGAAACATGAGGATAGAAACATGAGGATGGAAACATGACTCTTTAGGTCATTGCACCTCCGTTTTGAATCACTTAGTGCCATTGTGGACGTGAGTTCTATTTTTTCACAGTTGGAATGGATCATTGGAGCGTTATTTTTACCCACAACGATAACAACATTGCATATCTGACATGAATTACGAATCCACAAGGCATTGCATAATATCTACTACTAGTTGAGAAAGACAATGTGGGTTTGTTGAAAATGTAAGGATTATTTTCACTACACATGATTCAGCCATCGCCTGTGGGATTGACTCAATCTCTCGCCGTGTTATGGCAGAAAATACTTGCCCGCTTTATGAAACTAGAGAAACTGACAGATCTCATTTTAATCTTATTTTATCTGCAGGGCTTTTGAGGAGATAGCTTCATGATAGCCATCTGTTATGACATAGGCTAGACAGTCTTCAGAGCTTGCAGTGTGCTGCTTGATATACAGTGCCTTGCGAAAGTATTCGGCCCCCTTGAACTTTGCGACCTTTTGCCACATTTCAGGCTTCAAACATAAAGATATAAAACTGTATTTTTTGTGAAGAATCAACAACAGGTGGGACACAATCATAAAGTGGAACGACATTTATTGGATATTTCAAACTTTTTTAACAAATCAAAAACTGAAAAATTGGGCGTGCAAAATTATTCAGCCCCTTTACTTTCAGTGCAGCAAACTCTCTCCAGAAGTTCAGTGAGGATCTCTGAATGAACCAATGTTGACCTAAATGACTAATGATGATAAATACAATCCACCTGTGTGTAATCAAGTCTCCGTATAAATGCACCTGCACTGTGATAGTCTCAGAGGTCCGTTAAAAGCGCAGAGAGCATCATGAAGAACAAGGAACACACCAGGCAGGTCCGAGATACTGTTGTGAAGAAGTTTAAAGCCGGATTTGGATACAAAAAGATTTCCCAAGCTTTAAACATCCCAAGGAGCACTGTGCAAGCGATAATATTGAAATGGAAGGAGTATCAGACCACTGCAAATCTACCAAGACCTGGCCGTCCCTCTAAACTTTCAGCTCATACAAGGAGAAGACTGATCAGAGATGCAGCCAAGAGGCCCATGATCACTCTGGATGAACTGCAGAGATCTACAGCTGAGTTGGGAGACTCTGTCCATAGGACAACAATCAGTCGTATATTGCACAAATCTGGCCTTTATGGAAGAGTGGCAAGAAGAAAGACATTTCTTAAAGATATCCATAAAAAGTGTTGTTTAAAGTTTGCCACAAGCCACCTGGGAGACACACCAAACATGTGGAAGAAGGTGCTCTGGTCAGATGAAACCAAAATTGAACTTTTTGGCAACAATGCAAAACGTTATGCAACACAGCTCATCACCCTGACCACAACATCCCCACTGTCAAACATGGTGGTGGCAGCATCATGGTTTGGGCCTGCTTTTCTTCAGCAGGGACAGGGAAGATGGTTAAAATTGATGGGAAGATGGATGGAGCCAAATACAGGACCATTCTGGAAGAAAACCTGATGGAGTCTGCAAAAGACCTGAGACTGGGACGGAGATTTGTCTTCCAACAAGACAATGATCCAAAACATAAAGCAAAATCTACAATGGAATGGTTCAAAAATAAACATATCCAGGTGTTAGAATGGCCAAGTCAAAGTCCAGACCTGAATCCAATCGAGAATCTGTGGAAAGAACTGAAAACTGCTGTTCACAAATGCTCTCCATCCAATCTCACTGACCTTGAGCTGTTTTGCAAGGAGGAATGGGAAAAAATTTCAGTCTCTCGATGTGCAAAACTGATAGAGACATACCCCAAGCGACTTACAGCTGTAATCGCAGCAAAAGGTGGCGCTAAAAAGTATTAACTTAAGGGGGCTGAATAATTTTGCACGCCCAATTTTTCAGTTTTTGATTTGTTAAAAAAGTTTGAAATATCCAATAAATGTTGTTCCACTTCATGATTGTGTCCCACTTGTTGTTGATTCTTCACAAAAAAATACAGTTTTATATCTTTATGTTTGAAGCCTGAAATGTGGCAAAAGGTCGCAAAGTTCAAGGGGGCCGAATACTTTCCCAAGGCACTGTACCTCTGGTTATTCCTGTGTCTGGTTATACCTGTGTCTGGTTATACCTGTGTCTGGTTATACCTGTGTCTGGTTATACCTGGGTCTGGTTATACCTGTGTCTGGTTATACCTGGGTCTGGTTATACCTGTGTCATATCTGGTTATAGCTGTGTCTGGTTATACCTGTGTCTGGTTATACCTGTGTCTGGTTATACCTGTGTCTGGTTATACCTGTGTCTGGTTATACCTGTGTCTGGTTATACCTGTGTCTGGTTATACATGTGTCTGGTTATACCTGTGTCATATCTGGTTATTCCTGTGTCTGGTTATACCTGTGTCTGGTTATACCTGTGTCTGGTTATACCTGTGTCATATCTGGTTATACCTGTGTCTGGTTATACATGTGTCATATCTGGTTATTCCTGTGTCTGGTTATACCTGTGTCTGGTTATACCTGTGTCTGGTTATACCTGGGTCTGGTTATACATGTGTCTGGTTATACCTGTGTCTGGTCAGAACTGTGTCAAATCTGGTTATACCTGTGTCATATCTGGTTATACCTGTGTCTGGTTATACCTTTGTCTGGTTATACATGTGTCTGGTTATACCTGTGTCATATCTGGTTATACCTGTGTCTGGTTATACCTTTGTCTGGTTATACATGTGTCTGGTTATACCTGTGTCATATCTGGTTATACCTGTGTCTGGTTATACCTGTGTCTGGTTATACATGTGTCATATCTGGTTATACCTGTGTCTGGTTATACCTGGGTCTGGTTATACATGTGTCTGGTTATACCTGTGTCTGGTCAGAACTGTGTCAAATCTGGTTATACCTGTGTCTGGTTATACCTTTGTCTGGTTATACATGTGTCTGGTTATACCTGTGTCATATCTGGTTATACATGTGTCTGGTTATACCTGTGTCATATCTGGTTATACCTGTGTCTGGTTATACCTGTGTCTGGTTATACCTGTGTCTGGTTATACATGTGTCTGGTTATACCTGTGTCTGGTCATAACTGTGTCATATCTGGTTATACATGTGTCTGGTTATACCTGTGTCTGGTTATACATGTGTCTGGTTATACCTGTGTCTGGTTATACATGTGTCTGGTTATACCTGTGTCTGGTTATAACTGTGTCATATCTGGTTATACCTGTGTCATATCTGGTTAAACCTGTGTCTGGTTATACCTGTGTCATATCTCATTATATCTGTGTCTGGTTTTACCTGTGTCTGGTTGTACCTGTGGCATAGCTCATTATACCTGTGTCTGGTTATACATGTGTCTGGTTATACCTGTGTCATATCTGTTTATATCTGTGTCTGGTTATACCTGTGTCTGGTTATACCTGTGTCTGGTTATACCTGGGCTATATTATATATATATATATTGTGTGGGGGTAGTACCTTTGAACAGTTGCAGAAGTTGCAGGGGAAAATCTGTCAGTTGTGAAATACTGCTGTAGAGCTGAGTTATAAACTGTGTAACTAAAGACATGCAGTATAGAGGTTGCTATTTGAACAAGGTTGAAGGCAATTGTTCAATGAGTCCACACTGGACTGTTCTTGTTCAATGAGTCCACACTGGACTGTTCTTGTTCACATAGTCCACACTGAACTGTTCTTGTTCAATGAGTCCACACTGGACTGTTCTTGTTCAATGAGTACACACTGGACTGTTCTTGTTCAATGAGTCCACACTGGACTGTTCTTGTTCAATGAGTCCACACTGGACTGTTCTTGTTCAATGAGTCCACACTGGACTGTTCTTGTTCAATGAGTCCACACTGGACTGTTCTTGTTCAATGAGTCCACACTGGACTGTTCTTGTTCAATGAGTCCACACTGGACTGTTCTTGTTCAATGAGTCCACACTGGACTGTTCTTGTTCAATGAGTCCACACTGGACTGTTCTTGTTCAATGATTCCACACTGGACTGCTCTTGTTCAATGAGTCCACACTGGACTGTTCTTGTTCAATGAGTCCACACTGGACTGTTCTTGTTCAATGAGTCCACACTGGACTGTTCTTGTTCAATGATTCCACACTGAACTGTTCTTGTTCAATGAGTCCACACTGGAATGTTCTTGTTCATTGAGTCCACACTGGACTGTTCTTGTTCATAGAGTCCACACTGGACTGTTCTTGTTCAAAGATTCCACACTGGACTGTTCTTGTTCAATGAGTCCACACTGGGCTGTTCTTGTTCAATGAGTCCACACTGGACTGTTCTTGTTCAATGAGTCCATACTGGACTGTTCTTGTTCAATGAGTCCACACTGGACTGTTCTTGTTCATAGAGTCCACACTGCACTGTTCTTGTTCAATGAGTCTACACTGGACTGTTCTTGTTCAATGAGTCCACACTGGACTGTTCTTGTTCATAGAGTCCACACTGCACTGTTCTTGTTCAATGAGTCTACACTGGACTGTTCTTGTTCAATGAGTCCACACTGGACTGTTCTTGTTCAATGAGTCCACACTGGACTGTTCTTGTTCAATGAGTCCACACTGGACTGTTCTTGTTCAATGAGTCCACACTGGACTGTTCTTGTTCAATGAATCCACACTGGACTGTTCTTTTATTTTTTTATTTTTTTTATTTCACCTTTATTTAACCAGGTAGGCTAGTTGAGAACAAGTTTTCATTTACAACTGCGACCTGGCCAAGATAAAGCATAGCAGTGTGAACAGACAACACAGAGTTACACATGGAGTAAACAATTAACAAGTCAATAACACAGTAGACAAAAAAAGGAGTCTATATACAATGTGTGCAAAAGGCATGAGGAGGTAGGCGAATAATTACAATTGTCAGGATTTGGCCAGGGTTGTTCCGGTTTTTGGTCACTAGATGCCCCCATTGTGCTTTTTGACCTTTTGCTTTCCCTTGATCCCCATTATTATTTGCACCTGTGCCTCGTTTTCCCTGATTGTATTTAAACCCTTAGTTTCCCTCAGTTCTTTGCTCTGTGTTTGTATGTTAGCACCCAGCCCTAGTATTCTGTGAACTCTTGTTGATCCCGGTGGACGCTCTTGTGGAATTCTGTTTTTTGTTCTTGTTTATTTATTTTTGAGTATCTTTTGAGGCTTTTTATGCTATACCTACCACCTTGTGGATTTACCTTTTTGTCTTGGAGGATTACCTTGTGGATTATCTTGTTCTTGTGGAATTCCTTTTGAGGTTGTGGAGTTACATGTTTTCCTGAAGGACTTCACTTTTTACTTTATTAAATACACCGTCTCAAGTACTGCTGTGTCTGCCTCATCTTCTGGGTTCTGCCGACTATTCGTGGCTCAGTTGGTTAAGTGACTGTTTCTCACTCCGGAGACCCGGGTTCGTAACAACAATATTGCAGATTAACACTGGAGTGATAAATGATCAGATGATCATATACAGGTAGAGATATTGGTGTGCAAAAGAGCAGAAAAGTAAATAAATAAAAACTGTGAGGATGAGGTAGGTGAAAATGGGTGGGCTATTTACCAATAGATTATGTACAGCTGCATCGGTTAGCTGCTCAGATAGCTGATGTTTGAAGTTGGTGAGGGAGATAAAGGTCTCCAACTTCAGCGATTTTTGCAATTGATTCCAGTCACAGGCAGCAGAGTACTGGAACGAAAGGCGGCCGAATGAGGTGTTGGCTTTAGGGATGATCAGTGAGATACACCTGCTGGAGCGCGTGCTACGGATGGGTGTTGACATCGTGACCAGTGAACTGAGATAAGGCGGAGCTTTACCTAGCATGGCCTTGTAGACGACCTGGAGCCAGTGGGTCTTGCGACGAATATGTAGCGAGGGCCAGCCGACTAGAGCATACAAGTCGCAGTGGTGGGTAGTATAAGGTGCTTTAGTGACAAAACGGATGGCACTGTGATAAACTGCATCCAGTTTGCTGAGAAGAGTGTTGGAAGCAATTTTGTAGATGACATCGCCGAAGTCGAGGATCGGTAGGATAGTCAGTTTTACTAGGGTAAGCTTGGCAGCGTGAGTGAAGGAGGCTTTGTTACGGAATAGAAAGCCGACTCTTGATTTGATTTTCGATTGGAGATGTTTGATATGGGTCTGGAAGGAGAGTTTGCAGTCTAGCCAGACACCAAGATACTTATAGGTGTCCACATATTCAAGGTCGGAACCATCCAGTGTGGTGATGCTAGTCGGGCATGCGGGTGCAGGCAACGATCGGTTGAAAAGCATGCATTTGGTTTTACTAGCATTTAAGAGCAGTTGGAGGCCACGGAAGGAGTGTTGTATGGCATTGAAGCTTGTTTGGAGGTTAGATAGCACAGTGTCCAATGACGGGCCAAAAGTATATAGAATGGTGTCGTCTGCGTAGAGGTGGATCAGGGAATCGCCCGCAGCAAGAGCAACATCATTGATATATACAGAGAAAAGAGTCGGCCCGAGAATTGAACCCTGTGGCACCCCCATAGAGACTGCCAGAGGACCGGACAGCATGCCCTCCGATTTGACACACTGAACTCTGTCTGCAAAGTAATTGGTGAACCAGGCAAGGCAGTCATCCGAAAAACCGAGGCTACTGAGTCTGCCGATAAGAATATGGTGATTGACAGAGTCGAAAGCCTTGGCAAGGTCAATGAAGACGGCTGCACAGTACTGTCTTTTATCGATGGCTGTTATGATGTCGTTTAGTACCTTGAGTGTAGCTGAGGTGCACCCGTGACCGGCTCGGAAACCAGATTGCATAGCGGAGAAGGTACGGTGGGATTCGAGATGGTCAGTGACCTGTTTGTTGACTTGGCTTTCGAAGACCTTAGATAGGCAAGGCAGAATGGATATAGGTCTGTAACAGTTTGGGTCCAGGGTGTCTCCCCTTTGAAGAGGGGGATGACTGCGGCAGCTTTCCAATCCTTGGGGATCTCAGACGATACGAAAGAGAGGTTGAACAGGCTGGTAATAGGGGTTGCGACAATGGCGGCGGATAGTTTCAGAATTAGAGTGTCCAGATTGTCAAGCCCAGCTGATTTATACGGGTCCAGGTTTTGCAGCTCTTTCAGAACATCTGCTATCTGGATTTGGGTAAAGGAGAACCTGGAGAGGCTTGGGCGAGGAGCTGCGGGGGGGCCGGAGCTGTTGGCCGAGGTTGGAGTAGCCAGGCGGAAGGCATGGCCAGCCGTTGAGAAATGCTTGTTGAAGTTTTCAATAATCATGGATTTGTCGGTGGTGACCGTGTTCCCTAGCCTCAGTGCAGTGGGCAGCTGGGAGGAGGTGCTCTTGTTCTCCATGGACTTCACAGTGTCCCAGAACTAAACTTCTGCCTGAAGAAGCTGGCCTTAGCTTTCCTGACTGACTGCATGTATTGGTTCCTGACTTCCCTGAACAGTTGCATATCGCGGGGACTGTTCGATGCTATTGCAGTCCGCCACAGGATGTTTTTGTGCTGGTCGAGGGCAGTCAGGTCTGGAGTGAACCAAGGGCTGTATCTGTTCTTAGTTCTGCATTTTTTGAACGGAGCATGCTTATCTAAAATGGTGAGGAAGTTACTCTTAAAGAATGACCAGGCATCCTCAACTGACGGGATGAGGTCAATGTCCTTCCAGGGTACCCGGGCCAGGTCGATTAGAAAGGCCTGCTCACAGAAGTGTTTTAGGGAGCGTTTGACAGTGATGAGGGGTGGTCGTTTGACTGCGGCACCGTAGCGGATACAGGCAATGAGGCAGTGGTCGCTGAGATCCTGATTAAAGACAGCGGAGGTGTATTTGGAGGGCCAGTTGGTCAGGATGACGTCTATGAGGGTGCCCTTGCTTACAGAGTTAGGGTTGTACCTGGTGGGTTCCTTGATGATTTGTGTGAGATTGAGGGCATCTAGCTTAGATTGTAGGACTGCCGGGGTGTTAAGCATATCCCAGTTTAGGTCACCTAACAGAACAAACTCTGAAGCTAGATGGGGGGCAATCAATTCACAAATGGTGTCCAGGGCACAGCTGGGAGCTGAGGGAGGTCGGTAGCAGGCGGCAACAGTGAGCGACTTATTTCTGGAGAGAGTAATTTTCAGAATTAGTAGTTCGAACTGTTTGGGTATGGACCTGGAAAGTATGACATTACTTTGCAGGCTATCTTTGCAGTAGACTGCAACTCCTCCCCCTTTGGCAGTTCTATCTTGACGGAAGATGTTATAGTTGGGTATGGAAATCTCTGAATTTTTGGTGGCCATCCTGAGCCAGGATTCAGACACGGCAAGGACATCAGGGTTAGCAGAGTGTGCTAAAGCAGTGAGTAAAACAAACTTAGGGAGAAGGCTTCTGATGTTGACATGCATGAAACCAAGGCTTTTTCGATCACAGAAGTCAACAAATGAGGGTGCCTGGGGACATGCAGGGCCTGGGTTTACCTCCACATCACCCGCGGAACAGAGAAGGAGTAGTATGAGGGTGCGGCTAAAGGCTATCAAAACTGGTCGCCTAGAGCGTTGGGGACAGAGAATAAGAGGAGCAGCTATCTGGGCATGGTAGAATATATTCGGGGCATAATGCGCAGACAGGGGTATGGTAGGGTGCGGGTACGGCGGAGGTAAGCCCAGGCACTGGGTGATGATGAGAGAGGTTTTATCTCTGGACATGCTGGTTGTAATGGGTGAGGTCACCGCA
The DNA here is from genome assembly GCF_036934945.1 of Oncorhynchus masou masou. Classification (NCBI taxonomy): domain Eukaryota; kingdom Metazoa; phylum Chordata; class Actinopteri; order Salmoniformes; family Salmonidae; genus Oncorhynchus; species Oncorhynchus masou. The sequence goes on along the minus strand of NC_088242.1, from coordinate 86,921,384 downwards.
TATGTGGGAGGTGGGACAAAGGAGGTATCAGGGGTATGAGGAGTGGGACAAGGGGCTCCATTGTGAACTAAAACAATGATAACTAACCTGAGCAACAGTATACAAGGCATATTGACAATTGAGAGAGACATACAGCGAGGCATACAGTAATCACAGGTGTTGAACTGGGAAAGCTAGCTAAACAGTGGGTGAGACAACAGCTAATCAGCTAGCATAACAACAGCAGGTAAAATGGCATTGACTAGGCAACAGGGCCGACAGATAAAACAAACAAGCAGAATGGAGTACCGTGATTAATGGACAGTCCAGCATGCATCAGCTATGTAGCCAAGTGATCAGAGTCCAGGGGGCAGGGGGGCTGGACTGGCGAGTGTTATCCAGGTTAAAAAACTAACAATGACTAAATAGCTTGTAGCTAGTTAGCTGGTTAGTTTCTGGAGGTTCTTGAGTGTGTTCTAAAAATTAAAAATAATAGCGATTCCGTATCACATTGGGTGAGGCAGGTTTCCGGAAGGTATAAACAAATTTTAAAAAATCGGGAAGAGATAGAAAGTACATATGGGCCACTGCGTGTTTGGGACGCGGAGATGCAGACGGTTAGCAGGCCTGTGCTAACAAGCTAACAGATCAGCAGGCCTGTGCTAACAAGCTAACAGATTAGCAGGCCGGGGTAAACAAGGTAGTAGTTAGCGGACCTGGGCTAAACAAGCTAGCAGTTAGCATGCCGAATTAGCAAGCAAGGACATAGCGAGGGCTAGAGAGTTAGCCTTTGGAGGACGTCGCGATGGGGTGAGTCTGTTTATTCCTCTTCATGCAGTGACATCGATAGACCAGTCGTGGGTCTGGGTATTGTAGCCCAGGAGTATGCTATGAGCACAGGAGCTCTGGCCGGGCTAGCTTCAAGCTACGTGGGTGGAAACGCTGGCCAGGAGTAATCAACCAGGGTTGCGGTTTAGCTCGATAGCTAGTTGTGAAGATCCAGCTGAAAGATGTTCCGTTTGCGGTGGGAATCCGGGGTTAAAAAAATAAATAGGTCCGTTATGCTCTGGTTAGCGTCGCGTTGTTCGAACTGGCGAGGGCTTTCCGAGCTAAGGGTTAGCTGATGACCGGTTAGCTGAAGACCGCTAGCATAGCAGGTGGTTAGCTGGCTAGCTTCAGTTGAGGGGTTCCGGTTCCGAAGTAAATATAAATACTTTAGGAAAAGTAGCTACATTGGGTAAGGCGGGTTGCAGGAGAGTATTTGGAAGCAAGCAAAAATGTTTTTAAAGATATGCGAAGAAAAATATCTAAAAAAAATATCTAAAACGAAAAAGAGACAATATTTACAGAGAGACGATACGACAGGACGACTTGCTGCAACGCCATCTTGTTCAATGAGTCAACACTGGACTGTTCTTGTTCAATGAGTCAACACTGGGCTGTTCTTGTTCAATGAGTCCACACTGGACTGTTCTTGTTCAATGAGTCCACACTGGACTGTTCTTGTTCAATGAGTCCACACTGGACTGTTCTTGTTCATATAGTCCACACTGGACTGTTCTTGTTCAATGAGTCCACACTGGACTGTTCTTGTTCATAGAGTACACACTGGACTGTTCTTGTTCAATGAGTCCACACTGGGCTGTTCTTGTTCAATGAGTCAACACTGGGCTGTTCTTGTTCACTGAGTCCGCACTGGACTGTTCTTGTTCAATGAGTCCACACTGGACTGTTCTTGTTCAATGAGTCCACACTGGACTGTTCTTGTTCAATGAGTCCACACTGGACTGTTCTTGTTCAATGAGTCCACACTGGACTGTTCTTGTTCAATGAGTCCACACTGGACTGTTCTTGTTCAATGAGTCCACACTGGACTGTTCTTGTTTATAGAGTCCACACTGGACTGTTCTTGTTCAATTAGTCCACACTGGACTGTTCTTGTTCAATGAGTCCACACTGGACTGTTCTTGCATAGCGTATAAAGGTCAAACGCAATCAATTAAGAATGTGTTTCAGTACTTTTCCATGTTCAAAATCGTTCATGGCTTGGGAAGATATTTGAACTGTCTCAAGACTTTGCCCGTGTCAGACTCTTAGAAAATGCTGTTTATTTGGACTAGATCGAGTCATGCTGTCTGGTCTATAAAAGTCTATGTACTACTGCCTTGAGACAGTGAGGGAGCAAGGAAAGACATTGCAAGCCACCTGTACGATTAAAGCAAAGAGTTTTGGCCTCTCTTGGCACGTGTCTGGGTTTTTTCTCCAGCCTCCCTCATTTCCAACCTCTCTCTCCCTCGCTGAGCAGACTGAGACTGAGGAGTGCCACCACGGAACGGGCCAGGAAGGGGGAGGGAGCGAGAGAAACGAGACAGGGAAAGGAAGGAAGAGTAAGGACTAGACAAACGGGGGTGGGGGGGGGGGACCAAGGGGAGGGGACCAGCATGGCTAATGTATATTATTTGCTATGCAAAGTCATGAAGAAATATGCAAATAGTTAGATTAGCGACATTATTGCCTACCTGGATGCTTTTTGTTACATCTGACAGGGTTTTACCCAACTATAGATGATTTGCATTGGGGGACCTGGCTCCAGACAAACATGCTGCTACATGACCTTACAGTCAGCCACTATGCTTTTTATTCAGGGACAACACACTCTCCGTTCTAACAAACGTTTATTCCTATTCAACCACGTCAAGGAGATTCCATAGGTCCATTTGAATGCTGTTATCCCCCACAGAGAACTATAAATGGTTTCTACTTCCTGGGCTGCAGCCATCAACCAAACACTAAACATTTTTAACGGAACAGATCACGTCATTAGCTTTGAAACTAGTAAGTCATTGAAGACATACAGGCTATACATGGACTTTGTTCTCAGTGCCCTAGCTAGCGATATCACATGCAGCTGGTGCCAAGTCCAAGAAACGTTTCTGGGTGTTGTCTGCAGTTCCACATACATGTGTCATTACCACTGAGATTGGAATGTGTGTTATGCAGGCAAGCATGTGATTTTACAGTTTTCAATTCCTTACCAATGTCTGCATTCAATAGAATAATAGGCATCCAGTTCTAACTGACACATTCCTGACATTCTGACGTTAAAGTCCTGCTTAAGAGCTGATCTCTTCTCACTAAGCCTTATGTACGCCGGTGTCTTGGTTACTGCCTTCCAGCAGAGTGTATACTGTAGGTCTTGTCATTGTTTGAGACACCGTGAGGGAGTTCACCATCTCTCCCACTCTCATAGGTGTGCCTAGCCTGCTCACACACTCCTATTCAGATTTACTGAGGCATGCTTTCTTAGTGTAACAGATCATATAGCTGACAAGGTTTCTCTCTTGTCAGCACGACAAAGGTTTCTCCCTCTGTCTGCGAAGGGCAATGTTTATCAATGGGGTGCACCAACTATAATGCAGCAACGAATTTGAAAATTATATGGCAACTGAATATACTATGCTGTATGCATATCAAATAAAAACAAATCAAATTGTATTTGTCACACGCTCCGAATACAACAGGTGTAGACCTTACAGTGAAATTCTTACTGATAAGCACTTAACCAACAATGCCGTTTTAAGAAAAAAAAGAAGGGAAAAAAATGAAATATAAGTAACAGATAATGCATATGACAGATTTGTCATGGTAGAGTCAGATTGCATCAACTCTATGTTTTCAAATGCACACTACCTCTAATGATAAAATTGTAATCCTAATTGAAATTGTGTGGATTTTGGATAATTTTGAAGAAAGATACAGTTCTCATAGTCAATCAATTGATTTATTTCCCTGGGAATGTGAATGTGAATTGAGACTCAGAGGAGACTTCTCTCCTGAAATCTCTCAGAAAACCACTCACGCTGCGCTTAGCAGGAATTCTCCTGCGCATGACGACAATTCATTAAAGAAAATGTAACCTCCAATAACTCCTCCTTTCTCTCTCAATGTTTACTGGAGCACGTCAGTGGCTCTGAGGCTAATTGAAATGACAGTGCAATTGAAAGGAAGGAGAGGTAAATAAACTGTACTTCGAGAGGAAACCAGGACAGACAAGCAGGTTGTTTCTGAAGTAGGTCGCCTGCAAGCTAACATTGCCTAGCAACTGGAGTGGTCTGTGTTGGAGGGTGGGGGTGTGGGGGTGTGGGGGAGTCTGGACAGGGACATTTGTTGATTTGTCTCCCTTGTCCCCACCCCCCTCCAACTCCCACCTCTACAGCTGTGTCTGGTCGTATGGGGTCTCTGGGCGAGTCTGCAGGCAGGCAGCCTAGACTGAGCAGCAGGGAGCCCTACACACACACACAAAGCCAGAGAGGCAGCATCTGTGTGTGAGAGTTACTGGGCCATCATACCGTGCTTATTAACCCCTGTGACCGACCGCCTGAGAGCCAGACCACAGTGAAGGCCTGGACACAAAGCAGGCCTTTTGCCCCCGTGGGACTATCATGCTGTAGAATGGGAGCAGGTGGGACGGGCGGTAGGGTGACAGTAGTGGTAAACGACAACAGGTGACTGGTTGACCATCCGTTCAGCAAGGTGGGGGATCTGGGGAAGCTCGCATAAATCTCTCTCATCCCACCTAAACCTATGTCACAGTGTGATAAGTTAGGCCAGGTGATCCCCTGATTGAGCATTATCAATACTCTCTAAATGTTGTAGATGATTTGAGAAGCACTAGTGCAGGCCACATTAAATCAGGTGGAGGACCAGAAATGGTTAAATTAGAAGTAGCTAACCAATAGCATGAATTAGTCAATTCCATGCAAGAGGGGAGTGACAAGTAATACTACGGCACTGCAACGCTCAAAGACAGGAGTTGACAGATTTTCACGTTTGTCAGTGTTCTGCAAAACAGAAACAGTACTTCAAGCGAAACAGATACTGTTTCCACACTGTCTCAAACATTCTTCTCCCACACATAATTATTACGTAGGACTGCTACGTTTACTACTGCAGAAGCAGCTAAGCTCGCCAATCCCCTTTTTTCTATTACCTGGTAGCCAGACATTGTGCTACAACGCATTTTGTCTTCGACCCTGACATTAAATGCTCTCACAGAAGTGCTAGACATTTCGGCTGCATAACTAAGACCAGTGGCAAAACCACCGTCTGGAACTTGTATTTCTTTTTGGGATTTGACGTTGTGTAGAGATTATGTAGGAGACTCTATTTCCCAACCGGCTTCTGACATTTAGACAAAAGCTATTTACACCAACCCAAAGGAAGCTGCGGGGGAGTCAGGGTGGGTTTGTGATGTGCAATAACCAGTGAGTAAGAACTTTGGTTTTATGAGCAAAGTTGTGAATCTGTGGGGCAGTGGGGCGGCTGAGTGTGGGGCGTTTGGTATGTTATGTTGACCCTTGAGGGAGTGTGTGTGTGTGTGTGTGTGTGTGTGTGTGTGTGTGTGTGTGTGTGTGTGTGTGTGTGTGTGTGTGTGTGTGTGTGTGTGTGTGTGTGTGTGTGTGTGTGTGTGTGTGTGTGTGTGTGTGTGTGTGTAGCCACATCCCAGGAATGAGCAGGGGTGTGGAGGGAGACAGTGGGGGAGAGTCAGAGGGATCAGACGTCTCAATGACTGAATTGCTGACGAGCCTGGTGGGTGGGTGTCTACTCTGACTGACTGGCCTGTTGGCTGGGTGGGAATCTACTCTGACTGACTGACTGACTGGCCTGGTGGGTGGGTGGGAGTCTACTCTGACTGACTGGCCTGGTGTCTAGGTGGGAATCTACTCTGACTGACTGGCCTGGTGTCTGGGTGGGAATCTACTGTGACTGACTGGCCTGGTGTCTGGGTGGGAGTCTACTCTGACTGACTGGCCTGGTGTCTGGGTGGGAGTCTACTCTGACTGACTGGCCTGGTGGGTGAGTGGGTAGGTGGGTGGGTGGGAGTCTACTCTGAATGACTGGCCTGTTGGCTGGATGGGAGTCTACTCTGACTGACTGGCCTGGTGGGTGAGTGGGTGGGTGGGTGGGAGTCTACTCTGACTGACTGGCCTGGTGGCTGGGTGGGAGTCTACTCTGACTGACTGGCCCGGTGTTTGGGTGGGAGTCTACTCTGACTGACTGGCCTGGTGTCTGGGTGGGAGTCTACTCTGACTGACTGGCCTGGTGTCTGGGTGGGTGTCTATTCTGACTGACTGGCCTGGTGACTGGGTGGGAGTCTACTCTGACTGACTGGCCTGGTGTCTGGGTGGGAGTCTACTCTGACTGACTGGCCTGTTGGCTGGGTGGGAGTCTACTCTGACTGACTGGCCTGGTGGGTGAGTGGGTGGGTGGGTGGGTGGGAGTCTACTCTGACTGACTGGCCTGGTGGCTGGGTGGGAGTCTACTCTGACTGACTGGCCCGGTGTTAGGATGGGAGTCTACTCTGACTGACTGGCCTGGTGTCTGGGTGGGAGTCTACTCTGACTGACTGGCCTGGTGTCTGGGTGGGTGTCTATTCTGACTGACTGGCCTGGTGACTGGGTGGGAGTCTACTCTGACTGACTGGCCTGGTGTCTGGGTGAGAGTCTACTCTGACTGACTGGCCTGGTGTCTGGGTGGGAGTCTACTCTGACTGACTGGCCTGGTGTCTGGGTGGGAGTCTACTCTGACTGACTGGCCTGGTGTCTGGGTGGGAGTCTACTCTGACTGACTGGCCTGGTGTCTGGGTGGGTGTCTATTCTGACTGACTGACCTGGTGGTTGGGTGGGAGTCTAGTCTGGGACTCTGTATGCAATTGTTTGGTTCATGTGGCCTGCTCAATCATCGGTATTATTCTGGGGTGGAGCGCTGGCTTTCCAGGCACTTTCAGACTGGGCCCGTATCCCCGCCTGTGGTGGGTATGAGTCAGAGAGGGTTGTTTGTGTGCAAAACGTGTGCTCGGATACTGCTGTGAGACCCAAGATTCCAAGGATGTCTGCTTCAACTCCAGCTTGTCCTGTTCCCTGAGAGATTAACTAAATTCCTTTCTTACTTTAGTGCTTGCATGCACTAAGCATACCAAACCAACAAGTAAATGCAGTGGGAATTGATACAATTACTATACAAGCCTGGGGAGGTTTCACTCAACCAACATTTATCATAGCAGCATGAGTTCAACTGTAGGAGCCCCCACCCCCTTGGCTTTTGTTGGCTAGAAAATGTGAACAGCATGGAGAGGGCGTTGACTGGGGAGGAGGGAGGTAAGACAGGCAGGGTCAGGGGACCAGGGGTGGGTGTCTATTTTGAGGGACTAGGCAGGCAGACGGGAGGAGGGGGATGCGTTGGGGTTGCTGGAGCTTTGTGATGTAAACAGTGGCACATGCTGCTGTGCAGAACTCGGGGGGGTTGGCATAGTTTGAGTTGGCATTGTTCTCTCCAAAGTGCCAAATTGGTATTTTATGTAGAGATTTGGCCCCTGGCCTTGTGGCGACGGATGGAAAGCGCGGGCGTTGCCATGCTCTTCTCTCCTGCTGCACACTGATACCATTCCAGGGATTTAGGATACTCACAAAGTCAAACTATACTCTGAACACACCAACAACCACATTTATTAGCGTAGTTTAGACACACACACTGTATGTGTGTCCTGAGTATGGGTAGGGTCAGTTTGGGTAGGATGCTGCAGATTGATGCTTCATCCACCCTGATATATTCACATGCTTTGTGAAAAGCCACTGAAAGCTGTCTCAGTTTGACATGTGATTTGTAAATGATCAAACCAGGAACCACGACCAAACCATGAACATTAAGAATGTCTAAACCAGGAACCATGACCAAACCAGGAACATTAAGAATGTCCAAACCAGGAACAATGACCAAACCAGGAACATTAAGAATGTCCAAACCAGGAACCATGACCAAACCAGGAACATTAAGAATTTCCAAACCAGGAACCATGACCAAACCATGAACATTAAGAAAGTCCAAACCAGGAACCATGACCAAACCATGAACATTAAGAATGTCCAAACCAGGAACCATGACCAAACCATGAACATTAAGAGTGTCCAAACCAGGAACCATGACCAAACAATGAACATTAATAGTGTCCAAACCAGGAACCATGACCAAACCATGAACATTAAGAATGTCCAAACCAGGAACCATGACCAAACCATGAACATTAAGAGTGTCCAAACCAGGAACCATGACCAAACCATGAACATTAAGAATGTCCAAACCAGGAACCATGACCAAACCAGGAACATTAAGAATGTCCAAACCAGGAACCATGACCAAACCAGGAACCATGACCAAACCAGGAACATTAAGAGTAACTAGCTCTTCACATCGATATATCTTCAATTGTACATTTAGTTTTCCCTTTACGAGGAACATTGCTTTTCGTGGGATATCATGTCTATTGACTCCGTGAGTTGCCAACCAACTAACTAATTATTACACCACATCTCAAGCGATAAAAACAAGTCAAATCCTCTTTCCATTGTGCTACTCTTGTCTTTAGTACTGTGACTGAACACTGTGGAGTTCAGGTGTGGGGCAGTTTAGCTTAATTGTTGTTGGTACACCATGAGAGCCATAGAAAGTTGAGAGTGTGCCAGTGAATAGGACGAACCTGACCCTCTGACACCCACTGGGTTGGCGAATGAAGTGCTCAGGCGGGTGGGCGGCCACGGCGCACGTCGCCCTGGGACAAAGCAGGTGTCAGCCCAGCTAGATAGGCCGGCCCTCGGCCACTGTCGACAAATTCAACACAGAGACCTCGTCCGCCTTTGTCTCTCTCTTTGTTTGGGAACACAGAGAGAAGAGGGCAGAGGGAGAGGAAAGGGATAGAGTGGTAGGAATTTACACTGGAGAGGCCTTTGACAGTCTGTTGATTTAAGAATCAAAATGGGGGTCTTTGAATGTGACAAAAAGTGGGAGGATTGTTTGGAAAACCATAACCAATGGTTAGTGAGGCACTGTATCAACATATCAGGATGGAGGGCAAAACTATTGTTGAGGGTTTGACATGTCACTCCACACACAGCGATTTTTGCAATTCGTTGCAGTCACAGGCAGCAGAGAACTGGAACGAAAGGCGGCCAAATGAGGTGTTGGCTTTAGGGATGATCAGTGAGATACACCTGCCTGGAGCGCTTGCTACGGGTGGGTGTTGCCATCGTGACCAATGAACTGAGATAAGGCGGAGCTTTACCTAGCATGGACTTGTAGATGACTTGGAGCCAGTGGGTCTGGCAACGAATGTGTAGCGAGGGCCAGCCGACTAGAGCATACAGGTCGCAGTGGTGGGTGGTATAAGGTGCTTTAGTGACAAAACGGATAGCACTATGATAAACTGCATCCAGTTTGCTGAGTAGAGTGTTGGAAGCAATTTTGTAGATGACATCGCCGAAGTCGAGGATCGGTAGGATATTCAGTTTTACTAGGGTAAGTTTGGCGGCGTGAGTGAAGGAGGCTTTGTTGCGGAATAGAAAGCCGACTCTAGATTTGATTTTCGATTGGAGATGTTTGATATGAGTCTGTAAGGAGAGTTTACAGTCTAGCCAGACACCTAGGTACTTATAGATGTCCACATATTCAAGGTCGGAACCATCCAGGGTGGTGATGCTAGTCGGGCGTGCGGGTGCAGGCAGCGAACGGTTGAAAAGCATGCATTTGGTTTTACTAGCGTTTAAGAGCAGTTGGAGGCCACGGAAGGAGTGTTGTATGGCATTGAAGCTTGTTTGGAGGTTAGATAGCACAGTACAAGTGCTTCACTACAAGTGATATGTCTTTGTAAGAGGACAAAGACTAATGAATAAGCTGCTACCATTAGGCCTACTAGGCAATAGGCTTCTCTTCACTCAACTACTGTGCTACGTGTTTTGGCTGTGTGTGTGTGTGTGTGTGTGTGTGTGTGTGTGTGTGTGTGTGTGTGTGTGTGTGTGTGTGTGTGTGTGTGTGTGTGTGTGTGTGTGTGTGTGTGTGTGTGTGTGTGTGTGTGTGTGTGTGTGTGTGTGTGTGTGTGTGTGTGTGTGTGCATGCGTGCGTGCGTGCGTGCGTGCAGTACTATATACACTTTATTTACAATGTGGACACCCTTCAAATAATTGGATTTGGCTATTTCAGCCACACCCATTGCTGACAGGAGTATAATATCGAGCACACCACCATGCGATCTCCATAGACAGACATTGGCAGTAGAATGGCCTTACTAAAGAGCTTAATGACTTTCACGCTTCATCATCTGGCAGTCTGGCGAACAAATCAGGATTTGGCAGATGCAAAGTGAAAAATACCTGCTCCAATGCATAGTGCCAACTGTAAAGTTTGGTGTTGGAGGAATAATGGTCTGGGGCTGTTTTTCATGGTTCGAACTAGGCCCCTTAGTTCCAGTGAAGGGAAATCTTAACTCCACAGCATACAATGACATTCTAGATGATTGTGAGCTTCCAAATTTGTGGCAACAGTTTGGGGAAGAACCTTTACTGTTTCAGCATGATAATAAACGTGTGCACAAAGCGAGATCCACACATAAATGGTTTCCCGACATTGATGTGGAAGAACTTGACTAGCCTGACCTCAACTCTATTGAACACCTTTGGGATGAATTGCAACACCAAATGTGAGCCAGGCCTAATCTCCCAACATCACAAATGTTCTTGTGGCTGAATAGAAGCAAGTCCCTGTAGCAATGTTCCAACATCTAGTGGAAAGCCTTCCCAGAAGAGTGGAGGCTGTTATAGCAGCAAAGGGAGGACCAACTCCATATTAATTCCCATCATTTTGGAAATGAGATGATCAACGAGCAGGTGTACACATACTGTTGCTCATGTAGTGTATGTAGCCACACTGCAAACGTTAAGGCCGACATGAAGGCCATTCACTGCACCTTATATCAGGTTCTTCTGTTAACACTATCTGACCTTGAATCGATCATTTACACAAACAGGAAACCAACCAGAGCCATCAGCCACTTCACAAAAATACCGTCAAGAACAAAGTACTCACAACTTTATAACTAGGAGTAAAAGGCAAAATGGCAAAATAAATGAGGGCACATTGAGTAACGACCGTCTTCCAAAGCATTGAAAGTCCTTCAAGTAAGGGCATATCATAGATATCAGAAGGGAATGTGCCACTGCTTTCATCAGCAATCAAATTGACTAACTAATCAACATGAGTACACAAACTCAAATGAGAAGAGTAATGTATTTTTGATATAATGAAGCAGCACGGGTCACATGATGTTCTTTTGGTCACTTTTGGTCACTTTCCAGTTCTCAGACGTTGATTACATTACAGCTCAGACAGTTTGTGTCTTGACTCTTTGGTGAGTAAGGAACAGCATATATTGGACTGTGTACAGAATGCGGTGTGAAGTGCTTTGGTTCTCATTGGGAGGACAATCATATTAGAAGCATATTTTCTCTTCCTCACGTACATTTAGACACTGTCTACATTTATGTGCTATACACCGTTCCTCTCTCCCCTCTCTCTCTCTCTCTCTCTCTCTCTCTCTCTCTCTCTCTCTCTCTCTCTCTCCCTCTCTCTGTCTCTCTCTCACTCATTCACTCTCTCTCATGATTTCTTATACTTTAAAATATATAGAAGCTAATTCACACAAGCACATAAAGAATTGATGCCATTGATGCCAATGACACTGATGCCATTGAGAAATCTATACCTGAAACCACTTGGCCAACTTGGCCTCTTTCACATTACGCATTATGTCCTTAAGCCTTTTCTCTCCAGCGACATCCCTTAACTTATCCTCTATAGACACACACTACTCCCGATCCAAGTCTGGCTGCCTCTGTATCACCCTACTCAACTCTATCCCAATACCACCCCACCACACCACAGCCCCATCCCATCCCAACTTCCCACTATCTACCGATTGTGGCATCATGGGCGAGAAAGAGGGGGAGGACCCAAACAAAGCCTTGATTCTCACTGAATCCTCAGCTGATGGGCAACCAGACCATGCAGCACTCCTCATGACTTTATGGGCTTCCTCTGGTTTCACTGGCACCTTTCAATTAGGTGACCATTTTAGATTAAAAAAAGGATGACAATGCAAACAATGGCCTGACTTCAGTCGCCAAAGCCAAAGGTCAACTGGATTTCAGTGACCTCTGAACCCCACCAGAAAGTTAACAAGTTATTTTAAGTTTTAGGACAAAGTACAATCCCTTCAGCATTTATCTATTGTCATCATTGATGTGATGTTTGTTTTTTTGCATGCTGTTCTCAAAAATGGCGTTATGATTACAATACAGAGGAACAATGAGAACATTTTTCAACTGTGAGAACCAATGACAACCAAACAATTTATAATGCAAAGCGTGCAAACCATTAGGCAATCAGTTCAGGAAAAGGAGGGAGAAAAAACTTTCTGGGGTAAGCTTCCTGTTGCTAGGGAAACAAACCTATAACAAGGGTGTATGCTTTCTATTAGGCATTTTATAACATGCTTCCCTATATAACTGGCACCCTAAAAGGTAAAGTAGCATATGTTTATGGGATGGTGATGTCATAAAAGGGCTGCAGCATTTGTGCAGGTGAGTGATACATGGCCATGTAGGTACTCAACTCACTTCCTATTGGGTGTTGCATTAGGCTATGTTTTTGCTTTATAGCGCGATTGACAATTAAATGCAATGTTCGCCCGGTCGTGGAGACTGCATTCACTGTAAACGCTGCAGATATCGGCTCAATCCTAAATGACCTTTAAATGTGAACCATGCTACAATTCAGATATTCTGCACTACGGATTGAATGGAGGCCCTATTCAGTATGGGCAGATAGCAGATTATAGTGCTTTCAGCCCATAACAACTGATTCCTTTAACCATTGTGAGCTACATAATCCAAACTGATCCTGGGCAGAACACTGATTTGACTATCTTCACTTTTGTTCAATACAATTACAAAAGATCATGGCTTAGTAGTGAATGTGATAGGATCCCTATAAGTGAGGGCCTGAGGTTATACTGTTTAGGCAAATTCTCTTCACTCTTTATAGAACATTAAAGTCCCACAGATATCTCCTCTTGCACAGAGCTGTTGAATTCTGTCACGGATCCCTCCAGAACTTTCATTACGCACACCAGGCCCCTATTCCAAGTGATTAGTGATTGTATAAGTGTGTCCTTGGTTTACCAGTGTCCTGTCGATTATTGTTACAATGTCCGTTGGTTCGTGTGAGTACCTGTGCTGGGTGTTTGGGCTTTTGTGGCATTGTGGATTGCACATATGATTACGGGTCTTGTCCCTCGTGTTAATCATTGTGCGCTTGTGTTTATGTATTTTAGGTACTCTTCACTCTTTTGTTTGGGTTTCAACCCTGTGTTTTGTATAGTGTTTGTTTGGTCTTCGTCCCCGTGCCTTTACACGGCATGCCGTAATTTGGGTGTAATAAAAAAAACTATAACACATTCCTGCGCCTGTCTCCCGAATCATTCATACCAGCGTGACAAATTCAGTGTTGTGTTTCAGTGAATATGCAAAGTGCTGTCTATAACGGGTTTCCCCACATGGACCCCAGGGCATCCAGCTGAGTCATGTGGTGAAGACTGCCCAAGGCCCTAGGCGCTGAAAAACTCCCCTTGACTTGGAATTTCATTAAACTCAAGTTATTCACGATGACCAGGTCATGAGATGCAAATTGCCAACATAGGCTGCAACATGACTTCTCCATTTGAGAACTGAAACTTTAATATTTTGGTTAAAATATTATATAATCTATACGGAAATGAAGATTCATCAGAAAGGGTTGTCGGCTTTACAAGTCACAGAAAGGACTAGCACAATGACTGCAAAGCCATAAATTACACAAAGTTTACCCCGCAAAATAGAACAGTCAAGTCAATCTCATCATTAGATGGAGAAATTGTAATGAATGTCTCTTTTGTTGTGCAATCGATCGAGAATTAGGGTAATATGATGGTATTATGAGATCACAGTCAGATTGTACAGATTGTTCTCTATTGAATGCCAGATCAATTAGATGTCTAATACAATTCAAAATTATACGTTCTGGTATGACAATGTAGCGGTACAATAACATTGAATTAGTGACCTCTCCTCTCTCATGTGTATCTAATAAGATGTCCGAGAATAAACCAGGAGGAATGTGAAGGGCAGCAAAGAGCACAGTTCATTCTATTACAGTATTGGACCTGTTACCCAATGGAAGTTGACCAATAATCAACTTATTTGTTGTCTGACCAAAGCACCTAGACTGAACTCTGTGCTGACCACCCTCAACCGCAAGGCTCTCCAGAGGGTAGTGCTGTTTGCACAATGCATCACCGGGGGCAAACTACCTGCCCTCCAGGACACATACAGCACCCGATGTCACAAGAAGACCAAAAAACACCAAGGACAACAATCACCCGAGCCACTACCTGTTCACCCCGCTATCATCCAGAAGGCAAGGTCAGTACAGGTGCATTAAAGCTGGGATCGAGAAACTGAAAAACAGCTTCTAAAAGGGCCATTAGAGTGTTAAACAGCCATCACTAACATAGAGAGACTGCTGCCAACATACAGACTGCTTCCAACATACAGACTCAAATCTCTGGCCACTTAAATAAATGAACTTAAGAAAGGTATCACTAGTCACTTAAATAACGCCATTTTAATAATGTTTGCATATCTTACATTACTCATTTCATATGTATATACTGTGTTCTATACCATCTACTGCATCTTGCCTATACCACATAGCCATCGCTCATCCGTATATTTATATGTACTTATTCATCCCTTTACATTTGTGTGTATAAGGTAGTTGTTGTGAATTTGTTAGATTACTTGTTAGATTTTACTGCATGGTCGGAACTAGAAGCACAAGCATATCACTACACTTGCATTTACATCTGCTAACCATGTGTATGAGACCAATAAAATTTGATTTGATATAGGCGGATGAATGGTCATCAAGTGTACGACGGGGCAACATCTGTGGTTGTGTCTCCTGTTGCATGCAGTAAAAGATCATTGGATGTATTGTGTGCTACGGTTGCAGCCAGCGCCATGCCGCCATGTCTTTAGTATCGGGGGAGGATGAGTTGGTTTAGATGAAAGGGAGGTTGGGTGGGTGGAGAGCGGTATGGTTAAGGAGTAGGGTGTAGGGGTTGGAGAGATGGGTTGAGGGCCCCTAGCATGGGTCTGTAATTTAGAACTACTGCTCTGAACTGGCTTAGCCACCTCACAGACACCGAGTCCTCACTTGGCAGAAGTGTCGCCACATTTCACCGCAGCCCAGCCAAACACACAAGCAACTTGCTCAGAGGGAGAAAGAGCCATTTGAGGTGGAGGGGAAAAAGTGAACCTTAAGGGTTGGATTTTTTTTTACATTTAAAGGAGCGGAAATTTAAAAATCCCTCTGGTCTTCTTCAGGACGGCCCAGTCTAAAACGCGGACCACTCCCTTTACACTTAAATATAGCCTGAGCCTTCTAAAAATAGCCCAGTCCTCTCAGCCCTCTATTTTTAGCTGGAGTCTTGCTGATTTAATTCTGTCAGCAACTTTCAATGGGGCAGAGCGAGGCTACGCTGGAAAGAAAAGGTCTCCTGTTCCAGTTTTTCTTTTTTTTTACAGCTCGGGCTGGCTTGACGTCAGCTGGGTTCAGCACACACGGTTCCAGACGGCAGCCGCCCTGTCCTGCAGTGGAGCCTGCGTGCGGAGACACTCTCATGAACACAGCTATTGTGCTCTTCAGTGTGTCGGCCGGAGGCCTCAGGGTAGCTCCTAAAACATTTTCCACCATTTTTGCAGAGAGACTGTTGTAACACACAGCGAGGCGTTGTCTCTCTGTGCCAGAAGATCATGTTGCACAATAGGTCCTATTATCGCAGGGTTCACACAATCACACTCTCCACTGACGCTATGTTACCTTTGCTGCTTTCAAGTCTTTGGGGGTTGAAGCACTTCTAAAAAAGCCCTATCCCTGACCATCAACATCAAAACAATAATGACACTGAAGGGAGTCATTTCACTTTTGGCACTTTTTCTTCCAAGTCAGAAAGGTATCTGGCCCATGCTTCATTGGAACTCATGCTTCAGACAGTGAGGGAGTGTGGATATTTTATGAGTGCCCAGAAGCCTAGATGTGAGAGAGTCGAAAGGTCAGGTCAACCGGTCATTTGAGGACCTTTTTGGAAGGAGGTCACATGTCCAAAGCCAATTCCACGACTGTGCTAAGTTGACACTTGATAGAAAGGTTGCTGCCCTCACCAGTTACAGTTATAGGATGATCAAACTCTGCCATTTTACTTCAAGTACACCTGCCCAGTTGACAATAATGTGTGTATTCGTTCTGTGGTTTTGCTCACGCACTTGCATTGTTGCTTTGTCATGGTTCATTGTCATTATACTAAGCTCTTTTTTTCACTGAGGGGCTACAGGGGACTTAACTAGCAATACTTTAACAAGGGAAAGTCAAACAACATGATTCTAGACTGTTTGGTGTGCTATTGACGTAGTTGCTATGGGACCTTCCCTACACAGCAAAACACTATCCACTCCCTTGCAGCCTCTGTGTCTTGAGTCAACTGGAACCTGTGGGCAAGGACAGTTCCAGACGCAGTTAGTCTGTCAGACCAAGTTCAACGATGCACCACTTTATCAGCACCACGCAGTGCCTTGTTACATGCCTGGGGGGAATGTTGTACCAAAATAACCTCTCATTGTTTCTTCATTTCCTGACACTTCAGTGTTGACCCCATTCTCTCAATACTGAGTACCCATATGACCGCCATGCAACAGTAGCAGAGAGAACACTCTGTTCACTCACATCTGCTGTAAACCTCCTTTCTCTGTGTGTAATTGAGGCCCGGTTTAGCACTACTCCGCTACAGTTTATGATGTTGA
The DNA here is from genome assembly GCF_036934945.1 of Oncorhynchus masou masou. Taxonomy (NCBI): domain Eukaryota; kingdom Metazoa; phylum Chordata; class Actinopteri; order Salmoniformes; family Salmonidae; genus Oncorhynchus; species Oncorhynchus masou. Next base: position 86,904,624 of record NC_088242.1, on the reverse strand, counting down.
AACAAGGCATTGATCCTAGTTTGATTAAAGTGTTGAATGAGGTGATGATAAAACAAATGGGATTCTTTACGTAGCGCCTGTTTGATTTGGTCTAGATTGCAGCATGGCATGAGATCATAAAACGCGCCTGGTATCTTTTCATTTCTGTTTATAAGCAGCTTTTCTGTGACCTCAGACTCTTATCTGGCGCTAGTCTAGGTGAACGTTACTTGACTACGCTGTCTCTTAGCTATGGGTGGTAGTGGGGCTTTGAGACTCTGGGGTTATGAGTGGCACTGACAGCAGACATTCTGTACCTGCCGACCTCCCCCGACAGACTAGAAGGCAGACAGACACAGTGGCTGTGTGGGTGGCAGCCATCACAGCTGCACACACAGATCAAGGCTTTATGTGTGTGAGCATTAAAAAGTAGGCTAAACTGGGTGGTAGGCTATGCTAGTATGTCTCCAACTCCGTCTGTCTGTCTGTCAGTGTGGAGAGAAAACCAAACTTCTCTTTCAGCTGTTTTCCTTTGCAAGTCTCGGTCCAGTCTCTCATTCTACACACTTTAGAATAGTCTGACTCTACTTTACTGCACTCAGAACATAACATGTGTTGCAAGGAAGGACTGCTATATTAAGTACACTCAATGCCAACTAAAGTAATTGAACAGCATGTTATAATTATTTTAAACTCATTATATTATTAATTGCATAAAAAGCTGTCTATTTGAGAATGTAATGAGAGACAAGAGTGTTATTCCATTAGGCATATTCTTTGAGAGGTTAGAGTTAAGGACCATATCACCGCCACCTTACCCAACACCCTAGACTAGGGCTGGGCGATATGGCCAAAATATCATATCACAGGATTTTTCTTTTTTTTAATGGAATGTCGATATTTGACTGTATTTTATGTTTTTGAATAATAAAAGTTCTAAATTTGATTTATGAGTAGTGCGTGACCCTACGGGGGCAACACATCAATTCTAAGTGATTTTAAGGGGTCTTTCTCCATTCTGATAGTTTTCTACTGTTCAATTAAACATCAACCCAAAACTATTTCATGCATTTCCATCAACTTCTTCATTTCCTGCACTAATTTGAGATCATTCCCACACTGCCAGGTAGGACTGCACAATATGGGCAAAAAAACAAGGCCTTATTTTTAAACAAATGTTGCAATTGCGATTTGACTTTGGGTGAACTGTTGGAATCATCAAAATAAAATGTTTATTCTAATTCTATTGTTAGAATATAAATAATAGTGGGCACTTTGAATACAGTTTTGTTTGACATGACAATGAATGAAAATGCCAGGGAGGAGTTACTGTGAAAGAGTAGGAACCAAAGTGACGGTCAGTGTTTCATGGGGGACCCTATAATCTTTGGCTACATTAAATGTTTCTTCATGTGGCCAACATATTCATGCTTTGCCTATTCCTCTTTGATTTAGAAGGTACTGTTGCGCAATCAACATCCCAATTAGGCCTACACCGGCACTGGTATCAGGCTGTATTAGCTAGCTATGTTTGCTCTAACTCAAAACATTTATTAGCTAGGTATCTATCCAGTTAACTAGTGATTAGCATTAGCGGATTACGATTTAGCTAAAACTTGCTAAGAAAAGACAAACTAGCTGTTTGCAGATGTAAGAAACACAAACTAATAGTGTATTTATAGAACGCTTATGGACTCATACTGAACAACAGTATAACCCCAACATGAAACAATTACAAAGATTTTACTAAGTTACTGTTCATATAAGGAAATCAGTCAATTGAAAGAAATGTATTAGGCCCTAATCTATGGTTTTCACATGCCTGGGCAAGGGTGCAGCCATGGGAGGCCTGGTTGATGATGAGACAGCCTACAGGGAGGAGGTGAGGGCCCTGGCGGAGTGATGCCAGGAAAATTTTACATTTACATTTAAGTCATTTAGCAGACGCTCTTATCCAGAGCGACTTACAAATTGGTGAATTCACCTTCTGACATCCAGTGGAACAGCCACTTTACAATAGTGCATCTAAGTCATTAAGGGGGGGGGGGTGAGAAGGATTACTTATACTATCCTAGGTATTCCTTGAAGAGGTGGGGTTTCAGGTGTCTCCGGAAGGTGGTGATTGACTCCGCTGTCCTGGCGTCGTGAGGGAGTTTGTTCCACCATTGGGGGCCAGAGCAGCGAACAGTTTTGACTGGGCTGAGCGGGAACTGTACTTCCTCAATGGTAGGGAGGCGAGCAGGCCAGAGGAGGATGAACGCAGTGCCCTTGCTTGGGTGTAGGGCCTGATCAGAGCCTGGAGGTACTGCGGTGCCGTTCCCCTCACAGCTCCGTAGGCAAGCACCATGGTCTTGTAGCGGATGCGAGCTTCAACTGGAAGCCAGTGGAGAGAGCGGAGGAGCGGGGTGACGTGAGAGAACTTGGGAAGGTTGAACACCAGACGGGCTGCGGCGTTCTGGATGAGTTGTAGGGGTTTAATGGCACAGGTAGGGAGCCCAGCCAACAGCGAGTTGCAGTAATCCAGACGGGAGATGACAAGTGCCTGGATTAGGACCTGCGCCGCTTCCTGGGTGAGGCAGGGTCGTACTCTGCGGATGTTGTAGAGCATGAACCTACAGGAACGGGCCACCGCCATGATGTTGGTTGAGAACGACAGGGTGTTGTCCAGGATCACGCCAAGGTTCTTAGCGCTCTGGGAGGAGGACACAATGGAGTTGTCAACCGTGATGGCGAGATCATGGAACGGGCAGTCCTTCCCCGGGAGGAGGAGCAGCTCCGTCTTGCCGAGGTTCAGCTTGAGGTGGTGATCCGTCATCCACACTGATATGTCTGCCAGACATGCAGAGATGCGATTCGCCACCTGGTCATCAGAAGGGGGAAAGGAGAAGATTAATTGTGTGTCGTCTGCATAGCAATGATAGGAGAGACCATGTGAGGTTATGACAGAGCCAAGTGACTTGGTGTATAGCGAGAATAGGAGAGGGCCTAGAACAGAGCCCTGGGGGACACCAGTGGTGAGAGCGCGTGGCGAGGAGACAGATTCTCGCCACGCCACCTGGTAGGAGCGACCTGTCAGGTAGGACGCAATCCAAGCGTGGGCCGCGCCGGAGATGCCCAACTCGGAGAGGGTGGAGAGGAGGATCTGATGGTTCACAGTATCGAAGGCAGCCGATAGGTCTAGAAGGATGAGAGCAGAGGAGAGAGAGTTAGCTTTAGCAGTGCGGAGCGCCTCCGTGATGCAGAGAAGAGCAGTCTCAGTTGAATGACTAGTCTTGAAACCTGACTGATTTGGATCAAGAAGGTCATTCTGAGAGAGATAGAGGGAGAGCTGGCCAAGGACGGCACGTTCAAGAGTTTTGGAGAGAAAAGAAAGAAGGGATACTGGTCTGTAGTTGTTGACATCGGAGGGATCGAGTGTAGGTTTCTTCAGAAGGGGTGCAACTCTCGCTCTCTTGAAGACGGAAGGGACGTAGCCAGCGGTCAGGGATGAGTTGATGAGCGAGGTGAGGTAAGGGAGAAGGTCCCCGGAAATGGTCTGGAGGAGAGAGGAGGGGATAGGGTCGAGCGGGCAGGTTGTTGGGCGGCCGGCCGTCACAAGAAGCGAGATTTCATCTGGAGAGAGAGGGGAGAAAGAGGTCAGAGCACAGGGTAGGGCAGTGTGAGCAGAACCAGCGGTGTCGTTTGACTTAGCAAACGAGGATCGGATGTCGTCGACCTTCTTTTCAAAATGGTTGACGAAGTCATCTGCAGAGAGGGAGGAGGGGGGGAGGGGGAGGAGGATTCAGAAGGGAGGAGAAGGTGGCAAAGAGCTTCCTAGGGTTAGAGGCTGATGCTTGGAATTTAGAGTGGTAGAAAGTGGCTTTAGCAGCAGAGACAGAGGAGGAAAATGTAGAGAGGAGGGAGTGAAAGGATGCCAGGTCCGCAGGGAGGCGGGTTTTCCTCCATTTCCGCTCGGCTGCCCGGAGCTCTGTTCTGTGAGCTCGCAATGAGTCATCGAGCCACGGAGCGGGAGGGGAGGACCGAGCCGGCCTGGAGGATAGGGGACATAGAGAGTCAAAGGATGCAGAAAGGGAAGAGAGGAGGGTTGAGGAGGCAGAGTCAGGAGAAAGGTTGGAGAAGGTATGAGCAGAGGGAAGAGATGAAAGGATGGAAGAGGAAAGAGTAGCGGGGGAGAGAGAGCGAAGGTTGGGACGGCGCGATACCATCCGAGTAGGGGCAGTGTGGGAAGTGTTGGATGAGAGCGAGAGGGAAAAGGATACAAGGTAGTGGTCGGAGACTTGGAGGGGAGTTGCAGTGAGGTTAGTGGAAGAACAGCATCTAGTAAAGATGAGGTCGAGCGTATTGCCTGCCTTGTGAGTAGGGGGAAGGTGAGAGGGTGAGGTCAAAAGAGGAGAGGAGTGGAAAGAAGGAGGCAGAGAGGAATGAGTCAAAGGTAGACGTGGGGAGGTTAAAGTCGCCCAGGACTGTGAGAGGTGAGCCGTCCTCAGGAAAGGAGCTTATCAAGGCATCAAGCTCATTGATGAACTCTCCGAGGGAACCTGGAGGGCGATAAATGATAAGAATGTTAAGCTTGAAAGGGCTGGTAACTGTGACAGCATGGAATTCAAAGGAGGCGATAGATAGATGGGTAAGGGGAGAGAGAGAGAATGACCACTTGGGAGAGATGAGGATCCCGGTGCCACCACCCCGCTGACCAGAAGCTCTCGGGGTGTGCGAGAACACGTGGGTGGACGAAGAGAGAGCAGTAGGAGTAGCAGTGTTATCTGTGGTGATCCATGTTTCCGTCAGTGCCAGGAAGTCGAGGGACTGGAGGGAGGCATAGGCTGAGATGAACTCTGCCTTGTTGGCCGCAGATCGGCAGTTCCAGAGGCTACCGGAGACCAGGAACTCCACGTGGGTCGTGCGCGCTGGGACCACCAGATTAGGGTGGCCGCGGCCACGCGGTGTGGAGCGTTTGTATGGTCTGTGCAGAGAGGAGAGAACAGGGATAGATAGACACATAGTTAACAGGGTACAGAAGAGGCTACGCTAATGCAAAGGAGATTGGAATGACAAGTGGACTACACGTCTCGAATGTTCAGAAAGTTAAGCTTACGTAGCAAGAATCTTATTGACTAAAATGATTGAAATGAAACAGTACTGCTGGAGTAGGCTAGCTGGCAGTGGGTGCGTTGTTGACTTTGTAGGCTAGCTGGCAGTGGCTGCGTTGTTGACACTACACTAATCAAGTCGTTCCGTCGAGTGTAATAGTTTCTACAGTGCTGCTATTCGGGGGCTAGCTGGCTAGCTAGCAAGGTTGATTGCGTTCCGTTACTTAAAAGAACGACAATAGCTGGCTGGCTAACCTAGAAAATCGCTCTAGGCTACACAATTGTCTTAGATACAAAGACGGCTATGTATCTAGCTAGAAAATCACCTCCCCTCAACTTCAACAAAACGAAGGAGCTGATTGTGGACTGAGAAACAGCTTCTATCTCCAGGCCATCAGACTGTTAAACAGTCACCACTAGCTAACCTACGCCCAGTACCCTGCCCTGAACCTTAGCCACTGTTCTAGCCGGCTACCACCTGGTAGTCTACCCTGCACCTTAGAGACTGCTGCCTTATGTACATAGAGTCATTGAACACTTGTCACTTTAATAATGTTCACATACTATTTAACCCACTTTATATGTATATACTGTATTCTAATCACAGCTCATCCTATATATATTCTGCTGTACACCCATGTTATAGTCATACTGTCCATACTGTCTTTACACACCATTATATGTATATATATATTTATATTCCGGTGTCTGACATTGCTCATTCTGATATTTCTTAATTTCTTCTTATTGTTTGTTTTAAATCTAGATTATGTGTGCATTGTTTGTATTGTTAGGTGTAACTGCTCTGTAGGAGCTAGAAACACAAGCATTTTGCTACACTTGCGATAAAATATCTGCAAATCTGTGAACACGACAAATAAACTTTGATTTCTATTATTTTATTAGGCAGTATTATTTCTGCAGTTTACTCTATTAGATTATGGCTTTTGTAGGCCTAATTGGGATCCTTCATGATTTGGCATTTGCACACACATGATTATCCCAAATCATATAGTCTGCTGCTTCACTGAATTGTTCTATTGCATTTTATAAATCAAGCTCTTATCTTAAATTCCCTTTTACTTAGCTCCAGTGTGTGTGTGTGTGTGTGTGTGTGTGTGTGTGTGTGTGTGTGTGTGTGTGTGTGTGTGTGTGTGTGTGCGTGTGCGTGTGCGTGTGCGTGTGCGTGTGCGTGTGCGTGTGTGTGTGTCTTTTGCCTGCCTACAATGCTTCGCGCTGGAAAAGAGCGCCATATTGGGCCATGCAAATGCACGTTTGAAAAAGAAACCCGCGAGCACTTTTCGCGCCACTCCACCCGCATTCTTTACATTCCAGCGGTGCTGCTTCCAGGTGGTGTTGTCTAGAAGGGATATAGCTTTTGTCAATATTGACATTTCGTAGCAAGTTTAGGAAAATGTACGCAGCAGGCTATGAAAATGAACGTAGCAAGTTAAGGTTAGGAAAAAAGTCAGGTCTAGCTAAAATGCTAAAACATACACTTTTGTCTCAATTTGACAAAAGCGGTATTCCATCTCGACATGACAATCCCAGGCACGAGGTGCAAGACGTGACAACCTGGGAGGAAACCGTGGGTGATTCTCGTTCTCTCAAAGTGATGATGTGGTTATGATATGTAATTAAAACAACAATAACAAATATGTTCAATTAGAGCAAATAATGGCAAATTTCCATGTCCTGAGTGACTTCTAATAATATTCAGTATTGTAATAACGTTTTCCTTCAGGGATATGTCGTGATTTATTGATTAGTTCGTTTTTTCTAAAGCCCACACACATTTATTTTTAAAGCCCACACACATTTCTCAGCATCATGCATGCATAAGCAGCAGAGGCAGAAATTCTCAATTGTGCTATGACTCATCATCTCTGTGTGACTGTTACGCAGCATCCAGTGTCTCAAATCCACCCATACATGGACAATGACGAATCCGGAGGATACCCGTACGTAGTGGAATACACGTCAGTAGCCAAATGCGATTGGTTCAGGTTGTGATCATTATTTTAAAAAGAAAACGTCTTGATACACCGATAGAGAGCCAGCAACGATTTTCTGGCTACCCTTTGCAGTTTCTATGGCAATGTGACGCAGGTTTTACGGATTCACGTTGTAGGTGTACATGGCCATGAGTATGTGGCCATCCCCCTCCATTAAAGTGGAGCTGAAATAGGCTCAGATCTGGGCATGATGCTGAGAATGAACACTTCTATACTCGTCATGTGCTCTGCAACTAAAAATACACATTCTATTTAAGGAATGCATGAAACTCTATTTTAGGATCAATCTGAGCTAATTTGGTTGCTTTGTAGTGTAAAATCCCTGTCTTACCTGTCTACAGAAGTAGGCATATCTGCTATACGGTGCCTCATGTGCTTGCCTCTCTTATTCCAATACATCTTAATAGCTAGAAGGGTGATTCAATTTCAAATGTAGATCGCTCTCTCTCTCTCTCTCTCTCTAACACACACACACACAAACACACACACACACATGTTATTGCCTCATGTGGAAGACTCAAAGGGCCATTTGTTTGGATGTCTGTCTGGTTGCAGGACAGCCACGAGCCAGTACACAAGTATGATGCATACCTTGGAGCAACACACTGGATTCAATGTTAAACTCTAAATCACATGCTCTGCTGATAGAGAGTAAATGTTTATGGCAAAAGCCAGCCCAGTGCTACCCAGGGCTCCTTGTCATGGTATCATTGCTTACATGTAACGCCTCCCAACATGTGCAACGTGCTGCAGGGATGAATGACACAGGCTATTCTAAAGCCTTATCATACCAGCTTACGGCCTATTTAGTCTTGGACACTGACCTGTGGTTACCATAGTGACCTAATTATAGTGTGTGTGACCAATGATCCAGCACACTTACTACTAGGGCTACTTTCACGGTTCACTTTCTCTCCCTGCCTGCCCCCTGTCTATTTTCCTCTGCAGAGGACATCCCTGCCTCATTCCTCTTGATAGAAACTTGCAGGTGTAGTGTTACAGTGGCAGTGACATTAGGTTATGCTCACTGTTTGGACAAAGGGCACGTAGTATAGCCTTCACAATGTAGTTTTGGACTGCAGATGTACAGTTTAGCTTGTTCCTCTCCCTCCCCAGAGGCATTTGCTTATGACCATGAATCCCCTCTGCATTCTGCAGCTTTTCTTAGTCTATATTGCAGCTCTCTGTCCAATTATTTGGCGAGAATATTTGGCGCTAATTGTCTACTACAACATTATTACTAGGCTACAGCTCAATACAAGTCAAACCAATGAGTGCTTAACCCAGTGGCATCCTGTGTCTCTGATGTCCCAACCTGCGATGGCACAAACCCTAAGCCTTATCTACATCAACCAACTGTCTGTTCCCGGTGTCCTATCCAGGCCCACTTTATGGCGGATCCTGTGTTTGTCAGAGAAGTGTGCTTTCAAAGACATTAAGTTAACTGCCATCTGTGATAATTTCTTGCTGTTCTCTGAGGCACACGAATGGTTCAGGACAGCTGCCAAGTCAAACAAGTGTCCCACGTCACTGGCCCTATAGGGAGTCACAGTCCCCTCCGGGGCAGGGTTGTGACAACAGTACTGGTCACCACGTTAAGGATGTCACATCCAGGATGTGACGTAGTTACCAGTAAGCCAGGAGACGTGGCTGCACCCTCAACTACCTGTAAACCCACACGCATATACACACTGTTGGTTTGCACAAGTGGTTTTGAAAGAGGTTAAATTCAGCCAACAATATAAGGAAGGAGGATATGCCATGAGCTATGTCACAATCCTGGCTTTCATCAGTTAGTTCCTCCTTGAGGAACTATCGTGAGAGAAAATCCAGTTGAAACTACAGTACTGCCTTGTCTCAGCCCATTTGGTTAGTCCATATTTATCTTTTTACACAACAAAAACCCCTAACTGGAATTTGACCTGACTTTTTATATGAACTGCACAAGAAACTATTCAACTATGGTTCAGTTGAAGGGACCCATTCTTTACATATAGGCCGATTAGGGACTTAGACATCAGATGCTTTCAGCCATCTGTGCATGATGAATGCTTTCTGGATATCAAACTGTAGGCTACTGTGGACGCATCACAGCATCAGAAAGCTACTGTCTGGCCTGAAATAAACAGTAAATCTCAACAATGTGCATGAAAGTGTAAGATTGCATGTAATAATGGTGTTGTGAAGCAAACATTTTGGTGAGCAATAGCAAGACATTAGTTAGTTATAACATTAGTTATAACATAGTTCATATACATTAGGATGGGTGTCAATTCAAACTCCATCCTTGTAGGAACAGTATATAGGTTACATATTATTTATTTATGGCCTAGATTAAATGGTATAACATCTAAGTACAGCATTTCAACTGTTTTAAGAAGTGTTGTTGTTTCCAAGTCTGAATTTCAGACAGGACACAGGTGAATATAAAATAATGTATTGTTATGTATAGGCCTACTAATTATTGTCTGATTGATTCACAGCTGGAGTGAAGTCCAGAATGTACAATACTGTACAGTAGTCCTAGGTTAGGTCCTACTGTACAGTAGTCCTAGGTTAGGTCCTACTGTACAGTAGTCCTAGGTTAGGTCCTACTGTACAGTATTGCACCCCCCTTTCCCACAAGATAAAGCACTCAGAGAATTAAAACGTTCAGTTCAATAATTTATTCAAATAGGTTTAACATTAAATTCAGCAATGCAGTTAGTTCACTGTCATATATTACTCAGTTCAATTTAAATAATAACAATACATTAGTTTGATGTGTCAATGTCAAATACATTGTGGCAAAGTTTTGACCCTCTTAACTGACAGACATTGGGCTATGAGTGTAGCCAGAATACCTGATCGATATATTTCACACAATAACAATCCATATGCATTGTTGCTCTGAAGACACTTCTTCAATGCTCATAACATCCAACAGTAGAGCACTGAAGTCATTCACATTGCATTTCATCATAAATAACCCGACTTCCACGTCGGATAGCATAGGGTTAAACCCAGTTTCAAGTCTGTATTCTCAGTGATTATGTTGCTTTGTCCCTCCTCTGCATAAACGAAACTGCAACTCAGTTCCCACGCTATGCTGCCGCCCACGGTTGCTCCAAAATGGCTGGGCAAACAGCAGTGAGTCTTCTCTACAGTTCGTCTTTACTCCCCACTCCAGCGGATACTTTTCCTTTCCGCAGAGGATGAGAACTGGGGTCCGATGCGTTATGGATGCATGTGCATTGTCCCTTGGAACATGCGCATTCCCAGCTCCGTCACTGGGTAGCGGCAAGGGGTAGGCAGACACAGGCCTATCGATAATGCCCCTTGAATGCCTTTCTCATTCTTGAAGAATGACCACTTGTTTAGTTTCACGACTTGTTTACTTTCACGTTTCTCAGCGAGGGTCGTTAGTTCAGCGCTCCTGCAGGGCCAGATAAGGCACCCACTGGTTCTTGCAGCGGCTCTCCTCGCAGTAGTTGCCCACGTCTTGTAACGCTTGGCATTTCAGAGATTGGCACTGGGTGTTCTGTAGACAAAAAGTGGGAGATATCGTTAGGTATGTCTTCAATGAGAAAATCATGATGACATTAGGGAATTTCGATTATTTTGATGTATTCAATCTTAACAATAAGCACAAGATTAATAACTATGCTCGAGGCCTATTGCGCGTTCAATGTAATCAAAATAAGAAGACAGCAGGCTGTACTTACAGTGACAAGGATGCAGTGCAGATCTTTGGGCTCGTTGCCGTTGCTGTCAACGGTGCTTGGCTCGCCGAGAACCTGAGCGAGGCGCCTGATGCCGGAGACTCTCAGTATGTTGATATCATTGTCGCAGCAGAAGGCTTGGATGAGCGTGAAGTGAATCTGCAGTGCGATGTCATCCTCGTCTTCCTCATCCGTCGCCAGAACACACAAGACTACACTATCAGGATCACTGCAGAAAGAAAGAATAGCACATTAATTATATTTTCCATTTAGCAAATATAGATAAATAGCGCACCATGGTTGCAGCTAGGTTGCATTGACCCATATTACGAAATAGGCAATAATATGATAGAATTTACAATTACACTTACACATTCATCAGTTTTGCAGACTCGTAGACTCCCAAAGTCAGGCAGTCTTGTTGCTGCGCTGCCACCAGCAGCTCTTCTAGTGCTTGACTCACGGTCTCCATCCTTCAAGAAAAATACATTCTGTTAGTCATGCACCACAATTGCGAGTAGGCTACTTTAAACTGATGAACTGGGCACTATTCAGTGCTGAGGCTATATTTCACGTTCCACTGCCAAACCATCTAGCCGATTGTCAATGCACACACTATGCATACAGCAAGCTGTGGGCTATTCTGCGCGACAAATGTGCAATAACTTACTTTTTCTCAGTGATATTGCATCCCAGTTCTTCCAGAGTCATATTGAAATTCGTTAATTGTATAATCCACAAGGATAATCTCCAATGAGTATATTCCCGAATCAAGGTTTACAGAGCGTCCTTGGCAAATCAGTAATCCAATACGGTATAGGTTCCCTTGCAGTGTTTCAGTGTAAACTCGCTCGCTGTTGAATTGCAAAATCCTTCTAATAGCTCTGACTGTGGCTCAGTTGTTTCTGATACAACAGTGCAAAACTCAAGGGTTATATCCACGCTCATGCTAGGCGTGGCGTTCCTCAGCCACTACTTCCCTGATTGGTTCATTGGTGTACTTAGAATCTCCACTCTTTTCAATAATTGGCTGTTTACGCCAACGTAATTCGGGAGCCACGTGGGCTCTTTCAGAGAATCCCCAACCTCCCTCGCTAAGTATCAGTTTGTTTACGAGTGCCATGGAATTTCCTTAGTTTTTCTATTGCTGCGTATTTCCTCATACTGGGGTTGTCTGAGCCTATCAGAATATAGTAGGCCTATATCCAAGATCACTGTGAGCATCTCTATGAAAGTGTGTTTGATTTTATATACATTGTTCCATTAAATTTTTTTACACAAAACTTTTTTTATGGCAAAAATGCAATTGTTGTAGTCAGAGGAGCTTGCAGAGGGGTAAATTGTTAACGTCCATCTTTGTTACCATAGCACCTGACCTCCCTCGTGGTAAATCAAATGCAACAATGTCTGGACGCATCTTGATTATACAATACATCAAATAAAATTGTACTTGTAGCGACCACCACATTTTGCAGATGTTATTACAGGTGCAGCGAAATGCTTATATCAAGATGCGTCCACATCCAGTTAAACCAGAGTAAATTAAATTTTCTTGGGATATCTACTCCACTGCCATTTTTTTCTGAAAGACAAGTCATCTATCTTCTAGAATGTGCCCGGATTTCAGTAGTGAACTCATAATATCTGGAACTTTCATCACCTGTACCAAGCAATCCTAGTTCCACCGTGTCTAATTTTATCGTAGTCACAGGATCAGTGTTTACAAGCTGTTAGTGGATCTTATCCAATCAATCTATTACGAAATCTCACCTCACAGACAGAATAAAGGTTAACTAGGGCTACTCCATGAAAGTTTACTGTTGACTACATGCCTATCGATGATGAAGGATTCTTATATTGTTGCTATATGTCCATTGGTTTATAGCATATGCCAACATGTACAAATCTATGTATCCTATTATCTTGAATAGATTGTAATTATATATTTGTAGTTCATATTCTATACAGTATGATGATGGTAAGAAATAATAATAGTGGTTTCTGACATTCAGAACGTTAACTATTAGTCGCCCCTCAGTGGACTCAGTGCTGCATCGCACCGAAACTGCAAGTTGGAACACGTGGGTCGTTCCACTAATTAGGTGCCTTTTGAGTATTGTAACTTGGTGAGAAAAAAAAAACATTTATTTCACCAAAATGTTATATTCTGTCATAAAGAGCACATGTTGAACTTGATAAATGACACGTATTCCCATATCAAGAGTAAACAAATTACTATAGTAAGTGCCTATTAAGTGAAAAATAAAGTAACCGGGTTGACTTAACAGAGTTGACAACTTCATCTTAAATCAGCCATAAATCCCCTTGTGACAGGGGGAATGGAATCTTGTTATGTGCAACAGAGGGGCAATTGAATGCAAACGTACATGTTTTATTGATTTATTGTTTATTGTTACAATTTTTTTAGCCTGTCTATCTTTGGGTTGATGTGTTATGCTCAACCTGCTAGGTTTAACCACAACCCCAGAAAATGAAAGACTAATCACATGAAATAAATTATAATCTTCAGAAATTACTTTGTCAAAGCCCCCCCAAAATGGAAAATGTTGGGGTTAAGGGGGTTAAAATCTTCCTAAAAGTCACAGAGAATGCACAGAGGTACAAATCAAAATGCTGAATTTGGGCACTTTAGCAAGTCTTTATTCATATTGAAAATCATATTTATTGAATATTCCATGTGGTCTATATTAAAGGGCACATCATTTAATACAATAGGCTTTGTAATTCAGTATTTGTGCACAATCTCTACCTAAAATATCAAAGGGACATAAAATGCACTCATTTTGTGGAACGAACCTTGTCACACTTTGCAAATCTTATTGTTCTCCCTTATGCCACTTTCTGAATTGTTCCATGAGACCCAAACCAAGCTCTCACGTTTTACTACAAAAACCACATTAGTGCAGATTATGTAGATACTCTGGAGATTAAACCCATATGGATAAATATGGATTTTAGAGAGTTAACTTGTATACATTTGTATAAATGTGTCACTTTTCAATAAGTAAAGACTAACCCATGTTATTGTTCAACTTCAAGGAATACATATTTTAATAGTACTGCTCAAAACTCACAATGAGAGTGCAATAACAGTGCTCTATCAGAAAGCCTTTTGTACATTGAGACTGTACTAAAACGTCATTCTTCTTAGCGTGGAGCGCCACTTAGTCGTCAACTGAATAGCTACACTCTCGAAGACTGATATTGAAAAAGCAGTTTACTCGAGCTGGAGTTTATATCAAGTGTGAAGATTGACTTGTTCCTTGGAGACAAGAACCCTAAGGTTCTTCGAGAAACTTTGAGGATCTTAAAGGAACCATTGTTGAACCCCAATGTTTTTAAGTGTACCAAAATAAATTGAGACAAACGATGCAATTACCCCCTAATAAAAAGAGCCCGGTCGGAATGGCTGCATAAGGATTCGAGCAAATATCAACTTTCCCCTTTCATCTGTTACTAGTGTTTCACACAGATGCCCTACGAAATACTACTAATGATCAAGTAGCCTTAGCAATAACCCCTAGGCCTATTCGTCAAAAACATAATCAGACGAAAAACGAATCAAGAGAATTATTAACTGTTACAAAGTGGTCAATACATGACATGTTGATCATGAGAAGATAGCATAAAACAGATGATCTATTATAATGATTAGAGGTAGTATCGATAGCCTACTGTAGCCTTTGGGGACTAGTGGGCTACAATTTGATTTAATTAAAACTGCGCAATTCACAGTTCAATATTAGCCTTTCCAATCGCTTTCCAATTTACGATAGGCCTATCAAACCTGAACTACACCAGGCCTACTGCTGTTATCAAGTTGCGGTTGATCATTGTCCCCATAGTCTAATTGATTATATTAATTTAGTGTGAAATGCTCGATTCCCAAATCGATACCAGGCACTGAACATTGTCCCCAAAAGGTTATCCCTAGAACACCATAGGTGGGGTTAATCGAGGAACCTTCTTAATTGATGGGGGTTCTTGCAGGAACCTAACTGCCCAACTGAAACATTTGGTTTTGAATTTGAAAGGACAGCAGGGTAGTTAAAAAATGTACCCCAAAAGGTTATTTGAGGATCCAATAAAAGGGGTTCCTTGAATAATACTTTTAAATAGTTTTCCAAATAATTTATAGGGGTTCTCCCACTGTTTCAATTTGAAGAACCCCTAAAGGATACTCGATTAACATTTTATTTTTAGAGTGTAGGCCTGCAGCAGGCAATACACACGTCTCACATTCTTCACCTTATTGGAATGCATGGAAAGACGCCATGGGGAGCTCACTGCGGTTTTTCGAACCTACGGTAATTCGTATATTAGGGCTAAGTGCTGTTGACTAGCCTATTGGCATGTCTCCTGTCTCCTCGGTGGACCCCCGCTGTCCAGTAAATTAAGTAGGACAGCTCACATACAAGATATAGTTCGCCTTGACACTTTCCCCGGTTTAAGATGGTAATTGTGAGCGGCGCATACTAAGACAGAATGAAATACCTTGGTCTAATGGAATGTTTTGAATTTGAATGGGTGGATGCGGTTAGAGGATATGGATGGAGGAGGGTAGGAAAATGCATGGTCTCATTTTGTCTGTAGCCTATAGGCTATCTAGCATAGTGGCCCGATGTGTTACTTGCATGACTTTGAGTAGGACTACTCCAGTTAATAGCCAAGAAAGCCATAACCAAAAGCAATCTGTTATAGCATTTGGGTTATACGATATATTACTGCTATATAAAGGTTTTAGAACTTGCTCATTCTAATTCTACCATATGGTAGCCTATTTTGCATCCGGGTGGAGAATAATTTACTATACTGTCATAATAATGTGAACGGTGTGTTGCGGTTCCACAAGGGGCGCCATTGCAACCATTAATACACAGCCATTTAAGAACTACAATTCCTAGAATGCATTGTATCATACACATGGTGCGCTGCAGCTTTTGACACACTCGCGGGAATTTAATGTAATCAATGCTTTTGTTTCTACATTTGAAACAACCTACAATAAGTCAATACGTGTGTTTCATTCAACTTAACAGTTATGGCTGAATGTCCAGCAAGTATTGTATTGCGAAGTGAAGGAGTCGAGGTAAGGGTTTTATAGCATAGCTAGCAAGCTATCTCCCTTCACCAAGATGATGATGAGGCTAGCTAACGTTAGCCACCGATGAAGTTGACGGCTGGCCGTGCCACCGTCAACGGCTAGCTAGCTAGGTACTTTCTTATTAAATTAGCATTGATTTTAGTTTCTGTTTTGATGTAGAATAAATGGTATGTGGTTACTGACAACTCGGCACTGGTAAAGTCTTATAACGAAGCCCTTCAAACATTTCGGGTAAAGTTTGACAAGTATATTAGTGGGTGGATAAGCTCCTTCCCCTATATGTGGTTAAGATAGAGTTAGTGTAGTGCAGACTGCAGATCCATGTATTAAAAAAAACCCCATCTAAATACATGGCTCTGGTGTAGTTTGTTACTTAGCTAAAACATTTTATTCAGGAGAATAAATGGAAAGGGAAACACCATGAGATTTTCTCCCTTGTGAATCGATGGTGGTTGGAATGGCTTGAAACCCAAAACAATACATGAATATCAACCTAATGACTCTCATTTGTTTCATTCATCCTTCAGAGCTCAAACATCGAAAAAGAGAGTGTCACGAAGCTTCTCCCCAATATACAGAAACTGTTTGAGTCAGAACTGTCTGAATCTTGTGTGCCAAGTCTGGAAACAGTTGACTCGAGGACAAACTCAAAGGTAGTCAATAGATGGAACACAAATGTTTTTGTTGTGTGTAGGCTTGAAGCTTTTCCTCATGATTTTTGGTCTCGGATTCTCTTAATGCTATGTGGTCAGATGGCCCCTTCGAAGTCACAAGATATACTCCTTGTGAACTGATGATGGGGACATTGGTGGGCATGTGTTAAAACCGAAAACAACTAGGCCTCGTGTGAATGTCTCCATATTTTCTTCAGTAGAACAATGATCCAATAAGAAATCCTGAATCATTTCCTTTGTCTTTGTTTCATCCTTCAGAGCTGTAACAAGAAACTGTCTGAATCATAACTGTTAGGCTATATGGAAGAATACAATTTGTGGCATGTGGTCAGAGGATGGTCCCTTCCATGTCATGAAATTGACCCCTTATGAACTGATGATGAGAGAGATGTCCTCAAACCAAATACAATTAACATGGAATGTCTTAATCAGAAGAACAATTTTCCAATACTGAATCCTGAATAATCTCCTTTCATCTTTATCCTTCAGAGCGATGAAAAGGAGAGCGATGAGAAGCTTGCAGACAATCCACAGAAACTCTCTGAATCTTGTGTGCCAAGTAAGGGACCGTTTGACCCAAAGGCAAACTTAAAGGTAATCAGTTAGTCTATAGATGGAAGACTGACATTTTTGTGGTGTATAAAGCTTGAATCTTTTTCTTAATGCGCTTTCTATCTGTGATTCTTTGAGCAGTGGGAGATAGGGTCCCACTGCAAGGCTGTGTGGTCACAGGATGGGCGGGTTTATCCTGCCACCCTGGTCTGGTTGGAGGGAGAGCGCTGCAAGGTGAAGTTTGACAACTATGGAAACGAGGAAGAGATGGACCTGAGCGCCATGCTACCTGAAGCTGCTGACCAGCCCCGGAAGGAGAAACGGGTGAGCCATAGGCAATGGTGTTGTACGGTATACTGAAACTAGAACATGATAAACAGTTTATCATTAGAATTTGTATTACTTTCGGTACCTCTGTCAAATGTATGTCACCTGGTCTACTGATTGAGAGAGGATCAGGTCTGTTCCCTTATAGCTCGAGAGCACCGTGCCTGCTCCACTTACTCACGGCTAGCTCTAGCCTGACATGCGGAACCACTTATGCTGCACAAAAGTTAACACATTTGAATAATAAAACATGGCACGTAGACATTTTGAAACCACTAATTACTGTTCCCAAAACAATGTCCATTACAGGCTAGAACACTACAGTGCAAGAAGATACCGGTAGCATCCAGCTTTGTAGGTTACCTTTCCTTGCTTGCTTACACTGAAGCCAACATCAATTCACTACCCTAGTCCCTTGTTTGGAATAATATGCAAACCACAATGCAAAATATTGCTGATTGTCACCAAAAACTGTTTTCATTCGCTTTGTCTCCCAGTCAAGAACATCTTTGCCCTAGCCTCAAACTGACTTTGTGTGTGAATGACATCATGGGTCTTAAAGAGACAGTGCACACTTTTATAAAATAAGTGATTGCTTCTATGCAAATGTTGTTGATCGAACAATAACAAAAGTCCCAAATGGAAGGTAAACAGATTATATTTCATCTGTTGCCTCATAAAGTCAGCCAAAACAAGATTGATAACTCAATGCATGCACACACTCATTGAGTATGCATTCACCTGTATTGTGAATAGGCCTAGGCTACATCTTGATTTACCTAGTATAACAACAAAGATTTACCATTATAATAAATTATTACCATTATGTAGTTTGATGAGTAAAAAACAAAGTTAAATTGATAAATGGATACATTCCAAAGTAAAAAACCAAATAGGCCTAGCATGAATGTCTCCATGTTTTCATCAGAAGAACAATGGTCCAATAACAAATCCTGAATTATTTCCTTTGTCTTTGTTTAATTCTTTAGAGCTGTAATGATGAAAAATAGAGGGATGAGAAGCATGGAGACAACCCATCGAAACTGTCTGAATCAAAACTGTTAGGCTATTTGGAAGAATACGAATTGTGGGATATGGTCCCTTCCCTGTTAAGAAATGTACCCCTTGTTAATTGATGGGAGAGATGTCCTCAAACCAAAAACAAATAACACGAATGTCTTAATCCGAAGAACAATTTCCAACATTGAATCCTGAGTAATCTCCTTTGTTTCATCTTTATCTTTCAGAGCAATGAAAAGGAGAGCGATGAGAAGCTTGCAGACAATCCACAGAAACGTTTTTTATTTATTTAACCTTTATTTAACCAGGAAGGGCTCATTGAGATTAAAATCTCTTTTTCAAGAGCGCCCTGGCCAAGATAGGCAGCACCAAGTCATTACAAAAAAATTACAGACAGACAACATGAAAAAATACTAGTAATCTAGTAAAAACCATTGAATTCACAAGAGTATAAAACAGCAAATTAAAAACATTGACAGGTCAGGGAATCAGCCTCAAAATCCTTCATCAGTGATTTAAAAACACCAATTCACAAGTTCTTCCAGTTTAAAAGTATTTTGTAAGGTGTTCCAAGACGATGGCGCAGAGTACATAAAAGCCTGTTTACCAAATTCAGTTGGGAATTTGGAACAGTTAGCAGGATAAAGTCCAGCGAATGAAGAGAGAACCCACCACATTTTGGGAAAAATAAAAATGCACAAATAAAAAGATAGTAAACCTAGAGAAGGCCAGCCAACCCTGGTATACAAAGTGCAGTGGCGCGTAAGGGTTTTGCAGGTTAAAATACATCTCAAAGTGCCATGGTAAAGAGTGTCAATTGATGTCAAACACATTCATATATAAAATATCCCAGTAGTCTAGTAAAGGCATAAATGTAGCTGATACTAGCCTCCTTCTGGCTTCAAAAGAAAAACAGGCCTTATTCCTAAAATAAATCCCAATTTCAGCTTCGATTCTTTTGTAAATTGTTGAATATGCAATTTAAAAGAGAGGCCATCATTAATTAAAATTCCAAGATATTTATATGAGGTTACAACCTCAATCACCTTGCCCTGACAGGTAGTAATAGGTGAAAGGTTTATAGGTTTATAGGTCTATTTCTTGCATTAGAAAACACCATTAGTTTAGTTTTGTCAGTATTGAGGATAAGCTTCAATTGACACAAGTTATGTTGAACAGTATAAAAAGCAGTTTGCAAGTTCTGGAAAGCTTTTGTAAGAGACGAGGCACAACAGTAAATAACAGTATCATCAGCATAAAAATGAAGTTGTGCATTTTGGACATTTTTGTCTAAATAATTTATATAAATAGTGAATAAGAGAGGACCAAGTACAGAGCCTTGGGGCACACCATTCAAGACAGATAATTTAACAGGCATCAGCCCATCAAATTGAGTGCACTGAGTTCTATCAGACAGATAGTTAGCACAGGCGCGCAAATCTGATATCAACTTTGGAGGGGACAATTACATAAAATTTTCTCAAGAGCAATTCCTGAGGGGGACACCAAAAGTAGTGCTGTAACACAGCCTACGTTGTAATATGTTAAATGTAGTGTAACGACCCTAGGTTTATAAGAGTGAAAATCGACCCTGCCGCACGAGCATGCTTTTGCGGCACAGTCGATAGCGCGCCGGACCTCGGGCTAGAAGGTCGAGGATTTGAGACCTGCTCCCTGTTGTTTCATTACATTGGTGTCAGAAGTGGGATCGGACCTTGCATCCACGACAGTTCGTGTGCTTGGCCGGTGAGCGCGTTCCTGTAAGACGTAGAGTCGCAAGCTCGCGCGAGGGTGCGCTCTTTGAAAGAACCATAATCACTACTACTGGATAATTGATAGGTACAGTAGTTAACTGAATGGTTGTCCCAACTTGTTTAAATCATTATAATACTACTACTACTAATAGTTATAGCACTTTTCCTTATCAGTCCAGTATGTACCTGGTTAAATAAAGGTGAAATAAAAAATTCAAAAACTTCCCTGGCGACAATTTAGCTTTTGCAACGAGACCATTAAATATATTTAATGAGGGTGTAGTTCTGTTCAGTTTATCGCTAACCTTATCACAGGGACTTTGAAGCACTACAGCGGCATGCTGATCTTGGAATAAACTGAAGATAGCAAAGATTCCATCTTTAATGACGCCACAAATTGAATAGGTACTAGCTAGCTTGACAGTCAATGTTTGCTTTAGTTTGCGCGCTAGCTCTGCAAATTCAGCTAGTGTGGGGACCCTGCCAACATAAAAAAAAACATTGATATGGAGCGATTGACTGGATTAACCTCACGTCAGTTACGTGCATTGAGTGTCTTTCGGACAGTACGTGCATTGAGTGTCTTTCGGACAGTAGATACGAACCCTCTATTACCTTGTCAGCTAAAGAACAAGCAGTGGATCAAACCATTGTGAGTCAAAGGACGGGGGGGTCGCAATCTTTTGAAACGTAAAAAACGCGCTATTAAGTGTCTATAATCAGCACAAGTACTTTCATTGCATATTATTCATATTATTGAAAATACATAGGTATGTTTACAGTGATATATTGGGGGTACAAATCATATTTTTCCCAGGATGGGTGGGTCGTGTCCCCCCTGGGATTTCTGCCTATGAGTTAGCAAACCATGTAACTGCATGCCCCGAAAGACCTACACTCGACAATCTCTGCCTTAGTATAGCATGATCAACTGTATCAAAAGCCTTAGAGAGATCAATAAAAAGTGAGACACAGTGCTGATTTTTGTCAATGGCTTCAGTGATATCATTTAAAACCTTCATGGCTGCTGTAATTGCGCTATGCTTCTTCCTGAAGCCCGATTGGTACATTGATAAAATATAGTTAGTAAATAAAAACTCTTTTAGCTGTTCACTTACAAGGGTTTCAAGTATTTTCACCAGGGGTGACAGCTTTGAGATTGGCCTATAATTATTTAAGAGTTGAAACTCTCAGAAACTGATGTGCCAAATAAGGGACCGGTTGACCCAAAGGAAAACTCAAAAGTAATCAGTTAGACTATACGGGAGAAAGATTTTTGGGATGTGGTCAGCGGATGGCCTCTTCCAAGTCATGAGATTCACTCTTGTAAATTGATGAAGGGAGGAATATCTTAAAACCACTGGTCTACTACCTGGTCTATTAAATGTATTTTCCCCTTATGGTGTGTATGTATGGCATTGTGTACCAGGTGTGGATGCTGGGTTCCCGGTGCCGTGCTGTGTACTCAGAGGATGGCCTGGTCTACCCAGCGGTGCTGGTGTGGATGAGAGGGGAACGCTGCCGGGTGAAGTTTGAAGGCTACGGGAATGAGGAGGAGCTGGAGCTGAGCACCCTGCTATCGCCAGATGACCTGGGACGACACTGTGGAAGAGCTACTGCCAAGGTGCAACAAGGGGTCAAACTTCACTTGAACCCTCATTTATGTGGCCTTTATGACAGACTCCAGACGGTTCAAGTAAAGTTTGATGGTAAGATGTTTCAAACTTTAAAGATGCAGTATGCAGAAATCATTCCGCCATTTCCTGGTTGCTAAAATACAAATAGTTTGCCTTGTTTCAGTTTGTGACAAAACAAGCAAGTATAGCGAATCATTGTACCATCTAAACCATCGTGAAATATATTTTCCAATAACCAAAAGTAAAGTATTTTTGCTGTTTGAAGCTGGCATACAAAAACTAAAGTAAAATACGCAACAACAAAAAAACATAAGAACGGAAAGCATTGAAATAGTGGATATAGAACAGATCTACGGCTTCTTAGAATTGCTTTCAATGAGAATTATATATCTATGACACATTTCTATGTACATTTTGTCGGGTTACCTGAAAACTTCCATATTGAAGCACTGCGTGGGTCAGCCCAGTAAGGCAAGTTTCTCACTTCTAGGCTGTGGAAGGGTTCAGGTCCACTAGTAACAACAGCGCAGACTGGAAGAAGGATAGAGAGTGGAGGACACCTCAACAAGAGGGACAAGAGGAGCCTTCCTCACCTCGACCACCTGAGTTTGCTCCAGTGAGTCTGGGTGCTATTCTCTCTTTGAGGACGTCTGGAATACATTGTTGACACGTGGTTATGCTTTACTGATGTCTGATGTTTACAGATAAGGACGTTTGCATTGAAATATGTCAGACTTGTCCACTATGGCATGTCCCAAACTACACATTGTGATATTTGTATGTTTCTCTCTGTGTTGTTTCAGGGAAAAGGCTTTAACCTTGGCAATGAGCAGGGGAATAAGAAGAAGCCAAGTAGTCGGAAAGAGGAACCAAAAGGCCGGAGTCGGGAACCAAATGATCACCCGTTTCCTTTTTTTCCTCCAGTGCCACCGCCCAATGGGTCTTTGGTGAGGCTGTTTGCTGTGTGTGTGTTTCTTACCTACATGTCTATCTTCAACCTGTGTGAGACTGGCTACCTCAAGCCTGTACATCCAGCAAGAGTAATGTTATTTAATGTCTGTGATATGTTGTGGTTGTGTTTAAAAATATTAGATCTTCAAAGTTTGTATGAGTATTGGTGTATTGCTGGTGTAATAATGTATAATGGTATATTCTCCTCCAGGACTTCCTGTCACTCCTGCCGCCTCCTCCACCTCCACCGTGTGTATGGCCCCCCCGAACAGGGCTGGTGGATGCTGGCGATGGGCTAGGCTCGTCCGTTACAGACTTATCCAGCATGCTGCTCTCCTGGTACCTGTGTGGCTACCACACTGGCTGCTACATGGTTAGCAAGAGCCTCTTCCATTTCTAGACCATTTGTTTCTATTGATGGAAACGCTGCTATGTTCATAGGTTCTATTGCCGTGTTCAAAACAACTCGGAAATCTCTGACTTCAGAGGAACTATGAAAAATAAAATAAATAAATGAGCTCTGACTGGGGAAAAATCGATTTTAACGGTCATCCAACTCGGGATTCCAACTTGGGGACTTGGGCCTCTTTCTAGAGCTCCGACCTGAATATCACTGATGACGTGATTTGACCTCATATTTTTCCAGTTGTTTTGAACGCGGCAACTGTCAATGTCAAAACTCCCCATTTAACATTTCAGAGTCTCATATGGGATATGACGTCCACCTTAAAATCTCCTTCAATCTCTTATCAGATCATGATTTAATTACTACTAAAGGAAACTGATTTCGTAATGATATATGGAACGTTACTTTTTGGTACTTAGGCAATGCAGCAGACAGCGGCAAGTCACAAGAGGGCTCAAAAAGAGAAACGGGCAGAGGAATAAGGTCAAGTGATCTTTCATGTGGTTTCAATTCCAACTCACTAACTCAACTGCTTTATCAAACGATAATTGTAATATTTTAATTGGAGGAACCGGGATAGCTCTAACGTATATCGATCTATAGCAATTGATTTATAACGGTAGGTCTATTTTGGAACTTACAGAAGTGAAGGCCTACATTTTGCAGTCACTGAAGATTGTAGACTGAATAAATATCTTATGATGATATATATTAGTACCTACAGGAGGATTCTACAGGTAGGCTATGTACTATTAAGTGCTCATAACTGTCTTCCTGCCTTTTCCCTTTCAGGTTGGCTTAAGACCCTAGAATGGGGAAGAAGACGAAAAGAGCTGTTTTCTTGAAACAGGACGAGTTCCAAAGACTGAATGTTCTTGTACTACACAGAGGTAGTCCAGTTGGGGCTCTGTGTCTGATGCATTGCAGTTGTTGGGTTTTTTTCTTACTGAAGATGGGTGTCGTGACCAGAAGATGATTATGGATAGGGGTATGGTGTTAAGGGTACGGTGACCCTAGCTCATCAAGCTGTTAACTCAGCACTTCCAAGAGGCTTTTTGGGAGGATATTTTTACTTTGACGTTTTTGGCACTTTATTTTTTTTTTTTACTGTTGGAAAAAGCTTTTCCAATGTTTGTTCGTTTTTTTTGGAGGGGGGGGGGGAGAAAATAATGGGACAGCTAGTTTATGGTCAAGTGGAGAAAAAAAATGAATGAATTGTTAAGCCTGCTTTTTTTTTTAAAATGTCCGTTTAAGTTCATTTTGGGAGTTTATTTTATTACTGTACATTTGAAATATGTTTGGATTTTTTATTTATTTTTATTTTTCAAGAAAACATTTATTCAACCAAATTGCATCTCTTGGCATTTCTTATACATGTTTTATGTAGATAAAATGTAATGGTTGAAAATAATTGCAAATGTAATATTGGACTGTAGGTTTTTGGATGTCACAAACCACCCCCGCATGGTTTCATCTCCTCACCTTAACCCTGAGCTTCACCACATGGTTTTCTTCAGCACATAAGAACTATAGTGTCAATATTAGACCAAATAATTAAACCATGTTTCTCGGAAATGTCTATTGAGTAGGGAGTAGTAAAATGTTTATACTTTATAACACACAAAGGTTTAGCATGCTGTTTTTCATTTGCATCAAGTATATATGTGCAGCCTAAATGCAGAAAATGTGGTTGAAATGATTTGAATCTAAAATCAAACAAACCCTCACCAGTCACCATAAAATGTATATTTTGTATCGTCTATCTCTGTGGGTGACGCAGTGTTCTGGGTATGACACTGGGTCAATTGGAACACACCTTGGGTCAAGGATGAGGTTATGCGCACAAGAGGAGATGGGAAGCAGACCTGGTTTGACGTAGATGGTCAAAAGATCAGATGACACGTAGGACCCTCAAAATAGCAGTGATTTAGAATCTATTGGGAATTTGAATACTGAAGTTAAGATACAGGCAGTTTTTTTTTTGTAAAGGGTCCTTAGCAGTAAAGCTGTGAGATTTATATGGATTTGGTCTAGGATGCACAATAGCTGCTAATATTGCCAACAACTCAAAATGTGCTGTTGTGATTTTCACAGCCTATGTGTTCTTAATAAAGAACATTGAAGCCTCCTTAATTCTTATTTTGGGGCTTCAACTTCTTCATTCCCTGGAGGGAATACCTTTATGGAAATGCCATTTTGCCAGACAAAATGCCAGAGTTCAGTTCGTTATGTTCCCCTTTAAAAATAGCGTGTACACGTGTTTATACTTTTGCTATTTGAACACATTTGCCCGGAAATGTTACATGTCAAATAATTCGATAATTTCAGTGTTATGAATATTGCAGCAGATGATGTCAAAGCAACGTATAAAGCCTTGGTCCAGGTTGTCTGCCAGCCAGAATACTAGCCTAGACCTACTGATTCGCCTGCTTTGCTATCAACTTCCAATCAGGTTCCGCGCGTTTCAGCACCATGGTCGGCAGCCTTCTCCTCATCCTCTGCGCTACCTGCTCGGTGTTGGTGGTGCTGGCCAGCTCACACGACTTTCTGGAAACACGCTCCCCTGAAGACCCCATAAAGACACAAGAAGAACAAGAATTGGTGAGATAAAAACATACTCATTCGCAAAAAAAATAAAATAATTTTAAGGGTTTTAAAAGGTACATTGCTCAATAACTTGGACGGATGGTTTTGAGGTATATCAATTCACACATCATGCGCACATTGATTGCTCAAATAGACGCTAATACACACCTCATAATGGTGAAACTTAGATTGGCGATATGTTTATAGTCTGCCATTGCAGACAGAGAATAGATATGAACATGTCAAACTAAACATGTTTCTTCTACTCTATAGTTTGAAGCTTTACAAGAGGTTCTTGAAAAACTACAGAGTAAGCAGATGCCGGCCTATGAGAAGAAGTTGGGTTGGGTTCCCATGGTAAGGAATAGTTTTAGGATTGACTTAATTGAAATGGAATTATTTTGTAGAAACTTGGTAAGACATGTCTGAACATGGACATTTTTATATTTTGCGTGACCATTATTCTGTGTGTTATTTTAAAGTAGGCTCCAATCGACCAATCTACAGCAAAAATAAATGTAGGCTGTATGTTCTCTGTGTTGGCAGTGTGATGCTGATGCGGGTCAGCAATGTGCAGTTCGCAAAGGTGCAAGAATTGGGAAGTTGTGCGAGTGTCCACGGGGAACATCTTGCAACTTCTCCATCCTCAAATGCTTTTAGGGAATCGAGGACGACAGCTACCATCGGGATGACTCAATGTTGTATGAGGACAAATAGTGTATTCTCAAATCTTGCTGTTTTAGATATGTAAATGTGTAAGAATGGAATAAACATAACTTTTTTGAAGACCTCTGAAGACTTCCTGCTTGAACGGATTTTTTTGTAGGGAGTAATGCAACAATGATATGTCACATCTCTGCATTGAAATTGGAGACATGAGAAGTAACTGGCTCCACAGGGGCAACAGACATTTCGAGAAGCAACAGATTTTCATTGGAGAAAGGGAAACCACCTGAGTAACAACTGATAATAATGAATATGATAATTGCAACAGATGATCTCAAAGCGAGTATAACATCTTGGTCCAGGTTGTCAATAATAATGAATAATGATATTAATTATATCGTATAACAGCGTATTATCCTATAATAATTAGGTTACCATAATAATCGTAATAGGCCTTAATATGAGATTTTTGGCAAACTATTTGAGACTTTATTTCCGATTTATGTTTAGAGAATATACTTGAATATGAGTTTATTTACTGTAGTTACGGTACCTTTATCCCTGACCACAGGGATCCGATTGGTCTGGAAAGTGTCAATCTACAGAGTTTCCGCCCTATACATAAAGTAGGGGCGTCTCTGTATGGCATTATTTGACAAACTTTTCAACATGGCGACACAACAAACTGAAGAGGTGGAAGCAATGGAAAATGTGAACCGAACTTTGCATCCTGGCTTCAGCAACGACAAGTATTCCCTGCTTGTCATTGTCGGTGAACATAGTCGGACTGGACTTGTGGACTACGTGGTTGCAGAGATAGAGAGAGGTAAATGTGGCCCATTTTATGTCTGTCGAATTATGAATTAGCGCCTGCCCGCGGTTTCTTCTGTCCTGACTTGGCTCGAGCTATAGCTCGGTTAGCACAGGTGATTGTCTAGGCACATATTGTACTGTACTACTCAACCTTTAAGTATACGTCGTCAACCAGTGGTTCTAACTAATTGCAAATCAACGCACAAATCGGGGAATTGGTAATTGACTTTGAAATATCACACTAGTCTCGTGAATGTATGCAACATTTCCTCGACAAAGCAGGGGCGTCATGCATTCCCAAAATCTGAGGGGGCACAAAGTGTGAGGATGGTTGGGTTGAGGGTCAGGGTATGTCTGAAGGGGGGGCTAGGCCTCCTGTCCGAAAGTTTGGAAAAATGCAATATTCTCCACCACCTGAAATGGCTTTTTCCTACAATTTACAGCCATAATCCATAAGGTGTGGAAACACTTTGTTGCTTTTATAGATTTAGTCTGTGGCTTTGTCTGCTTGCTATGTCTTGCTTGTCCTATGTTGCTCTGTGTGTACTCACTGCTCATTGATTGTCTGTATTGTAATTGTTTTTAATAACCTGCCCAGGGACTGCGGTTGAAAATGACTAGCACTTTTACTGAAACATTGATTAATGTGCACTGTAACTGTAAAAATATAATTAAGCATTATAATTGTGTTTATTTTATGTCAAAAAGGTATATTTTCCTGCATCTCAAAGCATCTCTCGAGCGGTCTGTATCCTCTTGACAGGTGTTTCTTTTTTTTAAAGAAACTAAAAATGCTTCTCTGTGTGTCTGCTAAAATCTGGGTCAGATATTAAAAGGAATGTGAGCCTTAGGATGCGTTCTTAAATTGTTTTACTATTAAATTGTTGTTGTCAGCAGCACAGTTAGTTACTAACGCTCCAGATAACGAAACAGCCTAACCTGCTCTGCTCTGCTAGGGAAAGTAAAATGGTCAGAGTGAGATGTTCTCTCATTTGTTTCTGGAAATAGCTAGCAAGCTAGCCAACTTTAGCCATTTGGCATGGGTGCTTGACTGTCATTGTGAGATCAGAACACTCAGATCAAACCTACTTCTCGGCCAGATCGTCCAGTGTGCGCTCTGAGAGGGTAACACTCTAAATTTACGAATGGACAATCCAACAACACTCCGAATTTACGAATGCCCAGAGTGCACTCTGAGCACACAATGGCACTCCAGAATGAATGTATGAATTCATCCTTATTCAGTATTTTTTTAAATTATATTATTGCTTGCTTTTCTAAAGTCTACTAAATTTGCCAGAAGGCATGCCAACTAAGATAGTTAGACAAGCTAGCTACTTTAACTTGATTGATAGCTTGAAATTGCTTCTTGGTAGCTAGGTTGAGGTTGGAAGGTTGGAAACCTATCTGGGCTAGGTAAAGGCAACTTCATAAAATTGCTAGGTGGCTTGTAGTGTTACAGATATAAATATTTTTAAACGGGACCAATCTGAGGGGGCACTTGCCCCCTATGGGTGCTACACCTCTGTGACCAAGTACATAATCAAATATGATGCCACATGGAACCCTGTTTTCAGCAGACAGAAAATGGAAAGATGAGGGAGATGGAAGCCAGTAAGGGATAACAACAAAGATTTTGGATCTACTAGAGATGGTTAGCAGTGGGCCCCTGCATTGTGTGTTAGTGTAAGATCACAAAACAAAATTGACTTAACACCATGGTGTAGTTGAATGAATCATATTAACGATATGTAAATATTAGGCTATTAGCATACACATCTAGCTAGTTATGCTGAGGTCATCGTCTTGTACAGACTAGCCTTACCAGCCACACTGCAGATCACTCTTTTATCCCATGGCAGCAATCCCACCGAAGAGTGGAGGATACAGATGTTGAGCCCTATCTAAGGAGAATAACAGCTTTTGCCTCAGTTTCTAAGGACATTGCAAAATGGTGTGATGTTTGTTAACTAGACTTAACATATTGAGCAGGGGAAGATACTTTTTAGATTACATTAGTCTAGTTTTTACCATTGCGCAGTGTTTATCTTGCTTGGATGTTGTATCTTCCTCATCCCTTTAAGACAACTTGTTTTTAGAGAGGTTTATCTTGGCTTGCATCCCTAAGATGCACTGTGTTTTTAATGACGTCTGTCCGGTTCAAAGATGCCACTGTGCTGGACTTCTGGAGGGTTCTCACTGGGAAGAACTCCACTGTGCACTGACTGCTTCAGGGTCAACACATCATTGTAAAGGTTTTGCCTTTCGAGACCACTCAGGACCTCAGGGTCCTCTGGTCTAACACAAAATCATCAGGGTCATCGTCAGGTGAATGCACCAAGCAACACAGAAAGGGAGTGCTTTTTTTCTCGAGCTTCCAAGTGTTTTTTTTATGTGTTTTTTTTTCTCCAAAGGGAGTCTTCTTGCTGTTTGTTTTAGTTTAGTTACGAACATGCAACCTTACACGGAACCCAAAATGGCTGCGCACGAGCGCCATTGTGCATACATTTATTTTGTCCCCCCACACCAAAAGCGATCACGGCATGCAGGTTAAAATATCAAAACAAACCCTGAACCAATTATATTAATTTGGGTACAGGTCAAAAAGCATAGCAAATTTATCCTATTTAGCTAGCTTTCTGTTGCTAGCTAATTTGTCCTGGGATATAAACATTGAGTTGTTATTTTACCTGAAATGCACAAGGTCCTCTACTCCACCAATTAATCCATACACAAAATGGTCAACTGAATCGTTTCTAGCCATCCCTCTTCCTTCCAGGCTTTTTCTTTTGACGTTTTCTTTTGCGAATGGCAAGTTTCATTGCTTAGGTACATTACCGCCATTGACCTCGTTTCTTTCAGTCACCCACGTGGGTATAACCAATGAGGAGATGGCACTTGGGTACCTGCTTCTATAAACCAATGAGATAGGAGAGGCAGGACTTGCAGCGCGATCTGCGTCAGAAATAGAACTGATTTCTATTTTAGCCCTTGGCAACACAGACGCTCGTTGGCAGTGCGAGCAGTGTGGGTGCAATAATTGAATAACACAGATTTCTACATTTTATTTTGCAATGCTCGCACATGCGATGTGTGCGGTCACCTGTTAGCATTTGTCATAGTGTTGCATTATTAGCTCTGACTAGTAGACACAGTTTGTAGTAAGCTTTAACCACTCCAATGCTAGCTTGTATCACTAAAACATCACTACAAGCCTCTTGCTTGTAGTTTAGGATCTTTTGCACTCGTGCTTCAGTGAATATTAGGAAATTATATTCCCAAATGTCAACATCCTGATTTGTGTGTCACTCCTGTGTAGCGTTAGAGTTAATGGAAGCATATGAGATTGCCATCGCATTGGGCTAATTGGAAAATAAGTAACAAATTAAATGGGGATTTGATTTACATGCTTTTTGCGTAGGCTTTAAGACTCTGCTGCTACATTTAGCATGTTCTCGTTCTAATAGTTTCCCCATGCTCACCAACATTACTTGATTCCCATCAATTCATGCAAGTTGGTGACTTGTGTACCATTACAGGAATTTACCACAAATGTCAATGAATTGTTTTGTGCTATAATTGTCTTGTCGTTCCATGTGATGGAATGGTGAAGTCTCTCTGACTCCCAGCTCTGGGCTTGTAGAAGCCAGAAGGCCTGAGAGCCCAGCCCACACTGCAGAGCATAAATAATGCAGCCCATTTACTTCAGCTTGGATTCATCAGAGTGGAAGTGTCTTCTTCGGCAGGATGTACATGTTGGTTCCTCCGCCACACTTTTAGTGTTGGGCTATTCAGAGTTAGTTATCACTGTCCAGACAGACTCCATCAAGCCTACAGTCCAGAGGTGAGAAAGTGCTACCCAGAATACCCTGGATTGCTTGCTAGGAGAGTGTGGTCCTTAAATGCAGGCGTTAGGTAAGTTGTCAGTCACAGTCAATGTTGTCAGCCATTTGTGACTAGTTTCAGGAAACTAGGTGTACTAGGTCACTACTTCACAGAAGAGACTTTTTTTATTATATCAAAATGCGTTTTTTGGCAGAAATGCCTTCTGGAAGATGTGAACTTTAATGTGTCTTAATAACAGACCTGTATGCCATCTATGAATAAAATTGTTAAATTACTAGCCTAGTTGGTTTAGCCGCAGAAAAAGGCTGCAACCTTCCCGCTAGCCATGAATAGCTGAGATCATTTTTGGGCTGGACATGCTGAAAGTTGAGTTCGGATTGGTCTTCCAAATTGCATGCTTCTGTCTATTTGAGCTGGTCAGTATGTGTAGGTAATCATTTTCATTTCAAGTTAAAGGGTACTGTTCGCTAGCTAGCTAACATTAGCTGTCTGGCTAGCTAGCTAACGTTACGTGTATCATATTATTTGTATGTCGGAGCCATTTGCTTTGCTAGTTATAGCCTAATGTTAGCTAGCTAACGTTAAACTTGGTTGGTTAGCTACCTGCAGATTCATGTAGGGTAGTAACGTCATGAGTTGGGATTATGGTTAATTGTTTAGCTAGCTAGCAACACATCTTCAAGTATCAATTTCAATAGAATGTAACTGCGACAACTGTTGATAGACTTAGCTGGTAAATTCGCTCTGGCTATCTACTCCGATTTCAGAGCACTCTCGTCTGTGTGCCAGAGCACAGAATAACTGACGAATTCCCGAAACTCAACACCCGTTGAATATGGCCAATGTCTGTCAGTAAACGTTGGCAAAAAAAACGTAAATTGTTGCTAGCAGCACAGTTGCAGTCACCAACACTCTGGATAACTTAACAGCTTAACCAGCTCTGCTAGGGCGAGTAAAATGGTCTGAGCTGTTCTCTCATTTGTCTGGAAGTAGTTAGTAAGCTAGCCAACATTAGCACGTTAGCTTGGGTGCTTAACTGTTGTTATTGTTAGGACAGAACTCTCAGATCAACCCTAAAAGAGATGGGTGGGGCTAAAACTTAAGAGGGTGTGAACAATGTTGAATTGCTGTAGACGAAGAGCTCTCCAGTAGCTACCAAAATATTCAAAGGCCATTTTCTCAAAAGTGAGGTTACAAGTTGATCAACTTTCAAAGCAGAATTCTTTCCCATTGTCCTTCAAATGCAGTGTATGATATACCATTTTGTAGCTCTGCGTCTCTGCTTTTATCCAGTGTAAAAAACACAACTTAAAATGTTGCTTCATAAGATCGAATCAAGGTGGTCGGTCAACTATCTGGTTCAGCTCGGGCTGGCGTAGGGTATTGGGGACAATGCTGCTGTGTGTGTGATTGTCCAAACGCTAGACTTAGGCTGCGACTTGTTGAGCTTGTACCACCATAAGGAGACTGGGTGTGTAAAGTTCAGTCCTTTTCAATGTTTGTTCATGGTAACGGCTGAAGTGAGTTTTGGCAGTCGGTCATTTACAGTGCCTTCAGAAAGTATTCACACCCCTTGCCTTTTTCATATTTTGTTGTTGCAGCCTGCATTTA
Source organism: Oncorhynchus masou masou (assembly GCF_036934945.1). Lineage (NCBI taxonomy): Eukaryota > Metazoa > Chordata > Actinopteri > Salmoniformes > Salmonidae > Oncorhynchus > Oncorhynchus masou. The sequence goes on along the minus strand of NC_088242.1, from coordinate 86,871,871 downwards.
AAATGGATTAGATTGACTGTGTCACATATGTACACACAATACCCCATAATGTCAAAGTGGAGTTATGTTTATAGACATTTTTACAAATCAATAAAAAATGAACGCTGAAATGTCTTGTCAATAAGTATTTAACCCTTTTTTGTTATGGCAAGCCTAAATAAGTTAACGTGCTTAATAACTTCTTGACTTCTTAATAACCATCCCTTAAGCGGGATAATTGTCATTAGCAACCGCTGAATAGCATAGCGCCTCAGTCAAATAACATTACAAAAAAATATTCATATTCATGAAATTACAAGTGCAATATTGCAAAACACAGCTTAGCCTTTTGTTAATCCACCCGTCGTCTCAGGTTTTGAAATTATGCTTTACAGCGAAAGCAATCCAAGCGTTTAAGTTACACTAAGCATTAAGTAGCTAGGTCACAAATCAGAAAAGCAATCAAATTAATCGTTTACCTTTGATCTTCGGATGTTTTCACTCACGAGACTCCCAGTTGAACAACAAATGTTCCTTTTGTTCCATAAAGATTATTTTTATATTCAAATACCTCCATTTGTTTGTCGCGTTATGTTCAGAAATCCACAGGAAAGAGCGGTCACAACGCAGACAAATTCCAAATAATATCCATAATGTCCACAAACATGTCAAACGTTTTTTATAATCAATCCTCAGATTGTTTTTAAAATATATATTCGATAATATATCAACCGTGAGTGTAGGTTTTTCAATAGGACCGGGAGAAACAATGGCCGCTTTACTGTTACACAAAACTATGATTGCCCCCACCTATCCACTTAAGCAATGTGATATTTTTCGCTCATTTTTCAAAATAAAAGCCAGAAACTATGTCTAAAGACTGACACCTTAGGGAAGCCATAGAAAAATGAATCTGGTTGATATCCCTTAAATGGAGGATAGGCATGCATAGGAACAGAGGTTTCAAAATAAGAGGCACTTCCGGATTGGGTTTTCCCCAGGTTTTCGCATGCAATATCAGTTCTGTTATACTCACAGACAATATTTTGACAGTTTGGAAACTTTAGAGTGTTTTCTATCCTAATCTGACAATTATATGCATATTCTAGTTTCTGGGGCTAAGAAATAGGCAGTTTCAAATGGGTATGATTTTTTAGCCAAAAAACAAAATAAGTTGCATGGACTCGCTCTGTGTGCAATACTAGTGTTTAGCATGATTTTTGAATGACTACCACATATCTGTACCCCATACATACACAATCATCTGTAAGGTCCCTCTGTCAAGCAGTGAATTTTAAGCACATATTGATGCACAAATACCAGGGAGGTTTTCCAATTGTTCGCGAAGAAGGGAACCTATTGGTAGATTAAAATAAATAAAAAAACACAACATTGAATATCCCTTTCAGCATGGTGCGGTTATTAATTACACTTTGGATGGTGTGTCAATACACTCAGTCATTAAAAATAACTCATAACTCATTTGCCGGAAAGGAAGGAAACCATTAAGGGATTTCACCATGAGGGCAATGGTGATTTTAAAACAGTTCAACTTTAATGGCTGCGATAGAACTGAGTATGAATCAACAACATTGTAGTTACTTCACAATACTAACCTAAATTACAGAGTGAAAAGGAAGCCTGTACAGAATATAAATATTCCAAAACCTGCATCTTGTTTGCACAAAAGTAATATTGCAAAAAATGTGTCCAAGAAATTACATTTTTGTCCTGAATACAAAGTGTTATGTTTGGGGTAAATCCAACACATCACTGCATACCACTCTTCATATTTTCAAGCATTGTGGTGGCTGCGTCATGTTACTGGTATGCTTGTCATCTGCAAGAGCCTGGGACTTTTGTTTTTTAGGATAAAAAATAAACAAAATATAGCTAAGCAAAGGCAAAATCCTAGAGGAAAACTTGGTTCAATCTACTTTCCAACAGACACACTGGGAGACAAATTCACAGGCCAAATATAAAACTCAGCAAAAAAAGAAATAACCTCACTGTCAACTGCATTTATTTTCAGCTAACTTTAACATGTGTAAATATTTGTACGAACATAAGATACAACAACTGAGACATAAACTGAACAAGATTCATAGACATGCAACTAACAGAAAGCTGCTTTAAGTACTGCAGTGCATCTCCTCACAGACTGCACCAGATTTGTCAGTTCGTGCTGTGAGATGTTACCCCACTCTTCCACCAAGGCACCTGCAAGTTGACAGATATTTCTGGGGGGAATGGCTCTAGCCCTCACCCTCCGATCGAATAGGTCCCAGACGTGCTCAATTGGATTGAGATCCGGGCTCTTCGCTGGCTATGGCAGAACACTGACATTCCTGTCTTGCAGGAAATCACGCACAGAACGAGCAGTATGGCTGGTGGCATTGTCATGCTGGAGGGTCATGTCAGGATGAACATGCAGGAAGGGTACCACATGAGGGAGGAGGATGTCTTCCCTGTAACGCACAGCGTTGAGATTGCCTGCAATGACAACACGCTCAGTCCGATGATGCTGTGACACAACGCCCAAGAACATGACGAACCCTTCACCTCCAAATCGTTCCCGCTCCAGAGTACAGGCCTAGGTGTAACACTCATTCCTTCGACGATAAATGAAAATCCGACCCTCACCCCTGGTGAGACAAAACTGCGACTCGTCGGTGAAGAGCACTTTTTGCCAGTCCTATTTGTGCCCATAGGCGACGTTGTTGCCTGTGATGTCTGGTTAGGACCTGCCTTACAACAGGTCTACAAGCCCTCAGTCCAGCCTCTGTCCGCAATAGGCAGAGAGTCTGAGCACTGATGGAGGGATTGTGCGTTACTGGTGTAACTTGGGCAGTTGTTGTTGCCATCCTGTACCTGTCCCGCAGGTGTTCGAATGTACCGATCCTGTGCAGTTGTTGTTACATGTGGTCTGCCATTGCGAGGACGATCAGCTGTCCGTTCTGTCTCCCTGTAGCGCTGTCTTGGGCTTCTCACAGTACGGACATTGCAATTTATTACCCTGGCCACATCTGCAGTCCTCATGCCTCCTTGCAGCATGCCTACGGCACGTTCACGCAGATGAGCAGGGACCCTGGGCATCTTTGGTGTTTTTCAGAGTCAGTAGAAAGGCCTCTTTTAGTGTCCTAAGTTTTCATAACTGTGACCTTAATTGCCTACTGTCTGTAAGCTGTTAGTGTCTTAACGACCGTTCCACAGGTGCATGTTCATAATTGTTTGAGTTTTTAATTTTTAATTTTTTTAACCTTCATTTAACTAGGCAAGTCAGTTAAACCTGTTAAGCCTACCCCCTACTTTTTCGAACATTCTGTTAAAAATCGCGCAACATTTCAGCGTCCTGCTACTCATGCCAGGAATATAGTATATGCATATGATTAGTATGTGTGGATAGAAAACACTCTGACGTTTCTAAAACTGGTTAAATCACGGCTGTGACTATAACAGAGCCTGTGTTTCATCGAAAAGAGCAAGAAAAACTGATCACTGAGAACTGGAAAAAGTATCAATGCGCCACTTGCATGTATTGTTTATGGGAAACCAAATTACATAGGGCTGAGATTGCAAGTCCTACAGCTTCCACATGATGTCGCCAGTCTTGTCAATTGCCTGGGCTTTGTTTCTTGGTCAAACGAGTAAGAGAGAGCCCATTCCTTCCGGTCTCCGACAGGATGTTTTGGAGGAGAAATTTTCGACCATGAGTTCAAGACGTGGAGCTATTGAATACACATCGCCCCGTGATCAATTTGATAGATTATTAACGTTTACTAATACCTAAAGTTGGATTATAAAAGTATTTCGAAGTGTTTTGTGAAAGTTTATCGTCGACTTTTTTAATTTTAAAAAATGACGTTGCGTTTTAAAACGCTGTTTTTTTTCCTGGATCACACACTTTTCATAGATCGATATTTAGGGTATATATGGACCGATTTAATCGAAAAAAATACCCAATAGTGATGTTTATGGGACATATAGGAGTGCCAACAAAGAATCTCATCAAAGGTAATGAATGTTTTATATTTTATTTCTGCGTTTTGTGTAGCGCCGGCTACGCTAATTCCTTTGTTTACGTCCCCTTCTGGTATTTCGGCGTGTTGCCTGCTATCAGATAATAGCTACTCATGCTTTTGCCGAAAAGCATTTTACAAATCTGACTCGTTGGCTAGATTCACAACGAGTGTAGCTTAAATTGAGTACCCTGTATGTGAATGAACGTTTGAGTTTTAACGAGTGCTATTAGCATTTGGTGTAGCGCATTTGCATTTATTGTTGGCAAGGTGGGACGCAAGCGCGTCGGGTTGCCTAGAGAGGTTAAGAACAAATTCTTATTTTCAATGACGGCCTAGGAACAGTGGGTTTAACTGCCTGTTCAGGGGCAGAACGCCAGATTTGTACCTTGTCAGCTCGGGGGTTTGAACTTGTCCAACGCTCTAACCACTAGACTACGCTGCCGCTGGTTCATTGAACAACCATGGGAGACAGTGTTTAAACCCTTTACAATGAAGATCTGTGAAGTTATTTGGATTTTTACGAATTATCTTTGAAAGACCGGGTCCTGCTGAGTTAGTTTAAATTGGTTGCCTAGTTACAATTTTGACCTAAATTAGCTTAGTCTATTGCAAGACTTACATGGCTATCTAACAATGATCAACAACCAACTTGACAGAGCATTAAGAAATTTGAAAAAAATAAGGGCAAATATTGTACAATAGAGGTTGACCAATTTTATGATTTTTCAACACCGATAAAAAAAAGCCGATACCTATATTTGTAATAATGACAATTACAACAATACTGAATTAACACTTTTATATTAACTTAATATAATACATAAATATTTGGTCTCAAATAAATAATGAAACATGTTCATTTTGGTGTAAATAATGCAAAAACAGTGTTGGTGAAGAAAGTAAAAGTGCAAAATGTGCCATGTAAAAAAGCTAATGTTTAAGTTCCTTGCTCAGAACATGAGAACATTTGAAAGCTGATGGTTCCTTTTAACATGAGTCGTCAATATTCCCAGTTAAGAAGTTTTGGGTTGTAGGAATTATAGGACCATTTGTATTTCATATACCTTTTGACTATTGGATGTTCTTGCAGGCACTTTTGTATTGCCAGCCTAATCTTGGGAGTTGATAGGCTTGAAGTCATAAACAGCACTGTGCTTAAAGCATTGCGAAAAGCTGCTGGCAAACGCAGGAAAGTGCTGTTTGAATGAATGCTTACGAGCATGCTGCTGTCTACCACCGCTCAGTCAGACTGCTCTTTCAAATCATGGACTTAGTTAAAATATAATAAACACACAGAAATACAAGCCTTTGGTCATTTATATGGGCAAATCTGGAAACTAGCATTTCGAAAACAAAAGGTTTATTCTTTCAGTGAAATACGGAAACCATTCCGTATTTTATCGAATGGGTGGCAACCCTAAGTCTAAATATTGCTGTTACATTGAAGGTTGTGCAATGTTAAGTCATAATTATGTTAAATTCTGGCAAATTAATGATGGTCTTTGTTTGGAAGAAATGCTCTTCACACAGTTCGCAGCGAGGCAAGCGGCCCAAACTGCTGCATATACCCGGACTCTGCTTGCACTGAACGCAAGAGAAGTGACACTTTCCCTAGGTAATATTGCCTGTTAACATGAATTTCTTTTAACTAATTATGCAGGTTTAAGAAAAACACACTGTTCAAAAAAATAAAGGGAAAAAAAGAAAGGGAACACTTAAACAACACAATGTAACTCCAAGTCAATCACACTTCTGTGAAATCAAACTGTCCACTTAGGAAGCAACACTGATTGACAATACATTTCACATGCTGTTGTGCAAATGGAATAGACAAAAGGTGGACATTATAGGCAATTAGCAAGACACCCCCAATAAAGGAGTGGTTCTGCAGTTGGTGACCACAGACCACTTCTCAGTTCCTATGCTTCCTGGCTGATGTTTTGGTCACTTTTGAATGCTGGTGGTGCTTTCACTCTAGTGATAGCATGAGACGGAGTCTACAACCCAGAAGTGGCTCAAGTAGTGCAGCTCATCCAGGATGGAACATCAATGCGAGCTGTGGCAAGAAGGTTTCCTGTGTCTGTCAGCATAGTGACCAGAGCATGGAGGCGCTACCAGGAGACAGGCCAGTACATCAGGAGACGTGGAGGAGGCCGTGGGAGGGCAACAACACAGCAGCAGGACCGCTACCTCCGCCTTTGTGCAAGGAGGATCACTGCCAGAGCCCTGCAAAATGACCTCCAGCAGGCCACAAATGTGCATGTGTCTGCTCAAACGGTCAGAAACCGACTCCATGAGGGTGGTATGAGGGCCCGACGTCCACAGGAGGGGGTTGTACTTACAGCCCAACACCGTGCAGGACATTTGGCATTTCCCAGAGAACACCAAGATTGGCAAATTTGCCACTGGCGCCCTGTGCTATTCACAGATGAAAGCAGGTTCACACTGAGCACGTGACAGACGTGACAGTTTGGAGACGCCGTGGAGAACGTTCTGCTGCCTGCAACATCGTCCAGCATGACCGGTTTGGCGGTGGGTCAGTCCATGGTGTGGGGTGGCATTTCTTTGGGGGGGCCACACAGCCCTCCATGTGCTGGCCAGAGGGTAGCCTGACAGCCATTAGGTATCGAGATGAGATCCTCAGACCCCTTGTGAGACCATGTGCTGGTGCGGTTGGGCCTGGGTTCCTCCTAATGCAAGTCAATGCTAGACCTCATGTGGCTGGAGTGTGTCAGCAGTTCCTGCAAGAGGAAGGCATTGATGCTATGGACTGGCCCGCCCGTTCCCCAGACCTGAATCCAATTGAGCACATCTGGGACATCATGTCTCGCTCCATCCACCAACGCCATGTTGCACCACAGACTGTCCAGGAGTTGGCGGATGCTTTAGTCCAGGTCTGGGAGGAGATCCCTCAGGAGACCATCCGCCACCTCATCAGGAGCATGCCCAGGCGTTGTAGGGAGGTCATACAGGCACGTGGAGGCCACACACACACTACTGAGCCTCATTTTGACTTGTTTTAAGGACATTACATCAAAGTTGGATCAGCCTGTAGTGTGGTTTTCCACTTTAATTTTGAGTGTGACTCCAAATCCAGACCTCCCATGGGTTGATACATTTGATTTCCATTGATCATTTTTGTGTGATTTTTTTTTGTTGTCAGCACATTCAACTATGTAAAGAAAAAAGTATTTAATAAGAATATTTCATTCAGATGTAGGATGTGTTATTTTGGTGTTCCCTTTATTTTTTTGAGCAGTGTATATACTTCTGTGTATTGATTTTGAGAAAGGCATTGATGTTTATGGTTAGGTACATTTGTGCAACGATTGTGCTTTTTTTTCCCGCGAATGTGCTTTTGTTAATTCATCACCCCTTTGGCAAAGTAGGTTCTGATTCGATGATAAATTAACAGGCACCTCATTGATTATATGCAAAGCAGGACAAGCTAGTTAAACTAGTAGTATCATCAACCATGTGTAGTTAACTAGTGATTATGTTAAGGTTGATTTTATTTCATAAGATAAGTTTAATGCTAACTTTCAACTTACCGTGGCTCCTTGCTGCACTTGCGTAACAGGTGGTCTCCTCGTGGATTGCAATGTAATCGGCATCCAAAACAGCAGATTACCGATTATGACAACTTGAAATCGCCCGTCCTCTATTGTGCAATAATCTTTAAGACTTAGCCAGAAAGACTCATATCTGGTATCGATCCCAAAGGTTGTTCTAACATGTATTGATTCAGGGTGTTGAATACTTATTCAAGCAATATATATTTCCAATAATAACAAAGTCATATTCAAATTTTTCTTCCACTTTGACATTAGAGCATTTTGTGTAGATCGTTAACAAAATGTACAATGCAATCAGTTTTAATCCCACTTCGTAATGCAACAAAATCTGTAAAAAGTAAAGTGGTGTGAGTACTTTCTGAAGGCACTGTAACTGTATTTCTGTCTACCCCTGATCCCACTGTTTCATATCTATAAAGTGTCTTTCTTCAGTCTGAGTCCACGCTCCCCCTTTTGATTGTGTCAGACTGTATCTGTGTCTGTACTGAGGGGCCATGTGACTGTCACACACACACTTTCTGTGTGTCACACAGCTCAACATTTCCTTCATTCCTGATCAGTGATTGAGACAGGCGTTTTGTTAATGATTGGGTTTGGGCTGTACAAAAATATTATTTGTGGCATTCTTAAGTGTTGGAATCTGACTTTCTCTGTTAATGTCACTTGTTTTTAGAGATGAATGCAGCCCCAGGCATTTTGCTGATAGCGTTCATTACGATAAGTAACCTATATTAGAGAAATGTGAAGTTAGAAATGAAATTAAGTCACTAATATGGGTGACTGTTAATGGAACAATTGAAAGCTCCAACCATTAAACTAGTAGTAGTATTTTAAACGAGAATACATTAATAAACTGTGGTGCACATTGTTATAAACTTGTTTTTCTATTTGTCGTTATCGCATCAATTCAGGAAATGTATCACAATATAGATTTTCTCTACCCTTAATACACTATCCCTCCCCTCCTATATTTGTATGCATATTTATTATGGATCCCCATCCCCACTCTTCCTGGGATCCACACAAAACATGAGAAACATAATACAGAACATCAATAGACTACTGTGTGACACATCAGTAGACTCTTCCTGGGGTCTGGCAAAAAAAAAGTTCTACAATTTTAAAAACTACAATACATTCAGAACAGATTTCACAAAGCAAGTGTGTGCACTCAGGCCCCTACTCCACTACCACAAACACTACCGGGCAAAAGTTTGAGAACACCTACTCATTCAAGGGTTTTCTTTATTTGTACTGTTTTCTACATTGTAGACTAATAGTGTAGACATCAACTATGAAATAACACACATGGAATCATGTCGTAACCAATACAAATATTTGAGTTTCTTCAAATAGCCACCCTTAACCTTGATGATATCTTTGCCCACTCTTGGCATTCTCTCAACCAGCTTCAGTCACCTGGAATGCATTTCAATTAACAGGCGTGCCTTCTTAAAAGTTCATTTGTGGACTTGATTTCCTCCTGAGCCAATCAGTTGTGTTGTGACAAGGTAGGGGGTATAAGATGGGCCTATATGTTAAAAGACTAAGTCCATATTATGGCAAGAACAGCTCAAATAAGCAAAGAGAAACGACAGTCCATTACTTTAAGACATGAATGTCAGTCAATGAGGAAATTTCAAGATCTTTGAAAGTTTCTTCAAGTGCAGTCGAAAAAACCAAGCGCTGTGATGAAACTTGCTCATGAGGACAGCCACAGGATTGGAAGACCAAGTTACCTCTGCTGCGAAGTATAAGTTCATTAGTGTTACCAGCCCAAATAAATTCTTCAGAGTTCAAGTAACAGACATCTCAACATCACCTGTTCAGAGGAGACTGTGTGAATCAGGACTTTGGTCAAATTGCTGCAAAGAAACCACTAATAAAGGACACCAATAAGAAGAGACTTGCTTGGGCAAAGAAACACAAGCAATGGACGTTAAACCGGTGGAAATCTGTCCTTTGTTCTCGAGTCCAAATTGGAGATATTTGGTTCCAACCGCGGTGTGGGTGAACGGATGATCTCCGCATGTGTATTTTCCACTGTAAAGCATGGAGGTGTTAGGGTGTGGGGGTACTTTGCTGGAGACGCTATCTGTGATTTATTTAGAATTCAAGGCACACTTAACCTGCATGGCTACCACCGTATTCTGCAGCGATACGCCATCCCATCTGATTTGCGCTTAGTGGGACGATAATTTTGTTTTTCAACAGGACAATGACCCAACACACCTCTGGGCTGTGTAAGGGCTATTTTACCAATAAGTGGAGTGATGTAGTGCTGCATCAGATGACCTGGCCTACACAATCCCCCGACCTCAACCAAATTGAGATGGTTTGGGATGAGTCGGACTGCAGAGTGAAGGAAAAGCAACTCCTTCAAGACTGTTGGAAAAGCATTCAAGGTGAAGCTGGATGAGAGAATGCCAAAAGTGTGCAATGCCGTCGTCAAGGCAAAGGGTGGCTATTTGAAGAATACTATTTTGGTTACTACATGATTCTATGTGTGTTGTTTTGTAGTTTTTGATGTCTTTACTATAATTCTACAATTTAGAAAATATTAAAAACAAAGAAAAACCCTTGAATGAGTAGGTCTTCTAAAACCTTTGACCGGTAGTGTATCTACAACACACAATCTGTGTGTGTAGTGCGTATGTTATCATCTGTGCCCATGTGTGTGTTGCTTCCCGATCCCTGCTGTTCCAAAAGGTGTATTTTTGTCTTTTTAAAATTCTGAATCTACTGCCTTGCATCTGTTACCTGATGTGGAATAGAGTTCCGTGAAGTCACGGCTCTATGTAGTACTGTGCACCTCTTGTAGTCTGTTCTGGACTTGGGGACTATGAAGAGACCTCTGGTGACATGTCTTGTGGGGTGCATGGTCAGCATGCTTCTGATTGCTGCCAAAGAGGGGGGAGGGGCAAATTGAGGGAACAACGCGGTGCAGAGGGTCTGTCGATTAGATGGTTCAGCTTTGCTGGTTCTTATGTGTGGTTAATTTGATTGATAGCCTGGAAAAAATAAGACATTTTGACCTGCTGGTGTTTCTTTGCGCCAAGCCAGCCCAAGTCCAGCCCCCAGACATTTACAGTGCATTCGGGAAGTATTCAGACACCTTGACCTTTTCCACATTTTAAGTTCCAGCCTTATTCTAAAATGGATGAAATAACAATTTTTCCTCCTCAATCTACACAATACCCCATAATGAAAAAGTGAAAACAGGTTTTTAGGAATAAAAAAACAAAAAAAAAGTATGGAAATAATTATTCAGTCCCTTTGCAATGAGACGTTGAGCTGAGGTACAACCTCTTTCCATTGATCATCATTGAGATGTTTCTAAAAACTTGATTGGAGTCCATCTGTGGTAAGTTAAATTGATTGGACATGCTTTGGAAAGGCACACACCTGTCTGTATAAGGTCCCACAGTTTACAGTGTATTTCAGCACAAAAACCATGCCTTAAGGTCAAAGGAATTCTCCATTGACCTCTGAGACAGGATTGTGTTAAGGCACAGATCTGGAGAAAAGTACCAAAACATTTCTGCAGCATTGAAGGTCCCCAAGAACACATTGGCAACCATTATTCTTAAATGGAAGAGGTGGTTCCAAACAGACTTTTTCTAGAGCTAGCCGCCCAGCCAAACTGAGCAATCAGGGGAGAAGGGCCTTGGTCAGAGAGGTGACCAAGAACCCGATGGTCACTCTGACAGAGCTCCAGAATTCCTCTGTGAAATGGGATAACCTTCCAAAAGGACAACCATCTTGTTAGCACTCCACCAATCAGGCCTTTATGGGGGAGTGGCCAGACGGAAGCCACTCGTCAGTAAAAGGCACATGACAGCCTGCTTGAAATTTGCCTAAAGGCAACTAAACTACTCTCAGACCATGATAAACATTCTCTGTTCTGATGAAACCAAGATTGAACGCTATGGCTTGAATGCCAATCGTCACGTCTGGAGAAATCTGGCACCATCCCTACGGTGAAGCATGGGTGGTGGCAGTATCATGCTGTGGGGATGTTATTTAGCGGCAGGGACTGGGAGACTAGTCAGGACCGAGAGAAAGATGAATGGAGTAAAGTACAGAGATCTTTGATGAAAACCTGCTCCAGAGCGCTTAGGACCTCAGACTGGTGTGAAGGTTCACCTTCCAACAGGACAACGACCTTATGTACACAGCCAAGACAACACAGGAGTGGCTTCGGGATAGGTCTCTAAATGTCCTTGAGTGGCCCGGATTTGAACCCGATCTAACATATCTGGAGAGACCTGAACATCTGTGCTGCGATGCTCCCCAGCCAACCTGACAGAGCTTGAGAGGATCTACAGAGAAGAATGGGAGAAACTCCCCAAAGACAGATGTGCCCAGCTTTTAGCATCAAACCCACGAATAGTCTAGTCTGTAATCGCTGCCAAAGGTGCTTCAACAAAGTACTGAGTAAAGGGTCTGAATAGTTATGTAAATGTGATATTTCAGTTTTTTTTGTCTTATAATATTTGCGTGTTTTTGCTTCGTCATTATGGGAAATTTTGTGTTGATTGAGGACCGGCCAATATCGCATAAAGGAGTCTGTTAATTTCCACTGCCTATGGGAAGTTATATTTTAACATTTGAAATAGCAATGAAATTAAGGAAAAAATGTGGACCTTTTTGTAGTTACATCTTGCATCCCAGATGAAACATGCTATTAGGTCTTGAAGGTTGCATTTCATCGTATGATTGTAACTGTACTCTTCATGTGCTGTACTGTCTAACTCAAAGATTAGGCCTATTTTGAGCCCCGGCCAAGGCCTATTTTGAGCCCCGGCCAAATACAATCCCTGTTTTTAATCGTTGGTTTTGTGTTTTTGACAATGTACTGAGAGACAGAAATAAGTTACTTTTAATTACTCCTTTTGAATTGAGTCATTCCACTCAGAATGTGTTCATGTGAATCAGTACAAATGGCTACATCTTTTCAAAGGAAGTTCTAAACCACTACCAGACAAAGAGGTTGAGGAAGTAACGTAATGCCCAGGCCCCAGACCCTTGTTTTTCTCTAGCCCGGGTGCCAGTCTGAGACATTTGCCTCTTTCTCAGTCTAGAGATACTCTGTCATAGTAATTGTTACATATATGGGCTTTGTATTCAAGGATTGGATTGCCCTTTCCTGCCAAAAGGCAATAATATATTTTGT